>NC_032024.1:11813931-11822450 GCF_001865875.1 Lupinus angustifolius
ACCTTGTTCAAAAGAAAATGTTTAGGAGCATGAGCTATCCATCCAAGGATTGGATGCTTTTGAGTTCCAAATGAGAGTATAAAATTGATTTTTGCATCTCATTTGCCTTCTTCTTTTCTCCTCTTGAATTCTAAACTACAAATTACAAAACTTACTTGAAAATGAAAACTCTAAACTAAGAAATGAAGAAAGGACTTCAAAATCAAAGAATTCCTTCTTTCAAGTGTTTTTAAGAGGATTTTATGATGAAATGCTCAATTACAATCTGTTTTCTTCGAAGGAAATGGCCTCTATTTATAGGCTCCATTCCAGACCGCTAAGCTGCTGAGTTGGACCACTGAGCAGCTGACCAAAGCCTTCAGCATGGGTTTGGTCCCTTGACCAAGTAGCTTAGTCACCTCCTTGTGCATGACTCATCAAAGCTAGTTGTGGGCTATGAGACCAGCTATTGTGAGCTACTTCTGAAAAGCCTATGATGGGCTACTTGAGGTGAGGTCATGGATGACTTCATGGTTTGCTTAATGGTTAAGTCAAGTCCGGTAAGCACCGCCCAGCGCACCTGCTTCACCGATAAGCTGCTTGTTCAACAGCTTCTGACCGTGTTGACTGGGACGTGGCTTGGTGCTTGCTGATCTGGCCAGGAGTCTGGTTCTCCGCTGATCAGCTTGGTTGGACCGCTAAGCAGCTTGTTCAGCAGCTTGGTCTTATGCCAAACTCGTGTCTGACCGTGTCAAGCATATTTCTAACCGTGTCAGGCCTAGTCTGGTGCTAGGCTGAGCGTCTAAGCAGGTCCGCTCAGCTGCCTGGTTGAGCAGTTTGGTCCAGGTCAGGCAGGTGGCCAGGTCAGGCAGGTGGCTAAGTCAGCTCAGTGGGGCTTGTTCCACGCTCAGCTACCTGGTTGAGCACCTTGATTTTCTTGACTTTTTTGCTTTTTGACCATGAATCTTTTCTCTTCTTTTCTTCATTTTATTTCCTAAAAAATACATAAAAAGGCAATACAAACACAAATACCAAATTGTGATATTTTATACAAAAAGTATTGTTTTAAGTTGGTTTTTCTCAATATGCTTAAGATAAGTGCCATAAAAGTGTATGATTTTTAGGTATGTTTGGCATTTATCAGAACTCTATTTTTATTATTAGACTTTTTATTTGGACGAGTTATAGGTTTCCTATATGGCCTATTTCTATGGGATTGGGGAACATACCCTAATCCACTATGATCACCAACGTTTCTCCTTTACTTAGCAAGGTATTTAATTGGTGTTGACTATTTGTAAGTTTTGTGAGTTTTTCATTTAGTTTAAAATTGTCATTTTTCAAGTCCTTGCAAGACTCATAGATAGTTGCTTGACATAAATTATTTTTAGAGCAGTCGCATGAATTACAAAATAAAATTAGATCTAAAGTTTCATTTTCCAATTTCAGCTCATCTAATTCTTTTTGTAGATGTATTATTTTCTGATCATTTAGCAAAATTTTCCTTTTTCTATCGGCACTAATTTTTGCTAATTTCTTTAGTTCTTCATGCATCTCGACATAAGCATCATATAAAACATCATATGAGGGAGAATCGTCAGAAGATGATGATGTGTCAGAATATACCTCATTAGTAGTATCCTTTGTACTACCTGATCCGCAAGCCTCATCTGTTATGGTCATTAGGCACAGTTTGGCAATCTCATCTTCATTCGAGGTGCTTGATTTCGTTTCTTCCTCCGGTACATCCCAAACAATGTAAGCCTTCTTCAATTTGAAGTCTCAGGAAAGTGCTCTTTTCTTAATCAACTTTCTTCAAGTAAGTGGGACACTGGAATTTCATGTGACACGGCTTACTACATTCATGGCAAGTGAAGTGTTCTTTGCTCTTGCCTTTCCTAGTTGATTCTCGCGCCTCTTTCTTTCGAAATCGCTTGAAACCTCCTTTCTTCTTCATCAATGTCAGAGTCGTCATTGTCTATCTCTTCAGTGGGTTGTGATGTTGTGGCTTTAAGAGATATTCCTTTCTTTTTTCGATCTGATTCTTCATGCATAGTCAGATGTCCAAGCTCCAACTCATGCTCTTGAAGCTTTCCGAACAGTGTTGCCAAAGGCATGGAATCTAGATCCTTGGACTCCATGATAGCCGTCACTTTAGGTTGCCATCTCCTATCAAGTTAGTGTAAAACTTTATTAGTGAGTTCTCCTCTGGTAAACATTTTATCTAGAACAATAAGATGATTAATAATATGAGTGAATTGCTTTTGCATATCACAAATTGATTCACTCGGTAACATACGAAATAATTCGTATTCATGTCTCAGCGCATTCATCCTGGTGTGCTTGACCTCGCTAGTGCCCTCGTGAGTCACTTGTAAAGTGTCTCACATTTCCTTGGCACTTTGACATTGAGATACCCGAAAGAATTCGTCGTATGATTGGGTCGAGGTAATTATATTTTTGGCGCGGAGGTTATACTGAACCTTCTTACGCTCCTCATCGGTCCATAAGCTTTTAGGCTTTTCTTTCAGTTCGTCATCCACTAAGTGAAGTGGGACGAATGGTCCACTGATCACAGATTCTCAAATGTCTGAATCAGTGGCCTCTATAAAAATATTCATTCGGACTTTCCAATAGGTGTATCCCTCGCCACTGAATACGGGAGGGCGGTTAATGGATGCGCCATCACCACCAAAGGGGTTGGTGGAACCCATTTTAATTCCCTAAGGATCATGCAAATACAGTAGAGCTAGCACATCGTACTATCTCTAATATCACTTGTTAGGTATCAGTGGCCTAAGCACACCTAGAAGGGGGTTGAATAAGTGTAGAGGTTATCAATCACCGCTTCTCACACCAAAACCTAGTTTTGGAAACAGCCCAGTTAATCGATTAACCAGTGGGCTTAATCAATTAACATACAACAAAAACAGAATGATCAGAGTAGCTAATTGCACAATTATTTATTAACAAATAAGCAAAGATACAACATATATTTTTATGCAATATTAACAAGTATATGGCAGGGTATAAGCATGCAAAAATATCAGCTTCTAACTTGCATTAAAACAACAAGAAATGTAAAGGAGATTAAGAGAGAACAGTGTGCACAGATAGATTTTAATCCTAGTTCGTTTGTGGTCCACTGCAAGCTACATCCAAGCCTCCCCTTCTGATCTTGGGAGATTTTATTTTTCACTATATTGAATAAAAGTATAATCACATACACCAATTCAATTTACAAGACTCAGGACGCTTCTTTCTTGAAATCCTAGAACATCTAATCCTTGGTTTGACTCTACCTATCGCCTGAGAAAACCTTTCTTGCGAATCAGCCCCAGCCAAGATTCTCATTCTCAATTTAAGACCTCTTAGTCTTGGTAAAGAATCACTCTATCTCTGTGGTGGTAAGACACCAAGAGACCAATCCAATACACACAAAAACAGATTACAACAGCAAGGTTTAATAAGCATAATAATGCTCAAAATATAACAATGAAAAACCTTACGACTAACTCACTCATAATTCATTCAAGCCATCATGCATATGTGAGTTAATCAAAAACAGTAAACACAATATCTCTCTAAGAATCTCTATCAAGAATGCATGAACATGTGAGCAAGAAAAGGATGAGATTAAGCATAAAAAAACAGCATGCAAATCAATGAATCAACGTTAATATGGCATGTTAATCTGTTTTCCTCACACATGCATTTCTCTCTACAAAATAGAAAGTAAATCACGAAAATATGTTCTCTAATCAATCCTAAACAATAGTATGCAATGCTACACTTTTCTACAAATTACCTAAACTTATACAAAGAGTTTTGACACTTCAAATTGTTGCAATCAGTTAAGCAGTTAAAACAGAAAACAGTTATAACATAAAACTGACCTGTTAATCGATTAAGTTACCATGTTAATCGATTAACCAGTGTGACATGATTAAAACAGAAACCAGTTGTAACAGAAAAACTGATATAACAAAAAAACAGTTGAGTTAATCGATTAAGCCACCACGTTAATCGATTAACCAGCATATTAAAACACGTGAGTCAAAAGGAAAACTACTCATATGTTATGCTTAACTTCTATACATGTTTTAGCAATTATATTATGCCCAATATGCACATATAACATGTATGATTAATGCATGAACATACATTTAACTAGATGATGTGTCTCATGAATGTTATATGACAATTATAATGGCTTGAGAGACTTGCATCTAGGTTTACCTCACCTATATTCACTTACTAAGGCACACATCCCAGACTACTTAGAATAATGACTCTTTTTATATAACCTAGTCTAGATATGACCAATGAGCTCTAGGCATGTTGATTGTTGAGCCATCTTCAAGCTTTAATAAAACCTTTTATTCATCAAAACATAGGCAAAACATTGCTAGTGCGATCCTTGACACTTTGCACTTTCATTGAGCACAATTTGAGAAATAGTATAAAGTATATCTACCAACAAAGACAGTAATTAAAAGAATAGAAAATCATACTGGTGAGTGAGTTTGATAGATTTGTTGAATAAAATATGTGAAATTTATATGATGAAGAAATTATATCTACCACAAATGAAAAAAATTGAAAGAGTATAAAAATAAAATCATACCTCTAAGTTGGTTTGAGAGTTGAAGATCATAAATTTTTTGAACACAATTTGAGAAATAGTATAAAGTATATCTACTAACAAAGACACTAATTAAAAGAATAGAAAATCATATATGTGAGTGAGTTTGAGAGTCGAAGTGATAGATTTGTTGAATAAAATATGTGAAATTTATATGAAGAAGAAATTATATCTGCCACAAATGAAAAAAATTGAAAGAGTATAAAAATAAAATCATACATCTGGGTTGGTTTGAGAGTTGAAGATCATAAATTTGTTGAACACAATTTGAGAAATAGTAAAAAGTATATTTACCAAGAAAGACAGAAATTAAGAATGGAAAATCATACATGTGAGATTAATAGAAAATTATAGTTGTGAGTGAGTTTGAGAGTTGAAGATGGTAGATATGTTGAGAAAGGAAGAGACACCCTAACGAAACGGCAACGGAAACAAATGTGAGAAAAAATGCAATGTTTTGTCTCTCCTTTGTTATTTATTTAATAAGTTATTATGTTTAGATTTTTTAACAAATAGCAAATGGTAGTTTTGATCTTGTGTGTAAGGTTGTATAATATAAGATAAAGAGCTTTTGGAGAGAAAACTTTGCATGAGGTGTTGACATGTGTCCCTAGCTAATGTGGCAAGAGTTTTGTTATATAGTGGGATCCTCTCCAATATTGGAGAGTCCAGTACTGGGTAGGATTAAGACATGTGGCAAATTTTTTTTAACGGTGATGATTACATGTTATTTTCTATTAAAAAATAAATAAAAATTCTTCAAGAAAATCTCATCATTATATTCGAGTACTGGAGAGGAGTTGAACTCTTTGTTATAAGGAGCTTTTGGAGTGAAAATTTGCATGAGGTGTTGACATGTGTCCCTAGCTAATGTGACAAGAGTAAGCTTGGTATGAGGTGTTGACATGTGTCCCTAGCTGATGTGTTAATAATTTTTTTGTTATATAGTAAATAGATGACATTAAACTTGTGTTGATTTAAATTAATCATTTAAAAAAATTCATTTGTGTACAATTGTATAAATCCCAATGTTGTGAAATCTAAGTCGGATATCAAATTGGAAGAGGTCTCATATTAGGTTTAACCGGTTTAAATGGTTAAACCGTACGGTCTGACCTAGTGATTTTATACATAATTAATAATTTTTATTTATAAATATATTATTGTATTTAAAATATAAAGTTTTATATGATTAATAATTATGTATAATTATATTAAAGTAACATACATTTATCTTTTTTGGACCAGAGTAGGACAAAATATTTGAGTGGTGTTCCATTTTTTTTATTTTTTAATTGAACCGTCTGGTTTACTTCTCGGGTTAATGTGGTTGAACCGAGTTTAATAACCTCATACCGGAATTTTTCCGGTTCAACGCGGTTCAATACTTATCCAGTTAAGACTGCAAACAAAAGTCTTTTTCAAGTTTGGTAAGCGGTCAAACCAGTTGGACTGTCTGGTCCAATCAGATTCTCATAACACTCCCCAACCGAAATATAAGAAAATTCCCCCATTAAAAGCGAGTAAAAGAGTTACTCATGCTCTCATTCAGAGTATTTGACTTAGCACTCATAAATCATTCAATAAAATAAAAAGAAATCTTATATCCTTGGACTAAATTCTATTGCTCATAAAAAAGTGATATACGACATTTATAAATTAATCTCTAATAAATAGTATCATTTCGTAATGTATATCATTCGTAATATTATCATGTTATCACCCATCACATTAAATAAATGTCACGTTCGAACCTTGCATTTATTTTTGACCTTTCCACGAATTGAATCCCTCCTTTTTCCATCATTTAATTTTGCCTTTTCTCCTACCGTTGTTTGACTAACATTCTTAAATTCGGGTTAGCAACATTTTTGGGCTTTATTATTTTAAGGGAAGAAGAAAATTTAACACTTGCCATTTTTTCTTTCGTACAGTCAGCTTTGTACAAAATTTTAGCCCTTCTAACATGATTGTACTTTGTCTATTTTTTAACCACATGGTAGACCTAGTTATATAAATTTAAAAGTTAATAAAAATAAAGATTTGTTATCACAAATCTTGTTACACACTACTAACAATAAATCAAAACAAAAATAATAATATTTAAAATTTTAATTGATATATCATATTTTTATTAGTACACAATATTATTGGGAATAACATATATTAATTTTGTTCAACTTGATAATGGGGGAGGGAGAAGGTAGAATTGAAAGTAGGTAAAAGTCAAAGGAATGGAAGAAATTGGGTCGGCTTATAGCATTATGTTGACTAATTAATTTACAAATTATAATGGTTAGGTAATTAGGTTAGCTTGACTGTCTTGAAATATTTTGAAGATGATTTTACTTATACTTCCTAAATATTATCTTGTAAAATTTCATAGAAATATAAGTTTGATAGGAGATTTAGAAATTTAGAAAACTTTAACGCTTAGATAATTACGGATATTTACTTTCCATATGACCACAATTGTAATAATTACAATATAATTTTGGCAATATCAATATCTAAAGTTGTCATAGACCCACATTTATTGCCAATGTATTATTATCTATTGAAGAAAGACACAAAGCATAAGGTATACAATATAGCATGATAATCTTAAAGTAACATATGTCATAAAGTAATATTTTATTTATTAATGATTTAGTTACAAGCGGCATATATCATTTTCTTATAACTAAGTATAATAATTTAGTATGAATATATATCATATTCATTGGCACCCTCTTATACAAAAATCTCCATCTCATTTCACCAACAATAATAAATTGTAACAATTTAAGGGTGTGTTTGATTGCAAGAAATATTTTCTATTTCTATTTCTTATTTTCATTTTTAAAAAACAATTTTTATTTTCATGTTTTTATTTCTTCAAAATATATTTGTTCATTTTCAAAATCATTGAATCTAAACTTCACAATCCATGACACTCTTGTAATTAATTAAATTCTAAATTTTAATCACTAAAATAGTATTAAGTCAATAATTTCAACAAATTTTATGTTATTAATACATTAAACAACTTTAATTATTGAAGTTGATCATTAACTTTAATTTTTCATCTTCCACATTGTTCGCTAGTGCTCGTTGTATATGAGGAAAATTGAGAAATTTGATTATTTTTTATTTTTTATTCAAAAATAATTTTAAAATTTTAAAATGTTATAAGCTAAAACTAAAAACATAATTCATCGCAAACAAAAACAAAGTAATACAATATATACAATACTGAGATGAAAGAGGATAAAGTCAGTTTCCAAAAGTAGTTACATTCTTTATCGTGTGAAATGCAATTTTTCCAATTATCCATACTAGCGTGTTCACCAGCACTCCCATGTCTATCAATCCGTTTTCCTATTATTTGTAACGTGTAGTCGTATATTATATTTATAAAATATAGTAATTTTGTATTAAATAAGAGTATTTCACAATTGTGTTTATTCGAGTGTTGTAATTGAATCATTTTTTTTAAAATTGAACATTCAAATAGTTTAGTAATCAACGTTTATTTTTATAGGTAAACTGTATGATTAAGACATAATCATTGAAATAAATTCTAATATATAAGGTCTTCATGAAATGTTTGTCAACTGCATTCTTATTTTTGTAATAATGATTACACAAAGTAATAGACATGATAAATCGAGTAATGAATTTCCTTTGATATGAGGATATTGAGAAATATTTTATGTTTAGAATGTTGTTATTGAATATTGAAGCCACAATGTCGAATTATATTCGAGAATTCAAAATTTATATTTTTTATAGGAAAAATAAGAGGTAATTTGGCTGATGTAATGCAAATTTTTATAGAAATATGAAATGTGTACATAATTTGTAATTGAATTACAAAAAAGCAGTAAGAATAAGTAAAGAAGAAAATAATAAT
>NC_032024.1:11822550-11826316 GCF_001865875.1 Lupinus angustifolius
ACCAAATCATCACGAATTGTTGGTTCAACACCATCTCCAATCCTCATAAGATATTCAACAAAACTTTGGTCTTGCAAGGAATGCATATTCTGACGCAAATGTAACACATTTGTATATGCCCACAAAGGAGAGTTAACAATACATGCAGCTATCATTTCTGCATTATTACCCTTAGGTATCACTGGAAGTACCTGTCTAAAATCTCCTCCTAATATTACAACTTTTCCTCCAAATGGAGCATCACAACCTATAATATCTCTTAATGTTCGATCTACTGCTTCCAAAGCATATCTGTTTACCATTGGTGCTTCATCCCAAACTATTGCTGATGTTTTTGTAATTAGTTTCGCAAGATCAGATTGTTTGCTGATTGAGCATACTGATGATGAATCTGGGTTTAGAGGTATCTTAAACCGTGAATGTGCGGTTTGACCACCAGGTAATAATGTTGCAGCTATACCAGAGGAGGCTGTTGCTAGGACAATTTGTCTCACACTTCTTAATCTTGAAATTAAAGCACGATAATGGAACGTTTTACCTGTTCCTCTAGGGCCATCCACACAAAAAAACTTTACCATGTCTATGCTCAATGATATTCATGATGGTGTTGAAAGCAACTGATTGATCATAATTTAGTTTTCCCACATCATCCAAATCTTGATGAGAAATATGGAACGACAATTGTTCTTCAATAATTCTTGGTATTACATTATCTTCAAGATCATGTAATGGTAAAGTTGGCAAGTTAAAATCTCATATTTGTTGCATCATATAAAACATCATATGAAGGAGAATCATCAGAAGAGGATGATGTGTTAGAATATACCTCATTAGTAGTATCCTTTGTACTACCTGATCCGCAAGCCTCATCTGTTATGGTCATTAGGCACAGTTTGGCAATCTCATCTTCATTCGAGGTGCTTGATTTCGTTTCTTCCTCCGGTACATCCCAAACAATGTAAGCCTTCTTCAATTTGAAGTCTCAGGAAAGTGCTCTTTTCTTAATCAACTTTCTTCAAGTAAGTGGGACACTGGAATTTCATGTGACACGGCTTACCACATTCATGGCAAGTGAAGTGTTCTTTGCTCTTGCCTTTCCTAGTTAATTCTCGCGCCTCTTTCTCTCGAAATCGCTTGAAACCTCCTTTCTTCTTCATCAATGTCAGAGTCGTCATTGTCTATCTCTTCAGTGGGTTGTGATGTTGTGGCTTTAAGAGATATTCCTTTCTTTTTTCGATCTGATTCTTCATGCATAGTCAGATGTCCAAGCTCCATCTCATGCTCTTGAAGCTTTCCGAACAGTGTTGCCAAAGGCATGGAATCTAGATCCTTGGACTCCATGATAGCCGTCACTTTAGGTTGCCATCTCCTATCAAGTTAGTGTAAAACTTTATTAGTGAGTTCTCCTCTGGTAAACATTTTATTTAGAACAATAAGATGATTAATAATATGACTGAATTGCTTTTGCATATCACAAATTGATTCACTCGGTAACATACGAAATAATTCGTATTCATGTCTTAGCGCATTCATCCTGGTGTGGTTGACCTCGCTAGTGCCCTCGTGAGTCACTTGTAAAGTGTCTCACATTTCCTTGGCACTTTGACATTGAGATACCCGAAAGAATTCGTCGTATGATTGGGTCGAGGTAATTATATTTTTGGCGCGGAGGTTATATTGAACCTTCTTACGCTCCTCATCGGTCCATAAGCTTTTAGGCTTTTCTTTCGGTTCGTCATCCACTAAGTGAAGTGGGACGAATGGTCCACTGATCACAGATTCTCAAATGTCTGAATCAGTGGCCTCTATAAAAATATTCATTCGGACTTTCCAATAGGTGTATCCCTCGCCACTGAATACGGGAGGGCGGTTAATGGATGCGCCATCACCACCAAAGGGGTTGGTGGAACCCATTTTAATTCCCTAAGGATCACGCAAATACAGTAGAGCTAGCACATCGTACTAGCTCTAATATCACTTGTTAGGTATCAGTGGCCTAAGCACACCTAGAAGGGGGTTGAGTAAGTGTAGAGGTTATCAATCACCGCTTCTCACACCAAAACCTAGTTTTGGAAACAGCCCAGTTAATCGATTAACCAGTGGGCTTAATCAATTAACATACAACAAAAACAGAATGATCAGAGTAGCTAATTGCACAATTATTTATTAACAAATAAGCAAAGATACAACATATATTTTTATGCAATATTAACAAGTATATGGCAGGGTATAAGCATGCAAAAATATCAGCTTCTAACTTGCATTAAAACAACAAGAAATGTAAAGGAGATTAAGAGAGAACAGTGTGCACAGATAGATTTTAATCCTAGTTCGTTTGTGGTCCACTGCAAGCTACATCCAAGCCTCCCCTTCTGATCTTGGGAGATTTTATTTTTCACTATATTGAATAAAAGTATAATCACATACACCAATTCAATTTACAAGACTCAGGACGCTTCTTTCTTGAAATCCTAGAACATCTAATCCTTGGTTTGACTCTACCTATCGCCTGAGAAAACCTTTCTCGCGAATCAGCCCCAGCCAAGATTCTCATTCTCAATTTAAGACCTCTTAGTCTTGGTAAAGAATCACTCTATCTCTGTGGTGGTAAGACACCAAGAGACCAATCCAATACACACAAAAACAGATTACAACAGCAAGGTTTAATAAGCATAATAATGCTCAAAATATAACAATGAAAAACCTTAAGACTAACTCACTCATAATTCATTCAAGCCATCATGCATATGTGAGTTAATCAAAAACAGTAAACACAATATCTCTCTAAGAATCTCTATCAAGAATGCATGAACATGTGAGCAAGAAAAGGATGAGATTAAGCATAAAAAAACAGCATGCAAATCAATGAATCAACGTTAATATGGCATGTTAATCTGTTTTCCTCACACATGCATTTCTCTCTACAAAATAGAAAGTAAATCACGAAAATATGTTCTCTAATCAATCCTAAACAATAGTATGCAATGCTACACTTTTCTACAAATTACCTAAACTTATACAAAGAGTTTTGACACTTCAAATTGTTGCAATCAGTTAAGCAGTTAAAACAGAAAACAGTTATAACATAAAACTGACCTGTTAATCGATTAAGTTACCATGTTAATCGATTAACCAGTGTGACATGATTAAAACAGAAACCAGTTGTAACAGAAAAACTGATATAACAAAAAAACAGTTGAGTTAATCGATTAAGCCACCACGTTAATCGATTAACCAGCATATTAAAACACGTGAGTCAAAAGGAAAACTACTCATATGTTATGCTTAACTTCTATACATGTTTTAGCAATTATATTATGCCCAATATGCACATATAACATGTATGATTAATGCATGAACATACATTTAACTAGATGATGTGTCTCATGAATGTTATATGACAATTATAATGGCTTGAGAGACTTGCATCTAGGTTTACCTCACCTATATTCACTTACTAAGGCACACATCCCAGACTACTTAGAATAATGACTCTTTTTATATAACCTAGTCTAGATATGACCAATGAGCTCTAGGCATGTTGATTGTTGAACCATCTTCAAGCTTTAATAAAACCTTGTATTCATCAAAACATAGGCAAAACATTGCTAGTGCGATCCTTGACACTTTGCACTTTCATTGAGCACAATTTGAGAAATAGTATAAAGTATATCTACCAACAAAGACAGTAATTAAAAGAATAGAAAATCATACTGGTGAGTGAGTTTGATAGATTTGTTGAATAAAATATGTGAAATTTATATGA
>NC_032024.1:11826416-11827085 GCF_001865875.1 Lupinus angustifolius
CATCCTCGTCCTCATCCTCATCCACGTCCTCATCCTATCGTCATCGTCATTCCCATCCTCATCCTCTTCCGCATTTTCCTCCTCATCCTATCGTCATCCTTATCCTTATCCTATCATATCCTCATCCTCATCCTCATGCTCGTCCTCATACTATCCACATTCTCATCCTCATCCTCATCCTCATCCTATCCTATCCTCATCCTCATCCTCGTCCTCATCCACATCCTATCCTCATGCTCATCCTCATCCTATCGTCATCCTAATCCTCATCCTCATCCTCATTCTCGCCTCATACTATCCACATTCTCATCCTCATCCTCATCCTATCCTATCCTATCCTTATTCTCGTCCTCATCCTATCCTCATCCTATTCCTCCTCCTCATCCTATCCTCATCCTCATTCTCGTCCTCATCCTATCCTCATCCCCTTCCTCTTCCTCATCCTATACTCATTCTCATTCTCGTCCTAGTCCTCATCCTCATCCTCATCCTCCTCCTATCCTCATCCTCATCCTCATCCTCATCTTCATCTTCATCCTAACCTCGTCCTCATCCTCATCCTCATTCTCTTCCTAATCCTCCTCCTCCTCCTTATCCTATCCTTATTCTCATCCACATTCTCATCCTCATCCTATCCTCATCCTCATCCTCTTCCTCATCCTCATTCTA
>NC_032024.1:11827185-11827426 GCF_001865875.1 Lupinus angustifolius
CTTCCTCTTCCTCATCATCATCCTCATCCTCATCCTATCCTCATCCTCATTCACGTCCTCATCCTATCCTCATCGTCATCCTATCCTCATCGTCCTCCTCATCCTGTCCTCATCTTCATTCTCGTCCTCATCCTATCCTTATCCTCTTCCTTTTCCTCATCCTATCCTCCTTCTCATTCTCATCCTCCTCCTCCTCCTATCCTCATCCTCATCCTCCTCCTATCCTCATTCTCATCCTCAT
>NC_032024.1:11827526-11828137 GCF_001865875.1 Lupinus angustifolius
TCCTCATCCTCATCCTAACCTCAACCTCATCCTCATCCTCATCCTCATCCTCTTCCATTCCTCTTCCTCATCCTCCTCCTCATCCTTTCCTCATCCTCATTCTCGTCCTCATCCTCTTCCTCATCCTCATCCTCTTCCATTCCTCTTCCTCATCCTCATCCTCTTCCATTCCTCTTCCTCATCCTCATCCTCTTCCATTCCTCTTCCTCATCCTCATCCTCTTCCATTCCTCTTCCTCATCCTCATCCTCTTCCATTCCTCTTCCTCATCCTCATCCTCTTCCATTCCTCTTCCTCATCCTCATCCTCTTCCATTCCTCTTCCTCATCCTCATCCTCTTCCATTCCTCTTCCTCATCCTCATCCTCTTCCATTCCTCTTCCTCATCCTCATCCTCTTCCATTCCTCTTCCTCATCCTCATCCTCTTCCATTCCTCTTCCTCATCCTCATCCTCTTCCATTCCTCTTCCTCATCCTCATTCTCGTCCTCATCCTCTTCCTCTTCCTCTTTCTCATCCTATCCTCATCCTCGTCCAAATCGACATCCTATACTCATCCTCATTATCGTCATAATCCTATCCTCATCCTCATCCTCGTCCTCATCCTATCTTTA
>NC_032024.1:11828237-11828635 GCF_001865875.1 Lupinus angustifolius
CTTCCTCATTATCGTCCTAATCCTATCCTCATCCTCACACTCTTCCTCATCCCCATCCTATCCTCATCCTCGTCCTCTTCCTCATCCCCATCCTATCCTCATCCTCATCCTATCCACTTTCTCATCCTCATTCTCATCCTCATCCTTATACTCATCTTCATCGTCATCCTATCCACCTCCTCATCATCATTCTCGTGCTAATCCTATCCTCATCCTCATCCCCATCCTTGTCCTCATCCACATCCTCATCCTCTTCCTCATCCTCATCCTCCTCCTCATCCTCCTCCTCATCCTCATTCTCGTGCTAATCCTATCCTCATCCTCATCCTCTTACTCATCCTCAGTCGTGTCCTCATCCTATCCTCATCCCCTTCCTCATCCTCATCCTATCCTCATCC
>NC_032024.1:11828735-11861102 GCF_001865875.1 Lupinus angustifolius
ATTTTAGGACATACACTAAAAGGAGGATTTTAGACCTTGGTGTTTGGAGTTAATCAAAGTAAAACATAAGAACTTGTCTAAGTAGTTCAAATACATAAGAAGTTGAGAAATACTTTCATCATTCAAAATGATCTTGTCTCCTCAAGAATTTGTAAATACTTAGTTTATATTTCTTGTTAATTGTTTATGTGCAAATCAAATCAAAAACCATTCATAAGAAGTTAAGAAATACTTTCATCATTCAAAATAATCTTGTCTCCTCAAGAATTTGTAAATACTTAGTTTATATTTCTTGTTAATAGTTTATGTGCAAATCAAATAAAAAACCAACCAAAATATGTTTACTCATAATTTGTGCATTGACATATTCATATGATTCATTGTATTAGGCAATTCTTTATGGTTCGACATAACCCTATACTATACTACAATTGAATCTTGAAAGAGGTGTAAATTGTAAAATAGTAAAGTGTTATCAATAAATTTATTTGTTGAAACACCTTTTAATATACAAAAGTGATGAAGCTAACTAACTAAATTTTATTTATTGTTATTTACATTCTGCAATTTATTTATTCTTTAATACCAACCTTCCTTAAGGAAGAAGTTTGGTTTGTTAATAAAAGGAACCCGAAAGGGAGTAAATAAATAAAGGTCACTTAACTTTATTATTCTTTTGTTCTTTATTTATTTGTTTGTTTCTAACAACTAACTATTCATCACTTTTGTACATTAGAATACCATTAAACCGGTATTGGAATTTATTCCACAAAACCGAGATGGTATTCAAAGGTACTTAATAATTATGTAATAGGGGATTGCTTCGATACCATTGTATCGGCGTTAGAATTTATTATAACAAAGCCGAGATGGGGAAAAGAAGGAATAACTTATGCACATGATTATTAGAAGTAAGTTGTAAATGGAATATTCTTGAAACCATTATATCGGCATTGGAATTTATTTCAACAAAGCCGAGATGGCGAACAAAGAATAAAACTGAGTTCACTTATCCAAATAAAGAAAACACACCGAAGAGTAAACTTCTGCTTTCAACAAATTGGCGCCGCTACCGGGGACAATTTTTTGAGAGGGGAAAACCTCTCTCGAATAAAATCTTTCGACAAATATAAATTGACCTTTATCTTTCAACAAATATAAACAGAATTCAATTATTCTCAACAGCCCGTTAATCAATTAAAAGGGCACTTAATCGATTAATTGGGCGTCTAACAACTTTTCTATATAAATTGTGTTTTTACACCATGCTTAATACATTCATTCATTTATTTTTAGAATTGTTAAGTTGCATATTTTCGTGCTCATTTTATGTCATATAGGCAAAGAGAATTGCATGTGAGAATAGGGAGAGATAGTATCATGCTTAGTGATTAAAATATCATCCATTGCATGTGACTAAATGTGTTCATCATTCTATCTTTTCTTGCATGATTCTTTCAGTTTCTTTTAGAGATTTTGTAGGGTAGAAATTACATGTTTTTGTTTGATTCTGATCTTATACATATTCTTGATAAATTGTGAGATTTGTATAGGGTTTATAGTTTGTTCTTAATTGTAATATTTGAGCCATTTTGTGCTTCACAATACTCTGTTTTTTATGTTGTTTTTATGGCAAGGCAAGTCATCTCTTGGTGTTGTACCACCAATGAGATATAGTGATTCTTCACCAAGACTTGGAGGTCTTGAGTTTAGAACATACTCTTGGCAGGGGATGAATCGTAGGAAAGGTTCACCTAGGCGATTAGTATCGTCAAACCAAGGCAAGGGTTCTAGTAATTCAAGAAGGTAGAATCTAAGGTCTTGTAATTGGAAGTGTGTATGTAATATACATTTGTTTCAGTTTTAGTGAAGAAAATCTCTCGAGATCGAAAGGGGAGGACTAGATGTAGATTTGCAGTGGACCGCAAAACGAACCAATATAAAATCCTTGTTGCAGACTATTTCTTACCCTTATCTTTTTACTTTTTCAAGTTGTTTTAATTGCCTATTTTAGCTGATAATTTGAATGCTGTGATTCTGCCATATAAAGATTAATTATGTTCAAATATATTTGTTGTATTATTTCTGTATAATCGGTGAGTGATTGTGCAATCAAGCCATTCAGCAGCTGTCTATTATGTGTGATTTAATCGATTAAGGCAATTCTTTAATCGATTAACTGGGTGATTTTCCAGAATAAGGCTTTGGTACGAATAGTAGTATTTGGGAACCACGACACATATTCATCCCCCCCTTTCTAGGTGTATTCTGTCACTGATACCTAACATAGTATCCCCTAACACTTTTTGATGCACATGTTTTATTTTGTGATAATTTATCCAACGTCTCCATAAACATGCTTTAGTTGATGATTTTAAAGTTGAGAAATAAATTTTTAAAACTAAGAACATGCTTGTTAAATTTGTGCCAAAAATTAATTTTTCCAAACTTGAGAACACCTAAAAAGTGTGTTATTTGGTTTACTAAGTTGTTGTTTGGTTTACCATTTAACAAACTAAATTCATGAAATTCTGAATGGATTAATAAATTGTTGTTTGATGTGATTTTTGGTTTCCATAAAATTCTGTTTGGAATTCCAATTTACCCATTGGACTTGAAAAATGCTTAAAATTTTACTGTAAACATATTTTTCATGAAAAAAAAATGCATGTTATTTGATTGGAATTTCTGTCAATCAAATTTTATTATTGAAGATAATGTTTTAGACATTAAGAAACTCATGTAAATTGTTAGACTAACTTCAAGGAATAAGAAATTGCAAGATCTAATAATTTACAGGAAAACAAGTCCAAAAATAAACTACAAAAATGGGGAGTTGGCCCTAAAGACACCCTCTCTTAGAGAGGATAGTAAAATCATGGAGAATGGAATTCTGTATTATCCTAAAAATGTTGGTTAGTTTTAATTTTTCTTTCTTTCAAAATGTTACACAAACTTCCTTAAAATAATTTTCAACATGACTTGAGGACGAGTCAAGCACTTAAGTTGGGGGGGAGTGTGTATAATATTTTGAAAGAAATTCATTTTTTGTGTATTTTTTAAAAATTAAGTCTATGTTTCTTTGCTTATTATTGTGTTTACTTGCTTTAAAAAAGTTAGTATGTTTTATTTTTATTTATGTGTTTACTTTAGTTTATTTTTTATATTTTATTTAAAAAGTGAAATTTTTTAAACTAAACTTGGTAAATAACACAAACTTGGATTAAACAATTTTTTTTTAACAAGATCACTAACTTTGTGAATTAATAAGCTTTGATGAGCAACCTGAGATGAAAATATGAAAAAAATTGTGAAAAAACCAAAATGTTATAACTTTGATAATATGCAAACTTTTTGGAAAACAATTTAATATGAACTTGTGGATTTGTTGAAAATCAAAGAGTTGTACATAAACCAACCATGTGAGGGAGTGTAAGCCAAACACAAATATTATGTGCGCTTAGAGAGAAACTTTTTGGTTTTGCACAATTGATTTTGTTTGAATCTTTCTTTACTTGGTTGCACACAATTTGATAGGAAATGATCAAGGCAAGTTCTTTCAAATAGAACGAGTCACTTGACCAAAAATGACCAACAAAAATAGAAATATCCTTTGTTAACCATGTTGAGCCTTAAAAAGAAAGAATATTTTTTCAAACACAACCCTTGAGCCTAATATGGAAAAACGGAAATGGAATCTCCTACACTTTTCTTAAATAAAAAGAGAGCATTTTTTAAAAAAGAAGGTTGATGGTTGGTCATGTATCAAAGTGTTCAAAAGAAAAATTGTCAATCTCTTTTCATATAAAAACAGTAAAGAAATGCTCCAAAAACAAAAAGGAGTAAAAAGAGATTAGAAAAATCAAGAAAAGTTACACCAAAATGGTCAAGGAAAATAATGAGGAAAGGAAGAAAAAGAAGTATGGTGAAAAAGTTGAAAGGAGTGTGTACTTAAAAGATAAAGTATTTTGCTCTCTTTTAACTTGAAAAGTATCTTTGAATATCTTGAAAAAACAAATTTCTTTTATAACCAAGCCTCATTACAACCAAAGGTAAGACCTTAGTGATCCTTGAAAATTTTGTACAATCAAAGTAAGTGTTGAGAACAAAAACAAAATTAAATTATTGCAAACCAAACAAGTTAAGTTTTGAGTGAAACACTTACCCATTTGGTTCCATTACCGTGTGTGAAAATGCATCTCTTTGATTGATAACATAGTTTATAAGTGAAGTACTAAATGAATTTTTGAAAAGATGTATTCTTATTAGTTTGAAGCATTATGAGTCAAAATCACATGATCATAAACACATGTAATCATACTTTGAAATGATGCATAGTTTTGATCTTGTCCAACATTAATTTTTCCAAAGCCAAGTAGTTGTTATTTTATCTTTGTTTGGGGACAACCATTTCTCTCATAATCTTCATCCTCTAATGCTTTATCAATTACATCTTTTACCCTTACAACTTCGGCAAGATACAAGTTAGCAATAGGGTATTCACTACCATAAATCACATGAGTGGCAAGACTAAACACATGAAGAAGTCGACAAACTTTTTCAACTTTCTCCTAGTCCTCATTTGAAGGTACATAATTATAACGAGCTCTTTGTATTTGTAAGATACAAAGACTGTCTTAAACTTTAGAGCACATAATAGCATATAAAAGGTGGAATTCTCTCTAGTGGGACAATCAATGACAAGCTTACTTTCTTTCAAATTCTTTTGTTCAACCACATCACACAAAAATTTAACCTAGAGTCATTGTGGTTGTTATACTTCACACTTTCTCGAATGTTATAAATTACATCCTTGTTCTCTTTAAGGCCATATGGCACTAGTAAGTTCAATATGTGTGCATAACATCCAACATGAAACAAGGCACCATCAAGAACTAACCTTGAGTCACAAGATAGATTCTCTTTTAGGGTTTTCAAGCGTGAGTCATTATAAGCAACATTATCTGAAAGTGCAAAGTGTCAAAGTGTCGCACTATTAGATTGCCTATGTTTTGATGAAGACAAGGATTTAGTGAAAGCTTGAAGATGACCCAAAAAATCAACATGCCATGGACTCAAGGATTTCATATCTAGACTAGGTTCTTAAAAGAGTCATTTTTAGAGTCTTAGATGTGTGCCATATATATTGAATCTAGGTTAGGGAAACCTATATGCAATTCTCACAAGCCTTAGAAATAATCAATTCATTTATATGAGACATGCCATCTACATTATTATACGTTCATACATTAATCATACATGTTATTTGTGCATCTTAGGCATAATATATTGGTAAAACATGTATAGTTGATAAGCATAATATATAGGTAGTTTACCATTTAATAATTTAGTAGAAAAATATGCAAGTTAATCGATTAAGGAAGGTGTTAATCGATTAACTTGAATTCGGTTTTAACAGATAACTGAAAACCTGAAAATAGTTATTCTCAACAGCCCGTTAATTGATTAAAAGGGCACTTAATCGATTAACTGGGTCTCAGAAAGGTTTTCTATATAAACTGTGTTTTTAGATCATGCACCATACATCATATCATTCTCTTTAGAATTGCTAGTTGCATATTTTTCGTGCTCAAAGTGTGTCATTTAGGCAGAGAGAAATGCATTGTGAGATAGTGAGAGATAGTATCATATTTAGGGTTAAATTGTAATCTAATTGCATGTGATTAATGTGTTAAACTTTGCTATCTTCTCTTACATTTCTTTAGAAGAATTCTAGGATAAAAATTCTCTGCTTTCGCACATCAATTAACTCATACATAATCATGATTACTTGTGAGTCCCGTCTAGGGTTTTTAGCTGAGTTTTAATTGTGATATTTTGAGCTACATTGTGCTGGATAATACTCTGTTTTTTTAACTGTTTTTGTGTTGTAATAAGGGAAGTCGTCTCTTGGTATCTTACCACCTAAGATACTCAGTGAGTCTTCACCAAGACTTAGAGGTGTTGAGTTTAGAACGTTTTCTTGGCTGGGGCTAGATCGTAACAAAGGTTTTCTTAGGAAAATAGGTGAGTCAAACCAAGAAAGTGGGTTCTTGGATTCAAGAAGGGAGCGTCTAAGTGTGTGTATTGGAAGTGTGCATGTAACAATACATTCGTTTCAATATTAGTGAAGAAAATCTCTCGAGATCAGAAAGGGAGGCATGGATGTAGTTTGCAAGTGGACCCACAAATGAACCAGGATGAAATGCCTTGTTGCAGGCTTTTTCTATCCTTAATCTCTTTACGTTTCAAGTTGTAATATTGCCTATTTTTAGCTGATAATTTGGATACTGTAACTTTGCTATAATGACTTTAATTTTGTTCAAGTATATTTGATTTATTTGTATCTGAATATCGATGAGTGGATGTGCAATAAGCCAATCCGCAACTTGTTGTTTTCTGACAGTTAATTGATTAACACTATGTCTTAATCGATTAACTAGGGCTTTTTCCAGAATAGGGCTACTGTGCAAAAAGCGGTAATTGGTAACCGCGACACCTATTCAACCCCCCCCCCTTCTAGGTGTGTTATGTCCACTGATATCTAACAAGTGGTATCAGAGCTAGTACGACGTGCTAGCTCAACCGCATATGTGTGATCTTTAAGGGAAAACAAATGGGTTCTACCAACCCCTTTGGCAGTGATGGCGCATCCATTAACCGCCCTCCCGTATTCAGTGGCGATGGATATGCCTACTGGAAAGTTCGGATGAAGATATTCATTCAAGCCAATGACTCGGATATTTGGGAATCCGTAGTCAACGGGCCTTTCGTCCCAATGCATCTGCTGAACGATGAACCGAAAGAAAAGTCTAAGAGTCTATGGACCGATGATGAACGTAAAAAGGTTCAATACAACCTACGTGTTAAAAACATCATCATATCGGCCCTATCATATGATGAATTCTTTCGGGTTTTGCAGTGTCCAAGTGCCAAGGAAATGTGGGACACTTTACAAGTGACTCATAAAGGCACTAGCGAGGTCAAGCGTGCCAGGATCAATGCCCTGACACATGAGTACGAGCTTTTTTCGTAATTTGCCGAATGAATCTATCAGCGACATGCAAAAGCGATTCACACACATATTAAACCATTAAGTTGCTCTAGATAATTTTTTTACCAAAGGAGAACTAACTAATAAAGTTTTGCATTGTCTTCATAAGAGATGGCAACCTAAAGTTATAACTATCATGGAATCCAAGGATCTTGACTACATGTCTTTGGCAACATTATTTGGAAAGCTTCAATAGCACGAGATGGAACTTGGGCGCTTGACGATGCATGAGGAATCAGATCGCAAAAAGAAAGGCATATCTCTTAAAGCAACAACGTCTCAACCTATTGAAGAGAAAGAAGATTTTGAGTCTGATTCATATATTGATGATGAAACGTTGAGCCTTATCATACGAAAATTCAGGAAATTTTTAAAGAAATGAGGATTGAAACGTTTTCATAAGAAAGAAGTGTGTGAGTCAACTAGAAAAGGCAAAGGTAACAAAGAGCATTTCACCTGCCATGAATGTGGTAAGCCTTGACACATGAGATTTCAATGTCCTACTTACCTCAAGAAAGTTGATTCGAAGAAGAGCACTCCTCGGATTTTCAAGTCAAAGAAAGCCTACATAGTCTAGGACGTACCAGAGGAGGATACGACATCAAGTACCTCAGATGAAAAGGAGACTGCCAAGTTATGCCTAATGACTAGAACAAATGAAGCTTGTGACTCAGAGGAGGTAAACAATGAGGTATACTCTGACACCTCATCTTCTTCTTCTGATGATTCACCTCCTTATGAGGACTTATATAATGCTTATGTCGAATTGCATGAAGAATTAAAAAAAATTAGCTAGAATTAGTTCTGATAGAAAGCGGGTAATCCTTCTAAATTAACAGAAGATAGTTCTGTTACAGAAAGAATTAGATTAGCTTAAACTTGAAAATGAAACTTTAGATCTAATATTTTCTTGTAATACATTCAATTGCTCTAATGATAATTTATGTCAATCAATTGTTTGTGAGTCTTGCGAGACTTTAAAAATGAAAAACTTGCAAAACACACAGAGAGTCAAAATCAATTAAACACTATGCTTAGTCAAACTAGAAATGTTGGTGATCATACTGGACTAGGATATATTCCCCCTATGCGTAGTAGAAGACCATGTAAGGGACTTGTAATTCGGCCATATAAGAAATTGTATAATAAGAAAATTCCTACATGTTTCTATTGTGGCACACATGGCCACATATCCTATTCTTGCTATATCACGAAGTATGGTATACCTAGTGGTGTATATGTTTGGATGAAAAAGGGAGATTACTCCCTGATTACTAACAGAAAAGGACCCAATATAAATTGGATACCTGAAAAAGGCAAGTGATATATCTTGAAAGTATGTCTACGAGCACATGGACAACATTGGTATCTTGATAGTGGATGGTCGAGACATATGACAAGAGATAGATCAAAATTCCTAGATCTATAATTGAAAGAAAAAGGGTTTGATAGAGACAAAAACAAAGGAAAGATACTTGGTACAGGGACAATTGGCAACTCAACTCAGGCAGTGATTATCAAAAGGTAATCGTGTATACGTTGAAGGTCTGGAGCAGATCCTATTGAGTATTAGCCAACTCTACGCCAAAGGTAATCGTGTGTCTTTCGACTCTGAATATTACATAATTCGTGACAATTTATCTAATAAGGTCAAATTTGTCAGACATCGCATTAATAACATCTATATGGTTAACCTAGAAGATGTCACAATATTATTTTCAAAATGTTTTGTTTCTAAAGAAAATGATATATGGCTTTGGCATAGGCATGTCGCTCATATTTATGTAAAACACCTAGATAAACTATCTATAAATAATTTGGTTGAGGGTCTACCAAAACTTGATTTTAAAACTCATGAAACTTGTGATACTTGTCAAAAATGTAAACAAGTTAAAAACTCTTTCGGTAAAAAGAATGTAATATCCACAACAAGACCTCTAGAGCTTCTCCATATGGAATTGTTTGGACCTTCACAAATAATGAGTTTTGGTGGTAGTTTCTATGCTTTAGTAATTGTCTATGATTTCTCTAAATTCACATGGACATTATCTTTATCTTCTAAGAGTGATGCATTCAAATCTTCCAAAAACCTTGTCAAACAAATTCAAAATCAGTTTAATCTTAAAATTGTATTCATTCGATCCGATCATGGTGGCGAGTTTGAAAACCACCAGTTTGATAAATTTTGTAATAAACATGGTATTTTGTATCAGTTCTCGACCCCTCGTACCCCTCAGCAAAATGGAGTTATTGAAAGGAAGAATCGAGTTCTAGAGGACCTTGCTACAACCATGCTAAACGAAAGCAAGGTTCCTAAGTACTTTTGGGCTGATGCTGTGCATATTGCTTGCTATGTGATAAATCATATACTCTTGAGGCCTACTTTTTGAAAACTCCTTATGAACTTTTAAAAGGCCGAAAACCTAATATTGCTCATTTTCATGCTTTCGGATGTAAATGCTTTATTTTAAATAATTGAAAAAGAGGGCTAGGAAATTTTGACTCAAAAGCGGATGAGGGAATATTTTTAGGGTATTCATCGCATAGTAAAGCTTATCGAGTGTTTAATAAATATTCCATGCAAGTAGAAGAGTTTGTACATGTTCATTTTGATGGATCTTCTCCTAAAGAGAAGAGAAAGGTATTTTATGATGATGTTGCAGGTGCTTTAGAAGAAGCATACTCTAAGGAAATGGACCAGGACAAAGAAGAACAAGAAGAGCAATTTGTCCAAGATGAGCATCAGGACATGCCAATCGCATGGAAGACTAATAAAGATCATCAACTTGACAAAGTTATAGGTGATATCTCTACGGGGGTGGTAACCCGTAGTTCTTTACGTAGTTTTTGTAACTTTGTTGCTTTCGTGTCTCAAATCGAGCCAAAGACCATCGATGAGGCCATTGAGGATGTGCACTGGGGTATATCTATGCAAGAAGAGCTAAACTAGTTCGAGCGCAGTAACGTATGGACTTGGTCCCTAAGCTAAAAGAGCATCTAGTGATTGGTACTAGATGGGTCTTCCGAGATAAACTTGATGAATCTGGCTTGATCATTAGAAATAAGGCACGCTTAGTGGCCAAAGCCTACAATCAGGAGGAATGCATCGATTATGATGAGACTTATGCTCTTGTAGCCAGATTAGAGGCCATTCGGATGCTTTTATCCTTTGCATCGATTTTGAGTTTTAAGCTCTTTCAAATGGATGTTAAGAGCGCCTTTCTGAATGGCTACATTCAAGAGGAGGTGTATGTTGATCAACCTCCTGGCTTTGAAAATTTTAAATATCCGGATCATGTATATAAGCTCAAGAAGGCTCTCTATGGTCTAAAACAAGCTCTCGGAGCTTGGTATCACATATTGACATATTTCCTTTTGGAAAAAGGGTTCATGAGGAGTATAGTTGATACTACCCTCTTAATCTATAGATTAGATGATCATGTATTATTAGTTCAAATATACGTTCATGATATAATTTTCGGATCTACTAACGACATTCTTTGTAGAGAATTTTTTGAGATGATGGAGGGAGAATTTGAGATGTCGGATAGGTGAGGTGTCTTTATTCCTTGGAATACAAATTAAACAAATGGAAAGTCGCATCTTCCTTTATCAATCAAAGTATTGAAAGGAGTTACTCAAAAAGTTCGAGATGGAAAAATGTAAAGAAGCTTCTACACCTATGGTGTCTTCTTTTTATCTAGACAAAGACGAAAAGGGAAAAGCTATTGAGGTAACAAAGTATCGAGGGATAATCAGCTCATTATTATATTTGACTATGAGTCGCCCCGATATTATGTTTAGTATTTGCATGTGTGCTAGATTTCAAGCATTACTTAAAGATTCATATTATAGTGTTGTTAAACGCATCATGAGATATTTAAAAGGAACAATAAATATGGGATTATGGTATCCTAGGGATGCCTCTTTATCCTTGGTAGGATATTCCGATTCTGACTTTGCTAGATGTAAGCTGCATTGGAAGAGCACTAGTGGGACTTGTCACTTACTAGGCAGTTCCTTAGTTGCATGGCACAGTAAAAAGCAAGCTTGTGTTGCTTTGTCCATCGCCAAAGCGGAATACATTGCTGCTGATCTGAGTTGCACTCAAATCCTATGGATGAAGCAGCAAGTTCAGGACTTTGGTCTTAAACTAGAAAAGATCCCCATTAAATGTGATAATACAAGTGCCATAAACCTATCCAAGAATCTCGTTTTGCATTCGAGAACCAAGCATATAGAAATTAGACATCATTTCTTGTGTGACCATGTTCAAAAAGGCGATTGTGTGCTTGAATTTTTTGAAACTACTAAGCAATTAGCTGATATTTTTACCAAGCCCCTCTCACTAGATACTTTCTATGTTCTTCGAAGAGAACTTGGAATCCTTGATGAAAAATATCTTGATTAAAATCTTCTAACTCTTTATTATGTGCTTCGCATGCTAAATGTCTAATATGCTTCAAAATGAATATTTATTGAATGCACTCTATTCCTAATATGATTCATGATCTAGTATAATTTGCTCTATAAGCATGTGTGTTTGGGTAAAATTGCTTTCTATATGTTTGAAATTGTTGCATGCTTCTAAAACTAAAAAACCCTCTTGATTCTAAAAATTTGATGACTGTTAATCGATTAAACATGAGTCTTAATTGATTAAAATGAGTTCCAGTAGCCAACACTTATTTTTTCATGAAATTTAATCGATTACCTTGGCTCATTTTTCTGAAAATCTGGAATTTTAACTATGATTAATCAATTAAGTACTACTCTTAATCGATTAACGGTAGTAGATAAGTAGAACCAGAAGCGTTTTTGCCATTTTTTTCAAAACCTCTCTATCCCCTTTCTCTCCAAATCTCAGAGGCAACAACATAATCTGAATTCTTAGCCAAAAATAAGAATAAACCTCACCCTCCACCCACATTGTACTTCATTTCATCTCATTTCCTCTCAAATTTGTCCAAGAAACCCCACTTTCCCAATTCCAGACCCTAAGGTTAGGTTCCCCCCAAAAATCCTTCTTCAACCCGGTTTTTGTAATCAATATGGAAAGAGGAAATTCAAAAAGGATTAAGACAACTGCTCAACGCCCACGGAAGACTCCTATCCCTACACCATCGAATCTGAATGTAAGACAGGACCGTGGAGATCCCTACTACTCTCTCATACTGCAGGAGACTCGATTGTTAAAGTTTCAGGGCAGGAAACCAACTTACATCAGGTATGTCGATTTAACCTGGATGGCGAAACAAAATTTTGAGTTTCCGCAAGGTATGCAAGCTCAAGGAGCTGTCACCTTTTTGGAATTAAAGGGAAATATTTACCTTGCTTTGGTTAGAGAATTTTATGCCAACTTTAGATACAAGGATGACAAGTATTGGTCTATGGTTTCTGGAAAGTTGTTTGAGCTGAGTGAGGATATTTCCATGAATGTGGGAGGTTTGTCCACTAATGGTGCTAGCATTGGTAATTATGATTGGGTCAAGAATTCATTCGATGTTGTTGAGGTTTACAAGTCTTGAGAGATCCTCATTTATATATCCAAGGAGAATTAACAAAAGTTGGGTCATTATCTATGGAAAATAGACTATTGCACTATTTGATAGCGTACATCTTAGTTCGGAGAAACACAAATCATGCACAGCCCAATGTGAATGAGTTAAGGTTTACGTATGTTGTTAAGGAAAATGTTATGATTAATTGGCCTGAGGAGATTCTGAAGGTCATGTATAATGTGTCAACATCAAAATCCAAGCTACTTCCCTATAGCATATTCATTTCGAGGATCATCGGTTATCTCAATATTGATGTGTCTGATACCATCATCATGGAGTCTTCTATTAAAGATCACTTGGTTAGTGAAAGTTTGATCCACAAGATGGGTATTTAAAAGTATGGGAATACTTGGCAATACCAAGAGGGTTACAACACTACTGTGGATTTGGACTTATCTGGAGATGAGGATCAGGCAGGAAAAGATCAGCATAATGCAGGAACTCAGGGGGAGTCGTCTGGAACAGCACCGCAGGTACCACCCTTTGAATTAGCTTAGTTGGACGTAATGGAGCAAAGGCTGAATAATAGAGTGGATCTACATTTTCAATCCTTGAAGGACTCTTACAATACATACTTAGAGCAAGGATCTACATTGATAACCACTATCAGTCTATGAGGAGCTTTGTTCAAAACACTATTGAAGCACATAATGATAGGTTTTGTGCAGAATTTGAGAAGCTGAGAGTCCTCATTCGGGGAGATAGTAGTCTGGTAGTTCCTGATGACAGAGACCTTCCTCTGCATCCTTAGATTAAAAGACCTTAGACCCTAGGTTGCCTTTGGTTTAGTTCTTCTATTGGCTAATTTCAAGTATGTTGTTGTTTTGTACTCTTGAGAAATTTTTTATCTTTGTTGTTATTGGGTTGCAATCGTTTCCATCTACTTTTGTTGGACACTTATCACTTGATACGCTTGAGATTGAACTTTAATCGTTACTGGTCTTGTATTATATTGCCTATATCATATGCATATCTATGTCATATATAGTATGAATTATGTTTAATGGTACTTGACCATGACGGGTTATCTACATCTATTATGTTTGATTGAGCCTGGTGTGCACATGTTCTGATAATAATGCTTGATCATTCCATGCTCAATTTGTAATTTTATAACCTTTCATGCCATTAACCTTGTTCATTTATTATATTCTGTCATTTTAATTGATTAACTCATACTCTTAATCGATTAAATTCGTGTAAACATGTGCACTTGTTCAAGCTTCCTTCAACTGGTTAATTAATTGAACTCCCAAATTTAATTGATTGATTATAGTTTTGATTTCATTATATAACTCTTCTTACTTTTGACTAGATTAATTCGTTTATCTTTTTGATAATGTCAAAGGGGGAGAAAGGTTTCTTTGTTGTTTGATGTGATTTGCAGGCTGTAAATAATATTCAACTTTTGTTGTCCAGCTATGTGCTTAACTTTGAAATTAACAACCATGCATTTTATAACCATCATCAAGCTATGCATTAAGACAAAAGTAGATGGGTCAAGAATTCATTTTATGTCCACCAATGGTGCTAGCATTGGTAATTGTGATTGGGTCAAGAATTCATTCGATGCTCCTGAGGTTTACAAGTCATGCTTGAGAGGTCCCCATTTGTATATCCAAGGATAATTAACAAAGTTGGGTCTTTATCTGTGGAAAATAGACTATTGAATTATCTGATAGCATACATTTTAGTTCAGAGAAACACAAATCATGCACAGCCCACTGTGAACGATTTGAGGTTTATGTATGTTGTTAAGGAAAATGTTATCATTAATTGGCCTGAGGAGATTCTTAAGGTCATTTATAGTGTGTCAACATCACAGTCCAAGTTGCTACCCTATAGTATATTCATTTCGAGGATCATTGATTATCTGCATATTGATGTATCTGATACCATCATCATGGAGTCTTCTGATAAAGATCATCTGGTTGGTGTAAGTTTGACCCACAAGATGGGTATTTACAAGTATGGGAATACTTGGCAATACCAAGAGGATTACACTTCTGTGGATCTGGACTTATCTGGAGATGAGGATCAGGCAGGAACGGATCAGCATAATGCAGGAACTCGTGGGGAGTCGGCTGGAACCGCACCGCAGGTACCACCCTTTGGATTAGCTCAGTTGGATGCAATGGAGCAAAGGCTGAATAATAGAATGGATCTACTTTTTCAGTCTTTGCTTTTATTGGGTTGTAATAGTTTCTATCTACTCTTGTTGAACATTTATCACTTGATATAGATGATATTGAACTTTAATCGTTACTAGTTTTGTATTATATTGCTTATATCATATGTGTATCTATGTCATATATAGTATGAATGTATGTTCAACGGTACTTGACCATGATTGGTTATCTGCATCTATTTTGTTTGATTGAGCCTGCTATATCCATGTTATGATAATAATGTTTAATCGTTTGATGCTCAATTACTCATTGTATAACCTTTCATGCCATTAAACTTGTTCATTTACTGTATTCTATCAATTTAATCGATTAACCTACACTCTTAATCGATTAAATGTGTATAATTGTGTGCACTTGTTCAAGCTTCCTTCAACTGCTTAATTAATTAAACTCCCAAATTTAATTGATTGATTACATTTTTGATTTCATTATATAACTCCTCTTACTTTTGACTAGATTGATTCGTTTATCTTTTCTATAATGCCAAAAGGGGGAGAATGGTTGCTTTGTTGTTTGATGCGAATTTGCAGGTTGTAAATAATATTCAGCTTTCATTGTCCAGTTATGCGCTTTAACTTTGAAAATAACAACCATGCATTCTATAACCATCATCAAGCTATGCATCAAAACAAGATTTGGTGTGGTGTTTGTCATCATCAGAAAAAGGGAGATTGAAAGTGCAAAGTGTCAAAGTGTTGCACTATTATATTGCCTATGTTTTGATGAAGACAAGGATTTAGTGTAAGCTTGAAGATGACTCAACAAATCAACATGCCATGGACTCAAGGGTTTCATATCTAGACTAGGTTCTTACCAGAGTCACTTTTAGAGTCTTATATGTGTGCCTTAGATATTGAGTCTAGGTTAGGTAAACTTATATGCAATTCTCACAAGCCTCAAAAAGAATCAATTCATTTACATGAGACATGCCATCTAGATTATTATATGTTCATGTTTTAATCATACATGTTATTTGTGCATCTAGGCATAATATATTGGTAAAACATGTATAGTTGATAAGCATAACATATAGGCAGTTTACCATTTAATAATTTAGCTACCATTTAGCTGAAAAATATGTCAGTTAATCGATTAAGAAAGGTGTTAATCGATTAACGTGAATTCGGTTTTAAAAAATAACTGAAAACCTGAAAACATTTATTCCCAACAACCCGTTAATCGATTAAAATGACACTTAATCAATTAAATAGGTCTTAGAAAGGTTTATATATAAACTGTGTGTTTAGGTCTTGCATCATACATCATATCATTCATTTTTAGAATTTGCATATTTTTCATGCTCATTTGTGTCATTTAGGTAGAGTGAAATGCATTGTGAGATAGTGAGAGATAGTATCATGCTTAGGGATTAATTGTCATTCAATTGCATGTGATTAATGTGTTAAACTTTGCTATCTTTTCTTGCATGATTCTCGCATTTCTTTAGAAGAATTCTAAGATAGAAATTCTCTATTTTTGTACATTGATGAACTCATACATATTCATGTTTACTTGTGATTTTTGTATAGGGTTTTTAGCTGAGTTTCAATTGTAATATTTTGAGCTACATTGTGCTTAATAATACTTTGTTTTTATATTGTTTTTGTGTTGTAATAAGGGAAATCGTCTCTTAGTGTCTAACTACTTAAGAGATTCAGCTTCACCAACACTTAGAGGTCTTGAGTTTAGAACATTTTTTGGATGGGGCTAGATCGTAAGAAAGATTTTCTTAGGCGATTAGGTGAGTCAAACCAAGAAAGTGGGTTCTTGGATTCAAGAAGGGAGCGCCTAAGTGTGTGTATTGGAAGGGTGCATGTAACAATACATTCGTTTCAATATTAGTGAAGAAAATCTCCCAAGATCAGAAGGGGAAGCCTGGATGTAGTTTGCAAGCGGACCCGCAAACGAACCAGGATAAAATTCCTTGTTGCAGGCTTTTTTTATCCTTAATCTCTTTACATTTCAAGTTGTAACATTGCCTAGTTTTAGCTGATAATTTGAATATTATAACTTCACTATATTGAGTTTAATTTTGTTCAAGTATATTTGCTTTATATGTATCTGAATATCGGTAAGTGGCTGTGCAATAACCCATTCCGCAACTTGTTGTTTTCTATGAGTTAATCGATTAAGACAGAGTGTTAATCGATTAACTGGGGCTTTTTCTAGAACAGAGCTTCGGTGTAAAAAAGCGATAATTGGTAACCGCGTCACATATTCAACCTCCCTTCTAGGTGTGTTTTGTTCACTGATACCTAACGTTATCAAACGAAATTGAAATTACTTTTTCATCAATCCCCCATGATTTTAAACACTTGGAAATAACATCATAAACATCAACCTCACGCTTTGGAGCAAGCACTTTCAAAAAACTCAAAACTTGTTTCTGAAGCTTTCTCCCTACATCTATGAAGTGACCAGTGATGACCATGTACTTAATAATTTGATGAATTGACCTCCACTTATATGTAGTCAAGTTGATCTTGCCCACACTTGTCAACTTCAAGTATTTCTTCCATGCATCATATATTATTATGCAATCATTTCTTATTTTTTTAGGGGACATCTTCTGAATGTCCACATCATACATTGAGCATCAACTATATTAAAAGGAAGTTCATGCATCATAATCGCAGTAGCAAGTGCTTCTCGCATCTTCTCGTTAGAGTACCTAGCTCTAGGAGTCATAAACGAATTAGCTAAATTAGGTCGAAATAGAATAATTGGTTGCTTTTGTGAGTAGCCAGTTGCATCCTTTTTGGTTGGCAAGTTTCGATATGTCGCAATAGGTGGTCGGTGCTCCAACCCTTTCTAGTAATACTTAGTTTCTCTTTGCAGAACTTGCATTGAGCTTTCTTATTGCCTCCTGGAAATTCAATTTCTTCGAAGTCATTCCAAGATAGTGATGTTTTAGTCATCTTCATCTTGCTCTTAATGGGACAACCCACTTGCTCACTTGAATTGACTTGAGTATTTTTGGCATTATGTTGTTGAATTGAATTTCCTGTTGTAGTTTCAATAACAATGGTAGGAGCAGATGAATTTGTACCCTCAAGTGGATTAGATATTTTTTATCTATAAAAATACTCAAAGGGTTAACCAATAGAAAATTAGAAATTAGAATGCATATATTACATCATACTTGTATGTCACATGTGTTAGTTTTTGAATTATTGTTGTATTCTACTTGAAGCATAGTTTTTAATTTATAGGTAATTTATTATTAGTTTGATGATATAAAGAAAAAAATTGAAAACAAAACAGCTTGTTAAATCCAATATATTGCCCATGTGAAAATTTAGTAAAAATTATATGTCCGCTTTGTTCTCACACAATAATATAAGGAATGCTACATATACTAACATCAAACATTCTTGATTGAAAATTATCAAAATACACAAGACATTGTGGTTTGTGGATGAATAAATAACAAATAACAAATAACAATGACAGTAGCAGATATCATTAAAACATTAACGGCAAAATAATATGTCAAAATATCATTATCAAAACATATAACGAAAATAAAATCCCAATACCTATTTATCTCACTTGATATTTCAGCCCGTCAATGACATTGTTAGGCACTAAAGCTTTTTTTGATACCACCGTAATGAAAAGGTAAAAGATTTGGGTTGCAGTAACGCAACTTATACCACGACAATGAAAAAGCCCATGAATCAACTTTTTGAATAACACAACTCATATCAGTAGGCCTCTAAACATAATTTTAAGGAGGAGAAATTACTAGAAGGTGGAGAAATTAGTAATAAATCTTAGCATTGGATAAGGTAGAGACTATACCATAAGGTGAGTCTATCATCTATGCTTTCAGATGATCAGATAGTCAGCAAATAATTAGTCACTTTCAGATAAGATTTTGAATGTGAGACAAGTTAGATTAAGATTGTTTTGGGACTTGCTTTTTAGGGTTAGTCACTCTTACTTGCAATCTATGAAGCACAGATACGGATACGCATATTGGATATGATACGTATCCGATATGTCGACACGTATTTTTTCTAAAATGTAGGATACGATATGTTCTGGGATACGCGTATAAATTAATAAAAAAAATATATAAAATATGATAAAATTATAAGTGTAAATCCTCTTCTTCTCTCCTACCCTCTTTCTTCTCTTCTCTGTTAAGAAATAAAGGTAAGTCATTTATTTATCTTCTCTATTAATACTCACACATCATCTTCTCTTTATAAACATACTAAGCGAAAAGAAACTAAGAAGTAAGAAATGTAAGCCTTTTTCTGTTTGCTCTTCACAACATACCTGTGGTGGTAGAGGCAGTAACACTAAGCACTGGCCAGTGACGTTATGGATTGGAAAGTACCAGCTATTCGAGGGTCAATGTGGTGTGATGGTAATTTGGTATGATATGACCTTTAAATAAGTGAGTGTTTATTGAAAACAAATCTATCTTATCATAAAAACGAATCTATATATCCTATATTTTATTGAAAACGAATCTACATATCCTATATTTTATTGAAACGAATCTGATACGTGTTTTGATATTTTTTTTTTTTGATACTCTATGGACACGTATCCTTCGCGAATCTGAGCGTATCCGTGTCGGGTACGTGTCGGGCACTGACATGCGGGGGTATTTGGCGAATCTGTGCTTCACAGCTTGCAATTTCAGGTTACACACTTAGTCAATTAAAATTACATACTTACCTGAGTAAGGTTATATACTTAAGACCAAGTCTTAACATCTAAATTTCCAATTATTAAATAGTCAATTCTCTAAGTCCCAGTGGATTTACATAAAAAATTATTATTTAGTTTTTTTTTTTACATATTATAAAAAATAATTAATATAAATATATAATAACATTACATAGATCGACTAGTTAAGCTTAATAGGTTTTTAAAAAGTCTGGATCTGGCCTATTAAGATTAAATAGGTTTTTGGAGAAGCCTAAGCCTAACCTGTTTATTAAAATGGTCCAGCATGTTATAAGCTAAGTACTAGACCACATGATAAGCAGTCTGAACTATTTCTACCTTAAAGACAGGAAACCTGAAGAATAGAGAAAATAATTTTCTTTTAATGGTTGCAACTAGGGGTGAGTAGGACCCGACCCTACCCGCTCACCCGGCACGGCCCGATCATGATCGGGTCCGAATAGGGTTGAGTGTGATCGGGTCTAAGGTCGGGTTCGGGTTCCAAAAATAGACTCAATCAATATTTAAGGTCGGGTAGGGATCAAACATGATCTGACCCGTCCCATCGTAGGGTCACTCGCTCATCTTGTTTGTATGTGTTTTTACTCAAATGTGTATAGAGTGATGATACTTTTTGGTCGAAAATATCATTTATTCTTTAATTTTTCCATAATATATACATGATTAATAATATATATTTACATATATATATCATTTTATATATCAAACTATATATTCATAATAAATAAATAGTATTGAGACGTTTTTATCTAAAATGAGTATGCATTATATTTAATCGGATCTAGGGTTGGGTTTAAAGGCGGACCCGGTCGCTATTTAGGGCCGGGTCGAGTTTAAAGGCGGACCCGATCGCTATTTAGTGTCGGGTTAGCTTCGGGTCTAAGGCCGAGTTCGGGTTCAAAAAAGTGACCCGACCAATACTTAGGATCGGGTAAGGACAAGCCTTAACCCATCCCAACCCGGCCCATGCTCACCCCTAGTTGCAACTTTGGCAGCTTTGGTGTCTTCTAATATAGGATGAACCTGCCAACTTAATATTCATCAAAGAATGCCTTTGCTATTTCTACCATCATATGCTTTTGAAGGAGTATGCTTGAAAGCCACATTAGTCTCATGGGATGCGTGTCCCATTTCCCTTTTAATTTATAATTAATAAATAGTAACGTTAATGATATTTGTTTTCTTAATTAATTAGATAAAAAATGTTTATTAATTTAATATTTTATTAAATAATAAAATCAGAAAAATATATATTAATAAACAATTTATCTCTTTTAAGTCAAGTTGTGATCAAACAACGAGTATTGTTGTCTCATACACTTAAAATGGGTAGGCGGGTAATTTAGTAAGAAAATATACCTTTAAGACGAGTTGTGTGAATGAAAACATGCAAGATCATAATTTTGATGAAGACAAAAGACTAAAGCTTAAAGACAATGGATACATCAACAACAACATTACAAGACTCATATTCAAGCAAGGATCATGAAGAATAAGAGTAATTATTTTCTTGTTATGCCCAATAAGATGTTTTGAATGTGTAGACTTTGGGTTGACTGAACCTTTGATAAATCTCACACAATATGATCATATTTGCATAAAAGAGATTTTTCATAGATAACTTGATTAAAACATATTTTAGCATGCATACATGATTTTGGGCACTTATATTCATGTTTTTTTTTAAAGTCATGCATCATGCATACATCATTCATGTTAGAGGTTCATGCATAATCAACTAAGTCTTTTTGAAAATCATTAGGTGATTAAAACTTTATCTAATCGATTAAATCTTGGTAAATGAGAAATTCATTAATCAATTAATGACATGGTTAATTGATTAAAACAGTTTATGTTTTGGAATCTTAGACGTTTTAAAAATCATTAATCAATTAAGTAAAAAATTCATTGATTATCTCCAACAGAACAGATTCTAAACATAGTGGTATTTTATCATCTTTCCCATATGAAAAGGTATCAAAATTTTAGATCATATACACAAAAATAAGAACTCAAAAAGCAAGAATTTTCATATACTTGATTCAAGAGACAAGTTTTTACTATCTTTGAAAAGAGAGTATTTTCATATCGTGAGAGTTTCAACGATTTCCTTTTGTGAATCTTATACATTCATTTTCATCTCTGTATGTGAGATTCATCAAAGGACTTTGTGCACAATTGTTAGTGTATGTTTTAGCATATTATAAGTGCATTGGAAAGTTGAGCACATATTTTCGGTCGTTTTGTGAATTTGTCTCTTTGTTGATATGAGGTATCACCTAGGAGAAAAGAGAGAAATTGGGGGCAATCCTCGGCTGTGGTCTAGGTCCAAGAGAGGTCTCGTTGGGATATTTAGTTAGAAGTGACAAGGAGTCATTAGAAGCTAGGTCCAAGAGAAGTCTCGTTGAAGAAGTGTTTGTGTCAAATAAATGATTTGTTCTAGTGAAACAAATCTCCCGAGATTAGGCAGTGAGGCTTGGACATAGTTTGCACGTGGACAAGCAAACGAATCAGGATAAAATCGATTGTGTTTTCTTCTCCTTAACCCTACTCTTTACTTACTCGCAATTATCGCTTTCTTACATTATTGATATCGTTCACTAAGTGATCTTTGCGTAAGCAAATTTCATCTGTCAATTACACTTTGTATTCATCTTTAAGAGCATATTAGATTTGGTATAATCTCTCTTATCTTGTTGTATCAAAAGAATCAAGAAAAAAAATATTTTCGAGAAAACAATTTCATTAATCGATTAAGTCTGCATTTAATCGATTAAGTTTACTTTGTGTTAATTGATTAAATTTTTATTTAATTGATTAAAATTAGTATTGTTTGAGAATGTCTTTTGCATTTCGAATCGAGTTCATTTGTAATTTGTACCACATATTCATCCCTCCCTTTAGGTGAAGATAGAGTCTTTGTTAACCAATATTGTGGTGGGGACACGAGTGTCGTTGCCTCACTTAGTTGAAGTGGGTAAGCGAGTAATTTATTAAAAAGAACTTATCACTTTAAGTTGAGTTGTAGTGTAGACACGAGTGTGATTACCTCACTCAGTTAAAGTGGGTAAGCATGTAAAAATTAATAAAATATATCCCTTTAAGTCGAGTTGAGGTGTAAACACGAGTTATAATGTCTTACTCACCTGAAGTGGGTAAGCGAGTAATTTAATAAAAAAAAGTATTATTTTAAGTTGAGTTGTGGTATGGATATGAGTGTTGTTGTCTCACTTACTTAAAGTGGTTAAGTAGGTAATTAGTAAAAGCCTATCCTTTCAAGTCCAGATGTGGTGTAGAAACGAGCGTTACTACTTCACTCTCTTAAGGTGAATAGATAGATGGTAATTTCTAAATCATTTTTTTTTCAAAATTTAATCAAATCTATTCAATCTTTTAACAAACATCACTCATAAAAAAATTAAACCTAGAACTACGGAGTGTTGAATTCTTTATTGCATCAAGGGAAACATAGGAGCAAGATGAATAATTGTGAGACAAAAAAATAAAATATAAAATATATTTTTTTAAATAATAAACTTTTAAGTGTATTAAAGTTCATGCTATTAGCGAGTGTATCATTTTAATGCAGGAAGACGAAATGCTAATATCTTCCCCATCCGTAATCAAATCATGAACTCACAATTTCATGTTAAAAATCCATTTTATCTGAATTGGTCATAAAGTAAATTTTCTATTATGAGCAAAAAAAAATGTAATGGTAACTTCTAATCTTTTGTAAGAGGTCAAATCGAATTCATCTCTTTCTAAATCGCAAAAACAATATTCAAACAAAAAATATGATCATGATAGATTATAAACTGAAGAATCATTTCATATCTCATTTATGTTATACAAATTTAATCATTCTTGATCAACAAACTTTAGGGTTAAGTATAATCATCACATAACCATTTTGTATTAACATCAGTAAAATTCAAACTAACACTCACAAATATTTTTTGGGTATTAACAAATATATATCTTTAGTTATTTGATGTGTGTGATTATATATTCCAATAAATATACAATATTTTTTTGGCATTCTCTCTTATTGAAGAATGATGAGTAAAGGTTCTATTAATGGTTTAGTTAGTCTTGAATACAAATCGAAAGTTGAAACACAAGAGACTTGTTGTAATAGAGCACTCACTCTTCACATGAGTTACTAACAAATGGAGCCTCCTCTACTTTCTCTTCCTCAAATCAACAACGAGAAGCAGACAAAGTTTCTAAACAAACACTTGAAAACGGAAAATGATTTGTTTCACAAATCAACAAATCATCTCAAATCCTCACTCACCCAACAATGCTCTCAATTGGAGTTGCATATCCATAACCTTCATAACCGCCTCACAAAACGCACCGTTTCATGGATTTCTCGTTCCTTCTATGCCAAATCAGCCATCCTCAAACTCATACATACCCTTCCAACTTCTCCTTGTTTGTTCTAAACTATAACATGCAACATTTAATTAATTATTATTGTTTTTTATTTTTATTTATTGATTTGTAGTTTTTTTATTCGAATTTTTTATAGACGAGGTTGATTCAAAGAGGTTTCAGTGGGTGTTGAATGAGGAGCTTCCACGATTGGCAGACCAAATGAATCGAATCGAGTCTATTCGAAGTTATCTTGGTGAGTTAGGAATCCTTCATTGTTTTTCTTCTATCTTAGGTATTCCACAAAGTTTTATGTTGTCTAAAACCTTGAGCTTTTATAGTAAAATTAAGGTTTGTTGGGTGTATTAAATTTAGGGTTTTTCCTTAAAGAATAAAGTATCTCTTATTATTCATGTTTAATCATTATTGACTCTTTAAAAAGTGATATAAATAAATGATGAATGCAGCGGCGGAACTTTAAAGGGACGGGTGGGGCAACTCCCCCCTGGAATTTTCCAAAAGATTTTTTAAAACAAATTTTTTTTTTACGTTTTTTACCTACTAAAACACATTTGTTATTCGAAGGAATGTGTTATTACATGTGTCACTTACTGTGTTTGAATAATAAAATATATAATTATTAAACTCTTATATTATAAAAAGTGATACATAAAGTGATATACTTTTTTGAAACGATAGGTGTATTTCTTTTACCTACACTACAATAACATCTATATGAAGATATTAGTTGAAACTCACATATTTCTTTAATTTGTAGCTTCATAAATAAATATAATGTAACTTTTGTAGTCATTCTAAAAATTATACATAATGAAAGTTCTCTTACATTTGTAGATGTTGCTTATTGTAACATGTTTTCATTTGAGTTCGTAATGATTTTACATTTGATGAAAGAAATTACGTGATTATGTATGTATGGATAATATATACCCTAAGGATGCTTATAAATTATTTAATATTTATAATAAATGTCTTTTTTGTCCAAAAAAATTCTATCATATGAATTTCAATGAGCAAAAGAATTTCAGTTTGAGATGTAATTTCAAAATTTTCTTATTGGTATCGTTAGTGATTCAAGTTTGAAATTTTCTAAATTATATGTCATTAGTCATATTTTGTTATTTGTCTTATCATAGCTATTGTGGTTCAGCTATTACATAAATATCATATTCAGCAATGAAGACAGATAAACAAACAAAATTACTTAAGATAAAAGATGAATTTCTTATAGACAACATAGTAATTTATATTGAAAAAGAATTAGCTGAAAATTTTAACTCTGATTCAATCATGTATGTTTCTTTATATTTTTGTTACTCAATTAATTTTAGTTATAAATAGTAATTAAATATTGTTACCCCTCCTAAAATTTAGATCAAGATCCACCACTGGATGGATGATGTATAAATCTTTATATTGATATTATATAGATATTACACTCTTTGTAAATAAAACAGAACAGGACAATGAAAATTTCTACCAAAAGGTTACCTTGTATGCTTGATTGGTTGAGTTTTGATAAAGAAAGGTTTATCTCATAGAAGAGAAAGCTGAATTTAGTTTTTAGGAGCTCCCCACAAAAAAACATTTCTATCAATAATGTTTTTTTGGGCAATAACTTCTATTGACAATGCTAAAAAACAAGATGCATGCATTTTTTGATGATATAGTCCCTGTTTGAGACTAGAGAGAGAAAGTAACGGAAAGCTAGAAATGTATAGATAGGTTTTGGAAGCACATGACTTTTGTTTAAGCTGAAATATGATCGTATTTGGATTTGTAAGTCTAGTAAGAGGCGCACAAGTCGGAAGATTGGAAGTGAAAATTTGAGATCACACTATATCACAAGTCATAAGATTTAAGTATCATGAGTGTTGGGTCCATCATATAAAACGATGACAATAGAGGTAGATATAAACCATATAATTCAAGAGAGGTGGATGAAAAGTTTTATATGTGATAGAAATGTGCTACTTTAGTTGAAGGAGAATTTTTACTGCAGTTATAAGCCCTGCCATGTTGTATGAGACTGAAAATTTGGTGGTAAATGCCAAAGAGAGAGTAAACTTGATGTAGCAGTGATTAAAATGTTGCGTTGGATGAATGAATACACTAGACAAGATTAGATTATGAATAAATGCATTAGAGAAAAATTTAAGGTAACACCTATATAGACACGTGGGTAGAATCTCGCCTTAGGTGGTTTAAGCAAGGAGAGTAGATAATATGAAGGGTAGTTCAAGTACTAGAGTATGAGGGAGACCAAGAAAAAGCTATAGCCAAACCATAAGAATTTAGGTTTTCGTAGTTTGCCATTGGACATGATTTAAAATAGAATATTATCACATTTTTTTGTCCATTTATAGAATGCTTTCATGTTTCCCCGAGAAATGTAACAATGCAACTGCCTCAAATGTAGAAATACTTGGCTGGTTGAGTGGTATTTTAGCTAGTTCTTCCTTGTGAAGATGAGGGAGTATTTTGTTTTCATTAAACAACTGGTTGAAGACCTCTCTGAAGTCATAATTGTACTATTAAAGCATTATGTTGAAGATATTAATTATTTTTTATTTTTTTGATATAACATTATAACTTCGTTTGATAAAAGAATGTTGTTATTATATACTTTTAGAGTAAATTTGTTTAAAAATGCTTGCAGAATTAGCTGACAAGGCATTTGTGTAGGGAAACCCGTCTTTAGACAATTTCTTCTGGATGTGGATATATAAATGCAAATATCTTCTTTGTTAATTTGTATTACTGCATGTTTGCATCTTCTGCTTTATTAACTATGAAGCCATGCTTGATAGTTTTAATGTGTTCTGTGTCAAAAATGGAGTTAGTTATGTGCTACTATTTTCTTCAGCTGATATTTAGTATGTCTTGGCTTAGCTATTTATAAAGTTTACTGATAGGCCCAGGTTGCCTCTGGCCAAATAGAACCACTAGCCCAAGAGATGCCATCAAGATCTAGGAAATGGAAGGTTTATTTAGAAGGAAGAAAAAGGGAATGTTAGAATAATGAGCTGACAGGGAAGACAAAAGAAAGGGAAACCGTTACAAATAAATGTAATTCCGTTACATAGGTGTGAGGGATGAGCTTGTGGGGGTATCTTTTGGTATTCAACAGAATAAATGTGAATGGAGAACTTTTGTTCTCTATAGGAGCAGTGCTCTGGGCAGTAGGATCTTATCCTCTGTAAAGTTTTCCTTTTAAAATCCAAATAAACAACTCCACTGAATATTTTCTCTCACAATCATCTTTTCTTTTATGCTTTTCTGTTATCTGTTCTGAAATCAAATTTCTGTTCTTAACATTTACCTTACTTATTGTCTCAGAGACAGCTGTACAGTTGGAAGCTCTTGTTGGAGATCTTGAAGATACTGCTCTCTTTGTTATGGCTCGCCACACCGGGAACATGTTTTCAGTGAAGCTCTTGAATTCATCAGTGTGTGCTGTATATACTATTCCCATTCCCACTTTTTTCCTTGGTTTTTTAACGGCCCTTCCACGCTTTTATTTTTATTTAGTTGGTAAATGCATATTAGAATCTAAAAGTAGTTACTTATCAAGGATGGATTAACATGAATGTACTCCTATGCTGCAGGATACTGCAAGAAAGCATGACAAGTTGCTACAGGCAATAAAAGCTATGAATGATATTGAAGAAGTAATGATCACCATTTTAAAGTTCCATCCTCAATGGCATTGTCTTACAAGGTCTGTTGACAATAGAGTAAATAAAATCTTGTCTGCTCTCCGGCCACAACTTTTATCAGATCATCGAGCACTTCTCGTCTCTCTTGGGTGGCCACCAAAACTGCTAACGTCGAAAAATGGAAGCGGACAAGTCATTGACATTCCTAATCCATTAGTTCTAATGCAAGAAGATAAAAGAAGAAATTACTCCCAAAGTTTTATAGCTCTTTGTGCTTTCCAGCATCTGCGAACTAGAAGGGAAGAACGACAACTTAATTTTATAAAACAAGAAAAGGATAATATACAGCTTTGGGCCATTGATGAATTAGTATCTCCTATCGCATCAAGGATGAAATGCCATTTTGCCAAATGGACTGAGCAGCCAGAATATATGTTTGCTCTGGTATATAAAGTTACCAGGGATTTTATTATAGGAATAGATGATGTCTTGCAGCCTCTGGTTGACAGGGCAAGGCTTATCAGGTGTAGTGCAAAGGAGGCGTGGGTCTCTGCAATGGTCCAATCACTTTCTGGCTTTCTAGAAAAAAATGTTTTCTCTTTACTTGCTGAAAGATACAATGTTAAGCATTTGAAACCTGATGTTATATCTTCATGGCTTCACGTCATAGACCTTATTATTGCTTTTGACAAACAGATGCAATCACTTGTGAATCTAGATATTAGTGTTTTGGCAGAGACTGAAAGCTTTGAAGGGCTCTCAAGAGGCATGTCAGTGCTATCAATATTTTCTGATAGGCATGATTGGCTCAAGATCTGGGCAAAAATAGAATTAAAAAATGCCTGCAAGACAATTAATACGGAATTGAAGGAGGAGAAAGCTTGGATGATGTCTAACAAATATAAATCTGGGCTTGACACTTATCCAGATTATCTGCTCTCAACTATAGAAGACCACAGAGCTCCACCTATTGCTGAATTATCCCTTAAAATTTTATGGGATGTGATTCGACGTTGCCAAACTATGCCATCCATTTTATCACGTGCACTGTTTATTAGATCTACTGCAGGAAGATTCCTCTGGTATTTCTTTAAGATATTACTTTTGCAGTTCAAGGCAATTGAATTGCGTCCGGAAAATTCTGATGATGTTGCCATGGTTAAAGCATGTGGGTTAATAAATGCTTCCAGATATATTTGGATTAAATTGCAAGAATGGAGTGATGCTGTGGAATTTTTGGAGATCAACATTGCTGAAAACAGTTCAGGTGTGCCCATAGAAGCTGATATGATGGATAATGACTGCTTTTTTGGGGAGGAAATAAGATGTTTGTCTGAAATAGAAACCAACTGGCTTATGGAGATTATTGTTGTTGTTCTTCGACAGTTTGAAATGCTTTCTTGTGAATATGTTCAAAATAAAGATAATTACAAAGATGACACTGATCTAGTTCTTGCAAGAAGAGCTGTTGATTTAGTGGTCTCCACTGATCTTGTTGAAGCTTTAGATTATTTGAAAAGTCGGCTTCAAATTGCGAGGTTAAATCTCACTACGAAGGATTTCTTGGATTTGTGGAGAAGCATTGCTGAAGGTCTTGATCATTACATTTCATGCAGCATCGCAACGAGTGAGATTCGGTTCTCTAAGATAGGTATCAGTCAATTTAAAGCTGATATGCAAGCACTAGTATTTATCTTTCAGCCTTATTGTGCTCTCCCACAAGCATTTTTTCCTTGTATTAATGAGATTCTTAAGGTTTTGGAACTTACCAAAGAAGAGGTAAAGCTAATAATGCAAGTATTGCTATCCAATGAAGAAAACCGGTCTATGAGCTTACAACTTTATGGAATTTTTCATTTGTCAGGCAATCAGGTTCTTCAAGTTCTTAGATACAGAAATTAGGCCACTTGAGTTATACAATGAAGTTGGATTAACCTATAGGCATGGGAAAGGTATTCCTCAATTCTATGGGAAAAGAGTCACTAAATATCTTCTGTGTAATTGAATTCTCACTGAAGCATGGTGACCTAGATTCTAACCTTTGAAGACGGGTGAGTAATTGGGCTGTGGGAAGAACCCGTTAGGGACTATGACGCCAAGAGACAATTGTTATTCTGCAGTGAGATCTCCTCCTTCTCAACGTTCTCTTGCTTTTGCCCCAAAAGCATCAAACTCTTCCGGAAACATGCAGGGTTTTAACAAACATTTCAGAACCAACAAGTATTAATTCGAAGAATCATCTTATCTCTGATTCCATGTCAAACTAACACTGATCTGAATTGTAGGTGCTTGTCCAAAACCTGATTAATATATCACCAAATGTGCTGTTTGTGGACTAATAATTTTGTCAGTTACATCAAAGGCTCTTGACATGGCATGTTTGTTTCTTTGTTCTCAGAACGTGATGTTTGTTATATGATAACGTTTACCGAGAAAAAAATGTGTCTGCATTGACAAAAATGTTAACCAAACATGTTGAAATTCAATCATAAGTTGCAAAATCTCAACCTCTTAGGTTCTGATTGTCAGTGAATTATATTTGTCTTCTTTCCTTTCTATTTTACTTGAAATATTTATAATGATTTATGGTAAAACTGGTACCCAAACATAAGAAAGATTTCGATAAACAGTAAGAAAATCATTAATTAAATCAATCATATTCGAAATAAAAACTGAGATATTGCATTATTAGAGAAAGAAGAATGATCTCGAGAATAATTATCAATTGCTCTCTAATAACGACCACCAAATCTTAATTCTCCCCAAAACTTAGACTAATAGAGGTACAATCACCTCTTTTTATAGTTTTAAACTAAACATAATAAACTAAAATTAGGTAAACTAATAAAAGAAACATAAGAAAAATCAATAAACTCAAAAAATTTGGCTAAATATTATCATTATCTACCTGTTTATGGGGCCTCTTATAGACATACATTAGTAATAGGAGATTTAGGTTTAATTCTATCAATTTCTAATTTTAATTTTGGAAATTGTAGACATGTTTGTTCATAATAATTTAAAAGTGTGTCGAACGAAGAGGTTTTTGACATGTTAAGAAAGTGAAACCTAAATTGAGCCTACTGGGATGTATTAGGAGATTACATCCTTTTGTTTTACTTTTTGTTAAGGTTGTGGCATTGTTTCAAGAAAATTGAAATTGAATTTCTGTTGAAGTGCTAGAGTGTTTTCATTTGATCAACTATTATATGTTTATTATGTAATGCTTAAACTTATGATAAGTCCGGTGTAATGATAAGTTATTTGTCTTGTGACATAGAAGTCATAGGTGTGAGTACTTGAAATAACCTTTTCACATACATGAGTAAAGTTTCGTACATCTAACCCTTAAACTCTAATAGGTATAACCCTGTTGCACTAGGTCATTTTTTTACTAATTAGCTCCTTAATTACTACATTCATGTGATCAAAGGGCAAGATCATGCATTCAACCTTTACGAACAAAGATTTGTTGTCCCAATCATGCATTACGCCAATAAAAATATGTCATGTCAAATGAAAAATTAAATATACATTATTTTTTATGTTTTTATTTCATTATCATTAGTGCAGAATAAGATTTGGAACATAATTTTGGATAACAGACCTTTGTTCATACAGTAAACACAATTTTCCTTCCATCAAAGGATTGATGAACGGAAATTAATCAAAATAGACTATTGTGTTCTCAAACGCATGTATTAATCAAAATAGACTATTGTGTTCTCAAACGCATGTATTAATTAAGAATGTACAAATCTCCTCTCTAATTCAATAGTTGGTTGTACATGTCATATTTAAAATAGTTGATTGTACATGTCATATTTAAAATAGTTAGATTAGAAAATTTAGATAATTCAATACTATTATACTTGAATTTATTTGGAATCATCAAATCTAAAGTGGGTTAACAATAATGAATTTTTTCACATCACCTTCATTCATTTCGCACAAATTACAATCCTCATGTTAAGATCTTTCATCTCAAAATGAAAAGGAGAAAAATCAATATACACCTTGTTAAATGAGATTATATATATATATTAAATAAAGCACAAAATAATATAGGAAATTGGCATTTAGCTGATACCAAAAGAGATAATATGAGCATGATAATATGAACCTTTTAAATTCCTGCTTTTCCTAAATTTCATTAAAAGAGATATTAAGCATTTAGCTGAAGAAATAAAATTTATCAAAAATAATATAAAGAGAATTATGGAGGTACTGTTGAAAGGTTATCTCGGTGTTTATTTTAGTTGGGAGTTTTCTTCTCTCAACAAATCGTCTTGACAGACGTGTCAATTTGTTGAAAGATTAATACTCTCATTTTCGTTATGTTCCTTTTGTAAGTAAGAGAACTCGATTTTATTCTTTGTTAGTCATCTCGGCTTTATTGAAATAAAATTCAACGCTTGTATAATGGTTTCAAGAATATTTCAGTTACAACTTACTTTCTTAATAATCATGTGAATAAGTCATTCCTTCTTTGCTTCATCTCGACTTTGTTAGAATAAATTTTAACTCTGGTATAATGGTATCGAAGCAATTACCTATTACATAATTATTAAGTACCTTTGAATATCATCATGGTTTTGTGGAATAAATTCCAACACCGGATTAATGATATTCTAATATATAAAAGTGATGAATAGTTAGTTCTTAGATACAAATAAATAAATAAATAAAGAATAAAAAAATAATAAATTGAGTGACATTTATTTATTTACTCCCTTCCGTGTTCATTTTATTAACAAACCAAACTTCTTCCTTAAGGAAGGTTGGTATTAAAGAAT
>NC_032024.1:11861202-11926706 GCF_001865875.1 Lupinus angustifolius
TTTGAGTTTGAACTACTTAGACAAGTTCTTATGTTTTACTTTGATTAACTCCAAACACCAAGGTCTGAAATCCTCCTTTTAGTGTATATCCTAAAATGGTAGAATGATGAACACTTATATTCATTACTTAAACAATACTACGACCATAAAAGAGATTAGGTTGTCACACCTAACCATTGGTGACTCTAATATTGAATGAGTGATGAATGTAAGATCTTAAGAAAAGCATGCTTAAGTTGACAAATAAACTAAGTAGTACAGCTACTCCAAAGTTTATTTGTTAAGTGTTTGAGACAAGTAATTTTATTGAGTTGAAATCATTTTTTAGGTGATCAATCTAAAAAGAGCATTAAGTACTTCTCAAAGAAATAATATTAACCAAAGCACCAACTTGAATGATTAAAATACAAACTTTTTTAAATTAAGAAGAAGTAAAAATTACATAACCTTGTTCAAAAGAAAATGTTTAGGAGCATGAGCCATCCATCCAAGGATTGGATGCTTTTGAGTTCCAAATGAGAGTACAAAATTGATTTTTGCATCTCATTTGTCTTCTCCTTTTCTCCTCTTAAATTCTATGAAAAACTACTCTAAAACTAGCCTAAAAACTACCTAAAATGAAAGGAAAAGAAGAGGAATCAACTAGGAAAAATGTAGAATGAATGTACAATGTTTTTCAAATGAGAATTTCGTGCCTTTTTATAGGCCAAGGTGCTGGATGCTCAGCTGCCTTGTTTGCAGCTCAGTTGCTCACCTTTGGCCCCTATGAAGAGCCACTTTGGCCCCTACTTGACCCCTATGGTGGGCTAGGTTACATGCATGGCGACACCTCCTCTTCTTGTCATAGCCTTATGTCATCCATGAGGTCATGTTCTTGGCCTTTAAGCAAAGAAAAAGTAAGATGTTCCATGATTTGACCAAAAAATCACTTTTCTGGTGCGCCAGCCGCTTAGCCCACTTGTTTCTCCGCTAAGCTGTTTGTTTCAGCAGCTTGGCTGACCTGGTTCCCCGCTCAGCTGCATGTTTCAGCCGCTCAGCTGACTGGTTCCACGCTCAGCTGCCTATTTCAGCAGCTTAGCTGGCCTGGCCTGCTGCTTGGTGCTGGCTGACCTGACCTGATGCTTGGTGCCTGGCTGACCTGGCGTGGTGCTTGGTGCCTGGCTGACCTGGCCTGGTGCTTGGTGCCTGGCTGACCTAGCCTGCTGCTTGGTGCCTGACTGACCTGGCCTGTTGCTTGGTGCTTGGCTTGGCTGGACAGCTTTGTGCTTGATTTCTTCATGGTGAAGCAACCTTTTTTCCTTTGATTTGTTACTTGATTTTTGTTGGTTGCTTGGCACTTTTGGGCTGTTTTCTTTAAGTTAAGGTAAGCATTTGATAGTTAAGGTAAGCATTTGATTTTTTCAAGTTGCTTGGCCTACCTTAACATAGGTTTCTTCAAGACGAAGTAAGCTACCTTTATTCAAGGCTAAGAAACCAAATTAAGCACATAGCATGTAGCACAAATCATGCCATGCTTTAACTTGATTACTTTTAGCAATTCATTTTGAGCTTTTGTCTTGAATTTTGGCTTGAATTCTTATCCATCTTTGAATTTATTCTTTAATATTCAATTTCCTACAAAACTTAAAGAAAACTTGGACAAGAATTAATAAAGAACCAATTTATTTAATCATGCAAAATTCACCTAAAAGTGTTAGTTTAAGTTGGTTTTCTACAATTTGCATAGGATAAGTGCCATAAAATGATGGTGAAAAGTGTATCTTTTGGCACTTATCAGGTACTAGGAATAAAAAACATAGTAGAACCAATTATGTCAAGTCCCCAAATTAATATGATAAAGATTTTAGAAAATGAAATAAGTAGCAATATGATGACTACAAAATAAGAGATTAGATCACAACAATTAAATGAGGTAACCATATGTACCAGAATAAAAGTAGAACAAATACAAAAGGGTTAGGAAGTCATAAATAATAATTTATGGACTATATATGAACAAATTAAGAAGATAGAGGAAAAAAGATCAGAAGAAGAAATGGGGATATACATATAAGAAAGAGAACACACAAAAAACAGATAATAGTACAATAATATATAGAAGAAGAAAAAATAGAAGAGTTAGACAATAAGTCGGGAAGTATATTAGCAGAACAAGTAAACCTATTAGGAACGGAGAATGACGAGTTTTTAAGAAAATTATTAGTTCCAAGGGAGAAAGAAAAAAGGAAATTACAAATAAACATGATGAATACTATAGAAGAATTAGACGAAGATAATATAGATGAAATAGAGAGAATAATGGAAGAAGAGTTAGAAAACTTAGAAGAAAAAATGAAAGATATGACATACATACAGATGCACCATACATATTCGGAGAGTACGTCTAATAGTAGACTAAAAATAACAAGAGAAGAAAAAATGGATAGTGATAGTATAATGTTTTGGATACTCTCATTAAATGATGCCATTAATTTTTCAATAGTTGTAGTTAACTGAGCATGGACTAATTGGATATTCATTTCCATATTACCGTTAATTTTTTTAACTCTTCTTCTTCCATTATTCTCTCAATTTCATCTATATTATCTTCGTCTAATTCTTATATAGCATTCATCATGTTTATTTGTAATTTCCTTTTTTCTTTCTCCCTTGGAACTAATAATTTTCTTAAAACTCGTCATATTCTCTGTTCCTAATAGGCTTACTTGTTCTGCTAATATACTTCTCGACTTATTGTCTAACTCTTCTATTTCTTCTTCTATATCGTGTTGTACTATTATCTATTTTTATTTGTGTTCTCTTTCTTGTATGTATATCCCCATTTCTTCTAATCTTTATTCCTCTATCTTCTTAATTTTTCATATATGGTCCATAAATTATTATTTATGACTTCCCGACCCTTATGTATTTGTTCTACTTTTATCCTGGTACCTATGGTTACCTCATTTAATTGTTGTGATCTAATCTCTTGTTCTGTAATCATCATCCTGGTACCTATGGATACACACACAAAATTAAGGCCATTGCTCTTATATCTTAACGATGGATTGAACCATATTTATACTTATTTAATCCCTCATTTATTTTCAATTTTTACAATTATATATAGAGATATCTATTTACTGTTAGTGTAAAGATTTATACACAGTCAATACATGATACATCATCCATAATTAATTTGTATTGGGCTCACCTATGATTGATATAAAATTAATGTATATTTAATTCATTTTTTACTTTCTTGATCAATAGGAAATAACAAGTCCATGGAGTGGTGCAAATTTTAGTACAATAGATTTGCCTCCACTCATGATGCACTAAACGATTTAGCAGTAGAAACAGGTGGTGTCATTTAGTGTGGTTTCTAGATTTTAATGGATTTGATGGTAACCTTGATAGAGGAAGGGAACAAAATGGAGAAGATTGATGGTTGATGTTGAACAAAGAAACATTTATTTTGGTTTATGATGGAATAGAATGGAATTTAGTTTTTTAATGTACATTTGATCAAGTTTAGTTAAAATAATTGTGTTTTAAAAGTTTATGAAAACTGTAATAATTGTACAAATTGAAACCAAATATGTACGCTTTGGGATTATCTCACAAGCCATATATAAGTTGAAAATAATTATTAAAATTTTAATTAAAATATTGACAATTTGCATAAATAAAAATAAATGAGAAATTAAATAAGTGTAACATATAGTTGTGACACATATAGTGATTAGTTGATAATAAGGACTAGGAATGAGTAATATCCTATCCTACTCACTGACCTGTTTTATCTTGATTATGATGGGGCTCGAATATGTTGGTTTTAATCAGGTTTATAGTTGAGTCTGAGTTCAAAAGTTAGACCTGGTCAATAATTAGTGTTAGATAAGGGACACGCATGGTCTGACATGTACCATGTGCACTTATTCAACATATTTTTATGCATATTTATTCAATTATATACATAATGATATCACTTTGACTAAAAGTATAGTTATTCTCTAATATTTCATCATATATGAAGAATAATAATATTTATATAATAATAAGTAATATTGAGAAGATTGTCTAAAATGATATGCATTATATTTAACCGAGTCTAAGGTCGAGTTTAAAGGTTGCTCGGGTCAACATTTGGGATCAGATTAAGCTTCAAGTCTAAGGTCGGCTTTGAGTTCAAAAAAATAATTCAACCAACATTTAAAGTCGGATAAGGGACAAGCTTTATCATGTTCACCTTTAATAAGAACCACATAAAAACACTTAATATACATGGATTGGACTGTAGGGGCACCAATGTCCTTCCATGTTTTATGAAAAGGGCACCAGAGCAATCACAAGAAATAATAGGACCAAATTCATAAAACTAGAAAACTGTTGGCGTTAAGAATTTACATTTCATTTTATTTTGATTGGATGGAAGAAAATAAGGATAGAAATAGAGAAGAGAAAAGTTGGAGAGAAAGAAATGAGAGAAAATGGAGGGATAAAAAATGAGAAATAGAGAAGTAGGAGAGAAGTTATAAATAAAAGAGTAAATTACACTGACACCCCTTGAGTTTTAGTAAAATTACACAAACTACCCCTCACTTTTTTACACCTATATAAACCTATCCTAATTTTTATACTTTCATTACACTGACCACCCTGCATAAGAAATAAATGTGATATTTTAAATAAAAATGTGATAAACGCAATTAAGTTCAACAAAACTGATATATTGTGGAGATAAGTCCAAATAATAAATGAGTCAATATTTCTTTATTATTTTTGGTTCGTTACACTATATTATAATAGCGATTTAAACAATATTTCTTTAAAATTGTTGATGTATTTTGTAACTAAAAATAATAAAGATACATTGATTTGTATATTATTTAGATTTATCTACACAATATATCATGTTTTGTTTAACTTAATTCTATTTATCACATTTTTTGTTTAAAAGATTACACTTATTTCTTATGCAGGGTAGTCAGTATAATGAAAGTATAAAAACCAAAGAAGGTTTGTGTAGGTGTAGAAAGTGTGGGGTAGTTTGTGTAATTTCACTAAAATTCAGGGGGTGCCAATGTAATTTACTCTAAATAAAACTATCAATAAAATCAATTATTGTTTTTTACATTTGGCAACATTCTAAATTGGTAATTGCTTAGGTAACCCAAAAAAATAGTAACTGTTCACCATCATTTTTAGCCAAAACTAAACTGATTCAAAAATAACTTAAGAAAATGTAAGGTCACTAAAATAATACATTCAAAAAAAGTTTACCCAGCCAAAAAATTTCTGACAAAAATGAAACAATTATGTGTACAGTAGTTGTAACTAGGAATGATGTAACTAGCAATGATTTAAATATGGATTATAAATTTAAGGATTTACCAATTTGAAATTATTTTTGTTACAAGTTTATATTAGATAAATATAAGCAGATATATCCGATTTCACCGACATGCAGTTTAATTACTAAACCACACCCTTGGGGCAATGCACCAGGTGCCGTAGCTAATCGAGTAGCTCTGGAAGCATGTGTACAAGCTCGAAATGAGGGACGTGATCTTGCTATATTGAACCACTGTACTATTATACCAGTACATGACCGGTTTCAAAAAGACATTGACTAAAATAGAACAAAATCATTTAAGAAAGTAACAACACAGCCTTTCTTTGACAAAAAGTGGACCAAGGTTTAGGAATGTGATAATAAGTGGCTACATGCAACAAAATAACAAGAGAGCAATTTTGGCAATGTGCATAGTTTTGATACTTGTGGGAACTTCGATTTTTCAATGCACATATCGCATAACTACTACCATTAATCTCAAAAAATCCATAGGGATGCCTAACATCTTCCCAAAAGTTGGTTCCATCTTTCCAATGAAGTCACCTGTAAAAAAAAAATAAGTAAATCAAATATATGAAGAGAGTTTTATCAACCCATCGGATAGTTTTAGTTTGGGATGTAAGTATTATGTGTAGGGTGGAGAGAAATGCATGATAGAGTCTCATGAGTTAAATGGTGAAAGTTGAAGAAAGATGAATGAATGAGCTTCAATAAAAGGGTTTTCGGAGGTACAAAGAAGTACTAACAATATGTGGGATATGGCCAAGCAAAAAAATATACTAGATAGATCTAAAGACTTTGGACAAAAAGGTTATAAATCACGATGATGAGACAAAAGTGCTCAAGACAAAGTTTAGACATAAATATGATGTTGTCAAGCATTACCATTGTATCAAAATGTAGAAAGTTGGAAAAAACCACAAGACAACTCAGAAAGAGACCAAGTAAGAGATGAGACAAGGAAAAGACAAACCCTATGATTTGTTAACAAATCTCTACGTTACATGGGAAATAAGAGAAGTGTCTACCGCCTTGCAAAGGGTAGGGAAAGAAAGACAATTATAATACATTAGTGATGAAGATGGAAAAGTTTTGGTAAATGACAAAGATATTAAGAAAAAATGGAAGAATTGTTTCACAAGCATTCCAATGATGGACATCATACCTTGCATTTAGACTGAATAACCACAAAATAAGCGGATCAATATTCTACATTTTATCACAGAATTTTAGAGTTTCAGGTGAAAGAACTTTAAAAAGGATGGAGAATAACAAGGTGATTTGAGTGGATCATATACCTATTAGGGTCTAAAAGGTTCTAGGAGAACGACATAATAGTTGACTTACAAAGCTGTTCAACTAGACTATGAGATATCAGAAGAGACAAGTTAAGTAAAAAATTATAATCTCTATTTACATAAGAACAAAAGAGGCATACGGTTGTACATATTACCGGGGATTAAGCTCATGAATCCTATCGTGAAGCTATTAGAGAGGAAAATAGAGCAAATTTTGAGACAATATATGCATATCATTTAAAATCAATTTGCTTTGGTGTGGGGAAGTCACCTATATACTTGCTAGAGCTTTGATGGAGTGATACCAAATGGACTTACACTTGACTGTCATATAAGTCAAACTAAGCTGAAATATATCAAGAGCAAAGTTGGCAAAGGGATGGCAAACCTTTTAGAAGAAGCTAAATTTGGAGATCATGCTATACCACAAGTCACAAGATTTAAGTATTTTGAGTCAAACATACATGATGGAAAAATTGACGGAGAAGTGTCCATTAGATTCAAATGGGTGGATGAAATGATAGTGCTACATGTGTCGTATGTGATAGAAAGGTATAACTCAAGATCAAGGACAAGTTTTACCACATAACTGTAAGACTCACAATTTTATGTAGACAAGATAATTGAAGGTAAAACATTACCAAGAGAATAAACTTCATGTAACAGAGATAAAAATAATGTGATTGATGAATGAAGACACTAGACAAGATAAGATTAGAAATGAATACATGATAAAGAAAGTTACAATAACTCTTATTATAAGAAAGATGGTAGAATTGCATCCTAGATTATTTGACATGTGTGCAGTCATGCAATTTTAGAGGAATAGGGAGGCCAAGAAAAAACAAAAATGAAATAATTCACAAAAATTTAAAGATCAATATTCTACGAATGAACCTAATTTATGACAGAGTATTATGATGTTGTTCGATTGATGTAGTTGACTCCACCTAATGGAAATTGTTATTGTCTCCTCCACTCTTCACCAAGATTAGTAATTGAGCCTTAATGTGTATCTCTTTGCTCATATAAACTAAACATCGAAGCAAAAGATATACTTAAAAATTTGAAGGAACAAAAGAACCGAGATTAATCGGTGCATATAATAGAATTTTAACAAAAAAAATAGATTAACCGAAATTATAAGACTTGGCTTTTGATAGAACACAATGTATACTATGATCAAGTCAACAACTCATTGAAAAAAATGAAAGAGAACCATATATGCATTACCTTAACAAAGGTTCCATTAGTAGCCATAGAAACAGATGGTTTGAGAAAGTCTCTCAAAGAAGGAAAAACAAAGTCTTGTATTTTCCTTTCATACTGTGTCCATTCATTTTCAGGTTGAGAAGGCATGCCATGTTCCACGTTATTGTTGATAGCATCAACCCCTGAATAGAAAACTCACTTAGCATGGCACTCAGTAACATGGTCAAGAAAGTTTTAACCAACAGGTTTAATAAATTTATTTTTCTAAGATTAATCAACAGGTTTAATGGCTATAACCCCATGGCATGGTCAAGAAAGTTTAAACCTAGTTAATTTTTCAGTTTTAAAAGTTCTACACACTTAGGAAGTAGGAACTAAGCATTAAAATAACATGCAGTACATAAACCATAGTGGAACTGAGAGTAGTAAGCAAGTCAGGTTCTAATTCAGAATAATCATCTATGATCCTTAGAATGACAGAATAATGATACAGTCAAGAATCAAGAGAAATGAACAGATAGTTTGTTGTATAATGGCCACAAGTTGAGCTCCTCTCTAGTACTGGAGAGTCCATTACTGCAACACGAGGAGAAAGAGACTTTTTTTTCTTAGAAAATAACTTACAACATGATCGTTAAATAAATATTGTTGCCATGTGTCGCAATCCTCATCCAGTACAGGAGAAGATCCCTTCACCACATTCTCTCAACCTCACAAGACCCAAATGTACTTTCCTTCCTTTTGAATATACCTTAACAAAAAAAGTTGTTCCTAAAAACTGTTGTCCTTTCCAATAAGAAAACAACAAAGTAGTCCTTCCCCAAAAACAACTTGACTTAGATTGACTCTGCCTCCACCAACAACAACAAAGGATCCAAACCCAAATTGCATGCCGAAGTCGTGGCAAACTGTCAGTTTTCCCTCTGCCTTCGATAAGCAAGTCATACAACCATTAAATAACAAGCCGAGGTTTTGTAGCTCCTCTAACTACCTAATATCTATCATCTCATCAAATTTAACATGAAGATATAGGCCAATTGAGCTGGAAAGGGGAACCAACATCCTAAAATGTTAAAAGGAAAAGGAACCAAAACTTTATGCTCCAACCAAATGCATCAATACCAACAATTTGATGTTGACTGCAATTGACCCATTTATGTTGGTGACCATCTCATAATGGGTAATAATACATGTCCTCGGTGCCCCCAAGACCTTCCTTGTGTCTAAAAGTATTTTCTGATTTTAGAGAAAGTATGCTGTTATTTTACTTAGAAGGATCAACTTGACTGCCTAAATCTTGTATACATATACCGCAGATTGTGTTGCAACACTTAGTAACCTAACTGACACTTAAAGGTACGATAGCCCTGGTTTTTTTTTTGGCATAAATGCTTAAGGAAAAGTTAGATACAAGTAGCGTCTAAAATAAAAGCTAAAGGTAGTTTAAAAGTTTGGTAATTTCATGATTTCTCTAACTTGAAAACCTTTTTTTCCTATATTATTGACTCGAAAAATATAAACAAATAACATAGGCAAAATATTATTGCTTAGAAAAAATATACACAAATAATATATTATTGGGAAGAATAAGATGAAACTGTGTTTTCTTGGTTGTTAAACTCGATTATGACTTATGAGAATAACTACTAGCATTTTGCAATACTCATACGAAGGCTAGGGGTCAAGGTTCTAACTTCGTACTATTGGAGGAAACCTTACGTCCTTATCTCATGGAGGAGCCAGAAACAAAATGTTGCTAGATGAAGAGGCATGGCCCTTTCAACAGGAGAGCTTGTATGTCTTAAACACCTTCTCTCGCAGTTAAATTTTGGCAAAATTTAACCTATGAAGCTCATTTGTGATAATCGGCAGCTTTGTATAATCCCTCTAATCTAGTCATTCATATTATTCATAATGGACGAAGCAAATAGAGATTGCTCGTCATCGTCCATCAAAATACTAATTTGGAATGATCTGTATTCAGTAGTACATCATATCTGAAGTCCAAGGTTCAATTTGCATATATCTTCACTTATGTGGCAAGCTAGATGCATTCGACGTGTATAAGCTTAAGGGAGAGTTGAGATTCTTAAGATTATTAGATGATCTGCTACTTACTGTATTTGATTAGAATTGACTATATGATTTGGGAATCATATCTTATAATTATTTCTTATGCTTTTGTTCCCCTACAGTTAATGGATTCTCATATTATAAAAAAAACAAAAGGGCTGAGATGTCCCTTTTTCAAGGGTATGCATGTACATTTGATGGTGATCAATAAAGTAACAAGCATCAAGTCCATACCAGTAATATCAAAGGTACCACGCTCTAGCTGGTTAACCTTCTTGTAATTAAACAGGCCGTCACCAAACGGATTGGGAAACATTGGTGGATGCATAGCATAGAGATTCCCCAGTGCAACTGAAATTCCTTGAATGCAATTCTTTTCATCTTTCCAATCAACCTACCATAAACATGTGGAGGGAAAAAGGACTTATCAACAAAAATTATGGAAGTCTTGGATATCAACTAGCACAAACATCAATATTCAGTTGAAAATGAATTCAATGGAATGTCAATTAGATAAATAATGGCACTCACTTAGGGGGTCTAGGGAGGGTAGATGAATTCAAAATAAGCAAAAAAATGTTTTGACCATAGCAATAAATTTAGTGCACAAACTGAATTTAGGCGCACAATATTAGCTGATTCGATTACCAATGGGTCAAATATATAGTAAAAGAAATAACATAAGACTATTCAAACACAGATGAAGAGAGGAGACAGAAAAAAAAATAACTAACATCATTGCCTAAACAAAGCGCAAACTCATGGATGTGATCCATGTTAGGAGTATGCTTGTCAAGTATCACAGGAAGTCCAGAAATATTTCCGTGTTCGTCAATATTAATGCCAAAGAACTCCTCCAGCATTTCAGCCTTTTCCTTTAGCAGCTCCGACTTCATCTGCATAATAGGAAAAGCAAAGCCCGTAAATATCAAATGGCAGGTTAGAAAGGAAACTGACATATGAAAATATGGGTGTAAAAAAAATTAACTTGTCCCCGATTCAAATCAAAATACAAATAGAGCAATTGGAATCCGACATAGACAGCCACAAAAGCAATTTTGCAGAGTGAAAACGTGGTAAAAAGCAGCTTATGTGACGACATCGGCGTTGAGGTTATGCCATTACGGGGCTAGAGCAGCTTCACTACCGACCACATTCACCGCAAAAGAGAAATTAGTTCTTGTAGTGTACGATATTTTAATTATCCCGTCAACCTCCAATAACGTCAACGAGCAGCTATTGACCCCCCTTATCCTGGTAGAAGCTTGACAATATATATCCAGGAGTATATTAGGTTTGCATCCTAACTTATAGAAACTGGTTCATATTAGAGATAAGAACTCAATATTACAAATGGATAGTACGACTTACCTTTTAATCATTACATATTCGTGAGACCTAGAACTCTCCCCATGCCCAAAGACCCCAAATATACTCCACAAATGATCAGATACCTCTTCCTCTCATCCTTCTTCGTATTAGAGGCAAAATAACATATTCCAACAAACGAACACACTAACAACCCCTAATAGTTATTGTAACTAACTCACTAAAGGGGTTACCTATCAGTACGAAAGAGAGAGTGGTCGTAAGAGAGGAGAATTCCCAATAGAGATAGTGGCCAGGGCTAGCAGGGTGATACCATGTCAGAGAAAGGAGATAAAGAACAGAGAGAAACAAAGACTAAGAGAGAATTATAATCTCTGAATGAGTAGAAAAGGGAAGGAATGAGCAAAGTGCCAGAATGATTTTTTGGATGAAGCCAGGTGTAGACTGGGTCCAATGTACACAACAGATTCTGCTTGTGCCTATAGTTTTTTTACATTGTCTCTAATTCTTCATCCTTCTCTCCCTTCAAAATTTTGATCTCGTATTTTCCCAGAAAAAGAAAAGCATGCAAGCTTCTGACGATCTTTCCAGTTAAACTTCATAATAACAAAAATTACAGCTAATCTGCCACAACTACATTATAAACAACAGCTACATTATTCTTATATTATAAGATTATAGGACGAGATAAATAGCATTAATTAAAATGGCAGTTAATGTAAAACTAGAGGGTGATTACTTCGGCAATCATCTCTTTGAGGTTGTCGTCATCATTAACTTCTAAATCTATATCATCTTCCTTCAGTGCCAAAAAAATCAAGTCTTTCAAGGGGAGTGGATCACTTATAGATATTGCATTGTGGTGCGCAAATTGGCTCAGAAATTGCTGATACATAAGCTCTTTGCTGCAAATGAATTAAAGACTGTCAAAGACCAATTCCCTGATTGCATAAAGTGCTAAGTAGAGGTCAGATATAATACTATATCTCCCAAAAAAGTCATCAGCTTGTGTTAGCATTCAACAGCTTTAAACATTAATGAACTCTTACAAAACTTCTCACCTCAAAGATTTCTTAACGTAAATTAGAAAACCCAAGTAAAAGATTCCTTAACAGAAACTAGTAAAACCAAGTGATAGATTCTTGAACATAAACTACCAAAACCAAGTTAAATATTCCTTAAAATAAACTAGCAAAACAACACACTTACCTCCAGTTTACAACATTCGCAAGATAAAGATGAGTATGATGCTGAAGCACAACAAAAACAGCATCTGTCATTCCAATATATGAGCAGTGCCTTAAAATGTCCATCATAGCTACAGGGTAGATGCCAGCGGGAAACATATTCCGATCAGCCTAATTCACAGAATGAACTTATAGTTAGGAGTACTTGAGTATTCTAGAAAGATACCTGGGTCGCAGTCGTTATTGATCACAGCAAGAAGCTCTTGAACGCTAGTAAGATCTGCAGCAGTCTCTGGGTTCCTACTTGGACTAACTGAGGACCTGACATGAACAACGCAAGTTGTTTGTTATAGGATAAACCAATGGATATACTTCAATCCTTATAAAAGTGTCAAAAGCTTACATATTTCAAGCACTCAAATATATCATCCAAAGCAATCAGAACTAACAGCCTACATGTAGAAGGAAAAAAGAGAATCCAAAATTCCATAGGTCACACATGCTCCTCATTACAATTATGCATAGAGCTCGTGACCCCAATCTTTCAAAATAACAACGAAAAATGTTAATAGATGGAAGGACATGGCTCACTCAAAGAAAAAGTGGAAGGAAAACGCCTTCACAAGACTGGTTCAGATTTTTCAATAGTCGTGGTCCAGAGTAGTCCTGTCGACCAGCCACTATCATAAGACTGTTTCTAAGACCTCTGCCTCGCTGTTTTAATCGCTAATTTTGTGATCACGTGAGATCCGCATGGCACCTTTCTCAGGTCCATTAGAGAAGTGGGTCCCTCATTTGAGTCCACTTTTGGTTTGTGGGTCACTCATTTGAGAAGTGTTTTGTACAGTTTTGTCCTCCTAGATTGAAGTGTTTCCAATATTGCACACAAGGTTATTTTGTTTACTTGCGGCTTTTCTGTATACTTTATCTGGCAAAATCAGGCTGTGAAGGCTTATAGCCAACGAGCATAAGGAATATCTAAGCTAAAGGGAACACAACAGGCTTCTTCCTAACTGGAAGGGATGAATAATATGTTTAAGTGGCTAGAGGAGTTTGTGTATTCTATTTCTCTATTTTTAATACAAGCATAAATCCCTTGACTTTAGGGAAAACAATCAAAGACATAATTACATAATCATATCATAATCAATAACAAAATATGTCCTAATCAATAATAGAATTGGATAATGATAACATCAATCTTAACAAATCTGAACCCCCTCTCAAGCAGGTTTAGTATAGCAATAAGATATTTGACAAGGGAAGATGTTCATGTAATCAACATGTCATCTACATAACAAAGCACCGACTTTGTGAGCCGATCTAATTTGAACAAACAATGAGTGGTCACATCTACATATATAACTTAGAGAGGTCCAATTTGAACAAACAATGAGTGTTTTCAAACAAGCTCTCGAAGCTTGTTTAAGTCCAGATGTAACTTTTGGATTTTGCACACTAGATTCTTATTAGAGAACAAGACTTAAGCCTAGCTTAGTGATGTTGTGAGGTTGGAGTTAGAATAATTTCAAACTGTTGTGACAACTGTCACAACAATTGGCAGTTTTAGTTAAGTAACTGCTTTAAGCATTTACTGTTTCAGTTACTTAAAGGACGTGACTTGTTTAGGACACCTCCTACAGTTCTTTGCTTCCAAAGCTTTCCCTCTCTTATATAAAGGGATAAGCCTTTTACATTGTAATTCAATCAATTCAATTCAATACAGAATACAATTCAGATTTATCTTCATCAAATTTCTTTTACATTTATCTTTTTTACAATTCTTATATTTGACTAAAGTCATCTCTTGAGAGACTGGGACATCACTTTGAATTTAAGGATTAATTAGTCTATATTTTTACCAAGCCCCTCTAAGGTCAAGGAATAGCGTATACATGTGACAAGCTAGTTCCAAATGCCATGCATCAGCTTGAAGGGGGGAGTGTTAAGAATAGGATATCTTTTTTATTTAGTGCATTAACTACCCTTGATTATTAGGATTGAACTTATATGGTAGAATGTTATCATATCTCAATCCCAAAAATCAAGGGATTTGATCTTGTATCTATGTTTTATATTTTCAGAGGCAGGGTGATTTTTTAAAACAAGCAATTCAGATATATCTTTCATCTTTCTCAGGTAAGAGAAATTAAATAAAAATCAAAAATATATTGAAGTTCCAAAATTAAGTGAAGATGAAAGGATTAGGAGAGAATTCAACAAAGAAAGGACCAAGAAATAGAGCTGACAAAAATTAATTGAAAGAAAGATTGTTAGCTTGTTAAGTGCCAAAAAATATAGAAGCCTATACCTTACTGCATTCAAACAAGCACCCTTTTCAGTATGTCCATCAAACTTGGGTTGACCACAGGCATGTAAACTTCCAGCAAGATCTAACGAATCTGTGCTGACCAACTCATGTACTGGCACTTTCTTTGATCTGGATTCTATGAGCAGTGTAGAATGTTGGAAAATAAATGAAAAACAATATGATAAGCCATAAAAGCGAAAGAAGTAAGACTTAGAAAAGACATAAATTCCAATACCCATTGCCTCAGTGTTGAGGTTAGCCTTCATGCTGGTATTAATTTGAGACGGAGAAGATTGCCTAGCAGTCTGCTACAAGCATGGGACAAAAATATGAATAGAAAATGGAATTAAGGTACTTCAAATAAAAAATGAACAAAGCAAAATCTGCATTCATCTTTTACAAGAATCAATTACAAATTAAAATAGGTGTATGTACTATTTTGGTCCCCCTACAGTTTTCATCGATTTTGGTTTTGGACACTAAAGTTTAAAAGTTTAGTTATATTTCTAACCATCTAGTAAAATTCGTAAACCGTATAGTAAAATGTCCTAGAAAAACCTGCTCCTCCAAGGCTTGGGCTTCCTTGGAACTCCTCAATCTTGATTCAACCATCGACATTATCTGTTCCATCATAGCTTCCTGATTTAAAATGCTAACCTGCACGCAAACAAAGACACTGCAATCAAAAACAAGAGAGAAAAAACTAGTCAATGCAGCATTATAAAGTACTGTAACTTAACGCAACCTTCAAAATGTGGTATCCCTACACATGTTTCCGGGGGGGCATCACATTTTTCCACATAAATTTTAAGTAATACTCTTTCTATTCGTTTTTACATCTGCTAATGGTCTAAACAAGGTATTTGTGTCTAGCATGAAGGATATTCAAAGGCAAATGTAAGCAGAAGTACAACAAGGTGAAGGTACCAAATGTTAGACATATGTGTACTTGTTATACATAGAAAATCATCAGCCAGATTAAATCATTGTTGAGGCTCAACAATAAAGATCCTATTAAATTTTCTACCTTCACTCACCTCAAGCAAACCCTATGAGCCTGTTACGCATGTCATGTAAGTAGTGATAGTATAAGCAAATATAATACCTTGGGACCTGATATGTTTTTATGTGACAAATTTATTGTACAACATGAATTTGATTAAGATTGAATATATGATTATAAAACCATATCATGAATGTGATTAAATATATGGTTATCCCTTCAATTTGTCTCGGTTAATCAACCCACTCATACTTTTATTCGTTTTAGAACCATCACTAATCACTCCTTTACTATAGAGGACCGGAGAAATGGACAGACAAAAGTTGTACGAGTTAAATCACATGGCCTATATAATTTTCAAGACCTTTCCCCAATTGTTTGCGTGAGGATAGATACCTGATGGCTCATCAGTCATCACCTAGGTCCTCCAATTGCTTATGCGGCATGTCAATTTGATAAACATGTTCGAACTTCATTTCCACCGGTTGCTAATAGTCAAATTCTCCTTCTGATGTTGTGCATTCAGATGCCCTAAGGTCCTAGCCGTGTCATTTCCAACTTGGGATAGAGGTATCATGTTATCGATCTTGGTGATTTTTCAAGACGCATTTGGATTTATTTTCTGAAAAAGGTAGTAACTTTTTTCTATCATTCAAAAATTTTGCAAAAAAATTCAAACCAACTTTGGTCATCATGATCCGCTTTTACGAAGTGACAATGCAAAAAAGGATGGTATTCTGCATACTTCAATAATTTTAGGATTTCTCCTGCCATGATCCATTAATCTACTTGCCCACATACACTTCAACAAAATGGTATTGTCGAATGTAAGCTTATTGAAGAGCCCCAACTACTTATTTGTACAGAGTAGGATTGTCAAAGGATTTTGACTCAAGTTTGAATAACCTGCAAGTAGTTGTCCTAGGAGTGATGCCAGGTTTGGCAAATTCCATATTGGCACACCTAGGAAGGTCTTTAACATACTTGGTTTGAGTGAGAAGTAGAGAGCCATCTTGAAGATGTTTAACCTCAATTCGCAAAAAATAGTACAAATTTCCTAGCTTTTTAATTGCAAAGGTGGTGCCCAGTTTGTCAACAAGAGCATAAATTTGTGAGATTGATGACCCAGTGATGATTATGTCATCCACATAGACTAACAGAAACAATTGATACCATGTGAAAAGATTAAAGAAAACAAAACAAGAAACATGGCATGGCAGTCCCTCTTTCAGCATCAACTTTAAATTAATAACAAACATGCTAGCAACAATTCACAATCAAATGTTCTACAAAATAAGCATCAAAATAACAATAACACCACCACAAGTCAAGTGTTTTGGTCGGTGAGTTTAAACTTCATCTAAATACAAGTTGTTACAAACTTTAGCAGTAAATTCAATAAGAAAACATAGAATAATATACTGATGCGGATTTATAATAAGCTTCGTACCTCTTTCTTTGGTGCATGCCTATTGAAAACATAGAATCATATACTGATGCAGATTTATAATAAGATTCATACCTCTTTCTTTGTTGCATGCATATTGACATCGATTTGCCCAGGTGGCAAGACGATTGAAATATACACAAAGGGTTTTGATGCCCAGTGCAACTTTTTTGTATAAACAACTTCAATAGCTCTCTGCAATGCAGACCACTCAACCAATCTATCTGCGGAACATAACTGGTAAATTAGAATCTATAAACAATTATCGAATATTGGACAGAAATTTATATATTCATTGGTGATAAAATTAAAGTACATTATGATAAAGAATGGCTTATAACACAGTCTCGCTCAATGACAAAATTGAAAGGAACAAAAAAAACATAGAATACTATAACATCAAATAACAAACAGCTAAAAGTTTAAAAATGTCAGCGTAACTCAAGACGACATGAAATGGAAACGGTAGAAATTTCATTGCATATGGAAAGGTTTATTGTGGAACCTTCCAATTCCCATGTAATAAAAGAGACGGTCGCATGGATAAGGCTCCTACTTAGTGGAGTTTAGGGAAGATATCTGCATATAAAGACATAAAGCCATAAAGTTATCATAAAACTACACAAATCAGAATCTTGTGATTCTCCTTAATTTGTCCCAATCTTCAACACTTCGCCTCATACTGGTGGTAGATATCTATCACACCCAAATTGGACCTGATTGTTTCGTATGTGTTCCTTGGAAGTGCCTCAGTCCGAAGGTCTGTTGTTTGTCTACTTGATGAAACAAGGTCAACACCTACGATCTTATGAGCAATTCTCTCCTTTTGGTATTGGAGTGCCATAGAACATGAAATTCTCACCATTTCCTTGGTCATGGTGTTGAGCACCCACGACCTTACTTGGGTGTTCTTAAGTTGCCATTGTGAAAGGGAAGTGTTTCTATCCTCTAGACATAATATTTCTTCAATGATATAGCCTTTCCGTGAAGGAAGATCTTCAAAGGTCTTAACCATTGGGTATAATTTTTCCCATTAAATTTATGGCCAATGATGAGATGAGTGCGCCCATCGGGTATAATTTTGACCGTTTAATTTGGCTACTCGTCCGAAGGTTCACCCCTTGTTGGCAACTGTAGGATTTTCTCAGGATTGGATCAAATCGAGCTCTCATACCGTGCGAAATTCTGATTTTATTTCTGTATATTTATAAAATAATACCAGGGATAATCTAGCCAAAGAATGAGGGAAGTTAGGCCCTTTATAATTGCTAATTATTAAAAATAAAAAAACCATAAAATCAGCCAATACTAATATACATTTCAAGACATAAAGTTGTCATAAAACTATACAAATCAGAATCTTTCCTTATCAGAAGTGTGCTTTAGTTAAGAATGCATGTGTATTAGAAGTGTGCATTAGTTAATAGTGCACGTGCTTCTTTCCTTATGTGGCTCCTTCTGTTGGGCTTTAGTTGAGGTTGTTAGTAGGTTGTTAAGGGCCACATGCATTGTAATTTCTCTATCTTAAGGACCCTAATCCTTCTTGTAAAATAACATTCAGAAATAACAGATTTACATTTTCACTCTTTCTCTCTAAACTTTCTTGATCCTTCTCCTTCGTTCTTTCTTATATTCCTTAATTGTGCCAATCTTCAACAATAATATTATATTTGAACTCTTGCAACACAGATTTCTTACTTGGGAAGTTTTTAGTCAGATAGCCCACTCCACGGGACCCACCTTTGTAGGGGAGCTACAAAGGTAGAATGGTAACCCTTCAAGCTCTTCTAACTTGAAATCAATTTCCCAAAGTGGAACCCTTAAACATCAGATCACAGTGGCAACCTTACTGTTGGGATAGTTGACACCCATAACCAATAATGATACAGAAATAAGTTTTGCCCAGGTTTATAGTGTAATTTATCATCTCCATTAGATGGTTGCGTGAGTATTATTCATATTAGTAAAGCTATTAGTTTTTATAATAGTATGATATGAATAACTTTATATATGTCAGTAAGGTATTTGTATGTGTATAGATAATGAATACCATTAATGAAAAGGATCATAATCATTTTCTTGGCTGCATAAGTTGCATTTGACATGAAACCCTGCATCTCAAAAACTGCAGGAGATGGATTACTATCTGCAACGTTAATTTCCTTCAGGCAGCCAGCAACTGCAATCCCGTAAAAAGATCTGATGACATCAAGCCTAGAAGATGTGACACTGGTGTGAACATCTGGTCTATTAGCATTATACTGATAGCAACACATGTCCCAAACAATAAGTGAAAATTAATATATGGAATTGACAATGTATCATATAAGATTGCATTAAATAAGTTTGACTGCTCAAGAGACCAACCTTTCTGCATGAGAAACTGACATTAGTGTGATGAAGAGCAAATCTGCTTACTAAGTCTACAATCTTTTTATAATCTCGATAAGAATTTTGCAAAGCCTTCTTTCTACCAGCCATTTTACAGAATAAATTCTCAACCTAATAACACAAGCACAAGAATTTCAACCCACAATAAAGTTAATTCCAAGGCTAATTTGAACAGAAGATCTCAGTTCTGAAAGTCTACAACCAGTATTTGCATTATGGCATTCGGTCAAACAATGTGTCCGACCCCACTTTGTGGGATTAAGGCTTGGTTGTTGTTGTGAATAGAAACAGAAGTACAATAAGAATATAGATACAAAAAAAAAGAAGGAAAAGATCTAAGACACAACAAAAGAAAACAAAGCTACACAGACAAAGTAAACAGAGTACAGAACTAAGTCAGAACAAAGGCAGCCCAATCTCTGTGAATCTGAAATGGTAACCCCCTGAAACAAACTTAGTCAAGCAACAAATAGAAGATACGAACCTTGTTGTGTTTACCACAACACACCAGCTATCCCATTCTAGTTGTCACTTTAGCATAACCGACACTTTATTTAATGCAATAAAGCAAAAAGTAGTTAATACACCTTGATCTCCTAAGGTGACAAGCAATTTATAAAAACTTAAAAATGCTAAGCTGACAATTAAAATGGAATGGGTGGAGCATATCTAGAGACATTGAAACTTTGACAAATCCAGGTATTCCCTTCCAAACATATGCACCATAAAATAGCGAACACAATTCCAATAAGTTAGCAATCACAATTCTCATTTCCTTTTCCAACTAAATCTTGGGGGTGATTCAATAAAGACATGAATATATGATCAACACGGAGATTGATACAGATGGAGATGTACAACTAATAGCAAGTGAAGTAGAACATAAACAGAAAACTATAGAAAGGCATGGATAGCCCAATGAAGAAGACAAGAAACCTCTTCGTCAATATTTCAGGTAGCTTGATAACCTGCTTCCCAGATATAGTAGTATGTGATGCACTATCTTCATATTGTGAGACCAGTGCCAAGTTATAAGGGTTTGATGAAGTTTTACAACTAGGAAGCAAAAGAACGGGTTCAAAAGATCATGTTTTGAATGCAGCTTAAACATTCTAAAGTGTGAAGTGTTAATACCAAGGAGCACAAATAAACTGCCAACTAGTTTAATTAAACATCTTTATAGTCTGAGTGTCTAGACCATTTTAATTGTCATAATATTAATTCAAGTGATATTTACACAAAGTAATCCAAATGTTCAAGCAATGACAAAGGACTACTTCATACCGTTACTTGTGTTCCTTTTACAGCAGCACATGGCTTTGGCTCATGCTCCATGGCACCATCCTTATAGGATACCCTGAACAATAAAATCAGAAAGTTAAATGATCATAAGTTGATTAGGTTGGCCATTGGTATTACATCTACAGTATTGAGAGGTATTTTCTCCTTTTACAACTAAGCCCGATAGTTAAACAGTACCCAAAAAACAGTGCATGTCAGTCGAAATCGTTACAGATTAAGAGAAACTGAATATAAGAATTGAATTGACGTATTATGAAAAGCTTGATTGATACAACTGATGCTCTGGTTATATATACCAAGAGATGATCTGTCATAGCTTCAACTAACAGAACCACTCCTAGCAGCCTCTGTTAACTCAGCAGATGCGTGTTCTAAGGTTGACTAAACTAAAAACTAGTTTTGACTAATATATTGCACTAATACTCCCGCTCAAAGAGAGTTTTGACTAACATTGACAAAGAGACCATCAGAAACCTACTGCGATGTGTTCCCTCCCATCAAGCTTCAAACTTAAGAAGAAATACTCACTATGATTCGATTTCATCACAAGTTCGATGAAGTGCCTCCGGATTAAGAAACAGATATGTTAACTTAGTGGCCGGGAATGNATCAGTCGAAATCGTTACAGATTAAGAGAAACTGAATATAAGAATTGAATTGACGTATTATGAAAAGCTTGATTGATACAACTGATGCTCTGCTTATATATACCAAGAGATGATCTGTCATAGCTTCAACTAACAGAACCACTCCTAACTGCCTCTGTTAACTCAGCAGATGCTTGTTATATGGTTGACTAAACTAAAAACTAGTTTTGACTAATATATTGCACTAATACTCCCCCTCAAAGAGAGTTTTGACTAACATTGACAAAGAGAGCATCAGAAACCTACTTCGATGTGTTCCCTCCCATCAAGCTTCAAACTTGAGAAGAAATACTCAGTATGATTCGATTTCATCACAAGTTCGATGAAGTGCCTCCAGATTAAGAAACAGATATGTTAACTTAGTGGCCGGGAATGGCAGAGAAAGAGGAGTATAAGAAAGAGAGGATACAAAAGGGGTTGGACTGTTGGAGGAGGTGGTGGTGGAATTCCAATAGGATCTGTGTTGAGCCATATAGCTCTATACCATGTAAAATGTGCAAACTATACTAGAGAGTGAGAGAAAAATTGAATGATAAGAAACAAAATTGGTGTACTATGAAATGCTTAATTCATGCTTTGGTTATATATACCCAGAGATATTTGAAATAACTGGAACTAACAGAAACACTCATAATTGCCTCTGCTGACACAAATGAAGCTTCTTACATGGATGACAAAACTAAACCACCTATGGCTAGTTTATTATGCTAATGACATGCTTATAGTATTTATTTGTTTAATTACTCTATTGGTCACTAAAATTTATAGGGAAAATCAAATATGACTCTACCCTGAAAAGGTTTTTAATTAAGTCCCTAAGCTTGGAAAATTTTGAAATTGAATCCTTGGTACAGATTTCTGTTAGGTTCCCATAAGTGATCCATTATCTCATGCATTTCAGGACTTCGAAGTTTCTACGAAATTTTAAATAGGTCAGAATACTTTTTCGTTAAATTCTTAAACTTGATATAAGCGACTTGGTTTCAAAAAATTTCATGTTACGAAGTACGAACCCAGTAAAAACATGGATAGTATAAGGCTAAGAATCATGAATGAGACACAATAGGGACACAACAAAATTTTAAAATTACTATGATTGAAGATATAAAATTAATACAGAAGCACAAATCATATATTCAAAGAGAGAAATGTAAACATAATTAAATAAAATTATTAACTTCCTCTAATTACCCTTTACCCTTCCAAAAAAGGATTATCCTCTGTAAAAGTACAAAAATTTAATAAAGTAGAATCAAAGCAACACACAATATGTGAAATTTCTTATATTTCTCTAGTTCATATCCATCAAATATCCACAATGTAGTAGTGTAAATTGGGATCACATCTTTTGTCTCACGATTTGTAACACTCGACATCTTTTTAAAACAATGACACGAACTGGCAAGTAGAGTGACATACTATTTGGGATAGAAGATGTGCTCCCGGGTAAATGTGTAAATTTTACCTGTATCCATGCACACTCCCTTGGGTTATGGTAGTGACAGTAACATCACCCAAATGTGAGATGCTGGAAAGTGCTTCTCCCCTAAAACCCATTGTCTTCAGTCTCATCAGTTCCTCAAACTTTAACAACTTTGATGTTGTGTGCCTCCCACACATTATTGCCAGGTCCTCGTACTAGAAATAAATAAATAAAAATGGCCAAAAAGCAAAGTTAAATAAAGAAAGATAAAACAATGTATACAATACTGTAGAACTTTTTTACACTTTCACTGCAGCATCATCAATCATCATTCATATTCAAACGTATCATTGCGCTTTTAAACGGGTGAATAATGATGTAGCGGGAGTTGTGTTGGAAGTAAATCTTGTTACACTGATAATGTATAGATATTACTGAGTCGGATCAAAACATATGGAAAGAATAACATACTCGTACTCCATGGCCATTGTCATTGACTTGGATGAGTTTAAAACCACCATCCTGGATGATGACGTTAATATTAGTGGAGTGAGCGTCAAGGCTGTTCTCGATAAGTTCCTTAACGGCCGAGAGAGGGTGTTGGATGACATCACCGGCGGTGATTCGTTTAACGACGGAGTGGCTGAGGCGGTGGATTTTGGGTGGGCATTCACCGGAGTTATGGTTACCAAGTTCCATGTTCATTTAGGTTTTGAGTTGAAGGTTCAAACTGTGTTCAGTGCCTTGCGAGTTGGGTTGTTTTTTTCGTGCCTCTAGAATATTCTTATAATAACAGAGTGCCTCTCTCTCTCTCTGACCCTTTGTCTATCTTATCATACAAGACAACTTTTGGCTTTTGGTTTTCTTAGTCTTTTATCTTTCTTATTATATTGTTTTCAATAACAAAAAAATTTAAAGATTAAAAGTTTAATTTCGATAAACGAAGAGAATCACTGACAGCAATAAGGATTACTTCGTTATAAAAAATAATTATTTTATTACCTTCAGACTTTTTCTATAGAATCTTGTGGAATAGTTCGACGAGATTTAATAATTTGATATTGTTTTCAGGTATCTACTACACGAATGGTGGAAGAATAAATTTGGAAGTTATTTGACTGATTTTATATTTGAGTGGTTTTTCTTTAAGAGTATAATGTCTATGCATCAACAGCGTAAAGGTTTATATCATGTTAGTATATCATTTTATTTTTTATTTGGATTACTTTTTTAAAGTCAGTCGTGATAAAAATGAATAGTAAATAATTCACTGACAGTGTAAACAACTCTTACATAATATATATATATATATATATTCCTGTTTTTTTTAAATACACCTTTTTAATTGTTATTGAATACAACTTTTATGGTGGTGTACTAGTAAATATTATAGCTTAATGGTATATATATTTTTTGTATTATTAAGAGTATTCTCTTATCTTTTTTTGTGATAAGTTAATCTCTTTTGGAACTCGTGACTATTGCTTCTCAGAAATCAAACATTTAACGTTAGGGAATCCATAAAGATCTTATATCACTATAACAACATCTTGTTAATTAGTTTAATAGTATGTGAGAGGGTGTTCTATGTTGGGTTCAAATTCAAGTGATTATAGTTTGAAATAATATGATTTTACTTACCATTGCACTGCTATATTAACTTTAAAGGCTTGAAAAAAATATTGATTACAAAAATAACTTTTCCTGATCCCCAAATTTTCTTGAAACTTGGTCAGTAGTCTGGTGAAGCAATAAGTGATTAGAACTGTATCCCCAAATTATAGCACTCTATAGAAGATAGAACAATTATATATTCATCCCATAATATTAGGTCATAACCCAATCTTACAAACTAAGGAAACTAAGAAAACTAATATGTCGTGTTTAAACCACAAATTGAGTCTAAACATGGTGAGATAATAATAAATAATAAAAACGAAATATAAAGTAAAAATTATTTATGTCTCTACCATATGATTTTCATCTCTAAATTTTTTTCACACAATTAAAAGTTATAGAGAATAGGAATCTAATATTGGATTTTCCAATCTAATATTTAGATAAGTTAATAGATTTATCTATACCAATATCATTTACTAATTTTAATCAAATTAAATTCATTTAAATCCATCATTATTTCATTTTATCTTATTTAATATAGCCATCCCAGATGAGTTTCTATGAGAAATGGACTACACTAATGGACTAGGTTCCTTTTTCATAGTACATATACATAATATATGACTTTCATATCTATATCTATACAGTATAAAGATTTATACACAATCAATCGTATAAACTATACTAATTGAATATGTTCCTCATATAATATATATATATATATATATAAAAGTTTAGTATCTATGTACTTTCACTTTAAAAATTTATACACAATCAGTTTATCATTCATTTTAGAATTAGACTACACTAATTGAATATGTTCCTCATATAATATATATTATATATGAGTTTAGTATAGCATAAAGATTTATATACAGTTACATTATTCATTTGTATTATTTTTTAAAGAGAAATTGACTACACTAATTGAATATGTTCTTCTTTAAGTTTTCATACATACATATTTGTAATATTTATGCATTGTAAGTATAAACATTTATACATAGTCAATACATGATCTATAATGAGTGTTAAATCTATGCACTGATAGTATAAAGATATACACACAATCAATGCATCTTTCATCGTTCACTTAAATTACTTTTTTTCAAAGTCAATGATGACTGAAAATGAAGGGCGGATGTTGCAATGATAGTACAAAAAACACATACACTGTCAGTGTATACATTTTTTCCATCTATAATTCATTTGTCTTACTATTTTTAAAGAGTCAACAATCATTAAACATGAATGATGAGTAACATATGGCAATATATAAAATTCATACACATTATCAGCGCACACATTTTTTCTCTCTATATATTCATCAACCAACCTGTATTTATAAAATTATGAATTGTTTTCCTAATTGGACATTCCTTTATTAGAATACCTTGTCAGTATTCATATATGTAGTAATCCTTCTTGATCTTTACAATATTTTTTTAGCAAATTGCCAAACAATTTTCTGTAAATTTGCCAAATTATCATCTGAAAAAAAATGTATGCATTAATGAATGATAGATAATATTTATTATTAATTATCATTTACTTTTCAAAAAAAATAATCTAGATGAATGATAGATAATATATTGGATATTATGTATAAATATTTATACTGAAAATGCATATATATTCCACTCCAACTGCTATTTCACTACTATTTTCAATTAAATGCACTTGGCTCTTATACATAAGCTCCTATCCAATTGGTTCTTACCCAATTTCATTTTGCATTTTCTACTTTTCTGTGAATTTTGTTCTATGCAGTGTTGTGTTTTTAATTTTATTGTTAAAAGTAATGTTTAGAAGTTAAATTCCTCTATTGGACAATATGATCTTTCTAGGAAAATCTGTTAATTTGAAGATGCTTGTGAATTGTTCCACTAAGAGGTTGATGTCCTATAAGCAAAAGCGTGCTTTGTTGGAACAGATAATCACACGTTTCGAAAAAGACTTTCTTACTATCAACGTGAGAGGATACAACTGGTTATAAAAAAGTGAGCCTATTTTAATGCTCATAGAATGAGCACTGGTATGCGTTTCCTATGCTTAAATTTCACTTAATTCCTTAAATGTCAACTTTGTAAAGTATAAATATCATCCAAGAAATTTACTTACAGTAATTGAAAGGTGAGTTTATACAGAACTTACAGTCTATAAAGAAGTAAACTTGGATCATCTTCATGTTGATGGATCATATATACTAGTATTTTTACTTGGATGGTTACTATATCTGCAGATACATTAAGATTCAGTAAGATATCAATCTATTTGTAACCAATCCTATATGGCACATCATTATTTAGGAGGAATGAAACTGCTCCAAAGTTGGCAAATGATCTTTTGCTTGATTTGAAAAGTAGAACATCTGAAATCGGACTGTATGTTATCCCTCTGTGTGCGCGCGCGTGTGTCTCATGCTTTCAAGATTCTTTGTATAATGAGAACACTTTCAATTACAATCAGTGCAGAAATCCTGGTTCCAAGACCTCTTCATCCAGCAAATCAGGGCATATCAGCGAGATACATTGAGAGGATAAGAACCTCTACGCGAATCTGAAATGGTGAACCCCGTAAACAAGCTTGGTCCAGCAACAAATAGAAGATAAGAACCTTGTCCTCGATGTTGAAGATCGGAAACAAATGAATTTTATCAGCATATTCCCAGATTGCCCCTCATATGGCCAACCTTTCCAATTAACGAGGAATTGATCCGCCAATCACCATGGCGAGAAGCTGGAAAATAACTACTGAATACAGCTTCGGGTTGGCCGGGGATTCCACATAATGATCCCCAACTGCATTTATTTTAACCTAAGAAACTTGAAATATTGCACCATGTGGGATTGAGCTCTCAACAAATGATCCTTCAACTGTCTAAGAGCCTCATTTCTACACTGCACAATCCAATTCACCTAATCTGAAGAAATGCCTATAGATGAATATTTACACCATACAAGAAGTTGGAAGATAAACTCAAACATTAGTAAATTTTGGGATTAAGGGACTGAAAAAGAATACTGATAACTATTTATGAGTTTAATGAGGCACCCAAGGTCCGAAAATAACTTCCATTTCCAGGTGCAAAAAGGAATACAAAAATAAATAAAAAGTTATTTTGCTTCAAATTATGTCACTTGAAATATTAAGATAATATCAACTCACCTTTTCAGCTTTACTTGTCATTTATAATCTCAACAAATTTATTAACTAGATAGCAAGGTAACAAAACACTCACTTCTATTTTCCCCGGTGTAATTTCACAAATATCACCTTATAGTTGGTTACAGTGATTTAAATTACGGAACAAATCACGTAATGCGGCCGCAATATTGTGATTGCAATGGCTGCAATTGCCGTGTGATATCGAATCACAACGATGTGGCCGCATCGAGCCACGTCGCAACTTAAAACACTGGTTAGTTATGACACAATATTATAGTTATTGTAACTTGGACAGACAATTTTACTTTCTCCACTTCAAAAACAATTTGATACCTCAATCTCCCAAGTGCACTTTCTATTCTAAGGATTTGCAGATATCATATGACACATGTCGACAATGGTTGGTTTGCATTAGAATGAGAAATTAAGCTTCTTTCTACTCTCCCCTGTGAATTTCAAAAACCAAACAGTATAGTTGATCATACTCATGACACGGTACTTTATTTGTTATAATTTGGACGGAACATCTTTTCCTTCAGAAACAGTTTAGTATGCAGCAATCTGACAACTGCACTTTCCCTCCCATGGACTTGCAGCTATCATATGACACATATTGACAAAGCTTGGTTACATTATGAGGAGAAATTGCACTTCTTTCTATTAATTAATAACACATATCTTTGATTTTCTCTCTATTGATTTAATTATTTTCCATAGTTTAACAACAACAACCAAACCTTTACCCACTAGGTGGGATCAGCTACATGGATCGAACAACTCTATAATGCTTTATCATATAACATGTTCATTGAGAAAACATTGAGCTCTAAATCTTTCTTTATAATTTCCTCTATGGTTTTTCTTCGCCCCATGCTATTTTACATAGTTTAGTGGCAGAGAAAATTACCTTGTCAACCGTTCTTGTTCTGAATTTTTTCCAATAACTATTATCCATATGGAGCTTCTTCTGCTACAGCTTGTGCTGCTGCTTGTGTTCACTTTACCATTCTGTGACTCCACATTCCTTCTTGGATGCTTAGGCCAACCTTACAGGGATTTCAAACCCAACAGAAGAGGAAGTACAAGACCTCTTCATACCCTCTTTGGCCAAAAGAGAGAGAAGGAACACAATGTAATGTATATAGTTGAACATATTCATTTCTAAAGAAAACTAAATGAATATATCCATTAATTTTCTTTTTTTTAATTCACAGTTCACACTACACTGTTTTCAAATTGTATGCCGACAAATGCAAAATACCAACGATACTAATATTTAGGGTCCGTTTGCGAGTTGGATTGGAGGGGAATGAAGGGATAGGGAAGGCAATAAAGTCATCTCAAAAGTGTATTTGATGGCTCTCAAGTCTTTTATTTCCCTCCAAAACACAACTCACAAACTAACCCTTAGGAGGATAAAAGTATTCTAGAACAGAAAATAGAAGCATACACAAATACAATCCCTTTGCATATTAAAACAAATTGCTCCCTAAAAACTATGAAGAAAACTGAACATCACATAAAAGATGAGATGAACTTATCTTTATCTAAAGTTTGATATTCAACTACAACAAAGTGTAATATAATATGAGCAACACAACTGATAAAGCATTAAATATGAACACAAATTGAGTAATGAATTAAGGAGGTTAAGTTTATACAGTCTGTTGCAGAAACTCTTGAAGATGGTCATGTCTTTCATTAGAAGAGAAGCTGTAGATAAGCAATTCTGTTGTGGTTGCATCTATTGAAAAGCCTTTGTCTTTCATTATTTGAAGATATTTTGTAGACCTGGAAAAATCATATTTTCGCAGCAATCCTTGGACTAAGACATTATAAGTGCACATGTCAGGCATGCATCCATCCTCTTCCATGTTAATCAATAAGTCTTCCGCATCATCCAATAGTCCCTCTTTACATAGACCTTGAATCATTATGGTATATGTATAAACATCGAATTTCAACCCTTTAGCAGGCAAAGATGAAAATAGTTTCCACGCATCCTTCGTTTTTCCAGAACTGCACATCCCATCAAGCATAATATTATAGATTAAAATATGAAGATCCAAATTCATCTTCTCCATTTCCCTAAACAACAATATTGCCTCCGAATGAAAATTACATTTGAATAGACCATCCAACATAATGGCACAGGTTTGGAGATCGGGAAGTTGGCCATATTTGTGCATTGTAAAAAACAATTCTTTTGCCGCTAATGGTTTCCTTGCTTTGCAAAACCCACCAATAAGAGTGTTCAAAGTGACAATATCTAGATCCAATCCTTTACTAACCACTTCACCCAAGAGATAGATAGCTTTATCAACATCTTTAATTTTACACCACCCATGGATTAATGAATTATATGTTACAATGCTTGGTAAGCAACCCTTATCAATCATCAAATCAAACACTTTCATAGCCTCATTCATTTTATTCTGCAAGCAATAACCACTAATCAATGAGTTATATGTGACAACATTAGGCTCTTCCCCCATTTGAATCATGTAACTAATAATGCTTTCAGCCCCCATAATCAACCCCTCTTTGCAAAAAGCGTCCACTAAGATCGTAAAGGTTTGCACATTAGGAAAGATTCCCTTTTGCATCATCTCACTAAGTAGGGTTGAAGCCTCTTTCCATCTACCAGAATTACAAAGGCCATGAATTAAGCAAGTGTAAGTAACAAGATTAGGTTGAATACCTTTACTAACCATTTCCGAGCGCAAATTCAAGGCCTCGGATACCAACCTATCCTTGCAAAGAGCATCAATAACTGTGCTATAAGCCACGACACTCGGCTTACACTTCCTTTCCTCCATTTTCTTCAAAAACCTTATAGCAGCCGGAATGTCACCCATCCTACATAACCCATTAATCATCGATCCGTACGTATGACTACTCGGCCGATAACCCATCTTATCAAATTCATCTACTAACGTCATTGCTTGACTCACATTGCCTTCTACACAAAGACCATTAACTATAGTGTTAAGAGTCACCAAAGTAGGATTCAAACCTATTTTGAACATAATTCCCAAAACAGATAACCCAAAATGGGTGTGATTCAAATGACAAAGACAATTAATAACAATAGTAAGAGTAAACACATTAGGTTTAACACCTAATGAATACAAGTGTTTGATAAGAGAAATTGCAGTTGCATAATGCTTCAACTTAACAACTAACCCAAATAACAAGGTGAAATCTTTGGGTGGTGGAAAAGGGTTCATGGTAATCATTTTATGGAAGAAATTGAAAGCAGAATCAATGTTTTTGAGGTTTCTCATAGAATCCAAGAAGTTGTGTCTGTTATTTATGGAACTTGTGTCTGTTATTTTTGAAGAAGAAGAAAAAGAGTAATGGGAAATTAGAAAAGGAACGAAGTATTGAAGATGTGGAAAGTTTAATCTGTAATGATAAACATTTGTTGGCATCGTTGTTTGTCTCTATGCCTCTACCTCGAATTTGGTCGTAACACTGAGACTTTGTTATGATTTTTTTTTATGCTTTCTTTCTCTTCTGCCACTTTAATTTTATCATTATTCATTTCACCGTTCAATCCAAATTCATTGTCAAACATTTTCAATGCATCTATATCAATCAATATTGTGAGAGTGAGTAGGTACATCAAATACTCTTTTTAATAAGTTTAACAGTTAAACAGTTTAATTGAATTGGATAATTTCATATATAATTTATCATTTTTATTAATAAATATATAGTTATATATCAATACAAGATTTTATATAATTATATAAGAATAACATTTTCTGTCTTTTTTGTATTGGAGTAAAACAAAATATTATATATAATAGTGTTCTATTTTTTAAAAATTTAAGTGAATCATCTAGTACACTTTCCGGGTTATTGCGGTTTAACATGGTTGAACCGAAAATTCTCTGGTACAAAGTGGTCCAACCCTTTACTTGGTTAAGACTACAAACCAAAGTCGTTTTCAAGTTCGGTCAGTGGTCAAACCGATCGGACCGTCCGGTCCGATCATCACAACACTGATATCAATTGAGGAGCATATATGTTGTACCACGTAAGATATATGACTAGTTGAAAAAAAATATTTAAGTTAAAAATACAATTATTAAATATATTTTTTGTCCAATCACATTCTTCTAATATATTGAGTGACGCGAAGTATTGTTCATATTAAGTGAATGATGTTTTGTCAAATATTTTAACTTATTAGTATGACAATTAATAAAAAATTAAATGAGTTGTGTTATTTATTATTAGGTAAAATCTTATTGGGATGGAAGATAAGGATACACAAAAAAATTGTATAAAAGATTTTGATTCTTGTGTTACAACCTCGAGAGGGGATTGGAAAGTTCTTTTAATTTGTGCGCTCTACTCGGGTTAATAATTAATATTTTTTTAATGAAAATAATACATAGTCAATTCTTTTACTAGTTATTTAGACTTTGATAGTTTGGAAATGTGAGTAAATATTTATAAATTTTTATACGTATCAATTTGGTATATGAAAATTTGATAAACAAAAATAGTTCAAAAATATCATATATGTGCCAAGTTAATTATTTTTCACATTTTTTATGACACGTGATATGGATTACTTTAACTTTAATTTGAGGTAATTGAGTATTAATTTGGAATTCTATTTATTTCTTGGATCAAACTTATACAAACAAAAAATTTCAAGGACTAAAGTGAATATAATATCCTAAAAAATTGTAATCATGTTAGTTTTAAATTTCATATGATTTAACTTAGGAAGAATCTTTTGAGCTTTTTGATAAAATACTTTTGATTAAAGTCAACTCATAATTTTAAAAATTTCTCATCATATATAATTTTTTAAGAGGTGGGGGTCTTAATTAAAATAGGTTCAGTCTAACCTGCGAACTAACATTTTGTTCGCTTAGAAGCAAACTCATTTTATAGTTGTTGACTGAAAACCCATTTAATTTGTACCGTCGAAACAGTGCTCAACAACTTGTTCCACACATAAGTCAGTTTGGGAGAAGACAACTTCAACATGCACAAAAGTCGGTTTGGGGATAATGACTTCAAGGTAGAAGTCTATCTGGGCAATAACAATATCAATTTGTCGTACAAATTGTACATAGCTTTAGTGTAGTTCATTTGGTTCTCTCATCTTCCTACATACTGCAGCCCTGTGTTTGAGTCCTTCCACCTTTATTTTTACTTTTTTTATTTTATGTTTTTCCATTTTGAAAGAAATTTATATAACTTTATTATAAAATTTATTATTAGTTGGAGAATTGTAGAATTTCGAGCCTCTTTGAAGCGTTGGGCAGTGACATGAGAGTAGAAGAGAAGGTATACAGAAATGAGGAAAACAGGAGTGGACATGGATGACATGAACATGTGTGGTGAAATTAAATAGAACAAGAGTCCAAGGTTTGATTAAAAATCAAATTGAGAGAAGATTGAAAATATTAGAGAGAGACAGTGGGGCAGGTTGTTGTGTGAAAGAGGTGAGTTCAAGACTTCTATGATCTCTTCAAAAAGAGTAAGGATCTCTATTCCTAGCAATGAAATTATATAATAAAGTTATATAAGTTTCTTTCAAATGGCAAAAAAACAAATAATGAAGGTGGAAGGATTCAAACACGGGCTGCACTATATCGTGTGATAAGAAAACTAAATAAACTACACTAAAGTAGTGTTCAATTTGCACGATGACTTAATGTTGCTATTGCCCAGACCGACTTTTAAAGTCATTATCCCAAAACCGACTCTATGCATGTTGAAGTTGTCTTCTCCCAAACTGAATTCTGTATGGAAAAAGTTGTCGGTCACTATTTCAACGGCACAGGTTAAAAGACTTTTCATCAAACGACTATAAAACGAGTTCGCTTCTAAGCAAACTAAATATTAGTTCGCAAGTTAGACTGCACCTTAAAAATATATTAAGTAATCTTAATACTAATACCATTATGCACCAAAAGAAATAGTTAGAGAATCGTCAAAAACGCAGATAAGAGATAAATAATAATAATAATAAATAATAAAACAAAAAATATCAAATTGAATATCAATATATATCCTTTGTGTATTTCACAAAATTATATTTTCGGGTTTATTTTTATTTTTCATTTCGAAGATTAAAAAATATATAATATAATAGGTTATTAGACTCAAACAGGTAAATGGTCAATAACAATTCTTCCTATCATGGAGTAATGAAAAAATACTATCATAGTTCCCTTGCTTTATTATTTCTTCTATTATTAAGCAATCCCAAAGTTTTTCTTCTTCAAATACTCGTAAAAAATATGTGAAGAAGAAGCCACATCATTTCTCACTCATGCATGCCACTTTGAATCCAAGTGGATTTCAAAGAAGAAACATATGAGTTTTTGTTTTTATATCAAAATTAGAACTTGGTAGGGTGTGGAAATGGGTATTTCGGAGAGAAACTCATTCACATACTTCACTTTCAAAGGTAGGTTAGAGCATTTCCAATGGGGAACAACAATTTTATTTTTATTTAGATACACACATTATTTTATAATTTATTAAAACTCTCATAAGATAAGAACAACATATATTTTTTATCAACATTATTCTTATTTTTATTTAGGTCCCACAACATCTTTCTTTTTCCCACAAAATTTACATTTCTCTTCCCTTTTCCTTGGTTAAAAACAACCAAGAATTGTTCTTATTTAAAAACAAATGTAAGAAAATAAGAACAACATAGTAGATAACAAAGTAAAAATGTTCTTATTCCATTAAGAATAAGGCTAAGAACAACTAACGTGGTTGCTATCCGTGGTGGAGCTATTTCTAGGTTGGAGTCGGTTTGAGTTGGGATTGTTGGTTTTAGAAAAATGTTTGGCACACATTTTTTATTGTTCGACACACACCAACGCTTCTAAACGTGGATGTGATATAGGTCATTCTTTTTCTAACCATTTGAGTTTGTAAGTCTATAAATATAGCCTTCTTCATTTGTGAAAGGTATAACAGATCGAAAAAAAATTAACATTCTATATTCTCCACATTTTGCTTAACTCACTTTCCAATCTAGTATTTTACCCATTTCTTTTCTTATAGATCTTTTGATTTTCGAGAGGCAGTAGCCATCTTATTGAGTGGGAGTAGCCATATTTGGGGGTGTAGTTTTAGAACGGTTTACACCATGCACTAGACTTTGCTACAATGTGTCTATTTTTTTTTATCATAGGGAAATTGTGATTGAGAGTTTGCTTGCACAGTTTTGTTGGTACCTAAGAGAAAAATCTCAAGCCTACGAGAGTTTAGGGCACAAGTTTTGTGACCCAATCTCAAGAGAGATAGATGACTTCATTCTCTTCTAAAAATGGAGTCAACACTATATTTTTATGGACAAAATGTTGAAAATCCTCTTTTGCCCAATCTTGGAAAACTTTGGTTTGTGAACTAAATTTCTATAGCTTGAGAGTCTATTAGGGCTCAAGAAGATATTAGCTTCATGTTCACTCATTAAAGTAATGTGTTCATTAAATGCATTGATTCATGATAAGTTTCCAAATTACCTATTCTATAATAAACTTTGATGCACTTTTTAACTGAAATTGCTCACACTCATACAATTTTAATGTGTAAATGTGTGTAAGTTATCTTAATATGTAACTATCAAAATCTAATTCATGAATGTCTAAATTATTGGTCTACTAAGATGAAAAGAGAAAAAGAGGGCGTGAAAAACTAAGAAAATGGGCAAAGCATTTCCCTAGATGAGCATAATCTCTCGAAGCAACAATGAAGACCTCACTCATCTTGAAATAAGGTATCACTTAGCGAGCACACTGTCACTCAGTGAGAATAAAGGATGAAGTTTTGAATTCTAGATCTCCAACCTCCACGACTCGCTCAAAGCACCTCTCATTGCTCAACTAGAAAGAAGGTCTCGCTTAGTATGCACCCCTTGAGCGAGAGCAAGACATGAAGTTTGGCATTCTGCAACATCATGACTCTCGCACTCAACGATAATTTAATATCTTGCTCAGCGAGATGAGCTTTTCTGGATGTCACCCAGTGAGAACACTCTCGCTTTATGCCAATGATCAATCGTGAAGAACTTTAATGGAACAATAAATTCATTTTTCGGAAAACTTTTTTCTCTCCCTTTTTTGTTCTTTAGCTTGGGATTTTAGTTTTAGGGTTTTTTTTATAACAAAGGAAATGAATAACTAACTTATCTTTTGTTTGGATTAGATATAACTACTCAATTTGATGTAACTATTTTGATTCATTTCAATATATTCATGTTTATCCAATGATTTCTATGGTTTATTCTTATTCTTGTTGATTGTTTTAGTTTGATCACCTAAAATATGATTTTAGATATTGAATGTGTTGGTGGAAATCATATGTTTGAGTTTGAACTCGAATATATCACAAAAGGGGTCTAATTTCTAGGAATGGAGTTAACTTGATTTGTCAAGATAACATTGATGCTTATTATAATTCACTTTGTTAATCACTTAATAACAACATTTAGTCCCTTCTGGTAGAATGATTTTTCAAGGTTTCTCAAATAATTACACGTACTCAACACTTCTTAAGGCAAATTTTCTTTCTTACACTCAGCCTCTTCTGACTCTAATAACAAATATTATTTATAGATTAAGCCTCTATAGACTCTAAGTACTACTAAATAATAGAGTTGGTGTGTTGACATTTAACAACTCACTATATTAGGACATGAATATGTAAGATCACCTAAGTCTATGATTCAGGGAGAAAATATATCTTAAGATTTATACTCATAATCTCTCATATTTTTCTCTCTTAGTCTAATTGTCTTTTGAAAATCTATCATGCTGAACTTAAGCTATAATTTTATACAAATATATTTTATATACAAAAATGAATTTGTACAAAGTTTTATACTTGTGTTCTTTTCTCTTTTCGTATCTTATATCTTGTGAGTTTTTTATTTCTTTTATAGACACAATTCAATAGCTTCAAACAAATATTCCATCGATTTTCAAAAGTGTTCATTTAGAATAAATATTTAATGCATTGATTTGTTGAATCTTGACATTGAAAACAGAGTAATTGATTGAATTTGTTGTATCTTAAACTATGTATAGTTTCATTTTAATTATATGAGATCCATTGTATATGTGTTCTTCTCCTTCCTTGTTGTATTTTGGTCTTCTCTCTGGTCATAATTTAAAAGATTTATTAATAATCCATGCATTACTCAAATATATGTTTTATTATTTCGTTGTGTGCTCATATTCAATTTTTTTCGTGTGCAAGTTAGCTAGAGAGCAAAATATTTCGTATTAAAGTATTCAATAATTGGATCATTAAGCAATCATAACAAATGTGTATAACAACTATTTAAATTCAAATGATTAAATGAGTAGAACATGTATATATAATTCAATTTGATATAATTAAAGTCATTAGACACGGAGGTCATTTGACATAGTTGCTACTTGGCAAACTTTGTGTTAGACACATCACTTAATTTTATATACATATGTTACTAGACGTAATTGTTATTAGATGCAATATCGTTGGACAAGATAACTCGTTCGAACGAGTTTAGTCACTTAAAATCAAAACATACATTTCATAAAATGTAGGAAATTAGGTACATTCAAAAAAAACTTTTCTAGTATAACTTCTTTTCATATAAAATTGCAATTAAGCATTATGAGTCACATTAAGGCTATGTTTGGTTGGATGTAAAAGTGGAGGAATGAAAAGGAGAGGAAAGAAAAGGGAAGGAAAAACATGTTTCTCATTGTTTGGTTTGTATTGAATAAATGGAAGGAAGGAAAAAATGGTGGGACCCATGCTTTTATATTTTCTCTATAATAATGGGAGGAAAACAAGTGGAAAGAGAGAACTTTGTATTCAATGATAGTATATGAGTTTTATACATTTTAAATGCATAATCCATTATTTATGTTTTATCATCATTAGTTCTTCAAAAAATAATACAATGATGAATAATGTGTTGAATTTGCATAAATATTTCACTGGATTGCGTAGATATTAAAAAATCGTATTTCTTGTTAGCAATACTATAAATGTCGAAAATTTATAAGTTTTAATATTGTCATTGCATCAACAATCATTCATGTTTCATCACATTGACTCTTCAAAATAAATAATACAAATGAATATGAATGATGTAGTAATTTATATAATTTTTTACACTAAAAAACAAACCAACAAATATACGTGAATCTCGTTATTATTAATAATTACATTTTTTCTCTCAATTTTCTTTTCATTTTCTATTGTACCAAACAACTAAAAAATCATCATATTTTTTATTTATTTTCTCCCCTCAACTTTTTTTTCTTTAACTTTTCTCTTTTAAACCAAACATAGTGTAATATATTATATTTCCCAAAATAATTTTGTTATTCATCAAAATATCACTAAACACCTAATATGAATAAGTTGATTTCATCATTTCACATAAAAATACAAATTACTGTGGTCCCATACACATTAGTGAGTATAATTTTTTTATTATTATCACTCACCTTGCACAATAATTTTCAAATGTTTATCGAGAACATAAATAGCAAAAGAGAGTAATGTATTTACTAATAGTATACATATTTATATATAGCCAGTAATTATGTACCATTCATTCATTTTATTACAAAAGAGAGTAATATATGAATAATAAAATGATAATATAAATTGTTAGAAATTATAAATTTCTAATTAAGGTGAGCATCATATAATTGATACAATGATATTAGTTATTTATTTTCGGGGTTACATTATAAGTGATCTAATTAGTGACATCCCTTGTATTTCTAAAAGGTTATAATGGATATGAGCTTAATGAGTGGATACCCATCAGGTTAACCCATAGGGGATAATGGCAACCCTATAAGTTAACACATCAGGAAGGTTATGACCCCCAATACACCAAATCATATTCAGTTTTCTCCTCTCCCCATCAGAGTGAAAACGCAAGTCCCAAGAGGAATCAAAGATTTGGTTGAGGAAGGCCATCATACCCTTTGATTCATAAATATGTGTGAGAATTATTAAATTCAAGATCCTAGGATTGGTAATTCACCAATCATAAAGAATATCTAACATAAATAACTATTATACTGTCAGCAACGTATATATCTTTTTTCCATAATAAAATGTATTAGAACCTTAATAACTTCTCATGATACAGACGTAGCTGTCCTTTCATGTGCCTCTTGAATTCTATCATTGTCACGCCAAAATACCCATTTTGTTCATTTTGTTCTCCATAGGTCACAAACCCACCACTATTCCATAGCCATATTTGTACAATTCTCATCTGTTACTGTGTCACTGCACCACACTCCTGCACTTTAAACAGTGCATCATGGCCTAACAGGTTGGTTTTACTTTCTACTTTTCCTAGTTTTAGTATTTCATTTGGACCAAAAACGGCTGAAACAATTGCTACGTTTGGTTGTTCATAAAGAGATCCAATGTGGTAGTAAATAGTAACGTGGACAAAAGTTATTAATGTTACCACATGATTATTATTAGAAGTAATTAATGGCAAATGACAACTCCTATGTTCACCATACTAAAATATAAATAAAACTTCATAATTAAAACAAACCAAAAGCATAATTTTATTGCCAAACTGTGGAAACCTAGACTGGCAAATGGTTAAGAACAGAAAATTCCAAATTGTCTTCATGGTCATGGATACTATAAATAGAACATAGGTTCCACATTTTTCAATTTTTCAAATTTGATTAAAATTAGAGTAAATTACAATGATATCTTCTTGTCACCCCTGATTTTTAACTAAGAAGCTTTTGAAGTCGACATTATATTTTTTCGGTTAAAACATAGAAAACTCAACTTGAACCCATTTTGGAGTTAAGTGCATGCTCTATATAGGTTAGAGATTTAGATTCAGAAATTGGTTATAGACTATGGAAGATATTAAGAGCTCGTCCACTCATATTAAGATGGTACAATCACTAATGGCATAGATTTTTTATACCCTAAATTTGTTTAAATATTTACTTATTAATAAAATGGATTTTTTTTTATTTTTTTGTTGTGTCTCATAATATTTTATATTACTCCTACATATCCATGTGAATGTAGTTCTTATGTAGAAAATTGTATGGAGATTTGAATTATTTTTATTTTCTAAAAACAATATGTTTAATATTTATTTGTCATCTCCACTTAAATATGTGAAATACAACTCTAATGTCTGATATCGCACTACATATTGAGGAATGACAATTTAGTCAAAATTTCATCATTTTTTAAGTGTTTTATAGAAAGATGTAATTTACTCGTCATTGCTTTTAAGAAAGTGAAGTTCAATCCTCATGTTTGACACCACATCATATATTAAAATTGTGGTAAATTTGATATTTTATTTTAGGTTAAAGGGGTAAAATGAGAATTAAATTATTTCAGATTTTTTATTTATCAAGAAAGATGGAAGGTGATATAGTAAAAAATGTTTATGTTAATTACTTCTATTAAAGAATTAGTTATAAAATATGGTTGTTATAATATATACACTTATGTTTGTTATTTAAAATAAAAATAAAAATAAAAATGATGAGAAATAAAAATTGAGAGTGAAATACACGTTGTAGTATGTAAATTGATGATTCACACTGTTGTAAAACAATAACAACAAATTTTGATAAATATGCATATAACACATGAGACCTTAATACACTTCAATATGCACTCTGAGAGATTATGAATATAGGAAGAGAGTAGCCAAGCAATCCCATTGGGATTCTTTATTGTTTTTCTCTGGTACTTTTATACTTCTCTATCTTTTTTTTTTGTTCTTTCTCATATGTTTTTGGTAGGGGTGAGTGTAGGACGGGTTAAGCATGTCCTTCACCCGTCTTTAGATATTGATCGGGTCAATTTTTAAACTTGAACTCGCCCCTAATTAGGATGAGACGTCTGAGTGACGTGTTCAAAATAAGACGGGTCAAGATAATGATGATTCCGGGTTGGAAAGGACAAAATGACAAACATATATATTTTTCTCAAATCTGTAAGCATGCACAATCAAAATTATCACAATTTGTATATAAACTCAACTAAAACCTACATCCCACTTACATTAGTATATAAATTACAAACCATAAAGTGCATTCTTCAAACTAAAAACTATCACAATCGTGTGACTGAAAATTATATAAAATATTGAAATTTTAGAAAAATTTAAATTGTCAAGTGTCAACATAAGCTGAAGTGTTCTTGTAAACAATAAAAAACATATGAGAACTGAAATGACAACAACATGCCGATAGTCAAAAGTTCGCACAAAAATGAATACAATAACTAGTTATTAACTGGAAAATGAAACTTAAAATTGAAGTTCACACAAAGTACATAATGAAAAAAAGCAAAGGAATAAGGATCATACAATAAGTAGTATGAATATGTTGTGTGATCTTGTAGGTATTTGAGTTGAACATAATGAATATTGATAGGTACTTATTCAACTATTCTTAATATATAACTATAAGGGACGGACTGCGTGACCTGGACATAGATCTGAATTCGTCCTTTTTTGATGATGGGTCTGCCCCTTTTAATCGGGTTTATCCTTTTTTTATTTATGTGGATGAGTCAGACTCACCTCTAAGTTATCAAGTTAAGACATATCTATAAATCGGGACGAGACTTGTCCACCCCTAGTTTTTGGTATCTATCTAATCTCATATTTATAGTGGGAATTGCCACATATTTTCTTTTAAAGCCAAACCTCTCATTTTATCCTATCAAGAAAACAATATTCTCTCACCAAATTAGATCATATTGTTATTTGTAGATAGAATCAGAAATTGAGAGGAAGACTGACATTGATATTGTATTTGATTACTTGAATCATTTTAATCTTTTTTTATATGAATGAGAAGTATAAGATTATCTCCTCCTCATATTGTTTTTTAGAAGAAAATCTTTCATTTATTATTGTTTTTGAATCAAATCTAACTAAAAACCTGATTTTTACATTAATTATATATTTTTGTGTTTTATTATAAAAACACAATATTGTTGAGCTTTTTAGGCCAACAAAGTTGATTATTCGCACCCATAATTTTTACTAAAATTACACAAATCATCTTTTTTTTACACATATATAAAACACTCATAAGTTCTTTACATACATTATAATTACTATCCGTGTAGAGGAGATGAATGTAATCTTTTAAACAAACACTGCGCCAGAATTGCAAAACTATATTACTTAAAATTGACATTAAACAACACTTTTGGACATTGCCTTTATGAATATTTATATCACTATTTAGTATTTATATCAATCTTTTATTTTATATCACTATGCTTGTTACTATTTATTTCACAACTTAACACACTATTTATATCACTATTCAATATTTACTTTTATGTCATTATTTATATTGAAAAATAATTGACACTACCTTATAGGAATTTGAAATTACTAACACATTTAAATGTACCTACTATGTAGCTAGGTTACACAATACACTAATATTCAAAATCATGTCATTTAACATTGCTTACTATGTAAAGTGTTGTCTAATATTTCACTTTCAAGTTTCAACAATGTTACCTTTAGTGAGCGACGTTCAATCTCTATCTCATAAAAAATAACACATATTTCATTGAACATTATTGATTGTATATCCACCTATCACATTTAATATTGATTGCTTCATCGATCGTTATTGATTATATTTCGCCTTATATTTAACAACATTCAACACATAGACGTTGTTAAATGTGAATTTTTGCCGGAAGAAAATGGTGATGAGAATAACTTTAAGTTAAACTTCAATGAGTGTCAATAAAATTTACTCTTAGTTAATTATATAATATCTAGAATAATTTGGTCGTTTGTAATTTTTGCATATAGAATTTGATTATGAAGTCACTTTTCTCTCTTGTGTAATTAAACAATATCTCTTTATAATTATTGATGTATTTCTTATGAACCAAAATTAGTTTTTTAAATTTATTATGTTTTTACTCCCTTTTGTGTTGTGTGTCACTCAACATATGGGAATGATAACGAGATAAGTTTTGACATAGAATACATTGTTAAGCATGACAATGATAATTTCTTATAACTTGATGGAGAAATTGATGTCCAATTTTCGTTGGACCAAACAACAAGTTTTCTCTCCCTTTATTAGTCACTTAATTTTTTAAGATGCATTAATCCTACCAAATAACAAATATTCGAATAATAAGATAAATTCAAATGTTTTATTATTTTTTAGGAATGACACTTTAATATAAAATACACAGTTCCAACATATTCACAATATTATTAGATCTAGAGTTGTCTACCCTATCTTTAGTCATCTCCGAAAAGTCTTAGACGATGATAATAAAATGGCGATCCATGAATTATTAATTCGTTTAAATTTTTTCTAAGTTCTAGCCTAATATCATTAACAACAACTAATTTAAGTGTTTGGGATAAAATAAAGTATATCGAGTTTGAATATTTTAGAATCTATGAATCATCATTTCTTTTACAAACAAATATATCTCTAATGATAGTGGTCATACGAAAAAAATGTTGTAACCTTTCTAAGAAAATGGCACTCCCTATTGAATTCTAACAAGAAACAACCCTCGGGTGTAAATGCACACCCTTATAACCACGCAAATAGAAATAAGAAAGAAGATGAATAACAAAGAAGATGAGGAAATGAACTATTCTTTTATTGAATTAATCAAATGGATTTTCTTTCTTACAAGAGGAAAATATAGCTAGTATTTATACTACACAACTGAAAAACTAACTAACTAACTAATAGATACAAAAATTGACATATTTAACACATGCCAAAAATAGAATCAGTTGCTCGTGCTCCACTCAAGCTCTGCTGCCATAACAAACTCTCTGGGCTTGGCCAAGTTCTGGCTGAGGCAGCCCAAATGAGGATCAAAGGTGCAGAGGTTCAAAGGATCAATGACTGGATACTCTACTTCTGGATACTCTGCTTTAATCTCCCATTTCTTGGTCATATGTACTGCTTTGGTTCCTTTGGCATGATACACTTCCTTGGGCAAGTGGTGTGTTATGTGAGTCATGACCTGTAGACACATACAAATAGATGTATTAGGAGTTGATATATTAGTTTCGGGCCAAGGAGGCCTTATCATATGCTTAGGCCTAGGCTGATTATCTCCTGATGTACCAAGCATAACCTCTGGTGCATCATGGTCCTTATTTGAGCCAGTTTGCTTGGAGGACATGCTAACTCTTTTGACCATTTTATGTAACTGGTTTGATAGCCTTATTTAATCTCATACAAGATCCACACAAAATATGGTATACTACGAATTCAAGTCCAAACAGTATAAGAGTCAAGCATAACAAAATTAGATATGACATCTCGAAGTTCCCAATAACATTCGTTTTTGATGTAGCAGATGTGGCATAATTCAACTCCAACAAACTTGCTCGGGTTTTTTCATTTATTCATCAAAACATAAATTAGAACAAAGGACTCAATTCTTAAATTGAGTATAAAGTCTAACAACCAAAAAAAAGTATATAGTAATCACTTTCAATAATTGATTCAAATTTTATCATATATCAAAAATTCAAAAGGCCAGAACGCTCTCAATTGAATGAGAAAAATTCACTAAGTTGAAATTGAAGGCAACTCATAAATTGATTATACTGAATCAATACAAAATGGAGTTAAAATAAAGCAAAAATATAGTTATGTGTATTTATAAACATTCATTAGTATTACTCATATTTAAAACTTAATAATAATTAAATATGAATGATGCAATAACAACGTAACAAAATCTTATCTTATCAAAGCAAAATTTATGCATAACAATATATGAGTTTTATGTACTGTTAGTGAATCAATCACCCATCATTTAAGTTTAATCACCATTGATTTTTCTTTTCAAAAAGTAATACAAATGAAAGATTGATTATATTGACTATTATAATTTTTACACTAGTAATGATAAATATTATACTTTTTCTCAAATGTTGATACCAACATTAGCACCAAAACAAATAAGTTTATTTAATTGTTTCAACTACTTTATTTTATTTTTAAATTGTTCATAATATTTAGGGTCCGCTCACATGTCTGTTAGCCTGTTTTAAAGTGGGTAAAACATGTTATGTTGTCCTTTAAGACAATGCAAGCATGCATGTTTCTTCTTAATTTTTTTGCAGGCAGACACGGGCAAAATATGCTCTTAGACCCATTTTGATATCTCTATTATATATTGTCTATGCATCAATCTCTACACCAACGGTCTATAAATACTATTTTGTTTCTCCAATGCTGATAATAACAAGAGGAGAATCCACTTACTCTAATAGTAAGTTTTTTAAACTTACTATCCATCAAAGCCATCAATTTTAGGCAACTTCAATGGTTCGAATGAGTAAGTAGATTTAAACTATTAGATTTCCCTAGAATTAACGGTAAAAATGAAAAATAAATTTAAAAAACTTACTTTTGAAGTAAGTGGGTCCTGACTCTAACCACCAAGACACCCAAAAAAAATAATAATGATATGAGTAGGAGCTATATGTTGAGGGGTGCAGATACTATAAATATTATGATATGGGTTTCACATTTATTTAAATTTTGATTTTTCTTTATTAAAACAGAAACCCTTGCTTGAAATAACTTGTTTTGACATGCAGAAGATAGCAAGTAGAGTATAGGAAGCGGGAACCGAAAGAGGCATAAAATGGAGCTAGACACGTAGCACGATATTACTCGTCATGTTGGAACGTGAATTGCAAAAACGCAAAAGCAAACGGAAAACGAATCATATGACGAAGATTTTGATTGGGCACATCTCGCTCCAAAATATGTTTCTAAATCACACCACTTAGCACAGGCCACGTCAACACAAGTACAATCCTATTTGATCAATATTAAAATATGAAATAATTATATGGACTAATAAGTAATTTTTAATTATATTTAATCTAAAATATTATTTATTTTCTAATTTTTTCATCATACGTATATATATGTAAATAATTAATACAATATCTATATATATTTTATATGTCAAATTAGATATTCATAAAAAAAAAGTAATATTGAGAACATTTTCTCTAAAAGGTGTATGCATTATATTTAATCGATGTTTAAGTTTAAAAGCTAATTTGATCAACATTTTAGGGTCAGGTTAGTTTTCGAGCATAGAGCCGAGTTAGAATTCAAAATTAGATCACAACTAATATTTAATGTCAGTTAAGGGACAAACTTTACACAACTTATATTCACCCCTATAATATACTAAAACGTATAAAAATCTTTATACTGCTCGTAACACCAGCATATAACTAAAAATGATAATTATTAAAAGTAATATAAATGACATTTTCTCTTAAATTTTCTATTTCTAATTTATTTTTTCCCATAATATGACAATTATCATTTTTGTTTACGTGTGAAGTCAATTACTAAAAACATTAAAAAATACACAAGTTGATAAGTACATGCCAACATTCTAGATGTATTATTCTTTTTATATACTCCCATTATACTAGGGGTTTTTATCTATAAGAAGATCATAACAAATAACTAAATGAGCCATACTTAATCCTAATACACACCCATATATTATTAATTAATATTCTTTTAAGTCATCAATATATGTTTTTGGTTGATTGATCTTTTAAAAAAAAAATAAACCATCTCATTTAATTTAAATATTAGAAATCACACAAGATTTATAATATTAAACATTATAAATTAGAGTAAATTACATTGACACCCATGAGTTTTAGCGAAATTACACAAACCACCCCTCACTTTTTTACACCTATACAAATCCCCTCATTTTTGTACTTTTATTACACCGATCACCCTTATTTGGACTTGTCTCAATAATATATCATGTTTTGTATAACTTAATTGCATTTATCATATTTTTTGTTTAAAAGATTACACATATTTCTCATACAGAGGTGATCAATGTAATGAAAATACAAAAAGTATGGGGTTTGTATAGGTGTAAAAAAATGATAGATGATTTGTGTAATTTCACCAAAACTCAGGGGATGTCCGTATAAATTTACTCTATAAGTTATCCAATCATCACCCATATAACAAACTTAACTTTCAAGGTATAGTTAAATTCTAATCACATCTTTAATTAATTATGTTAAAATAGATTTTAACATTAAAAATCTATTAGATTTAAAAAATAGTAAAAGTGTAATATTTATGCATTGTCATTATATCATCTATAAATTATTTAAATTATTTTTTAAGAGAATAAAATATCTCTTCGTAACAAGAGATAATTTATTTTCTCCGGTTATTTTGTTTAGTTTTAGAAATATTTTTATAGAAAATGATTAAATATGGCACATGTCATGATTTTAGTGGTTGGATGAGATAACTTATCTCCTTATACTATGAGATATTTTTTAATAATCAATGATGATTAAATATGAATTGTGAATAATACACTGATAATGTATAAAATCCATACAATATATATATAAGAAATCCATTTACTGCGATAGTAAGTTTAAAAAAACTTGTTATCCATCCTAGCTATCAATTCTGTAGACATTTAATAATTTAGATATACTCACTAGTTAAAATTCGTTAGAATTTCCTAGAATATTGATGACCATCAAAGGGAGTAAGTGCACCCCTACTAATATAGATATATTCAAACAATAAAAATAGATCTATGTGTCACGTAATGAATGGTTTATGCATGACAAAATATGATATATATATATGAATGAAGATAGACGTAAATAATTTATACTGCTCCAAATACAAGAGAGAGAGAAAGCTTTGCACTGTGTGTGTGACTCTCTACATTCTGATAATCTCCTCTTCTTCTTCCTCTTGTGTGATTTTCATCAAAGGTATGTCATGGGGTTGTGTTACTTTTTCTTCTATGGTTTTGGTTTTTTCTTTGTGGGTCTTTGAAGAACATGTTTTCCTTTTTTTTGGTGCTTGTTTTTCATGTTTATAATAAGGTTTGGTATTTTGGTTATGGTTTTCATGCTTGGATGGTTCTTGTTTTTCTTTTGCCTTAAATGGTGGTAGTGGTACAAAGTTCTTTAACAAGTTTTTGAACCGTTTATTACCTTCTCACGTTCTTTATTTTTTATTTGTTTTAAAGATTTTGAGTCTAAGCACACAAAAAAAGATTTTGAATCTTTTGTGCTTCATAAAAGTGTCCCTCATATGTGTTTTCTTCTTTCATCACATTATGATTGTAGTTCATTAGCTACTACATTTTTTTGTTTGATCTTTTCTTATCAACTTGTTTGTTTGATCTTTTAATTTTTTCTTTAAGATGATGATTCTTGGTTATATACCATTATTTATTTGGTGACTTAAAGATCATATTTTTAAATAAAATATATATTCTATCGTTCACATATAATTTTTTCATCGGGTTCTTGTGCACTAGATAACATTTTTTTTGTTTTTTGTTCTGGTGTTTTACTTTGGCATTCCGGTGCTGGCAAAATATGTATTTATTTTATCAGTTATTATCTAAGTTTTAATATTGTTTATTTATCTTTTATACCCAACCAATGTAGTTCTAAATTCTAATTATCTTCTTGCCCATGAGTATAGGAGGTATGCTGCTAATTATTATTTTGTTTCTATTCAATTTGTGGCTTTGTTTTTTTTAAATTGCCCTTGGGATCTATTTATTTTCTGATATGAAAATGAGTCTTGTGATTTATAATTTCTTATTTCGAAATAATTTAAATTTTGTATTTTTAAAATATTTTTAGCGATACATGTTACCATCTCTATCTTCAGAGATTACCTGGTTTCATTAATATTTATTTATTTATTTACATAACTGTTTTTTAAAAAAAATGGATCTTGCATTTTTCTCTATTTGATTTTCCATTTATTAATTATACGTGACCCATATTTACGCAATAAAAAAGAACCAGGTCTTTAAAAATGATTTTTATTCATTGTTACTTGTTTTCATTAATACACTCCTTTTTTTAAGTAAGCAACAGTAGTTTCCCGCATCAATTATTTCTCTTCAAGTTTTCATATCTAAAGTTTTTATGTGTACGCGTCTAGTGCTTTACGAAAAAATATATATGTAATGACGAGTGTAACTTTGAGTCCAACTCCTCTCACTAGTAAATTATAAGGAGAAATAAATAATTTATTTTATTAAAAAATAAGTTTAAATCATGATAATTAGATTTTTATTTTTGACTCATGTTGTAGTCCCAACATGATAATGGACTCTCCATAGACCCAAATTCATGATTTTATACATTGTTGCATGTTTATTTATCGTTGATTTAAAAAATAATATAAATAAGTAGTGAATAATGTATTAATTGTATATAAATTTTTATGCTATTTATTTATGTATTTTTGTTTGTATTTTATATCCTCATATCCAATTACTACCATTTTTACAATTTTTTAGAGAAAATAGTCTATATACTTACCGTTTAAGAATTTATGTGTTAATTATTATTGTATTTTAAATAAAAATAATACATATAAATGTTGACATATAAGAATTTATATGTTAAGTGTATAGATATTAAATTTTACTTTTCTGGATTGCTTTTCAAGTTAGGTTATCCTCTTTGATTATTTTAAAATTTTCATTCTCCTAATTTATAGTATTTAGAATATAAGATTTATACAAGAATGCTCCACTTACATTTATATGTATAGTACATCTATATCATTTTCCATTTGATGTTGAGAAAAGTCTTGTATACCTATACTATATTTATATTTTTTTAATATAATGAAAACATGTAGTTCGATTATATTTTTTAAATGTTGTTATTGCTATATTATCATTGCCCAAAAACATATGACACATGATTTAGTAATAGATTTCTGTTCCTCTATTAGTTAATCCTCAATGGGTATTTAATTAGAGATGCATGCAATGTTATCATTGAGGCTCTTCAAGATTTTACCAACAAAAGAGAATATCATTGGTCATTTATCATTGATTGGTTCTAGAGAAACGTAGCATTCTTTTGTTTCCTGTTGCATCTGACACTTGATAAAGAAAATGCATTTTATTTCTACTACGAGAGTCTACACTTGTAGTTTTAATTACAATATAAGTTTGTATTTTCTACACTCCAAATTTAAACACTTGCTTACTTCCCTCCATTTTCTCACACTGTCTATACCCTAAATATTTTGTGTGTAGTATAGAGACAAGTATGGGTCTGGGGTGTAGAAGTAGAAATAATATAAGCGTTTTACTATGTTATCTTATATGGGATATGTGTTTAGAACATGAGTTTGAATTTTAGTTAGGCACTGATGACTCTTATACGGGAAACAGACTCTCAATTTGCGGATTAAGGTTGTGTACATTCAATGTGTGAGTCTCGTGTACTATGCCACTTTTTTACTAATGACTTTTATGTTTAGTTACTAAGAGGGTAATATCCGTGTACTGTCATGGTAAAGATTTATATAAAGTTATTTTTTGGAAGAGTCAATGAAGATGAAATATGATTAGTGTATGATGCAATGATATTGTATAAAACTCACTATGAGTGAATACATTTTTTCTCAGTTATTTATAGTCATCCTAATGTTGTGATGACACATTCCAATGCATAACTACTTGTCATTGCTTCCTTAGTTTGTTTGGTTTTTTCTGTGTACTAATTCAATTGACATTTATTCTCTGCTGCTCCTATTTGAAAAAGGTTTATGGGTTTGTTCAATTAAAATCAGTAGTGGTACAATGCAGATAAAAGTTGCTTTGTACTTATAAAAATCCTTATTTAGAGGGTCAATTAATATGTAGCCATATTAAGTGTTTCTAACTTGTCTAGCTATGTTACTCATCAGCATTTAACTGTTCTTTTGTAGCATATTAACATTTTTAACCTTATTTTTTAGCTAGATTTAAGATATGGATCCTGGTGAATCATTGCCACCTCCACCATCAACAATTCCTTCAAATGTTGTTCATACGAAAGCAGCTTTATTAAAAGCATACGAGCCGGCGAACAAAACACTCGTCACGAATCGTTTGCCTATGGCTAGGAGAGGTAATGGAACCAAGGGACAGAAGATACAGCTGCTAACTAACCATTTCAGAGTTGGCATGGGAAAGAATGATGGCTTCTTCTATCACTATAGTGTATACCTTCTGTTTCTATTCATATCTATTGTGCTTTTTGTTTTATGTTGTGGATGTGTGTTATATGAATGAAACGTTTATATTCTTGATTTTTAATGAAATGTCGTAAATGTTGTTGATTAGGTTGCGTTGATGTACGAGGATGGGCGTCCTGTCGAAGCCATGGGCATTGGGAGAAAGGTTATTGATAAAATTTCTGAAACATATGATGAGTTGCAAAGCAAGAATTTTGCATATGATGGTGAGAAAAGTCTATTCACCCTTGGTGCATTACCGGATAAGAAGCTTAATTTCACTGCTGTGTTGGATGAAGTTTCGTCCAAGAGGTAAGCTTGTAGTTCTATCATCAACACTATGATATCGCTTCATTCATTATGCCTTCTTGTGTTTATCACAAGCAATGACTTGGAACACATTGTTATTCAGGATTGGAATGGATGGAAGCCCGGAAAACTTTAATAAAGAAGGAAAAGACAAGAGAATGCGGCGTGCTTCTCAGTCCAAAACATTCAAGGTGGAGATAAGTTATGCAGCCAAAATCCCACTGCAAGCAATTCCAAATGCATTGCGGGGTCAAGATTCCGAACACTTCCAGGAAGCAGTGAGGGTTTTGGACATCATACTTAGGCAGCATGCATCAAAGAAGTAAGTTATCAGAACAAAAATGTTATTTATTTGTTTTCATTTCTTGAAATCCTGTTTCTCATGGCTGCTTTCTTTTCAGGGGCTGTCTCCTTGTTCGGCAGTCATTCTTCCATGACAATCCAAGGAATTACACTGACATTGGAGGTGGTGTTCTTAGTTGCCGTGGTTTCCATTCAAGCTTCCGAGCCACTCAAGGAGGACTATCTCTGAACATTGGTAAGATTCTGATATGAAATGCTTGGATGTTTATTTTGTTGTTATGTTATGACTAAGTGTTTGTTGTTTTTTCTTTAATGATATCTCTGAACAATTGTAAGATTCTCAAGTGAAAAGTTTCGAAGTTTATGCTGTTTTTCTATTATGATTGATTGTTTGTTGTTTTTATTTAAGGATATCTCAGAACATTGGCAAGATTCTTAAGTGAAATGCCTGCAAATTTATGTTGTTCTATTTTGATTGATTGTTTGTTGTTTCTCTCTCTAAAGATGTCTCAAATACAATGATTCTCAAGCCTGGCTCGGTACTGGACTTCCTCTGTGAAAATCAAAATGTTAGGCATCCAAACATGATTGATTGGGCTAAGGTGAGACAATGGTATCTTATATAGAAATAGTGGTTTGTTGCCTCCATGTTTATCAATCGTGGTTGTTTGATTCATGATTTTTCAGGCCAAGAGAATGCTAAAAAACCTCAGGATAAAGGCTAATAATATTGAGTACAAAATCACTGGATTGAGTGACAATTCCTGCAGAAATCAAATGTAAGTTTTCTTTTACTTTCTCTTTCCGAGTATTAAGTTTTCGTTTGATGCAACACGTGAGTCATTTTTGATAAATAATAAGGCAGCTTTCTTGTGATGAGAGTGATAAGGTTAATGTGTTTTCTCACAGATTTTCATTGAAACAAGGAAAGGATTCAAATGGTGACGTCCAAACAATCGAAATTACTGTTTATGAGTACTTTAAACGCCATAAGAAGCTCGATATGCATAAATCTGCTGACTTCCCATGCATAAACGTTGGAAAACCAAAGCGCCCATCTTTTTTTCCAGTCGAGGTGAAACACCAATAGAACATTGATTTAAAACTATTACTTATCTGGGGAAACACTAATATAATGTTCTTGCTTTGCAGCTATGCACCTTGGTCTCATTGCAGAGATACACAAAGGCACTCACAAATTTGCAAAGGGCTCAGCTTGTAGAGAAGTCAAGGCAAAAGCCCAACGAAAGGAAAGCAGCTTTGATTGATGTATGCAATGAGCTTAAAAATGCTTTGATCAATTCATTCATTTTGAAATACATGCTAGACGTTGCTCTAATTTTTTTCAACATTCTTGCAGTCCTTAAGAAACAGCCGATATGAAAATGATCCGATGCTTCGTTCTTGTGGAATTACCATTGAACCTGACTTCACTAGAATCGATGGCCGGGTACTGCAACCCCCAAGGGTATGTGTTTCTATATGCTTGGCTTCTTAAACCTGTTTTATTTTATTTTCTTTCTTTTAGCTTACTGCTGACTTTCTTTGCCAATATGTTCTTCCAGCTTAGAGTTGGAAATGGGGAGGACTTTGTGCCGCGAAATGGTCGCTGGAACTTCAACAACAAGGTTCTTGTTTTTTTAATGTAGTAGTTGGACCAAATGTAGAGTTCTGTCTAACTGCCTGCATCATGTTTCAGAAACTAGTTGATCCTGTGAAGATTGAGCGTTGGGCCATTGTTAACTTCTCAGCTCGGTGTGATACACGTTACCTATGTGATACCCTCAAGAAATGTGCTGCAAATAAAGGGATTGTAAGTTTTGTAACAACTGTTGTGAAAATTCACTTCAGTGATGTTCTGAATCCCTGGTTATTTCACACTGGTTTCTTTTGTAGCACATAAGTCCACCATTTCGGGTATTTGAAGAGGATAATCGCTCCGCACGTGATCCAGCGCCTGTGAGGGTTGAGAAAATGTTTGGTACTGTAAAGTCCATGCTGCCTGGCCCCCCTCAACTTCTGTTGTGTATTCTTCCACAGAGAAAAAATTCTGACATTTATGGTAGGAACAACAAACTTCAACTGATTCTAATAATTGTTTTTTTATGTTTGTGGAATGTTCAAGTAATACTAATCAAAATCTCATGTTACTCTTTATAACATCCTAATAACTTTAATCATGTAGGCCCATGGAAAAGGAGAAGTCTCGCTGAGGAAGGTGTTGCAACACAATGCATTGCCCCAACAAAAATTAATGACCAGTACATTACAAATGTTCTCTTAAAGGTTAATGCAAAGGTATAATCATATATAGCAAAAAATGTTAAATAAATGTTGTAGCAATATCTTATGTTAATTGTTATGCAAAACATTTATCCTTGCATGCTTTAGTTTTTATCATTTTATTGTTTTCATGCAGCTTGGTGGCATGAATTCCTTTCTTGCTGTAGAGCCTTCACATTCTATACCTTTAGTTTCAAGTGTACCTACATTAATTATTGGTATGGATGTTTCGCACGGATCTCCTGGTCGATCAGACGTGCCTTCTATTGCGGCGGTATGGCATTTTATCCTAGCACGAAACGACAATGTTCGGTTTACATTTCTAATTAAAATTACATGTTTTTTATTCAGGTTGTCAGCTCAAGATGCTGGCCTCTTATCTCACGTTATAGAGCCGCAGTTCGCACTCAGTCATCAAGAGTCGAAATGATACAGTCTTTATTCAAGCCTGTTTCTGATACTGCGGATGAAGGTATCATGAGGTGCGTAAATTATAATAAGGCTGTTCGAGTTTGCGAAATTGAAGTTATGTACTTGCAGTGACTATTAGAGACAGTTTATAAGTCTGTATTTCATTGGATATGTTTGCTTCCATCTTTTCAGGGAGCTGCTTCTGGACTTTGAAATAACTTCAGGAAAAAGGAAGCCTCAACACATTATAATTTTCAGGTATTTTAAAATGAGTTTAAAGAATTTGGACTTCTTTACTTAAGGGATCATTCAACAAGCATTATTTGTAAAAGGATGACTATTGCTTTTTATTAGTTAAAAATTGATATTATGAACAATTTAGACTCACTTATCAAATCATCATAATCTAGGCTGATGATTGTATTTTCCAATGTTCTTTCTTACAATTTCATTTTTATTCATTGTTCTTGCTTAGTGACCATGGGTGGCGCAACGGTAAGGTTGTTGCTTAATGACTTTGTGGTCATTGTATCAAATACTGTAAACAACCTCTCTGCTTGCGGAGATAAGGCTATGTACATCTACTCTCCCCAGATACCACTAAGTGGTAGTCTCGTGCATTGCGCTGCCCATTGAGTCTTCTTGCTTAGGCATTAGGCATGCCAGAAACACCTTTCATCTTAAACCATTTGTTTGTTTTTTTTATAAATTGTATCACTGTCTTTACTACTGAACTGAGTTCTGATTTTATTTTATTGGAAAAACTGGGTACTGATTAAAATAGAAGCTTACATGGCTAGATGATGAAATCCCATGTCATATTCCACTGTTCTATAGTAGAGCTGTTGCTTAATTTTGTGGTCCTGATTATAATTGAATTGTGTTCAAATTTTAGGGATGGAGTGAGTGAATCACAGTTCAATCAAGTCCTAAACCATGAGTTGAATGACATCATTAAGGTATTCATTTTTAACAATTTAAATTTAATTTCTAATTGCATTACTTAATGAATAAAGTAAACTGAATTTCATTGAAATTAAATTTTTAGGCATGTGAACATCTTGATGAAAGCTGGTCTCCAAAGTTCACTGTGATTATTGCCCAGAAGAATCACCACACCAAGTTCTTCCAAGCAAATTCTCCTGATAATGTTCCACCAGGTTTGGGACATGTTCAGCAACAAATATTTAACCAAGTACTTTTGATTTTTTGTTCTAACCCACTATTTGTTGGGTGTAGGCACTGTTATAGACAACAAAATCTGTCATCCACATAACAATGACTTCTATCTGTGTGCTCAGGCTGGTATGATTGTAAGTATCATTCTCTAAATTGAACTTCAACAGGTTTTTATGTCAGCCACTGATTTTGTACTTGGCAAAAAGAAGTAGTAGTCGTAGCTTCAAACACAAATCTTTATTTTCTAATACATATTGGTAGCCTTAAACACAAATCCTTATTCTCTAATACATAGTGGTAGCCTTAAACACAAATCCTTATTCTCTAATACATAGTGGTAGCCTTAAACACAAATCCTTATTCTCTAATACATAGTGGTAGCCTTAAACACAAATCCTTATTCTCTAATACATAGTGGTAGCCTCTCAATGCTCCTGAGGACGTAGACATAACTGACTGAACTTCATTACCTTACAAAAGTCCATGTGTTATCTTCTCTTCTCCCTGTTCTCTTTTACTATTTGATTCTCGCTTGTCCTTAACAACATGAACACTTCTAAGATGACTGATGAGTTTAACCTTAATGCCTGATATATCTGAACCTTAACAATTGTTCTGGTATTTTGTTTATATAGGGGACAACTAGACCTACACATTACCATGTTCTGCATGATGAGATTGGATTCTCAGCTGATGATTTGCAAGAACTGGTTCATTCCCTATCTTATGTGTAAGTATATTTATTATTGTCAACTTGGATTTTTGGATAGAAGTTTATGAACCTATACTAATTCATCAGCATAAAACTTTGAACAGTTATCAGAGGAGCACTACTGCAATATCAGTTGGTAAAACCTCTGCTCCTATTTCTTTTGCATCATGCTTCTTCTTTTTGTAAAACTTTTGACAGCATGTTAGGCACTATAATTATTAATGTTATGTAAGAACTATTTTTCTTTGCACTTTATAAAGGCTACTCAATGGAATCCGGTCACAGATTCGAGTCATGGGGGTTCTTTACGGTTTGTTTGTGCGTTGAATTTTGGAGTGGAATGAATGAAAATGAAAGGTTTTTAGAGCCATCTCATAAGTGTATGGGTTGACTCAAGCCTTCAATTTCTCTTCATTTCCCTCTAAAATTCAACTCACAAACCAACCCTTACCGTCTGTTTCCGATAGTTGTGCGTTTGATTTTGATGAAGTTAAACATTATGGATTATTGCAGTTGCCCCTATTTGCTATGCACATTTGGCAGCTGCTCAGATGGGACAGTTTATGAAGTTTGATGAATTCTCTGAGACATCTTCAAGTCATGGTGGAATGACATCTATTGTTGCACCACAAGTTCCTCAATTACCCCCTCTTCATCAAGATGTCACCAATTCCATGTTCTTTTGTTAAAAACTTATTAGGAACTCTTACAATTCTAGAAGAAACCTTGATAGATGTTACTTTTGTGATTTAAACTCTTACAAGTTCAACTTTTTTTGGGTGGGGCACGGCCACTTGAAGAGTTATTATTAAATTTCTGTGAATTGTGGTAACTTATATAATATATGGCCATTCTTAACACTATATATGTTGTTTTATCTCTTCCTTCAAGAGAAATTTGCTAGGACCATAGCTAGTGAGTGATTTGTCTTGATCTCCATATCCGATATAGTTTCATTCATTTCAAATTGATTTTAATTTTTTATATCATTCATTTCAAGTTGATTTTAAATTTTTATAAAGTTTAAGAATTGGAAATTATTTTGAGAAAATGTCTACGCAGTTGATACTTTTATGATTTTTACTTATCAATCATTAATAAAAATAATAGAGATAATATACCGCTTGTGTACTAATCCTTTACCTTCACAATTCATAATTGTTATACTCTATTATTTCTAAATGCATCCGTCACCCTACCCATGAAGAAATATTTTCTTTTCACACATATTAACTCTATTACTAAAATTTGGTAGCAATGGTCTAATACTAAAGTCTTATTATATAGTATTGATTTTCTATGCATTATAATCTACTTGTTTCTAATTAACATATACAAACTCAAATAAAAAATAAGATTAAATTATATTGAGATCTCTAATTTTTAGTGAAATTATATATATTACATTTCTCTTTCTATCTATATAAATTACCTCTATTTATATTCGTATATTATACTAATTAAGTGATCTTTAAATAAAAAAAAGTGTGATGAGTATAATTAAGTTAAAATATATATGATATATTCTGGATATAAGTCAAAATACAGTAAGAGCCAATGTCTCTTCAATACATCAATAATTCTAAGAATATATTATTTAAATCACTCTTATACTATAATATAATGAACAAAAAATAATGAAGATGTATTGACTCGTATAACATTGGACTTATTTTCATAATATATCATTTTTTAACTTAATTACACTTATCACCATTTTATATTACTTATCTCTTCCGTAGAGGTAATCACCATTATGTATATATAAATTCGGGGGGTTGTGCATGTATAGAAGATGGAAGGGTGATCTATATAATTTTACTAAAATTCAGAGAATATGAGTGTAATTTACTCAAAAGGTAACTATCAAGATTGTAAGAAACAAATCGACCGACCGAACATGAGCGGATTTATGGTGGGCCAGGTTTTGACCATAAAAACCGGTAACGGAAATGTTTTTCTTCATAAAATGTCATTTGATGTATTTCTGTTAGGGGAGTGATCCACTTACTCCACGAATTAAGTTTTTTAAACTTACTTCCCGTACTAGTCATCAATTCTAGGAAAATCCAATGGTTTGAATTAATGAGTAGATCTAAATCATTAGATTTCCATAAAATTGATAGCTAGGACGATGAGTAAATTTAAAAAACTTACTCTTAAGTAAGTGGATCCCCTATCTTTCTATTATGTAATTCACAATTGTTGATATATTCCAAGCATTGTAGTATCACCATGGTGAGAATTGTTGGACCCTAATGCTAACTACTAGGTTCAATTATGTGTTGTGATTGGATTGCGAAATTTGTGGCATTGTGGACTTCAAGGTTATGAGTAGGAGGTTTTGCAGTTATTTGACATGTAATAGAATAAACATGATTTAATGTGTTATATATTATATTTTTAGATTTTGATTATATTTTTTTAAATTAAAAGTTAAAAAATAAATCAACCTATTTTGTTAAAAGTTATATTTTTATATCCTCCCATACCGAATTGTTAAATATCAACACATAAACTCTATTGAGTAAATAGAGTTTGAAAAGTTAAGTAAAGAATAATTGATTATATTTATAAGTAAAGAATGAAGATGAAAAGACTTAATTATTAAAGTATGAAAAGCCTTAGTGTAAGAAAGAATAATTGAATGAAGATGTGTTGAAAAAGTCTTTCTACGAAAAGAGAATGAAAAGAATAACTATTGAGAATGAATCAATATAAAATATTGGTGTTACGTTCTCTATCATTAGAATCATCATCTTGGCCTGTGAGTCGTCTCTCTTGCTGACCAACTAGAGACAGAACTTTGCTCATTGTGAGCACATGATCAATAAGCAGAATTTGGGATCTCATAGTGCCATATGATCATTCAATCCTTTCAAGAATCTAATCATTTTGTCCTCTAATATGTGTGCCTTTGTGTTCTTCTTGGCATTGCAATTTGCAAGAACCTCACAATCACAAAAAGAAAGGGTCATACATGTGTCAAACTCATCCCATAATATCTTCAACTTAGTGAAGTAATCTGAAATGCTCAACTCCCCTTGCTTGAAATTTGCAATTGATTCTTATAATTCAGCTATGCGAAATAGGTTCCCTTGTGAGAACCTTTCTCTTAACTCATCCCATACCTCATATTCCTTGTCAATCTAGAGAATACTTTGTGCAATTGAAGGTGACGAATACCTTATGATTCATGATGTAACTAGATTGTTTGCTCTTTGCCACTACTTGAAGGTTGGATCTGTCCTTGGTGGCATTAGTATGACCCCATTCACAAATTCTAGTTTTTGCTTGGAGATTAGGCTCATCTCCATTGATCTTTACCACTAATGGTAATTGCCTCTTGTGGCAGGGGTGATACAAGAGCTGAAGCTGAGTTTTATGAGGAATGTATGTAGAAGGGGGATTGATCCTGTAAAGGATCGATGGGCATGGTGGAAGTGTTTGAGAGAGAAGACATGGTGTGTGTTGAATGTAACAAAGCTCAAGATGAGCTCTAATACCATATGAGAAAAGAAGGATGGATGATGAATAGATTCGAAATAAAGTGAGCGAGCTTGAAAAAGCTCTAGGACAAGAAAAGAGATGAATGCTGAATTGAATTAGTGAAGAAAAAAGATTGAATAACCTCTTTGATGAACTTTTATTGATTGATAATGAAGAAGAAAAGTTGAAATACAAAGAAAGGAAAAGTTTCTATTTATAGAGGCAACTAACAACCTTCATATAACTAACTAGCCGAAAATAGAAAATGACACAAAAAGAATATAGAAAACGTGCAAAAAAAAAAAAAAAGAAGAAGGATTGAGTCTTGTTCTTGCAGCAGGTTATATAGCCAAATGTGAAGCTGGAATAACGAATTCATCTTGTTGTTTTGACTTGGAATGGATGACTTGTGATCAAGTGAGATTTGGCTAATATAATATGAATCAATTGCATGAAATTAAAAAAAAAACTAAAATTTGATTAGTAAATAGGAAGTGACATCAGATAATTTAGATTACTAATATCTCCCCCATGCCAAATATCTAATTATTATTTTTCAATTTCACCTCCCTATGCCTATAAATCCCTACTACTCAAACACACATACAACATTCACAAGGAGACACACAACCTGAAACCATATTTTCAAGTCCCTTTCTTTTTTCTTTTTCTTTCTCTTGTTCCAATTTGCATCATTACTCCAAGCTCAATCTTAATCTCCTTCTTCTTCTTCCTATAATGCATGCAAATCAACATTATGTCCAAAACTATGACACTCCATACTCTCAACGATCCATTCCTCTCGTTCAGATCCATACAATTATGGCAAGTTCTCAATCAAACAAAGCCTAAAACAAGCAATGAAAGCAGCTAAAGTGTTTGATGATTTCATCCAACACCATAAATCTTCATCTCTTAATCATACTGAGATTAGTGCAATATTTGACTGCAAAGACCTTAACCAACTCAATGTAGATTACTTAGAATCCATCTCTGAGGAACTCAAAACTACTTATTCCTCAGACACTGAACTAGTTGAGAAGATTGAGAGTTACCTAACTGCTGTTGCAACTAACCATTATACTTGCTTTGATGGGTTGGTTGTTACAAAAAGCATGCCATTGCTAAAGCACTTGCTATGCCACTTAAGGGTGTAACAAAGTTGTATAGTGTGGTTGCAACATATGTACTCCTTTTATTATAGAGTGTGGTTCATCTATAGTTGTACATGCAATTAATATCACATGGGACATGGATATCATAGAGTTCACTGTTCGCACATATCTGTCAATTTTAAATGTTTCAGGCATGGTTATGATACAAAATATAGTTATTGTATAGTAACACAATTTAAAATAAAAGAGAGAAAAAATATTAGTAGTTATTGTAAAATGCATGTAAATGTTAACTCTTATCTAATTATCGTGACATTTTCATTTTTCATGATATAAAAATTCAAAAAGGAAAAAGAAAAAAATATGAATACTTTAAAAATATTTGTCAAGTGTTTGAATAGAAAAATAATTGTCCATCATCAAATATCAAGTGTTATATATATATATATATATATATATATATGTGTGTGTTTGTTATCATTGTAAAGATTATACAAAATTAGTATATCATTTATCATTAATTTGTATTACTTATATGTAAAAGTCAATGATAATTAAATATGAATGATAGATAATATAATAAAATAAAAGAGTAAAAATACTTACATTTTTTCCTTTATTTTATAAAATGTCTTATTTGCTTTATAGTTTTTCATATATGTTACTTAAATATATTTATTTTACTATATGGGTTTGGTTATATTTTTCTACAAAACTCTTTTATTGCTCACTATTTCCTTTGTTTAATACAACTACAAAACTAAGCCTTAATTCTATTAGATAGAGTCAACTATATGAATCTAATAATATTATAACGCTCTATCATAAATTATATTCATTGATAAAATATCAATTTCTAAAACTTTTCTAAATCATTACGCCTATAATTTTTCTTGGTTTCACCATTCCTCTAGAAATTGAATTTACCTCTTGTTGATCTACCATTCTTAGACTTCTAACAATCTCCTCCATATATGTCCAAATCACCTAAGATGTGATTCTACCCTCTTTTATATAATTTGAGCTACTCCAAATTTCACCATAATGGATTCAGTTGTAATCATATCTTGTCTAGTATATTCGCTGATTCAATACAATATTCTCATCTCTTCTGCATAGAGTTTATTCTCTTGTCATGTAGTCTCATATAATATTGTGAGTCTTATAGATATGCGATAATAATTTCCCTTAAGCTTGAATGTCAGCTTTCTATCACATATGACACTTGAAATATCTCACCATTTCATCCATCTGGTTGAATCTTGTGGTTTATATCTTTGTCAATTTCTCCATTGTGTAGTATGATTGTCTAAAGATAGTTAAATTAGTGATTTATGGTTGGGTATGATCTCTAATCTTTACTTCTACAGTGAGGTTTGTCCCCCTCTACAATAATATCACCCTAAAAAACATGCGGTATGGTATTGATTATTGGATATGCTCAGTAAGCATACTGTAACTCCCCGAAAATTACTCCAAAAAAATCTTGCTCAAAAATAGGTATATTTTTTTTTTATAATGATGTCATATAAAATTTATTTCTTTATATATGTTTCATTTTTGGAACATCACTTTAAGTAACATACAATACGAAAAATAAAAAACATCATTACCTAAAGGTAATAAAAATATAACTCAATATAACTTTGGATCATACTTCATTAGAATATCATGAAATGTTGGTACAAAGTACAAGGCAGAACCTAATCGTCGCCCAAATAAAGCTACTCCAAAATAAATACCCTACACAGGTACACTAATGAAAAAGCACAAGGGCTTGTGTAGGTATAACGGTTTCCCTCAATCCTCCATGCCCCCTCATGGGACATCGAAAATCGGTAACTCAGAATCCTGGTAGAATGATCTATCTGAACAAAACGTGAATAGAAGACAAACAAAAATAAGAAGGAGTAAGACATGTAATGAATATTACTCATTGACGGTGTGAAATTACACGGAATATCATATCCAGACAGACACGCATAATAAACACAATATATACACCAAATATAAAAATGCACAATGATGAATGATGTTATAATCTCAATTATGAGGATCAAAGTCCACAATCTCAATGTATGAATGTTATGTTCGTTTCATCCATCCTTTCACCAATATCCTCCCAATATACTATTCAAAAATAACCAAGAGTGCAGGTCCCATAACAATCCGATTTGAACGCACCAAAATTATTCCTCGCAAGGATATATGATCGATCTGTTCCGAAGAAATGTTCATTTCAGGACGGTGTCGTATCAAACACTTTCTGGGCATCCCTCTCATTGATCCTGATTGCAAAGAGGGGTTGTTAGAACTGTCTGATCAAACAGAATACCTCATCCAGGAATACAAGGGACTCGTTTCCGAAGAAGTGTCCATTTCAGGACGGTGTCGTATCAAACACTTTCTGAGCATCCCTCTCATTGATCCTGATTGTAAAGAGGGGTTGTCAGAGATCATCTAGTTTGCGCTGTGAGAACTATCCGATCCAACAGAATACCTCATCCAGGAATACAAGAGACTCGTCTCACCTACACTCACCCTCAAGCCTTTGCTGACGAACAACTGCCATCGTCTTCCCTCTCAACATCTCGGGGCTCGTCCATCTCCCGTAAATTTCCTCTCCACTACTTCATTATCCATAATGAGTATGCACACTAACCGAGGTTAGCTGATTAAATCCTTTAATCATTATTTTGTATGATCGGCCCAACCTAAGACATCTCCCAAAGGAATGCTTCATGTGCGACCTGATCTCACGTCATCACGTAAAAGAGGAATAACATCCTTACCACTACGAACCATCGTTGAATATCCTGGACGACCACATGCCCAAGCCTTTTACGGTCAGACGACCTCGTTGCATGGTATCATGTAATCCTTTTTTGGGCATCGCCCTAATCACGACATCACAGTCGGAAACCTTGCCCTAAATAGGCGCAAGAACAAAGGTACTTGTATAAGTTTGTCAATTTTTGGCACCAGACTCAATCATCTGAGTCATGGTCTTTCCCAAGTGTAAATACACTTCACACCCAAACTATGGCTATTTCCTAAGCAATCAAACAATCAGAAACTGTAAAAAAATATTGTATGTCTCTCGCTCAAGCCAGAAACTGTCACTCAAGCGACGAACTCATCATAACATACTCAATTCTCTTCCTGGTTCTCGCCCAAGCGAGGGACTATCGCTCAAGTGACAAATCCATCAAAAATTGGTCAAAATACATATCTGGTCCATGCCCGGGCGAAATACGATCGCTCGGGCGCCAAAAATATCCAAAATGGGCCCTATGACCCTCGCCTTTAACAAAACAATTCCTCACTTTTATTACTTTCAAGAATTTCATATAGTTATTTACCTTTATAACTTCTTGATGGAAAACATGTCATTAGACTCTCGTATATATGAGAGTTATCATTCATACGACTTAAAAAGAAGTCAAGTCTGTATGGAGCCCTCTCGCTCAAGTGAGAGTTGTCTTGCTCAAGCGATGACACATCCATTTTTGAGGCATTTATGGCTTAAGCGAGAAGACAATCAGTTCTTTTCGTGCCTATTTTAGCTCAAGCGAGAGTTGTCTCGCCCCGAGCTAAAACACTCATTTTCTCTAGACACTTCTCACTCAAGCGAGAGCTGTCTTGCTCAAGCGAGAAGAGCCTGAATATCATTTTAATTACTTTTCTCAAGGAAGATATTTAACAATTATCATATACATATCATTCTCATAATAATCATTCAAACATTATAATTTAAGAGTAAACATGATATTTGCATATATAAACATAACATAAATTGGCATAAGAAATATTGATGTACTTAATCCAAACAAACAGACAATTGATTAAGTACAAGTTTTCTTAATATCCAAGACAACTCCAAACTTGTGAGGGAGTTTGGACTACCAGATCGAAACTCTCCACCGTTTTCGATCCCAATGTATTTTAGTTTCTCGAGTGGTGTTCTTTCATGGATAACTACCACAATACAATACTTGATATTTTAAGCTATCCTAATCATACAACTTAAGAAAGTATCCGTACAAAATCCAGGCACGCAAAATAATTGATTAAGTACGGGTTTTCTTAATACACAAATATAACTCCAAAGTTTTGAGATAGTTTAGGAGATCCGGGTGTCATATTCGGATACCACTATGTCACGATGTATTCTCCCTCTCCTGAGTGTGTAGTGTCGTTAGGTTCTCTGTTTCCAGGTGAGCTTGCTTGATCCGATCTCCTGTCGAACTCTTCATTACGCCAAAATAACATTAATTAGTTAACTGACGATAATAATTATACTTACGAAATAACTTTTTACGCGAAGATAAAACTTCTGATTTAAAATGATTTTAATTGGTTGAATATCTTTGAATCATCATTTGTCATTGAAAGTCTTACAATCAAATAACACTTTTTAAAGTAAGATTTTCAATAAAACTTATACCAGAATTATGTCGTCATCCGTGGATATACACCAAGCTAGTTCCCATGAAAGAGAGGTCGGTCGTAAAGACACCCTTCAATACCAAGTCTTTCCTTAGACAGAACCTTTCTAGACATGTAATCACACGTCATTACATTTTTCCGATAGTTCATAAATCTTATTTTTTGCAAGTAAAACATTTTTACTAAAACTAACATTTTAAAATAAGATCATTAAGTCAGACTTAACATTTTTAAAGTAAGTAACTTTAAACAAAATCAATACTTTTAATTCAATATTTTTAAAGTAAATCTTACCATTTTAAAGTAAGTCAACTTAACTAAGATTCAACATTTTTAAATCATTTTACCATCTAAGACTTCATAACACCTTAAGTTT
>NC_032024.1:11926806-11988357 GCF_001865875.1 Lupinus angustifolius
TATAAAGTCTACTTTATGAACAACATAATAAAAGCTCATAACTTTCTATGAAGTATGAGAAGAAGATGAAGAATTGAAAATAAAAGACTACCTTAGTTTGTATAGGAAATTTAGTGTAAAAATGAAAGAAATGGGTGAGTTATTTATAGGAGGGGTTCATCCTCATCAAATCAGAAAATTTAATACAAAGTAAGTAGAATTAGACTATCATAAATGATGTGTCTAATGGTGGTAGAGTGAGATGATTTGTTGAGTGATTTAGGAGATTTTGTGTAAGAGAATATGTATTTTTGCTTGTTTAATAAGCAAGCTTCTTACATGAAAGTGATATGACCTCTTCGATGACACATTCTCGATTAAACCATTCCCGATTATTGTCGGCTAATACCCGGTCGGATAATAAAAATCTCCCGATTTCGGTTTACGGTTAGAACTTCGAAACACAGAATTCGGAATGAAAAATAATTAGAAATGCATTCTGGACAAACTTGATATCTATCTTGACTCGAAATAATATTTCGAAGTCAATGGTGCAATTGGAATTCAATTCCGAGTTACGAAACTCAAAAACATGTTATTGGGCCGAACTCGGGCGAATTTGGGTCCGACAGCAGCTCAAAAACTTTCCGTCACAGAAAATTCCGAAAATTTATCATAAAATAGGAAATCACAAAACAAGACTAACACTCAACTATGGGTTAGTCTAATTCAATACTGATTAATTTCTAAAATTAATCGTTGTTAAAATAAATAATTAGTAAAATATACACAGAAAATTCACGGTGTTACACATACCCTAGACAAATGTAAACACATATGTGCTCAATGTCGACTCTCAATATAGTCCTAGGAAAATATAAAAATATCAAGATACCTTATCTTGTGTTCTCACACTAGTCTTAGCCTCGTTTTGCATGTCCTTCATTGATTAATGTAGGGATTTTGAACACCTTCGCCTATAAAACTTTCCACAATACATGTCTATACATCTTATCATATATTGATAATAGCAGAAGCCATGAGAGAAAAGAGAAAAGCTTTTGGAGAAGATGAATGTATTGTATTATTTCATATTGCCTTAAAGGTGATACAAAGAGTTACTAAAAGAGGAAAACTAAAATAACAACCTAAAAGAAGAAAATAAACTAAGCTTGAAAGAAATGAAACATAATCAGTGATGGAAGGAAAGAAAGAAGATGAAGAAGAACTTGATAATGAGAAGAGGAAGATGATGAGTAGTTTAACATCCCCTCAAGTAGAACGATGGATATTCATAAGTCCTAACTTGAAAAAGAAGCCCCGAAATGAAGTAGAGTACATAGGCTGTGAACACATCTACTAGTTGTTGTGAAGAAGAAATTAGAAGCAAGTGAATGAGACCATTCTTGATCTTCTCACGGACGACGTGACAATCGATTTCGATGTGTTTGGTGCGTTCGTGGAAGACTGGATTATGAGCAATGTATATGGTGGATCTATGATCACAATAGACATTAATTGGAATGGTGAGAGGAAGGTGCAAGTCATTGAAAAAGTATTGGAGCCATTGGATTTCACACATAAGGCTGCCAAGAGCTCTGTATTCAGCCTCTGAGGAGGATCGACTCACTGTATTTTGTTTCTTCATTTTCCATGAGATTAGAGAGTTTCCAAATAATACACAAAAACCTGTTATGGATTTTCGAGTATCTAAGCAGCAGGCCCAATCAGAATCTGCAAATCCAATGAGCTTCATGGTGGATTCAGATGGAAAAAACAGGCCTTGTGCAGGAGAGGACTTGAGATAGTTGAGTACTCGGATGATTGCCTTGTAGTGAGAATCTGTAAAATTGGACAAGAAGAGGCTCAAATGTTGTACTGCATAGGAGACATATGGTCTAGAGATGGTTAAGTATATTAATCTACCAACTAGTCGTCTATAGCATGATGGATTAGGAAAGGGAGTGCCTTGATCATCTTGGAGTTTAATAGATGGATCAAAAGGTGTCTTGGCAAGCCTTGAACAAAGGCAACCCGATTCTTCTAGCAAGGAAACAGTGTATTTCCTCTGGTTCATGTGAATACCCTCTTTAGTTCTGGAGATTTCAAGGCCCAAAAAATATCGAAGGTGGCCCAGGTCCTTTATCTGAAAATATTTGTGAAGAACATATTTCACAACTTGAATTTGTGTATGATCATTACATGTGAGAATGAAATCATCTACATATAAAAGGGTGGTTATAAAAGAGGTGGGAGTTCCCTTTGTGAACAAAGCCTGATCTGCTTCTGAATGTAAAAATCCAAAAGATAGGAGCTTGTTGGATAATGAGGTGTGCCATTCCCTGCTTGCCTGTTTGAGGCCATAAAAGGATTTGTTCAGCTTGCATACCAGATTTGGTTTGGGCAGAGATAGGCCAAGAGGAGAGAGCATATAGACTTCTTCATGTGGGTCTCCATGTAAGAAGGCGTTGTTGATGTATAATTGTTCCATAAACCAAGCTTTTGCATAGGCTAGAGCAAGAACAACTCCGACAGTTTTTATTTTAACATTAGAAAATGTGTCAAAGTAATCAATTCCCCCCATTTGTATATAACCTTTGGCCACAAGCCTTGATTTGTGCCTTTCAAGAGAACCATCAACATGTATATTTGTTTTGTAAACCCATTTGCAGCCTATTCGATGCTTGTCTTGATGGAGATCAGTGAGAGACCAAGTGTCATTGAAGGTCAGGGCTTGAAGTTCTTTGTTCATGGCATCTTGCCAACAGGGGATCTTGGAAGCTTGAGCATATGATCTTGGTTCTGTATTTGAAGTAATGGACATGCATAAGTTCTTGTATGAAGTAGAACAATTCTTGTAAGAAATAAGAGAAGATAAAGGGTGAGAAGTACTAAAAGATGAAATGGTTTGCCCTTGAGATGTTGTGGAAAGATCACAGTGGTAGTCCTAAAGGTGAGAGGGTAGTCTTCTATTTCTAAATGATTGTCTAGTTGTAGGGGGGAGTGATGGCATGGGTGGGTTCAGGGTTGGGGGCAAGGGGAATTATAGGTTCATTTTCTTGTGTATGGGGTGTGTATGATGGTAAGGGTATAAATGAAGGATTAGAGTGATGATGTGTAATAGGAGAGGGATCTAATTTGAGGAAAGGGAAAGTATCCTTATAGAATAGGACATCTCTAGAGAGAAATATGTCATGAGAGGCTAAGTCATATAATATGTAACCTTTTGTGTCATCCTTGTAACCAAGGAAAGCATATTTTCTAGATTTAGCATCAAACTTGGTTATATGGGCACTAATGGTGCTAGCAAAGGTCAAACATCCAAACACCTTTAGATGGGATATAGGGGGTAATTCAGAGAATAAGCATTGGAAGGGCTTCTGTTTTTTAGGAAGGGACTTGGCAACCTATTTATGAGATGAGTGGCATGTTGGATGGCAAAATTCTATAACTTGGGAGGAAGGCGGGCTTGGAAAAATAAGACTTTAGCCACATTTAAAATATATTGGTGTTTCCTCTCAACAATACCATTTTGTTGAGGGGTTTCCACAGAAGTCCTTTGATGGATGATTCCCTTTGATGAAAGGAAATCATGCATCAAGAACTCCATGCAATTATCAGTTCTCAAGAACTTTAGTTTGGTGTGGAAATGAGTTTCAATGTATGCAAGAAAACTAATAATATGAGTTTTGGTTTCAGCCTTACTCTTCATAAAAATAACCCAAGTAAACCTAGTGTTATCATCTACCAAAGTTAGAAAATATTTGTGTCCAAACATTGATGGAGTAGCATATAGTCCCCATATGTCTGCATGCAATAAAGTAAAGGGTTGAGTAGTATGAGTTGTGCTCAGGGAAAATGAGAGCTTTTTCTGTTTAGCTATATGGCAAATATCACAAGGAGAAGAGTATTTATTGCATATAGGTAAAGAATTGTACTGTTTACAAAACAACATTAGAACACTTTGAGAAACATGGCCTAATCTCTTATGCCATAAATAGGTTTACATAGTTTTCTTTACACTATTTTCAAAAACTAAAAGTAGTGTACCTGGTAGGATCAGTATGGTGAAGATCAAGCACATAAAGACCTTGCTCTAGCTTGACTCTATCACCATCCTCCTTGAAAGGTTCTTCACAATGGCACATCTATTTAGAGAGAAAATAAGTTGACAATTCATGGTATTAGTCAATTTGTGCACATATATCAAATTTACATGAAAGGTAGGAACAAACAAAACATTGTACAAGGTAACATTTTTGCTTAATATAATGGTGCCATATATATTGGTGTTGACTCTATCACCATTAGGCAAGGTGATGTGTATGGGAGCAATGAGTCTTTGTGTGCTGAAATTGGTCAGATCGTGTGATATATGAATTGTGGCTCATGTGTCAAGGAGCCATTGAGAATTAAGGATACTTGGAAGGGTTGTGTTGGTGACAGAATTGGCTACATGAGTAGGGCTCTGCTTGTTTTGGTTTAGAAGGTTCAGGAGCCTTGGAATTGCTCATCAGTGAAGGTTCTGGAAGAAGTTTGGGCATCCTTGCTTGGTTGATCAATGGAGTATGAGTTGTTGTCCTTATGATCAATAGAAAAATCCACAGTATGGTTGACCATCCTTCTTGGTTTGTTAGACTAATAGCCTCGAGGATAACCATGCTTAATGAAGCATGTTTCTATGGTATGGTTATTCCTTTCACAAAAGGTACAAAATTTGTTTCCTAAACCTCTTCCAGAGTTGTTGAATCTGCCTCCTCTGCCTCTAGAGCCATAAGAAGAATTTGTATTGTTTCTTGAATTGACTGAAATGTATTTTGATTGTGAGTTTGTTGCTAAGATCTTGGCATCCATTTCTATGGAACTTGCTGGATTATGTTGATGTCTTTGTTGTTGCATTATCGGGGAGAAAGTATTGCTGATATTGGGAAGAGGCTCAATGAGCATTATCTGAGATTTCACATGAGCATATTGCTCATTCAACCCATTCAAAAACTGAATTGTGTAGTCTTGATCTATGTAGGTCTTGATGGATTCAACAAAGCCACATGAGCATGTATTATCACATTTACACCCTCTGATGGGTCTATATGTCTCTATTTCCTCCCATAATATCTTCAATTCGGTATAAAATTCTGAGATATCTTTGTTACCTTGACTGGGATGATAAAACTCCTCAATCAGTTGAGCAATTATGAAGATATCTGATTAGGAGAAACGTTCTTGAAAATCTTTCCAAACATCACTTGCATCATTCATCCACGGTATATATTTTACAACCAATTCTTCAATGGAGTGTTGGATCCATGATAGAACCATGGTATTACACATTTTCCAAGAAACGTGAACATGATCATTAGAAGGGGGTTGAGGTATGCCTCTGCTGATGAAATCGAGCTTTTTCTTGGATTCCAATGCCAACTTCATGCTTCTGGACCATGATTGATAATTTTTTCCATTTAGTAATGGGGTAACAAGAACTAAGGTAAGGTTTTTGTTAGTAGAGAGAAAATAAGGGTTTATGTGTGGGTCAAAAGAATTAACTTGGGTGGTCATGCTTAATGGAACGAAAAGAAGGAGAAAGAAAATAAATTGTTTGAATAAGAGTTGGTAGAATTGACAGGAAAACAATGGTAGATCAATAAGAGCTTAAGCTCTGATACCATCTTGATAATAGCGGAAGCCATGAGAGAAAAGAGAAAAGCTTTTGGAGAAGATGAATGTATTGTGTTATTTCATATTGCCTTAGAGGTGATACAAAAACACCTTATATACAGAGTTACTAAAAGAGGAAAACTGAAATAACTAATATAACTGAAATAACAACCTAAAAGTCTTAAAAAGGGAAATGGGCCATTTAGGCTCAATGAGCCAAAGAAGAAAATAAACTAAGCCTAAAAGAAAGAAAACAAAATTAGTGAAGGAAGGAAAGAAAAAAGATGAAGAAGAGCTTGATAAAGAGAAGAAGATGATGAGTAGTTTAACATCATATGCCTTCGCCAAATTAATGAAAATCATGTTTATGTTCCTTTAGTTATTTCGATATCTATCAATTGGTATATAAAGTAGTTAGCTTTCGTGGTCGACTTCCCTAACATAAAACCAATTTAATTTTCAATGATATATGCCTCTTGTCTCAACCTCCATGCAATTATCAAATCTCATAGATTAATATGATGACTCATAAGCCTAATCCTCTTATAGTTTGCATAATTTTATATGTCGCTCTTGTTCTTATAAATATATGATTAAATCACTTCTTCTCCACTCATCTAATATTTTCATAACCTTATGGTCTCATTAAGCAACTTTGTGAGTCAACTACTGACCTGATCTCCTAGAATTTTTCAAGCCTCAATAGATATATTATCTGTTCCAACCACTTTGCCATTATCTCCCAAAATCGATGATAAAATATATAATTTTGATCATCCTCTTTCATGTTTATTCTATTGGAAATTAACGAATCATGTCCACATTGAAATTTTGTGAAAAAATAGTTATTCAATATTTTATTGATATATTTATCATTCATCAAGACTTTTTCATCTCCATATTAAAAATATAATAAGATAAGTTATAATATCTTGAAAAATATAAAAAATAATAATCTTGTTTAAGAGGAGGATTTATAATTATTGTAAGTGCAAAATCAACTTATTGTCTTAATATTATATATCCTAGCTATGAGTGCATGTAGACGTGGGCATATATGATCTAGATATAGTGTTGAAGAGCGTAATTTTGTGTTTAAAATAAGTTTTTCAAGACCCTTGTTAGTAATTTTTCTTAGAAAATCTTATTTAATTAAAATAAAAAATCATAAAAATAAAAATTAATATTTTATATTATTTTGTGAAGTTTGATTAACTAGAGACATGAGAATAAAATTTTCTTGAGATAGAAGATTCTAGTAGTGAGACATCTGTCTTATACTGATCCAATCAAGTGAGAGGTACCTGAGAAAACATTTATTGGTTTAAACGATATAAGATTAAATTTCTTGTTACCGAATTCTTTTTCCAACTGATTTACACTAAAAAGTTTTGGATTTAATATATATACATCGAGAATATAAATATTTTTTATACTATCAGTAAATCCTCTCAATTTATATATTAACTAATATTAACTTTCAAAGAAAAGTATTATAAATGAATAGTGAACCACCTAGTGCTTGACACTTTCAATATAAACTTTACACTATCAATATGGATGAAAACAAGTAAATAATTTTTGTATAGTAAATAGATTTTAAACTCAAAAGTTTTACTTCATATAATCGCTATCATTGGCCTAGTGCTACCATTCCACTATACTATGAATTGGAGTTTGAAAACCATCTTTTTTATGTACAAATTGTTATAATATTATGGTCATAATTGGAATTGTGAATTGCAACTTCAAACATAGATGATTAAATGGCAGGTTGACTACATAAACATGATGTTTATCTGGGTTGCCTACACATAATCTAATTGCGTGGGCCCTTGCTTGCATAAGCCATTCGGAAGAGAAAATGCATGTGTCACGTAGGATGAAGATCTTTTGTTTCATTGGTGTCCCAAACCAATCAAAATGTCACACTTTATTGAAAAAATAAAAATAAAAACATAAATTTATTTTTTTTATATTATTTGGTGTTACTTTATTGAGTAAGGACATAAGAACTTAATTCTTTTAAGACAAAGAATCCTTGTCGGTGTCATGTATTAATATAAAACTAGTCTATTCACTAATATTGAAAAGTCTGGACCCCAATTATAATAAGTGATACCAACAACATATTTAACTGTTTAATTTTTATTTAAATAATTAAAAAATATGTAAAAATATTATCTTCATATTTTAGTATTGGAGAATCCTAATTCATTTTTTTGGGGTACATTCTTAACTTATTTTTGTACATAAAAAATCAACTATTTCATTAATATACCATTGAGGAACATACTCTCCACTAATTTATGGTTGATCAATTAATCCATGACCCAAGATTCTTAGTTAGTGCTACCTTCCTTAATTGAACAAAATCTTGTTCATACTTTATATAAGACCATATTATTATTATTTGCATTTTAGAATCATAAAGCGCCTAATATTATTTTAATTCGAATTTCTTTTTTATTAGTGAAATATATTCTTTTAAAGATTTTGAATCTCATTATTTTTACATATAATAAAACAAGAATATAAACACATACATGATTCTTAGATCTTTCCCTTGGTATTTATTTAGAGTGTTGGTGATATGATGATCTTCTTCAATCAAATCTTGAATTATGTAGGAGATCTTTCATTTTCTCTCTCGTGGGAGAAGAGAAAACTATTTAAGATTCGGTATATTGGTGACCATAATCATTCTTGGTGCGTTAACATATAGGGTTCTCATTATTCCTTATAAGCCAACATTTTGAGTATTCATGCTCATATTAGTCATCAGTTTCTAGAAATATCATAAGTTGTCAAAATTAGATCACTTATTTATAATCTTTCAAATAAATAGTTAATATAATTGTATTAAATATGTGATGTCCAAATTAACTATGAATTATAAATTTTACTTTCATATCAAGTTTGCTAAGAAACATTAGTGCCACTTAAAAGAGTACCTTAATAATGGAACAAGTCATATATAACATGCTCTTTCCTACATGTTACACAATAATGAATGCTATCACATACATAATCATTTGTGCATAACTTTTATTATGGCTTTACTTAGTCATAGTTAACTTTGATTATATATATATATATTCAATACTCAAGTGATTATTGAAAGACTAAAGTTGAAACATTAATTTGATGCAGCTTCTTAACACAAAGTATAGTTGCAAGAAATCATCCAATTGCACTAGAGCTAAAAGGATTCTTGAAGAAAGTAAAAACCAAGGAATTTTATTGAATGAGTTTGTGATTGTGAACCCTTATGAGAAAGATAACTACACTTCTATTGGAAAAGCTATTGATGCTGCTCCTAATAACACAAGAGCAGAAGACGGGTATTTCCTTATCTATGTTAGAGAAGGATACTATGAGGAATATGTAATTGTTCCCAAAGAAAAGAACAATATTTTGCTTATTGGAGATGTTATTAACAGGACTGTCATCACTGGGAACCATAGTGTTATTGATGGTTGGACAACTTTCAATTCATCAGGTAACTGTTTCTATACTTTTATCACCGACAGAGATCTCTTGTCCTAATTTTTTGTTCCGGTCCAATGAAAAAATATTACTTAATTAAAAATACAAATTAACATTTTTATATTATCTATACTATATATAAAGCCAAAACTTTAAATAATTTACAACTCAAAAGTTTTACTTCATATAATCGCTATCATTGGCCTAGTGCTACCATTCCACTATACTATGAATTGGAGTTTGAAAACCATCTTTTTTATGTACAAATTGTTATAATATTATGGTCATAATTGGAATTGTGAATTGCAACTTCAAACATAGATGATTAAATGGCAGGTTGACTACATAAACATGATGTTTATCTGGGTTGCCTACACATAATCTAATTGCGTGGGCCCTTGCTTGCATAAGCCATTCGGAAGAGAAAATGCATGTGTCACGTAGGATGAAGATCTTTTGTTTCATTGGTGTCCCAAACCAATCAAAATGTCACACTTTATTGAAAAAATAAAAATAAAAACATAAATTTATTTTTTTTATATTATTTGGTGTTACTTTATTGAGTAAGGACATAAGAACTTAATTCTTTTAAGACAAAGAATCCTTGTCGGTGTCATGTATTAATATAAAACTAGTCTATTCACTAATATTGAAAAGTCTGGACCCCAATTATAATAAGTGATACCAACAACATATTTAACTGTTTAATTTTTATTTAAATAATTAAAAAATATGTAAAAATATTATCTTCATATTTTAGTATTGGAGAATCCTAATTCATTTTTTTGGGGTACATTCTTAACTTATTTTTGTACATAAAAAATCAACTATTTCATTAATATACCATTGAGGAACATACTCTCCACTAATTTATGGTTGATCAATTAATCCATGACCCAAGATTCTTAGTTAGTGCTACCTTCCTTAATTGAACAAAATCTTGTTCATACTTTATATAAGACCATATTATTATTATTTGCATTTTAGAATCATAAAGCGCCTAATATTATTTTAATTCGAATTTCTTTTTTATTAGTGAAATATATTCTTTTAAAGATTTTGAATCTCATTATTTTTACATATAATAAAACAAGAATATAAACACATACATGATTCTTAGATCTTTCCCTTGGTATTTATTTAGAGTGTTGGTGATATGATGATCTTCTTCAATCAAATCTTGAATTATGTAGGAGATCTTTCATTTTCTCTCTCGTGGGAGAAGAGAAAACTATTTAAGATTCGGTATATTGGTGACCATAATCATTCTTGGTGCGTTAACATATAGGGTTCTCATTATTCCTTATAAGCCAACATTTTGAGTATTCATGCTCATATTAGTCATCAGTTTCTAGAAATATCATAAGTTGTCAAAATTAGATCACTTATTTATAATCTTTCAAATAAATAGTTAATATAATTGTATTAAATATGTGATGTCCAAATTAACTATGAATTATAAATTTTACTTTCATATCAAGTTTGCTAAGAAACATTAGTGCCACTTAAAAGAGTACCTTAATAATGGAACAAGTCATATATAACATGCTCTTTCCTACATGTTACACAATAATGAATGCTATCACATACATAATCATTTGTGCATAACTTTTATTATGGCTTTACTTAGTCATAGTTAACTTTGATTATATATATATATATTCAATACTCAAGTGATTATTGAAAGACTAAAGTTGAAACATTAATTTGATGCAGCTTCTTAACACAAAGTATAGTTGCAAGAAATCATCCAATTGCACTAGAGCTAAAAGGATTCTTGAAGAAAGTAAAAACCAAGGAATTTTATTGAATGAGTTTGTGATTGTGAACCCTTATGAGAAAGATAACTACACTTCTATTGGAAAAGCTATTGATGCTGCTCCTAATAACACAAGAGCAGAAGACGGGTATTTCCTTATCTATGTTAGAGAAGGATACTATGAGGAATATGTAATTGTTCCCAAAGAAAAGAACAATATTTTGCTTATTGGAGATGTTATTAACAGGACTGTCATCACTGGGAACCATAGTGTTATTGATGGTTGGACAACTTTCAATTCATCAGGTAACTGTTTCTATACTTTTATCACCGACAGAGATCTCTTGTCCTAATTTTTTGTTCCGGTCCAATGAAAAAATATTACTTAATTAAAAATACAAATTAACATTTTTATATTATCTATACTATATATAAAGCCAAAACTTTAAATAATTTACCTCATGGTATAATTTTCATTTCCTATATTGTCCTTAACATTATTTAATTTTTAAAAAAAAACTATATAATCATAAGCAACTACCACCAATACATTAATTAACCACATATCTCACCTTAAATTAAACATTATCATAAACACACAAAAATATAATATATAAAAATTGAATATGTAGTATCACATAATATTCGCCGACCTGTACACACTAGTTAGAATAAAGCTGATTGACTAGAGACATAAAGACATAATCATTTTGAGAAATGAAATCTTTATTCTTTCATCATATGCTACTTTACTTTTACTAATAAAATGTCTAAGACATAATATTGATATGGTATTAAAACCGTCATTTGAGTTTTCACTTGACACACCAATTTTGATTAAAAATACAAATATTTGATACCTACTATTCTCCATCATTCTCTTTGTTGCAATAAGAAATCATCATCTCATTAAAAATAATTAATTAACTTCAATTAAAAAATAAGAAATCACCATCTCATTAAAAATAATAGATTTCCGTTCTTTTTGAAAAGATTAATTCTCAATATGGAAGACAATGAAAACCGAACTTGTAGGTACCCGTCCGAACTCAACCCAAATTTAATGGAGAAAACCCAATGTGATTGGATTCAGATTCAGGTTTGAGTTTTAACCGGATTTAATTTTCAGATTCGGGATTGGGTTTGGTAGAATAAAGATCTTATCCCAAACTCGCATCAAAGTAATGTAATTCAATTTAAAATTGAAAGCTCTATCATGTGTTCATGGTTTTTAATTTCTAATTTTACTTTACATACTATTGGCTCTTCAAACATAAAAGAAATGAATAATACAAGAAAAAATAGAAATGCTAAAGAAAAATGAAATAAAATGATACCATATTTTCATTAATACATTTATTATTTTCAGGTTTTTTATCGGGTTTAGGTTACTTGAAACCCGATGAGTTTGAGGATGATATCTTTATTTTCAATTTCAGGGAATATATAAACTGGACTATGATACTTGTGGTTGCCATTCGTAATTCTGAAGCACTCTGTGTTTTATATTATCAATCATACTTCTACTAGTAAGGAGATAGTGTGTTATGATTTAGGAATAATATGTCATGATTTGTCTTATTTTATATGATGCATAAATTAGGAATAAGATACAACTAAGTATTCCTATTTCTATTAATAGAGGGGGAATAAGAGAAGGAAAGAAATCAAAATTTGTGACAACTTATCTAATGTTGTGACTTTTAAAATATGATAAAAGTAAAATATTTAAATGATGTCTTGATATATAATTGATTAATAATGTAATTGTGCTCACAGTAATGTGGAAGATTCTTTTGTGTTATGTGAAATTATTAATATTTACAATATAAGCCAAAATTATTGAACCATGAATTGATTATTTTGTACCAATTCATGGTTTTATTGCAAATTAGTTTCCTTTAAGAAATAAAGGAGATTTTTACATACAATGTAAATAAAAGAATAGAAAAATAATTGATAGTATACATCCACTTATATGAATGAGTTACAGCAAACAAGAAAATTTTTTATCTTATGATGAAATAAAAGTTGATTCAAACCTACAAGAAGTAAATCTAGAAATAACTGTACATAGAGCTATGAATACCCTAATAAATATACCCCTAACGTATTAGTATTCTACAGAATAATGTACCGTATACCTACACCTGTACCAAAGAGCTACCGTCAAAATGATTCAGTGACCAACATTTACTTCAAGAGAAACCTTAATTATTCTTATGTTAAAATAGTATAAATGCATAATTAGTCAGCCATATTAATCATCACTACCTTCCAAACTTTTATGAATGACAAATTTCACATTGAGTAGAAAGACAAATTTAATATACTTAAGTCATGAAACTCTCTCACTTTATAGACTAGTCTTTTGAGTTGGACTCTTCTCAAGTGCTTAAGTCCTAACAATTGGTGTTTTCATTGAGAGTTTTGTCACGGAAAGGACTATCTATATATTACCGAATACTGATAGGTGAGTGTGAAACCACCAAAAGAGAAAGTGTTACCAGCGGGTCAGTGTCGATAGAGCGAAAGTCACCGTGGACGTCGACCCTTAAAAAGGTGACAATGTTAAGATCTCACATTGAGTAGAATAACAAAGTCAATGTGGTTAAGTCATGAGGCTCTCCCACCTAATAGATTAGACTTTTAAGTCCTAATAGAAAAATTACTCAAGTACTATTTATATGGAGTAATATGGAGGAGAATTAATTTATCCAACTGGTTAGAATGGAATGACACATTTGGATTAGATACATTATTTTATGGTGAGTTCAATAATTAAGGACCTGGTGCTAAAACTAAGAATAGGGTACAGTGGCTTGGTTATAGTTTGCTGAATGTTACTCAAGCTTGGAACTTTACTGTGCTGAATTTTACACTGGGAAATACATGGCTTCCTGATACTATTACCCTATTCTGGAGGGTTACTGAATTAGACAAGTGAAAGTTTATATTGAAATAATGGTTTTGGTTCATTATTTGTTAGAGATGTAATGTAAATGTATGATGTGTCATTTTTAAAGGAATGTTCTAATGAACTTCAAATTTTAAAGGTAAGATTGTTTACAAATTCAACTAAATTTCAAGTTTAGTTGATAATATTTTCATATTAACCTTGTCTAATATATCCTGAATTTATTATTGCATGTACCTTTATTGGTAGAAAATCTTGTAAAAATAATATAAAAAGTGTCAACAAATGAGCTAGTGCCCATAGACCATGTTCATGGTAACTACGGTGCAAACACTGCATGAAAAGATGGATCATGAAAAGACCTCTAATAATCAAAGAGTTATAAAAGTAGATCAAATTATGATATATTAAGGTTTTGGTAGTTAACTAAACTATATTACGACCCAAATACCTACAATAGTCCGAAATGTCATGATATTTGAAGTTTTTAAAACCATTACTAAAATCTATTAATAATATAATAAAAAAAACTTCCTCATGTCACATGTCACATTCTCCTTCCCTCATGTCACATGTCATTTTTTCCTTCCCTCATGCCACATGTCACTTTCTCCTTACATTTTTTCCTTCATGCCACATGTCACCTCCTTCTCACATATTTTTCTTCCTATTTTTTATATATTGTATATTTTATATGCTAATAATAATTTAATATTAATTAGTGATTCATTCATGTCGCTACCCCACTAAAATTGAGTGTTTACAATATCTATGTTTTGTTATGTTAAAAAGTAATAGTCATTGAACATTAGATGAAATTGAAATCATTTTTCACATTCAAATTATTTCTAAGAATAAGTGTACTTTTTTACCTCATCAAATGTGCTTGAACATGCAAATACACAAGTAAGATGTATATTCATAATAATATGAATGTATGAGTAATATGTGCGTTTTAATTATTTCTTTACATTAATCTATCTATATAATTTAATGTTTACCATTAATCTANATGTACGGGTAACATGTGTGTTTTTAGCCATGCGAATGCATAGGTCACATGTATTTAACTACTATCATTATATTATTTAATTAAAAGATAACAATGGTATATATATTCATGAAAAATATATGTATTTTAATTAGTAATATAACAAATCAATTATTAGACTCTTTTTATTATTTTGATTAAATTTATCATAAAAATATCTGTCATATCCTAACTTAGTGTGTTTTTAATTTATGAGTTATTTTCATACAATGATTATTAGCTAAAACATAATCAAATAAATAACATTTAATTATACAATATTTGAATGCTAAAAATATATTCAAATATTTATACACAATGAACATTAATCTAAAATAAAACATAAGCATTTAAGAGATATGCTAAAAATCCTTATGACTTTATATGATACTTATAAACGTAATCACAAAAAATATGTTGCAAAAATAACTCTTTATATTTATAATTTTATAAAGAGAATATAGAGGTGAGGTATTATCCAATACAATTTGAATTTTATTTATTGACTTATTTAAGAATCAAATATTTTCTATAATCACACTTTCAACAAATAAATGTTTATACAAGCGCATTTATAATTACTAATATTCTACATATACACTCAAAAATCAATGTTAATATTGCACCTATATGAATAGGAAATATAATGTTTCAATACATGATTTATTGATATTATAAAATATATGTATATTATATTTGCATTATGCATAAACAAAGAAGCGACCCGTGCAAGTGCACGGGTATACTGCTAGTTGTTATTTAAAATCTTGTTCATGTGTGAATGTTACACTTACACCTACAGTAAACTGCTTGATCAGCACTTGTCATTAGTGCCACTGCTTGCTGCTTCTGAGGACCGGTTGTGCTGGGAAAACAAATATCTTGCCATGAAATTCGTTCCAAACACAAAGATGATTGCACCCAAAAGGAAATGATTTCAAAGTTACCAAAATATGTTTATGAAAAGATACACATTATATTTTGATTAGAAATTAGAAATTATAATTAATAGGATAAATATACCAGAGTTCTTTTTCTTCAAAAATAATGTATCCCTCACTTTAGTTCTTGAGAAATAAATAATCTCAACTTAGTTGTTAGGAATTCATATGTTTATCAAAACACTTACTAATAAGGACTAATGTGTGTCTAAATTTTATGCTGAAAAGAATAAATTTGACTAACATTTGAGATTCTTGAGGAACAAGTTAGGATTTTTCCTTCCTCAAGACTAATTAAATTAATAGACATACATTTTTTTTTATAATAATCACGTTAAAAATTATCTTAATTCATAATGATAATTTAACACATTTTGACTCTAAATACTTACTTTATATGATTATAATTGGAATTTTGATGAAGATTGTACTAATCCTACCATTTGAGTTTCCATGATATTTTAGGACTGAAAAATGGCTAAATGGGCTAAGGAATAGGCAAAAAATGGCACAAGCATGCAAAAACCACAAATCAGCTCACATGTGTTCGTAGGAGGTGCAAGATGTGCTTACCAAATCCCGAACCCAAATTAAGCAAGGTTGAAAAAAATGATATCATCTCCGAACTCATCAGATTTCGAGTAACTCGAACTTGACGGGAACTCATCCAAAACATGTATTATATATATATATATAGGTTTTATATATATACTAATCAAATTTCTATATATATATATATATATATATAGTTTTATATATGTATTTATGTCTAATTTTTGTAGTTTTATATACATTAACTGGGTCAGAGTATCATTGTTAGTGTGTTAATATTCTGTTGTGGATGAGAGTATACTTGTTAGTATGTTAATATTTTGTTGTGGGCGAGACTCCACTTTCAATCTTCGTCACCCTAACCATCAAACCACCTTATAACTTTCATTTTTTGTTGATGGTGGGACTCGAACTCACAACCTCTTGTATTTCATTCCTTGAATCTTCCCTCTTCACTATGAGACTACCTTAAGATTGTTCTTAATCTTACTATATCTCAAGTCAAAATTTGAAAAAAATCAAAAACATATTCAACTGTGTTGCTTTTCGCACCCTCTTAATTTCCTTTTACATCTAATGGATCATATTTTCCTAACTGAGAAAACAGTTGGGGAAGCATGTTTTCAGAAATCACCCCACAATAAGTGTGGCTGAAAATAGGAAAACCCAGCCAACCAGCCCGAACAAATAGTCAAATATAATCCTAACTTTTGATTTTCTGAAAGTTAATTTTTAATAAATATAAGCTCAAACTTGTGGGTCCCCACCGAATTTCATCATCAACCCAATTTTAATAGAAAAATCATTCATATTAGATTTGCACAAAACCTACTAGGAGGATCATGTGTCCCAGGATAATTATGTTTTCATGTATCTACTCAATCAAACTACATAGAATAATGTAAAAATATTAATTTATATTATTATAATATATTTTTTAACTAATTTAATTTTTTAAGTGGATGAGAACACAAAGTGAGACGAGAATGGGGAGAGATGATCCCCATCTCAAAACCCTAACTTGTTTTACACAATGGGTTTTTGGAATTATAAGTACATGTCCCCAAATTTAAATTCATCTACGGAGAAGGTCTTCGTCAAATAGTATATCAATACATTGAATCTCTCAAATAAATTAAAATGTCAAATTTGATTCCTATAAATGACACTTATTGATGATAATCACATATCCTTGAATACATTAGTTCGTTACCGATTGATGAGAGGATACTATTGATTATACAAAAAATTAGCCTTATACAAAAATATTAAATAATTTATATTATAATAATAATTAAATAAAAAAATTAAAGTCACATATTTTTGTTAAAGCTGTGATTTAATTTTAATGTTTTATGATTATTCATGTTTATTTTTATATACTATATGAATTACAAGTAATATATCATCTGTGGTATTGCCACATCCCACATAATTACTAGCAAAGAATAAAACTTGACTTTTAGAACATTTAAAAATCAAGAATAATAAAAAAAATTAGGAGCCAAAATCAAAAATCACTCAAAACCAACAAAATTTAATACATTAAAAAAGAGTCCATGAAGACAATATTACTTAATCATTTGTGAGACAAGTTTCTAGTCATACATAATACACTGAAATTGAGCATGTCTTGCTTGAGCATTGTTAAGCTATTGAGTCATAAAAAATGTTTCGTCCTGGATTCGTCAAATATTGTTTAACCACTAGGAATTAGATTTATTATCGAATAAAACAATATCTAGCTTATGTGATTGTTGATCATGTCTGACGGTCGACCTAGTTATGGGAAAGGATGACAGTGACAATACAAGATCGAATCATCACTTACACACTTGAAAAAGCTCTCTTACACGCCAAATGATAGACAACGTCACATCAACAACATAGGTTCTCCTTACCCACTCGACAATGGTAAGTTAGATTCACAACAACGATAGTTTGAGCAAAGGCAAAGCAGAGTAGGATGTGATGACTAAAACACCTACCTTTGAGTACACACCGCTCTATATCTCTATAAATAGAGAGAACCACTCACAGTGATTACTTACTTACACACACTCACTTTACTCTCTTTAACATACACTTATAATAACTTGAGTATTAGAGTCCATTTTCAAATACCCACCTAAGATGATCTAAGACTATTCAAGGTCAACTCTTATCCAGGTACGATAGAGTGATCCAGATTCTGACCAACTACTTTAATACTAAATAACAAAAAACAATTTGGCTAAAGTAACATATTACTCTATTACGTAATTTGTAGTGTTGTTGGAACCGGACTGGACCGGACGGTCCGGCCGGTCTGACCGCTGACCGGACTTGAAAACGGCTCTGGTTTGCCGTCTTAACCGAATGAGAGTTTGACCGCTTTGAACCGGAAAAAATCCGGTCCGACCATGTTAAACCCGGTTAAACCGGGAAGCAAACCGGACGGCTCACTTAAAAATAAAAAAATGGGACAATGTTATAATATTTTGTTTTTGACTATGGTCCAAAAAAAGATAAAGATGTATTATTTCAATATAATTATTAATTATATAAAGTTTTACATTTATATATAACTATATATTTATAAATAAAAATTATTAATTATGTACGAAATCACCCGGTCAAACCGGACGGTTTAACCGTTTAAACTGGTTAAACTTAATACGAGACCTCTATCGGTTTGACGTCCGACTCGGGTTTCATAACACTGGGACTAATTGTTTGGATGGAAGGGGGCATCCCATGTACTCATTAGTGACAATAATGATAAGTTTGGATAAGGGTGATCTAGTTATAGAGATCATGGTGGCAGTGACTCCAACTCGCGATTATTATGATGGTGGATTGAGGAGGGATATCATGTTACAATAGGTAGAAGGTTGGTGGTGCCTATTAGGTGGAACTAAGGTAAAGTAGCAAGGCAATATTGTGATTTAAATTTTATTTTTATGGTTTTTCTTCTTTTTAATTTCAGCAACCACATTTTTGTATTAATATGAATAACTTAAATGATGATAAAATATAAACTAAGTCAAACTTAAACTCAAATAGGTGTATCATAAATTATCCAATATGTGGGCAATGCCGCCCGTTGCAAGTTTAACAATTCAGCCCACATGTATTTGCATTTTTTATTTAGTTTTTGGGAAAATGAAGTCAAATGTACAAATTAATATATTTTGTGAAAAGTAAATCAATCCCAATTTTGTAAAATCAAAGTTCTATATTTTTCAAAAAAATCTAAAAGGAAGGAGCTCTTTTGATATTCTCAACAAGGTTATTTTTGAAATGTATAATAACTCTTATAGAGTGGATTGGGACTTGGGAGGTTATTAATTGTGTGAAAAGAGAAAATGAATAAATTCAATAATAAAGTATAGTTTTTGAATGAATGAAATAATTAATGTATTTAATATATATAAAAAAAGAGTTTCTTTTATATCTATACTTGTCTTGCTATAAAGCATATAGCTAAAACATGTTCTAAATACTTCTAATCACTTACCATAGAGTATTTTGTAGCTTTATTTTGTCTATGTTATTTTTTTATTTTCCACAAAAAAACGTATATTTCAAAGCTCTTTATTTCCACTAAAGGTTCCATTTTATTTTCTTAATTATGTCTTCTTTCTTATTTTTATAATCGGAAGAGCTTTTTTTTCCCTATATGTAATAAAAAATATTTGTAATGATATTTGCCTTTTAACTGTGTTTTTACAACTTTAAAATTCAATAATGACATCATAAAAATATGATCCTTTCTCAATTTCATCATACCAAAGAAAAATATTAGTTGGTTTATGATATCTACTAGTTTGTGCAATCAATACTATAAAATAAGAATGTAGTTGACAAACATTACATTTTATGATGATCAAACAATAGAGAATAACTTATATGTGTCCTATTTTTTTAATTTTTAGAAATATTTTTTTTATAGAAAACAGTTAAATAATATATATATCATAATTTCATTGGCTTGATGAAATAACATATCTCCTAATATGATAACATAATTTATTCTATAATTTATATATTACCCATGATTTTTGGATGATACATGGGGATATATAAAAGTCTGAGTTTTGTAATAATAAACTAATAATTAACTTTAAAATAACGAATACCTATTTTTATCCTTAATTTTTTTCCTTGTATACCAAATTGATATATGCAAAAGAAAATTAAACTAGCACTCAAATATTGTAAATATGAGTCAAAAATTTAAATGATATCAAAATCGGACCGTACCAACCGGTTCAACCAGAAAATCGGTGAACCTGTCTCCTAGCCGGTACGGTACAGATGTTGAACCAGCCAAGTATCAAAACCTGTGAACCGGCCGGTATTTCACTAAACCAACCAATTTATAGATATATTTTTTTTTTGAAAAAAACTTAAAAAACCCGTACAAGTGACCCATCTTTCCATCCCTTCTTTAACACTTCAAGACACATGTTTCCAAGGCATACTTAGATTACACATTTTGGTTCCTAACATTCATGTGTAATCTCAGTGACATTTGTGTAATCTTGGAGTTCTATCTGAAAAAGGGTTTGATGCAAAAATATAATAACGATATGAGACAACTTTGACTCTTTGATGTTAAATGTTAAAACTTCAAATTTATTTGTTTTGTAGAGTGGGTTATGAACCTGTGTCATTTATTTATATTTTGCGGTTGTTAAGTAATATTTTGTTAAAGACTTAAAGTTGTTTGTTTATATGAATTTTGAGTAGATTATAAATATGGATTATAAATTTGAGTATCTACCTATTTGAAATTTGTTTTGTTATAGGTTTATATATATAAATATAAGTAGTATGTCCGGTTTAACCGGCATGTGGTTTAACCGACATGCGATTTAATTACTGAACCACCGGTTGAACCACTGTAACATTATACCAGCACCCTTACCAGTTTGATAACCGGTACGGTTTTAATAACACTTGACTATAAGATAGATAGGTTATAAAAATAATTAATTTAACTAATATTTAATATTTGATAGAATATTTTAAGGTTTTCAAATTTTGAGAGAATTAGATAAAGAAAAAAGATAACCTGAAAAAGATTTTGATAAAATAATGATTTTTTCCAAATCTATCTTAATTTGGATCTGATTTTTGTAATTATTTATTTATATCCCCTCTTAAATTCCCCCAATTCACTTTTTCCTTTCTCTCTCTCTCCCCCACTAGCTTCCTTCTTCTTCATCATCGTCACCTTGTGCTTCTACTCTTCCAACAACAATGAACGCTCCCATTATTGGTTCGTTTTTCATTTTTTCATTACATTTTCTCTATTTTTTCACTTCATCTTTTTTTTTCAAAATTTCCTTTTTATAATAATTTTTCTTACATTGTTTTTTGCACCATATTGAAGATCCATTGCAGGGTGATTTCCCAGAAGTGATTGAAGAGTATTTGGAATATAGCTCTAGTATGAAATGTATTTCCTTTAATCGTCGTGGTACCCTTCTTGCTGGTAATCTCTCTCTCTCTCTCTCTCTCTCTATATATATATATATATATAAATGGTTATTTTTGGGTATCCTATGGTGATGCATTTTCATGAAGTTTTTGTCTTTTTGGTTAGTCTAGCCATTGCTTATGCAAATAATATGATTTTAGTAAATGGGTTGGTGTTAAAAATTGATTTGTCTCTTTTTATGGCCAATTTTAAGGTTAAAGGAAGTAATTTTGTTGAGCATACTCTTTCCGGAGAGCACATCTCATTCTATGTTTCACTTTTTGTGATTGGTTGAAAAAATGTATTTAAATTAAAAATTTAATAATTAAGTATTCTTCTGACCAATCATAAACAGTGGTATACTTTTCTGGGACAGAAGATGTCCACCCGTCTTTCCATTGGTCTGAGTAGTGAGGAGATTGATTTTAATGAAGGCCTTTGGTTTGAGCTTTGTGAATAAAAAAAAAGTGCTAAAAATGTTTTGGCCTCATAGATGGGTTTTCCTGGCTTGATTCAGATAAATTGGTGTCTAAAGTGACATTTGGATACCGACGGTTTCAAACCAAAAAAATGTATTTCGCCTAATTACTCAGAAATTTTACTCAACTTGTAGATAGAGGGTATTTTGGCAGTATTCAATGTGAAGATTGAAGTCCATGTTTGGTTTTTCATTCTTTGGATGAGTTTCATGTTATTTGGCTTGGTAATGGAGACTTTTTCCTCACCATAGTAATAATGCAAGTCATTCTCAATGGCATGGAAGATGGTTGCTTTATGATTGTAATTGCTTTGCATAGTTACTGGACAAACATGGTATAAATGATTTGGTTGATGGGTACTCTAGGGAATGCATTTGAATCTGAATTTTGATTCTGTAAATTATCATTATAAACATCAACAACTCTGAATTGGATTAGATTTTCCTTAACAAATAAGTGTTTGGGAAAAAGAATCTACCTAGTGGAGAGATAGTTGGGGAGATAACAAGACCCTATACTTTTCATTACAAAACCAACAGGGCTGAAAAAGGTGAATAAATCTCTGAAAGAAGTAGAATGTATAGTGTACTGCAATGTTTGATTTGATCAAAATTATTATTCTACAGATTCCAAATGAGAAACTGTAATTCCAGTCAATTGAATTGGGATGAATTTGATTGAAGTTTTGATCATATTGAAGTTCATTTGATTAATACATACTACATATACCCACCAATTCAAATATTTCATCGAAATGGATTCAACTTGTCCTTCCTCTAAATCAAATTCTTATTGAAAAAAATGATTTTCAATTACTAGTTGTTCCCTATCCTTTTTACCCCGATTTCCAGATTGATTATCGTTTTTTATTTTGTGCATTTGTTTAGTGTGAAATAGAAATATATCTACCGAATTCTAACAAATAATAAAAAATTTCTATGGAATTATGAAAGATGAAAAGATCCTTCTGACCAAATCCTATCAATTCATTATATTGACAATTTCAGAAAAAAAACTGTTCATACTATCAATAATTTGACTTTTCTGTTCAAGTAAAGAGAGCACCTGGTGTATACTTTTGTCTTTTTTTCTTGCGGTACTTTAATCTGTGTAGAATTTAACCCAAATTTTTATGCAAATAATACTCAATGCTTATTGTAAATACCAGCTCTCTCACTTTCGGTACTTGATTTTGTCAATTGAATCAGCTGGGTGCAATGATGGCAGTTGCGTTATTTGGGATTTCAAAACCAGGGGCATTGCTAAAGTGCTTGGTGATGCTGAATGTTCTTCTCCCATAACCAGTATCTGTTGGTCAAAGTATGGCCATCAAATTCTTGTATCTGCTGTTGACAAGTCATTAACATTGTGGGATGTTATGAGTGGTAAGAAAATTACAAGAATAGTTTTGCAACAAACCCCTCTTCAAGCTCGTCTTCATCCCGGTTCCTCTACGCCATCTCTTTGTTTAGTATGCCCAATCTCATGCGCTCCAATGGTTGTTGACCTGAATACGGGAAATACGACCTTGCTTAAAATTTATGTCTCAGAAACATGCGATGGACCAAACCCTTCTTCACACAGTAAGTGTTCTGATGGAATTACTTCCTTCACATCAAGTGCTGCCTGTTTTAATAAGTGCGGGAATTTGGTTTATGTGGGAAGCTCAAAAGGAGAAATTCTTATCATTGACTATAAAGATGGCGAAGTGCGTGCCATGGTTCCTATCTCTGGTGGCTCTGTTGTAAAGAGCATCCTGTTTAGCAGAAATGGGCAGTATCTGCTCATAAATTCAAATGATCGAACAATAAGGATCTATGAAAACATTCTGCCCCTGAAGGATGAAGTCAGAGCCCTTAATGAACTAGGTGAGAATTTCAACGATCTAAATGGTGTTGAGAAGTTTAAGGCTGTTGGATCAAAATGTTTAACCTTACTTCGGGAAATTCAAGATACCATCAACAGGGTGCAATGGAAAGCGCCCTGTTTCAGTGGTGACAGTGAGTGGGTAGTTGGTGGTTCTGCTAGTAAAGGAGAACACAAGATTCACATATGGGATAGAGCGGGACATCTTGTGAAAATCCTCGAAGGACCGAAGGAAGCTCTTATAGATTTAGCATGGCACCCCGTATATCCTCTTGTTCTATCAGTTTCCCTGAATGGCATAATTTATATATGGGCAAAAGATTATACTGAGAACTGGAGTGCATTTGCTCCTGATTTCATAGAACTTGAGGAAAATGAAGAATATGTAGAACGCGAAGATGAGTTTGATCTGATTCCTGAGACTGAGAAGGTAAAATGGTATTAGATTGGTCATACTTGTCCTGCTTTCTTTTCGCCTGTGCTTTTTTGATGTTATATGCATGCAGGTTAAAGTATCTGATGTTAATGAAGATGAGGAAGTTGATATATTAGCCTTCGAGAAAGATGCAACATTTAGTGATTCTGATATGTCTCAAGATGAGCTCTATTTCTTGCCTGCCAGTCCTACTCGAGATGTTCCCGAAAAACAAGAGACATGTTCAAAAAGTCCTTCCAAAATGGTGGACTGCAATAACACTGGACCCTCTCCCTCAGAAGAAGCTGGAGCAAATGGAAATGTGACAAATCATGCATCAACTCCACTTCAAGGTAACAGCATCGTGTCTTGAATTGTGAAATGGGAAATATTATAGAAATGTGTTTGTAAGGTGCAACCAAGTATCAAATTCTTAAGAATCCCGAATTATAAACACCCCTCTCCATAAACAAGGGTATAATGACTAATTTGTTATTCTTCCAGTAAATTTATTTCATTTGGAGTCGACAAGTCTCAGCTACTACTATTTTTTTTAAAGTAGTATAACTAAATGTATTTTTTTGTTAGTTACTGTTTAGAACCAAATAACCACTTAGGGCGCTTCTTTGGCCTCTAGATGTAATCATTCATCTAAAGTGTACCCTACATTTAAGTCTACCTAAACAAAAAATCCCTGTAGAAATGACAAAAGTTCTTCTCTGTACCCTCATGGGGTGGTGTGAATGTGTTTACTTCCTTAGCATTATAGATCCAATAAGCTTGAGTTGTGATTTTTATTGATTATGTATTTCTATATATTTGAAGATGATGCTGGAGGGCGCATGAAAAGAAAGCGGAAACCTTCAGAGAAGGTGTTGGAGTTACAAGCCGAAAAAGTTAACAAACCCTCAAAATCTACCAAATCGGCAAAATCTAAGTGCAAATCTTCGGTTGACCTGGACAATGGTAATGGTTTTTCTGGTGACGATCCTTATGATAAGTAATTGTAGATTACCAAATCTATATTATACATACAAGTAGATGTTTCTTTGTTAAAGCTACTTTGTCATGCCACACATTTTTTCTGGCCATCCTCATCCTTGGTAGTAGAGAATATACCGATAGAATTGAGTTAATACAAATATTGTTGGCTAATGTTAAAATTGTTGAACATTGGTTTAGCAATTTTAAATATGTTTCAACTAATTTTAATTAGTAAATCTATTTGAAAGACACAAGTGCTGTTTATATAATAGAATAAGTCCACTGAATTGTAGCATGTGTTGACTAGGGCATAAGTCATGATGACTTGATGTCATCCTCACCTTCCTCCGGCTTATCACCGGCAGTTTGCTCAGGATCCCTTATTCAATTCCAATATAGCACATATAGATACATAAAAATGTATTCTATCGATTCTTTTTAATGAATCGATCTGAACTTCGAATATGTATTTCAAAGGTATCAAATACGAAATGATACTCTGAATCAAAATTGACTTTACTGCTTGCTATCTTTTTTATTATTCTTAGTGATAGGAATTTTCATGTGCAGATCCTATGAATCAATTTAAAACTTATGATTTGCACTCATTTCTTATACTTTTAGGGGTATGTTCAGATAAGAGAAGTTTGGCAAGGGGAGGGAGTGACTTTTTTATTTCAAAAAAATTATGGAATTACAAAATACTTACGTAAAACAAAAAGTTATCCGGTACTAGTACTACTTTGTTCTCTAGTCGTCTACATGTATCCAAACATACAAGATTATGACATTTTAAGTAAAGTAGAGTCTGCTTTTTGTACTTTTCTTTGCTAAGAACTTAACTCGACCATAACAAAGTAGAATGATGCGTACATACCCTTTTCTTGTACACCATGTAACGTGGAATCTGATTCTTTCTTTTCTTAGTATGTATTATGTGGTTAATAGGAATATTAGTCAATTAAGCAATTGATTAATAACACATTAACTTGATAATTCATGTTAACTAGAAATTTGTACGATGATAGTCAATGTTTATGACATACAAAAAATAATGTGCATATCAGACTAAATTAATTTAGGTAGGTTAGTTTTGGTTTGATTATCTAATATGAACCAAATTAAGTAGATGTCATCATAAGAAAATGATTTTTGGTTTGATAAATCAGCCATGGATGTATGTCCTTGAATCCATACACTAAAAGGAAAGCTCAATCTAAATGGTTCAATAGAAAGAACAAAAGTTGGTATTGATTACAATAAAACCTGATTTCTTTTGCTCGTTTGGACACTGTTAGAGCAAGCATTGCATTGGTTGCTCAAAAAGGGTGGAATTTGTATTAATTTGATGTGAAGTTAATATTAGTAAATGGAGAATTAACAAAAGAAGTGTGTGTGGAACAACCTCAAGACTTAGTGATTAAAAGCCAAAAAGAGAAAGTATATAGGTTGAAGAAAGCTTTGTATAGGCTAAAACAATCCCCTATAGTGTGGTGCCATGAGATTTATAAGTACAAAAGTGAGTCTACTTTGTATGTCAAGCATCAAGATAACAGTAATATTCTTCTTGTTACATTTATGTTGATGGTTTGGTGGATATGAGAAATAACAAAAAATGCTCAAACTTGAAAATAAAGGATGAAAAAATATGACAGAAGTGATCATTGGACTATTATTACTTAATTTTTGAGGAATATGAGTTTATCAAGATGAACACGGAGCTTTTCTTTAACTGTGAACTTGTTGATACTCCTTTGGTGGTTAATTGATTAGACCGACTTTTACATTTCTATTTGCCTGAAACTCCTCCTCTCTGAAGTCTCTTTTATGCTTGAGTAATTGACTTTCATCATAATCTGGAAAATTGGGTTCAATTGGGTCATGTTGGGAAAAGCGGCATAAGTTGGTAAAATTTAGGATTTTGGACAACTTCTATGTCTTGAGCATAAATTGAGTTATACATAGGCGTGATCCTTGTCGCGCATGAAAGCTAAGAGAAATCATAACAATCTTCACGAGGATTCTAAGTCTTGAATGCATTATCTGGACAACTATTAATTGACTTGAAAGAAGTCTAATCTTCCTGATGCTAGACAGCATGACCTATGCCCCTTAATTGACCAATATATCTGGAGTTATAAGAGTCACAATTTAGAGATATAGTTATGGAATAAGCCAATGAGGGTAGGCATATAATTCCAAAATAAGATATCTTTACATTAAGATAAAGGCTGGTGATTAATTAGACATGATATATTATCCTATCTTCTTCACCCTCACTATTTTTTCTCCCTTTTATGGTTTTGTTTTTAACCATGGATGTATAATTTTATTTAATCAGTCCAAGGATTTCACACTTTTGTCGGTTTGATCTTCAGACTCTATGCTTCTACATTTAACATTTAATAAATTTTCTTGTTTCTTTGATCTCTTGATCTAATTGAATGAATGATGTCGATCTGGTCAATTGACTTCAATTTGTCTAATTTATGATTAACTGTGAATCTGATTGAGTTGCTCATTGATTTAACTTGCTTGATTATCATTATACATTTATACTTAGTAAATAACAGAATTTAGGTAATTCATTAAAGGTGTTTAATGAAATGCGCACCTTTACCGATTTTGACTTTTAGTTAATTAAGATCAAGTGTTTGTGTTACACAACAATTGATTTTAAAGTTAAAACCGATCTAGTTTTTGTCCTATGCTGTTTCTTATTTTGGTAGTCTTAATTAAATGCTATATGCTTTTCTACTACAAAACTGAAGGGATCCCTTGGTAGCAGAGAATATCCAGATAGGATTGAGTTCATACAAATATGGCTGAATTGGCTAATGTTAATTGTTGAACATTGGTTTCGGAAATTGAAACAAGTTTTTCAACTAGTTTGGTTTATTGGTAAATCTCTGAAAGAGACAACCGCTATTTCTATAGTAGAATAGGTTCACTTAGGTACTTGCTCTATTTGCACTCATTTGTACACTTTTAAGGGTATATTTGGATGAGAGGAGTTTTGAAATATTACATTGATAATCTGTCGTTTTAATATTTTCATCCTTTACTTAGTTGATACTTTTTTCTCTAATCATCTACGTCTTCCCAAACATACATGGTTATGACATTTTAAATAGAGTCACACTAGTTGTGCACAATACACTTATGGAGGGTTATGACTTTGTTCTTAGCAGCTAGCCCTATGTATAGACAAAGTAGAGGGATTCACAATTGAATGAAATCAATCTACATCGAAAAATCAAAATGAACTCCGTTTAATTGATTTTTTGCTATTGAAACAATCATTTTCATTTTATTTTATTTATTTATTTATTTTCATGTGGTTCATTGCTATGCCATTTTTAGGGCAATTTGTTTTAAATTTGCACAAAGTAATGCAGAATCTGATTTTTCTTTTCTTTGCAAAAACTTAACACACCAAATCAAAGGAAAATGATGTGCACATACAATTTTTTGTACATCAGGTAAGGCAGAGTCTAATTCTTTCTTTTCTTAACGTATATTATGTTGTTAATGGAAATATTAATCGATTAAGCAATTGATTAATAGCACTTTAACTTGACAATACACATTTATTAGAAATTTATACATTGATAGTCAACATAAAAATGATGTACAAAAAGTAATGCGTACATATCATTGTTGCCAAACCAAACTAATTTAGGTAGGTTTGGTTTGGTTTGGTTATCTAATATGAACTGTAGGAACTAGGTCACATCATACAAAGAATCTTTTGGTTATGATAATTTTCCTTTCTTCAACAATTAATTCAAACTGCAAACACCATAGCAAAAAGTTACTATTCTGTACACAAGTAACAATGTTGTTTGTAAAATAGTTGTGAGGATTGGTGGCAAGCAAAAAATCTGCCATTGATGTGTGTCCTTTATTCATAGCATAAGAAGGAAGCACGTTCTAATGGTTCGTTTCAGAGAGCTAAAGCCAAAGCCAGATTTGGATAAAGGTATGCACAATAATTTGGTATCGAATGCAATGAGACATGCTTTACGTAGCTCGTTTGGATACTATTATAGAATTTATTGCATTGATCACTCAAAAAGGTTGTAATTTTTAGTAACTTGATGTGAAGTTAGTATTTCAAATGGGGAATCAGAGGAAGAGGTGTATGGAACAACATCAAGACTTTGAGTTTGTGATTGAATGTCAAGAAGAGAAAGTATTTGGTTGAAGGAAACTCTTTATAGGCTAGAACAAGACTCTGGAGTGTGGTACCATCAGATTTTGCAACTACTTCATAGCGAAAAAGGTTTCAAAGAACACAGAAGGAGCCTACTTTGAATCTGAAGCATCAAGGTAAGGGTGATATTCCGCTTGTTACACTTATGTTGATGACTTGGTGTATATGTAATAAAAAAAGAATGACTAAAAATAAAAGGTCGAAGATGATGAAAAAGTATGACATGAGTAGTCATTGACTATTACTTTCATGGAATTGAAGTTTATGAAGATGAACATGGAGTTTTTATCTAGCTGCAAACTTGTTGATACCCAATTGGTGGTGAATTGATGATACTGGTTTTCACATTTTTATTTTCCTGACACTTCACATCTCTAAGTGCCTTTTTATGCTTAATTGAGTGACTTTCATGTTTCGGATTTTATACAGAGGTTCTTCATGTTTAGGATTTTTGATACTCTATCTAGTTTGGAAAATTGGTTTCAATTGGGTCATGTAGGGAAAAGTTGCATAGGTTGGTCAAATTTAAGATTTTAGACAGAGGTACTTTATCTTAAGCATAAATTGAATTATACATAGGTTATTGATGTTATCCTTGTCTAGTAGGAAAGCTAAGAGATATCGTAACGATCTTTCTGAAGATTCTGAAGATTCTAAGTCTTGAATCCAACATCTGGACAATTATAGTTGCTTGAAAAAAGTTGCAATATTTTTAATGCTAGACAACATGATTTATGCCCCTTAATTGACATATATTTGGAGTTGTATGAGTTATTTTTAAGAGATATGATTATAAAATGAGGGTAAGCATATAATTTCAAAATAGGAGATCTTTACATTGAGAAAAAGGCTGATGACAAAATAGACTTGATATGTTCTCCTATCTTATCTACCCTATCTATTTTTTCTCTATCTTTTATGGTTTTGAGGTTTTCACCATGGAAGGCTAATTTTCTTTAATCAATATAAGGATTTCGAACTTTTGTTGGTTTGATCTTGAGACAATATGCTTCTACATTTAATTTCAATCAAATTTCTCGTTCCTTTCATCTCTTGATCTAATTGCATGAGTGATATCAATCTGGTAAATTGACTTTAATTAGTCGAAGTTATACTTGAATTGTCAATTTGATTGAGTTGTTTAATAATTTAAGTTGGTTCACTATCATTATCCTTAGTAAATGATAGAGTTTAGGTAATACATTGTTGAGATTTCATCTCAAAACCAATTGGAAATGAGAGGAGTAACTAACAAGTATTTAAACCACATCCGGGGGAATCAAGTAGACAATGTTAGACTTATTTCCCAACATGCCCCATCCACATAAGTCTGTCGGTCCAGATGATGAGTTACTTTTGACCCATGACGAAAGGGCATCATTTGGCCTATGACGAAGGGCATCTTTTGGCCCATGACAATCAGGGAAAATTGGGTTCTTGCTCTGATACGTTGTCAAGAACCAATTGTTCTAAAATCTTAAGCTATTGGGTGAAGGCAAATGAATGTTCTTACATTATCTAACATGCTCCTCACGTAATAGCCCCTTTGATTGAACAATCGGGAGCAATTTACTTACGATACTTAGTTGACATTCCCAGCTAGCCCTATGTATAGACAAAGTAGAGGGATTCACAATTGAATGAAATCAATCTACATCGAAAAATCAAAATGAACTCCGTTTAATTGATTTTTTGCTATTGAAACAATCATTTTCATTTTATTTTATTTATTTATTTATTTTCATGTGGTTCATTGCTATGCCATTTTTAGGGCAATTTGTTTTAAATTTGCACAAAGTAATGCAGAATCTGATTTTTCTTTTCTTTGCAAAAACTTAACACACCAAATCAAAGGAAAATGATGTGCACATACAATTTTTTGTACATCAGGTAAGGCAGAGTCTAATTCTTTCTTTTCTTAACGTATATTATGTTGTTAATGGAAATATTAATCGATTAAGCAATTGATTAATAGCACTTTAACTTGACAATACACATTTATTAGAAATTTATACATTGATAGTCAACATAAAAATGATGTACAAAAAGTAATGCGTACATATCATTGTTGCCAAACCAAACTAATTTAGGTAGGTTTGGTTTGGTTTGGTTATCTAATATGAACTGTAGGAACTAGGTCACATCATACAAAGAATCTTTTGGTTATGATAATTTTCCTTTCTTCAACAATTAATTCAAACTGCAAACACCATAGCAAAAAGTTACTATTCTGTACACAAGTAACAATGTTGTTTGTAAAATAGTTGTGAGGATTGGTGGCAAGCAAAAAATCTGCCATTGATGTGTGTCCTTTATTCATAGCATAAGAAGGAAGCACGTTCTAATGGTTCGTTTCAGAGAGCTAAAGCCAAAGCCAGATTTGGATAAAGGTATGCACAATAATTTGGTATCGAATGCAATGAGACATGCTTTACGTAGCTCGTTTGGATACTATTATAGAATTTATTGCATTGATCACTCAAAAAGGTTGTAATTTTTAGTAACTTGATGTGAAGTTAGTATTTCAAATGGGGAATCAGAGGAAGAGGTGTATGGAACAACATCAAGACTTTGAGTTTGTGATTGAATGTCAAGAAGAGAAAGTATTTGGTTGAAGGAAACTCTTTATAGGCTAGAACAAGACTCTGGAGTGTGGTACCATCAGATTTTGCAACTACTTCATAGCGAAAAAGGTTTCAAAGAACACAGAAGGAGCCTACTTTGAATCTGAAGCATCAAGGTAAGGGTGATATTCCGCTTGTTACACTTATGTTGATGACTTGGTGTATATGTAATAAAAAAAGAATGACTAAAAATAAAAGGTCGAAGATGATGAAAAAGTATGACATGAGTAGTCATTGACTATTACTTTCATGGAATTGAAGTTTATGAAGATGAACATGGAGTTTTTATCTAGCTGCAAACTTGTTGATACCCAATTGGTGGTGAATTGATGATACTGGTTTTCACATTTTTATTTTCCTGACACTTCACATCTCTAAGTGCCTTTTTATGCTTAATTGAGTGACTTTCATGTTTCGGATTTTATACAGAGGTTCTTCATGTTTAGGATTTTTGATACTCTATCTAGTTTGGAAAATTGGTTTCAATTGGGTCATGTAGGGAAAAGTTGCATAGGTTGGTCAAATTTAAGATTTTAGACAGAGGTACTTTATCTTAAGCATAAATTGAATTATACATAGGTTATTGATGTTATCCTTGTCTAGTAGGAAAGCTAAGAGATATCGTAACGATCTTTCTGAAGATTCTGAAGATTCTAAGTCTTGAATCCAACATCTGGACAATTATAGTTGCTTGAAAAAAGTTGCAATATTTTTAATGCTAGACAACATGATTTATGCCCCTTAATTGACATATATTTGGAGTTGTATGAGTTATTTTTAAGAGATATGATTATAAAATGAGGGTAAGCATATAATTTCAAAATAGGAGATCTTTACATTGAGAAAAAGGCTGATGACAAAATAGACTTGATATGTTCTCCTATCTTATCTACCCTATCTATTTTTTCTCTATCTTTTATGGTTTTGAGGTTTTCACCATGGAAGGCTAATTTTCTTTAATCAATATAAGGATTTCGAACTTTTGTTGGTTTGATCTTGAGACAATATGCTTCTACATTTAATTTCAATCAAATTTCTCGTTCCTTTCATCTCTTGATCTAATTGCATGAGTGATATCAATCTGGTAAATTGACTTTAATTAGTCGAAGTTATACTTGAATTGTCAATTTGATTGAGTTGTTTAATAATTTAAGTTGGTTCACTATCATTATCCTTAGTAAATGATAGAGTTTAGGTAATACATTGTTGAGATTTCATCTCAAAACCAATTGGAAATGAGAGGAGTAACTAACAAGTATTTAAACCACATCCGGGGGAATCAAGTAGACAATGTTAGACTTATTTCCCAACATGCCCCATCCACATAAGTCTGTCGGTCCAGATGATGAGTTACTTTTGACCCATGACGAAAGGGCATCATTTGGCCTATGACGAAGGGCATCTTTTGGCCCATGACAATCAGGGAAAATTGGGTTCTTGCTCTGATACGTTGTCAAGAACCAATTGTTCTAAAATCTTAAGCTATTGGGTGAAGGCAAATGAATGTTCTTACATTATCTAACATGCTCCTCACGTAATAGCCCCTTTGATTGAACAATCGGGAGCAATTTACTTACGATACTTAGTTGACATTCCTAAAAAATATCTAATGAATTATGAGTTCAATACATCCTGTTTAGCAGAAAGATGGATCGAACTCCTGACCACTAGGTCATTGAAGCTTCGAAACCATGTTAGAATTTAGGAGTAAGCTCAATCCAAGTTGAACGGTGGGAGTGAGTTTAGTCTTCTTAATTAGTGGGTTAAATGAACAATAACATAAGTAGGTTTGACACCACATCTTGACCCAAAATCTCAAGGCATTAAGTCTATGAGTCTTTCCGCTTATACGTTGTTCAACTCGCCAGAATGTGAGACTTCTTGATTTGTCCCAACACCTTCCCTCAAGTCCAATTGTGTTGGCCCAATTGTTACTTGTCTTTAATCTCCAACATGGGCTTGTATTTCAAGTTATCTGTGCCTCAGAGGCCATCAGGTTGTCTCCCTTCAATTTTGTTGTTTAAGCTTGTGCTTGTTTAACTTGAGTCTGGCCACAGGCCAATGAATATTTGGTCAACTTGTGATATTTCTTATTGTGTGAATCTCAACTGTTACAAAAGAGTGAGAGAGCTTACATAGCTTACAGGTAAGCTGAAAGTTGTATCCCAGTTTGATGAAATGTGTACCTTAACCAAGTTTTGATTTTTAAGTTTATTAAGATCTAGTGTTTCTCTTAGGGAGTTGCTTAATTTTGCTAATCTTAATTGAATTCTATAAGATTATCTAGTAAAAGAACTCATGGGATTGATTGGTCATAATCAAGAGTTGTGGCATTCTTTGGATTGAATGATTTCCTTATAATGAATTGATATTTTTAATTATTATATATTATTCTTGTTATCTGCATCCAAACTTTCCTTCTCTCAATTTGTAATATTGAATGAAATGGTCTTTATGGCTTTTCTTTGCAACTAAACTAGCAAATAAAAAAATTAAATTATTGGTGTTGACAACCATTAAAATTTTGCTTTCATTTTGGGATCATATTGAGTATATCTTATCATATTAGAAGCTTAACTAATCCCTAATCCCTTTTCTTGACTTTGTCATTATTTGATTTTAAGGCATTATAGGAGAAAATATGCAGACCAACATCTTAGGGTGTGGAAATCAAGGCATGCCACTACATGGTCCCCTTTTTTCTCTAATCATTGCTTAGATCATTTTCTCATTTTGTAAGATTTTTTACATCTTTATTAGGGTCAATTGAATATGTAGTTTTCATTGTGTGATGGACACACACACATATATAGAGGAAAATGGACCCTCTCCATTACTGGAGAGTCTAGTACTGGAGAGTCCAGTACCACATAAGATTGCAACATGTGGCTTTAAAAAGATTTGAATGTATAGATTTTAAAATATATTTAGACAAAATGTTATTATAAATGGTGAAATCAAATCTGGGCTCACATTCCAGTACTAGACTCTCCAGTACTGGAGAGGATCCCAACCCTATATATATATATATAGAGAGAGAGAGAGAGAGTTTCAAGGGGTTATCCACAACCCAAAGATACTGGACAAGTTCATATTCACTTTTGGGTCAAAGTGTGATATGCTATATATCATGTCTGAAGAATTCAACCATGTCATTGTTGGTGCACATAAACACCAATGTTGACTTTTTTGGAAGAGATTAGGGTGTATATGATGAAAAGATGGACTGCAAATAGGAAGAAGATTGCTTCATATGAGGGTAATATCTTTTTTCTTTGGTCTAACCATAGGCATTATCCACAAGAGGCAACTATTCTCGAGTTGGGTAGGAGTAGGACCATTACGGACGACAAAGCTCTCACAGTGGTTAACTAGTAAATCAACTCTACTCTTAACTACGTTATTAGAATTTATTTGCATATTTGTCCTAATTAATTATCTTTTGTTGATTATAGGTGGTCAGAACATCATTTTTATGAGGTCAGCCATGTTAATCAACTAGAATATAGATTTTTGGTTAATTTGCAGGTCAAAGAATGCTGTGACATAAAATGGAATTTGTCTGACATGCCTTGTTGCCTTGTCATTTCATGAATGAATTTAATGAACATCAATCCAGAAGATTACATTCCTAATTAAGACTAGAAAAAGAGACTTATCAAGCAGGTTACCAGTCAATCATATATCATACCAATGGGTCAAACATGTGGAGAACAACAGAGTACCCTAATGTGCAGCCACCAACCATTAAGAGTCTGTTTGTGATTTGGTTCTTAGAAGGGGAGGGCTTGAAACCCATATTGCCTTCCCCTTCCATTCATCCCCTCCAAAATTCAACTCACAAACGGATCCTAAAAGGTAGTCAGGGACAGGGACACTTAAAAAGAAAAAGAGTAATGAACCAAAGGAACTGTGGAACTGAAGAGGGATTACTCTAAATAAATTGACATTGGAAAAGTTTGTCTACTTTTGCTGTTATGCAGCAGGTGCAAATCACATGGCGATAATAAGATCACTTGCAAACTTCCGCCTCCTCAACAAAGACAGAATTTGGTGCACTAATTCAGACCCAACATGTTGCTTCTTCTGGATCAGCTAACCAGAGTTCCCGAGTTCGAGAACTGGTATGCAGCTACATAAAACACTTGGCTGGAGAACTATGTTAGTCATAGTAATCCTACTCAGCAAAAGCAGAGTTGTCTCCAAGGAAGCATAACTATGGTGCTAGCAAAAAAAATGTTTGCATGTATGTTAGTTTCCTTTTCCTTTTTATTTCACCCTTTCCTTATTACATTTTATTTTTAAATACTTTGTGAAAAAACAATGTAGGTAACAATGTAATTTTGATTTATTTGTCTAGTACATTTGTTGTTGACTTGTTGTCAAAGGCAATTGCTTTTATATCTCGGGACTTCAATGATCTAAATTTTCCTTGACCCAGCCATGTAGATAAACCATGACCATGAAGTTCCTAGAGTTTGGCATGCTTGCTCTACATTGGTCATTATTGAAATGAAATTTGTTTTAAGAAATCATGTTAAACGAAATGGATACGCCATTGTCTATAGCCGAGGTGAGGAGCGAAACTTGTATGAAGCACAAACACCTAGTGCCACCACTATTACTGCTGCACCCATATATATCAGCTTTTGCTTATCCTCTTCATTGAACCTCTTTGTTAGGTTAGTTACAGTTTCAGAAGCAGAAGCAGCCACTTTCTTGATTCTTTTCACTGTTGATTCAGGTATGTTCTTTTCATAACTCTCTTCATCAGCCTCATGATCAAAATGAAGCTTTCTTTTCTTTTTGTTTGCAGGATTTGGATCAACAAAGTTTTCTTCATCTTTGGAAGATTCTTTGCTTTCTTCCTTGATTTCTTTTACATCAGAATGGGAATTTTCTTTAGTTACTTCCTTAACAACCCTTTCCACCACATCCTTTATAGGTTGTTTTCCTAATTGAGAAGTTTTCTTAGTATCTTCCTTGGTTACTTCTTTTACAACCCTTTCTTTTTCCTCATTTACCACCTCTTGACCCATTTGAGGCATGGTCTCTTTTGTGCCTTTTGGTAAGTTTGGTCTGTCATGTTCTTTATTTTGAACATTTGATTTGGGATCATGACCTGCAAGAGAAATTTTTTTGCAGATCAATTGCTGAGATTTTTCATCTTTGTCATGTGATAAATGAGAAGCACATCTTCTGTCCCAAAAAATATCACTCCATGTGTCACCTCTTGTGATTGGTCAGCAAAATACTTAGTTATTAATTTTTTAACTTAAATACATTTTTTTCAACCAATCACAGGTGGTAGCATATATGTGTCACATTTTTTTTTGGATAACAGATGTGTTCCTGATAAATGAAATGGGAAAAACATTATAAATATGTACAAGTATAAAAATAAACTTTTTCTCACTTTTGTTTTATTTTATAAACAATGGTCAAAATTTTCTTGTTCTCCTGACAATAATGAATATATATGAATAATAGTGAGTATGAAAAGTGACATTGGAATATCAACAAAGTTTTATTAAAAATGTTACTTTAACCTGAAATACCTTCTTGACCCTTTTGAGGCATAGACTCTTCTCTAGCTTTTGGTATGTTTGATGTCTCATGATCCACATTTTCTTTACTTTGTAATGTTGATTTAGGATCATAGCCTGAAATGTTTTCTTTATTCTTTTCTGGGTTTGATTCAGTTTCTTGAACTAAATGCTTGGGTGCTTCTTGTTGAGTAATTGGTTGTAGTTGAATAACCTTCTTTTGCATTGTAATAGTAACAATTTCACTATCAAATTTTCCCTTAATTCCATTAATATTACAAGTTGTTGGAACTTGATACACTATATTGAAACGACTCCTTTTACTATTTCCAAGTGGTCTTTCACCAAAAACTCTTATTCTTCCATAATTAAACTCAACTTTAGCACCAATATGTTCTCGTGTAAAGCCTATAAAAGCCAAAATATATATAATATGTATATCATGAAGAGAAACAACATGCACATGGTTTCTAACACACATTACACTTTCTCTTTTCTATTTTTTTCTTAGGAAAAGCTTGTAAATATTTATAATTTTTCTAAAGCTTAAATATATATTTTGACCACTAAATAATTGTACTTTGGTTTTTTCCTTTAAAAGTACCAAAAATAGTGCTTTAGTCACCCTGATTTGGATCAATATAATATTTTGATCTCCCATTTATGCATAAATAAGATGCCTCATTCTTCAAACAAGTTTTTTTTAAAATAATATATTAAAACAAGAAAATTAAATATAATCAAAATTTAGACGAGACTCCTATTTCTACCTTTCCATTTGTGAAAGATTAGAAGAAAAAAATTATTTCTACGTCAGGCATATATGACATTGAAATAAGAGTCTAGTATATCCTAATATCAATGTAAAGTTTTTCCCATTGTGTACAATGCACTAATCTTTTAATATAAAAGTCAATAATTGTTTATATGAATGATAAATAATCTAAAGTTTAAGTAAAAATTGTCATGAAATAAATGATCCTTAAATTTTGAAAATATTCACTATTACAATAAAACCTACCATTTTCATAAATATGTTTCTATTCTCAATTTCTATCCAAAATATGAATCAATTTTTAAAATTAATAAAATTCATTCCATACTTCAAATATATTTTTAAATTACAAAAAATATATATTAAATAAGAAGAAATTGTTATGCTATTTTTTTAATCTAGCACAAGCTCATACTTGATTAATAAAATAATTATTCCATTTTATTCTTTAAAAAAAATAAAGATACTCTCTTTATTTTTGTCATATTTAACCTTATTTTTGCTTCTCATTAATGCTACGATTTTGAATTAAATAGTTCTAGGAATAAAATTATTTGAATTGATAAATTAATACTACACAATACAGAAGAAAAAATTGGAATGAAGAGAAAAGAAGTCTAAAATGACGTTTTCACACTTCAAAAATTGTCATATTTATAGTTTTCTAATGCTTATTTTCTTATTTTGTATTCCTTAAAAAAATACCATTAAGACACATGTTAACATAACCCTAACCATAATTATTATAAAAAACAAATCATAAAAGATACTACATAAAAATTTAATATAAACATAACTATATTATTGTATTTATCATAAATTATATAGAAATGACCAAAACTAGTAACATTCTTAATAATTATTTTGAAATAGAATGTAATTTAAAAGTTGAAAAGTCAAATAATTTAAGAAGCACTCTAAAAAGCAATCCAAGATATAAGAAAAGGAAGAATATGAAATAAACCAAAAAAACAAACCATGAGGAATGTGTACAATCAGAAGGTATGATTGTGGAGTTTCCCTTGATTCATATTTCAGCTCCAAATCTTCATATATTGTTGGAAAGAAGGATGACCCATTAAACATGTTTCTCTTGTCTTTCTTATTACTTAATCAGCAAAATATAACAATGCTTATAATGGAACTTAGATTGATTTCTATCAGTTCCTATATTTATACTGAACAGTTCCAAAGTGGATGATGTTGAGTTTTCTTCAAAGTGAAACCATTCCTTTTTGCCAACTTTAGTATTCCAACATGATTAATCTCATAAATTTTCCTAAGTTATTAATGAGGTATAACTTCTCTGATAAATAAAGTGAAAGTCCTTTGTTTGGTTCAACTTGAATGGAACATAATGAATATTAAACTTTTTTATTCATCCATGACCCATTTAACCATTCATTTATCATATTTTTTTAATGGATGAAACCCCACAAATTGGGTAGCTACAGCTTCAAACTTGAAATATAACAGAAGAGGGAACAATAGAGTGGTGGAAACTTGATCAAATTGCAAACATAGACCACATTTATTTTACAATAAATCCAAAAAGAATTAAAAAGTTGTCTATATTTCTGCTATCTTTCTTGAGTACAACAGATTAAATGTGCTGAATCTATATACATAAAATGAAGTCTATGCATTTCCCAGGATAGCCTAAAGTTATGCACAACCTTCATTCTTTATAATCCTTCATGTGCAAAACAATACCATTATAATAATACATCAATCACATTTGGAGAAAATTATTCACAGTGACTGAGACAGAATTTGTCCGCTGCAAGTCCTGCATTATGAAATGCTTTAGAATGAAATGCTTATTAAGTCAAGCAAGCAATAAATAATAAATAAAAGCCAATCAAGTATTGCGGATTGCAACTATCACCCATCAACCATAATCTGGATAATAAATCCTTAGAAGTTTTTTAATCTTCGAATCAATGCCCTTCCATCCAAACTCTATCAATGTCTTGATGGAAATCGATCTCCGCATTGAGATACAATGTGCCATTATTATGGTGACAGAATTCAGAGGCTAATTCTGACTTCGAGATAGTTTAAGGATCTATAATATATGTTAATTTGTAGCATATTTATTTTATGTTTTGCATGCAATTTGTAGATTAATTAGGACCTTAGTTTTTATATTTATTTCTTTTTGTTCAGGTTAAGCGTGAGTTTTGTTGTGTTTTGTGCAGGAGTCGACAAATAGGCCCAAAAGGGGAGAAAATGGACCAAATAGTGAAAGAGTGAAGGGTTGAACTCCAAAGCAAGCCTGGATGTGCACTTAATGAAGAAATGGCACCGGAACCAGGCTCAATCAAGTCTACGGAAATAGGATGTGATCCCCTACTGTCGAGAGGCCAAAAATAGCACTGAACTCGGCAATAGGAGTGAGATAGGATAGAACATGCATGGTAGATATTTTTCTAAACAAATCATAAATTCCAATATTGGCAAAAACCCAAATAGACCACTTTTTACATCAAACATTTTCCAATACCACGGACCTAAGTGACATTAGATAAAGAGTAAATTACACTGACACCCCCCGACTTTTAATGAAATTACACAAACCACCCCTCACTTTTTTATATCTACACAAACCTCCCTTAGTTTTATACTTTCATTACACTGACCACCCCTGTATAAGAAATAAGTGTAATCTTTTAAACAAAAAATGTGATAAATGCAATTAAGTTAAACAAAACATGATATATTGTGTAGACAAGTCTAAATAATATACAAATCAATGTATCTTTATTATTTTTTTGTTACAAAATGCATCAACAATTATAAAGAAATATTGTTTAAATCATTCTTATAATGTAGTGTAACGAACCAAAAATAATAAAGATACATTGATTTGTATATTATTTAGACTTGTCTACATAATATATCATGTTTTGTTTAACTTATTGCATTTATCACATTTTTTGTTTAAAATATTACACTTATTTCTTATACAGGGGTGGTCAGTGTGTAATGAAAGTACAAAACTAGGGGAGGTTTGTGTAGGTGTAGAAAAGTGAGGGGTGGTTTGTGTAATTTCACTAAAACTCAGGGGGTGTCAGTGTTATTTACTCTTAGATAAACATATTACAATGTTGAAGTCTAGAACAGACTATAATAAGTGCATTTCTAAAGAGACAGGGGGCACCTAAATGACATGTTACTATCACAGCATGTCAAAAGTACTAAGTTACCTAAAACTGCACTTATTGGTCATCAACATTCCAAATATTAAATGCTCTGATAGGAGTAAGGGAGGGCCTATATTTCGAAATGTATATAAAAGAGGGAAGAGGAATGTTTGGCTAAGAAAATAGCAAGCAAACTTCCCCTTTTACCCTTAGTTAGTTAATTCAGTTAAGCCTATAAATAGAAAGCTACCTATGGTAGTTAATTAGTTAGTTAGAGAAATACAATTCTGATTTGGGGAATTCAGAGAGGGATTAGGATTGTGGAATCCTAGGGTGTTCTATTCTTCTTCTTCATTGTAATTATTTCTACTTTCAATAAAACTCTTAGAACCCTAGCAGAATCACTTTGATTCTGGTTTAGGGGCACTATTCATTCTATTCTTTCTCAAATTCTCTTGTTCCTAGATACCAGTGCTTAACACTGGTATCAGAGCACCGTTCTTGGTGCCCGAGGAGTGGAAACACCATAACTATTGTTAAATTCGGCTTATGGTGTCAACCAGAAACATGGCTAAGGAAGGTGATAATGGATCTCAAGAGCGCAAAGATTTACGACAAGAAAGGGAGGAAATTCACCTTAGGTTGGAATTGAATGAGGCTCGAATGAAGAAAACGGAGGAATTGCTTGCTGCCATCGCCGCGAAGCTAGGGATTGAAAAGGGGATAATTCGATGGAAGAAGGAGTGAGAATGGTGAAGAGATTGAAAGCAAAAGGAGTAGTCATCAAGGATTTGATTGATGGTGTAAATTGGAGATCCCAATCTTCCTGGGAGAGGATGCTCTCGGTTGGGTTCAGAAATTGGAGAGGTACTTCAACCTCAAAGCCATTACGGAAGAGGAAAAGATGCAAGCCACAATGGTGGCCTTGGAGGGCAGAGCCTTGAGCTGGTTTCAATGGTGGGAGGGTTGTAACCCGTCTTCTATTTAGGAAATCTTCAAAATAGCTATGGTAAGGAGGTTCCAACCATCCATGGTGCAGAATCCTTTTGAATTACTTCTGTCCGTGAAGCAAGAAGGCAGTGTTGAAGCTTATGTTGAGGAGTTTGAGAAGTATGCATGGGCTTTAAGGGAGGTTAACCAGGAATTTGTGAGAGGGGTCTTCCTCAATGGACTCAAAGAAGAAATAAGGGTAGAAGTGAGGTTATATGAGTTGACCACTTTGCATGAGATAATTCAGAAAGCTATCCTCATTGAACAAAAGAATATGGTGATAAGCAAAAGACTCAATCCCACCTATACTAAAAGTGCAGGGTCATTTAGAGGGGGTCCTTATATTAAGGTAGTGACATTAGACCCTTCATCTACAAGTAGTAGTAGGAGGGGAGGCTCCTCTGTGGGCAGTGGGGTTGGATTTCACAAAACCACCCGAGAAGCAAAAAGTGTTAGAGGAAATGGGGAGTTCAAAAGGCTCACAAAACCACTCAAGAAGCAAAAAGTGTTAGAGGAAATGGGGAGTTCAAAAGGCTCACAAAACCACTCAAGAAGCAAAAAGTGTTAGAGGAAATGGGGAGTTCAAAAGGCTCACAAGTGCTGAGAAGTGTTGAGATGAAGGAAAAAAGGGAGAAGGGGCTATGCTTTAGGTGTGATGAGCCATTCACCAGGGACCATGTGTGCAAGAATAAGGTGTGATGAAAGGGTGATGTTGATCTTAACAGAAGGGGAGGAGGTTGATGAAAGGATGGAAGAAGACTTAGAAAGCCTTAATTCCCTATAACTTTCCCTGCATTTAGGGTTGGCAATGAACTGAACCAACTCGGTATTCGTTCGAAACTCGATTCGTTATTTAACTCGATAAACTTGGTTCATGAACCAAATGAGTTGAACTTGAACTAGAAATTGAATTCGTTAAATAAACGAGTCAAACTTGAGTTGGATATAGTTTGACTCATTATGTTCAAAAGCTAGCTCGATATATATATATATATATATTTAATTATTTATATATATACATATATATTGATATAAACTAATTTTTATGTTTATTATGACTCATACATTAATTTTTATATTTATTGTTATTATATATATAAAAAAGATTATATTTATATATATATAACCTTTTGAAGTATTTTTCAAATTTTAATTAATTATTTGAGTTGTCCAAATGAACCATTCGAACTGAACCGAACAGTTCGCAAACTTTAACCGAGCCAAATTCGAGCTAAAAAAATAACTCGTATCGAACTCGAGTTAAGTTTCGAGCTGAGCCAATCCTTATCGAGCTGAACTCTGGTTCGACTCGTTTCCAACCCTACCTGCATTCTATGAAAGGATTGACTTCTACCAAATCCTAGAAAAAAAGGGTAATATGGGCTTGCATCTGGTGGTGATCATGTTAGATTGTGGAGCATCTCACAATTTCATCTCAACAGAGTTGGTGAATCACTTACAATTGAAGTTTGATGAGACTAAGGCTTATATGGTGAAAGTGGGAGATGGACACCACATCAGATGTAAGCGTAGGTGCTCCCAACTCAAAATTTGTATGCAACAGTTAGAAATAGTGCAGGATTTCTATTTGTTTGGGTTGAAGGGGGTTGATATGGTGTTGGGATTAGAATGGTTATCCAGTCTAGGAGAAGTAAGGGCTGATTTTGGCAAAATGAGATTAAAGGTTAAGCAAGGGGGATTAGTAATTATAGTGGTGGGTGATCCTGCTTTAGCAAAGGTAGAGTTACCATTGGAGGCTTTCATGCAGGTTTTGTTGGAAGAAGGTAAAGGGTTACTGGTGCAGTGTGAGTCACAAAACCAAAAATCTGATACAAAAATTCCTACAGAGGTCAGTGAGGTGTTGCAAGGATTTTAGGCAGTCTTCCAAGATCCACAAGGGCTACCCCGTACTAGGAGACAAGACCATGCAATCCATTTGAAGGAAGGGGCTGAGATACCTCACCTTAGACCCTACAAATGGCCTTATTATAAAAAAGCTGAGGTTGAAAGGTTAGTTGTTGAAATGTTAGAAGCTGGGGTAATTAAACTCAACATTAGCCCTTATTCCATCCCCATCATCTTAGTGAAAAAGAAGGATGGTGAGTGAAGATTCTATGTTGATTATAGGGCCTTAAATAAGATTACTATACCTAACAAATTTCCTATTCCCCTAGTTGAGGAGTTGCTAGATGAATTGGATGGTGCCAGGATCTTTTCCAAAGTAGACTTAAAATCAGGGTATCATCAAATAAAGATGAGAGTTGAGGATGTAGGTAAGACAACTTTTAGGACCCATGAGGGTCACGATGAATTCCTAGTAATGCCATTTGGCTTGATTAATGCTCCCTCTACCTTCCAAGCCTTGATGAATGAAATTTTAAAGCCTTATCTGAGGAAATTTACATTGGTCTTCTTTGATGACATATTAGTATATAGTCTTGATGTAGTGTCTCACTTCCATCATCTACAAGCAATACTGGAGTTGTTGGTTAGACACTCTCTGAAGGCTAATCTAAAGAAATGTAGCTTTGGACAACCTAGCATTGAATACTTGGGGCATGTCATATCAGGTGGAGGGGTGTCTGCTGATGAAGCTCAAGTAGAATCCATTAAATCTTGGCCTAGACCTACCAATGTGAAAGGGGTTAAGGGGATTCTTGGGCCTCACAGGGTATTATAGGAGATTTGTTCAGAATTATGACAAGATGACCAAACCTCTAACTGATTTGCTTAAAAAGGAAGCTTTCTAGTGGAGTGAAGCAGCTACTGCAACTTTTGAGATTGAGGCATGCTATGATGAATTTACCAATGTTAGTTGTTCCTGATTTTTCCAAGGAATTTGTGGTAGAAACTGATGCTTCCAGTAAGGGGCTAGGTGTTGTATTGATGCAAGAAGGAAGGCCAACATGTGCTTAGAGACCTACCTAGGTGCTTTGTAGGTCCAAAACCTAGGCTATGGTTGAATTGGTTGCATTGGACGGAATTTGGGTTTAATTCCAACTATCACACCTCAGCTAGGATGACTCCATTCAGGGCTTTGTATGGTAGGGAACCACCTACATTGTTGAAAGCAGGGGTATTCCCTCTATGATTGAGGAGGTGAATCAATTGTTTGTTCAAAGGGATGGGATTTTGGCAAAATTGAAGATCAACTTAGCCAAGGCTCAGAACCTTATGAAACAACATGCTGACAAACATAGGAGGGATTTGGAGTTTCAGGAGATTGGGTGTTCCTGAAGTTGCAGCCCTATAAAATGAAATCTTTGGCTAGTAGGCCTCATGCCAAGTTAGCTCCTAAGTACTATGGGCCATTTCAGATAGTGAAGAAGGTTGGTTCTGTAGCATACTAGCTAGATTTGCTTAAGCATTCCAATGTCCATCTAGTGTTCCATGTTTCCTTGTTGAAGAAGACTCGCAAGCCTCACCAACAGCCTCGGTCATTGCCTCCTATGTTGAATGAGGAACTGGAATTGGTGGTCTCACCAGAAGATATCATAGATAGCAGAGAGGATCCACATGGAAATACAAAGGTCTTAGTGAAGTGGCAGAACAGAATCTTCCTACACATGAATGTTCATGGGAATCAGCAGCTACCCTACAGGACCGATTTCTTGGTTTCCCACTCAAGGACAAGATGGTTGTTGAAAGGGGGGGAGGGGAGGGGGGGGGTATTGATAGGAGTAAGGGAGGGCCTATAATTTGAAATGTATATAAAAGAGGGAAGAGGAAGGTTTGGGTAAGTAAATAGCAAGCAAACTTCCCATTTTACCCTTAGTTAGTTAATTCAGTTAGACCTATAAAAAGAAAACTACCTATGGTAATTAGTTAGTTAGAGAAATACAATTCTGATTTGGGGAAATCAGAGAGGGGTTAGGATTGTGGAATCCTAGAGTGTTCTATTCTTCTTCATCGTAATTCTTTCTACTTTCAATAAAACTCTTAGAACCCTAGCAGAATCACTTTGATTCTAGTTTAGGGGCACTATTCATTCTATTCTTTCTCAAATTCTCTTATTCCTAGATACCGATGCTTAACATGCTCAAACAAAACTACTCATACAAAAGAAAATATTTAGAAGGGGTAAGCATGTTGTATAAAAAGAACGAAGACATACCTGGAATATTAACTCATCTGGAATATGAGGTAGAACCTCCCGAACAGTCTCAGCCATGGCAAGCATATTTGTCACATCATCATTTGCAGATTGTGAAGCAGTCCTTATATGTAAACTGCCACTTCGTCCTGGCAATCTTCCCCGAGGGGAAGGAATGGTTGAATCACTTGTAGAAGCCTGAGAGGGATTAATAGGCCAAAGGCTCCAAGCAGGTTCTTCAAAGGCGGTCTGAGCATAGGTTTCTCCAACAGATGCAAGATGCCTCATCATCATTTGAACTCCTCCAAGTCCAACTGTTCTGATTGCAGTGGATGGACCAGCTCCATCGACACCTTGATTTGGCCATGAGTGCAACCAACCTGCATCCAGTCCTGCACCCCTACATAAGAAAAATTAAAATAAGCAAAAACAAAGTAAATCAATACATGCAATAACAAATGTATACATTTTGATCACAGTACGTAACTAAGAAGGCGCTCAATTAAAAAAAGTAAAGGGTTATCGACCATTATTTCTTGCAACAAATCAAGAGATTAGATAAATTAATTGCATTGTGAAATAGTTCCATAGACCAGTGACTGAGATCATATTAATGCAGAGTCAGTATCCATCACTCATCTTGATTCTTGAACATTTATTCTTTTACAGTCAGATACAGACAATAAAAAGATGGAACGTAGAAGAATAGCATCATCAGGGCTGAAAGGTATAAATTTTCAACTGTCCTGATTCTTATGCTTGCCTTGTGGCATGAAATTTATCTTCCAAGTCTTTTCTGAAGATAGTTCCCAGGGCAAAGACCACCCACCCGCTTTCTATTTTCTAAATGTATTTTTTACATACACATGGGCCTAAGAAGGTACATACCCTGATATATGTGCCATGTGCCGCTATTCTGTTTTGAGCATGGGGGAGGGCCATCGGCACAACTAAACAAGTACCCTAAGCTGGAAGATAAAACCCATCAAAACCTGATAAAGGGCAGCACATCTTCAAGGAGGATGGTCCAAAATATGCAAGCCAATATCCACTGGTTTCTTTTTTTGGTGGTTGTGCTGGGATTATCTTGTATCTCTTTATTTGTATTAATCTTATCTTTATTAATAAACACTACTACTAAATAAAAGTATTATTTAAAACATCAGAAAACTACAGAATTTACATGATCTCTATATGAATGCATGCAATAGCAGAGAAAAATGAGATTTAACAGTTAAAAATACCATTCAAACAATTAAATGACAGCAACGAGCAAAAGAGAAACAGATGACCACGTAGCATGAGTGAAGATTCAAACCTCCAAGGAACACCTTCCACAGAATTTGGTGTTTGATTGTGATATAATCCTGCAGGGATGGTATTAGTAGAGTTTGCCTGACCAAGTCCTGTACTCATTTGGCGTGCAAGTTGCTCATCGCTTGATATCTCGGTAGTGGAGTTTGTGTCACTTTCAGGTCGGCCTGCAAAAAGAGGCTTTCGACATGTAGGACAAGTATACATATCAGTCAGGCCTTGATCCAACCTGCAATCATTTAAGCACCCAATAGCATCTTAATAAAACAGAGTCACCTAGAAATAGTAGAAGTCCATAAAAGCAATCATACCAAGATCTCAAACATGCAAGATGGAAGAGGTGATTGCAGTTTAGCTTTTTAGCCTTAGCCATGGGTTCCTGTCATAAGTAAATTCATAATAATATTCAAAAGTATATCAACCAACATAAAGATCAACGAAATAGACAGAGGGTGGAAACTGGCATACTCTACAAATAGCACATTCATCATCATATGCTCTTAGCTCCTCAGTTGTTGCATCAGGAAGAGCTGCATGAAGAGCTCCTAGAGCTATCCTTAGCCTAATAAAGCCTTTTATGCGATTTACAATTGCACTAAGTAACGCCTGCTCGAAACATCAATGAATGCAAGTAGCATAATATGCAAATGTTAGTTAATTTTTTATTGGTAGTCAAATTCAACCAGAACTGAAATTGAAATATTTATACAAATATTTACACGTGTATTTAGAAATAGCACTGCATCTACAAGATGGAATGCCACGCCATGAAGCCGCCATATATACATGTAATGGCCTAGCGCCATAAAAAATGTTGCCATGTCTAGGAAAAATCCCAAGTTCCGAACAAGAATTCCCTTACATTCCAATAGTGAACCTGCAGTCACATCAGTTAATTAGGAAACTAGAATTAACTTCATACGAGCATACAGCAGAATGGTCATTAAAAGGAAAAACAAAATGAGGAGAACAATACAAGTGCACAGTGATCAGATGGCATCAGCAGGCCAGGATTAACCATATACATTGTTAGCATGACAATAAACTAGAAATAGAACCTAATTATTCTAAGCATGAAGCAAAATTGTTAATGGTAAGTGATAACACAACACATCCAAGGTCTTTATGTAACACAACACATCAGCAGGCCAGCAACAGTAAGGTTGCTACTTAGTAACCAAGAGGTCGGGTTCAAGTCCTGGAAACAACCTCTTTGGTCGTGGGAGTAAGGTTACATACATCTACCATTCTCAAACCTACTAAGTGGGAGCCTCATGCACTAGGACACCCTTGAGTAAGACACAAATTCTGAATATACCAGTTGTGTTAATGAGTTACTAGAAGATTAAAAATCATGTTTATATCCAAACTACCTGCTGTTATTGAGTCGAACAGTTTAGGCCTTCGGCAATCACTGTTGTTGCACCATATATCAACTAACTGAAATCCATGTACCAAAATGGCCTAAAATTCATATCACACCCAAAACATTATCATTAAACCAGGCATCACTACCTCATTGGAAACTAATTAGATGATATGAGTATATCTCATATCTGAAAATTTGCATTCTAAATACCTGTAAGGTCTCAAAAGCAATACTTAAAGGCTCAAAGAATAGTAACAGAAACAAAGAGGACTCATGCGTTCTATATATCCCCAGACATAGCCTTATCCTGGAGCATAAAAAAGGAAGTGTCAGAAGCATTCTTAAGCTACAATACCACTAGTGATTGTTTCAGCTATCAAATAATTTTTTAATTTACATATCAGTTAAATGGAATATATGACTAAAATTGACCAACAATTGCTAACAAAACCACATAAAAACAAGATACAGAAGGAATCTCCAGTGTTGTAATAACAACAACTGGGAAGGTAATAGAATGAATATGAATGTTGCATTAGAAAGGAGTAAGCAGTACCAGAGAACATCAACCAAGAAAACAAATAACAATGCTGAATATACACGGAGATATGTCCAGGGTGTAGCAGATGGAGATGCATTCAGCCGCTCCAAACGATCTCTGGCTAAAGCTTGAAACATCTAAGCAATATGTAAACAAACATGCAAGAGAGACAGTTAATTGACATTGGTTTTGCTTATATATATCCAATTTCAACAAAATTATTTTCATATGTTTTCTTTTAGTAACATATACCTTTAAAGAACAGAGCACAGCCAACCAAATTGACCAAAGACCAGCCTGATATATAGTTGGTGGCACAATAAGTGGTAGGAATGTCCCCTGTTCATCCACCATCACATATAAATAGCAATTAAGTGGCGTCAGATTTATGACTCGTCACTGTCCAACAGTTCCCAAATTAACTTTAAAATTTTCGAAGTTTACACAATATATATACAACAACCATCAAATCTTAGTACCACTAGGTGGGATCAGCTACAAGGATGGAATCGGCTACATGGATGGAATCGGCTACATGGGTCAAATGAAGTCATAACTGATAATGTCCATCATAAATCATGTTCATCGAAAAACATTGTTCATAGACAAGATAAGATTCAGAACGAATGCATTAGGAAGAGAGTTGAGATAGCTTAGCTCCTATTGTAGAAAAGAGAGTAGAATTGTGCATTAGGTGGTTTGGACATGTGTAGAGAAGATTGTTAAAAGTCCCAATAAGGAGAGAAAACAAATGGAGGTTAGTCCAATTTCTAGAGGGAGATGGAGAGTAGAATTGTGCATTAGGTGGTTTGCACAATTTTGTATATCCCCTCGTTCTTATAGATAGGCATTCAAGTGTTTCATCTCCATTCGCGTGACAACTTCTTAGATCTGATAATCTCACTAAATAACTATAAGCCAACTAATGTCCTACTCTCCTAGAACCTTCCATACCTCAATAGGCATATTATCTGGTCCACTTTATCATTATGCATCCTTTTCAAAGTTTTTTTCATCTCCAACTCTTGATTTCTATGATAATCTTTTAAATTTTTACCATCCTCCTTAGTGTTTACACTATCAGAATGCAAAGAATCATGACTGTCATTGGAAAGCTTGTGAAAATATTGCTTCCATCTTTCCTTAATATGTCTGTCCTTCACCGAGATTTTTTCATCTTCATCTTTAATGTCATTTTACTTGGTCCAAGTCTCTTGTCTTTCTTTTCATACCCTTTGCAAGCTTATAAACATTTTCCCCTCCCTTACTACCTATGTATAACTCATCATATGCTCTATCTCTTGCTTTGCTTAACGCTTTAATGGCGACTTTCTTAGTTGCATTGTATTTTTTCCAACTTTCACTAGTTAGTTTTACACATTGGTCATGCTTTATAACATTCCATTTTCAACTTAACTTGCTCTTGTACGCTTTCGTCCTACCTCCATGATTCTTTACCCTTTGGGCCAAAGCCTTTAGATTCACCTACCGTCTCCTTTGCTATATTCCTAATTCCTATGGTCATCTTATACCACATACCATTAGCATTTCCTTTTGTCTCCCAAAACTCTACCTCCAAAACCCTTTGTTGGAAGATCTATTCTTCACCCTTCCATTTCCACCACTTGATTTTTGGGACTCTATCTTCACCTTTTCTCTCCACCCTACTCTTAGCCCTTACATCCATAATCAAAACTCAATACATAATATATATACATACATAAGAACAATAGGCTGCTTACAAATATTTTTGCTAAATCCAGCCAGCACATACCTAACCTAATAGATTTGACCGGCAATTTTGCATATCAAGAAAGTGGATTGGATAAGCTTATACATGTTGGTGGTAGCACCACGTACTGTCGAGGGCTACACCATACTGTAAAAGATTATATAATCAGGGCTTACAAATATTGTATAAGGGTTTAATACTTCAATAATGAACTGCCAAACGCATATGAGACACAAATATTGACTGACAAAAAACTCCAAGTTAAACATAAATCTTAAGAGCAATTTCAAAACACTGAACCAACATGTGAATGAGAAAATTTTATCATCAAGAGAAGAAAAGGAGAGGTGATAAAAGGAGTGTCTAATCAATATAGTAGTTACCAAACATATAGTACTAGACAGTCCAGACTCAATAAAAAATGAGATAATTACTTTAATAAGCTGCAGAAACAGAAGAATAACCTTGTAAACAACATAATTAATGAGACGCTCAATCAGTTTACGAGTTTCAGAAGAATACAACTCTGTGAAGAACATAGCCTGCAAGTGATAATAAGGTGCATAAACAGTAAGAACAATATTAACTGGTAAACGAAAAAAACACCACCTATACTATCATGGACAAAATCACAGACATCCTTGCCAACTATATTATGTAAGCGGAGAAAGATAGCAATAGCGCCATATAGGCATATATTGAACAGTGTGCAAAGCATTATTGTTACCCCTTTCCAATAAAAAAACATGTCTGGAGGCAGCAAAAGAAGTCATAATAATTGACCATGACAAAATTCATGAAGTTAATTATCTTACTCTTATATTTAATATCCACCGAAACTGGAAAACAACTAAGGGAAAATCACACTCAAGCACCTTGCCATTTTACTTCAAAGCTACTTATTTAGCTACAATCCTTGTTTGTAGTAAAAGGAGGAGAAGCTGTAAAATTTAGAACATAGTTCTACTATATTCTTATATTCTCACATGCTACTGTGCACATCATCCCCCATAAATACACAACATATGAACCACTACAGTTCACATCATAATCCATGAATGCTTAATATTAGTAACTGCTGTTCTATACAGAAAACTCACCTTCAGACAAAGATTAAGAAGGATAAATACATTGATCATGCAATTCGCAAGTAGCCCTACAGTAGTGAACAAACCCAAAGGTAACTTTGTGTCATGGTTGCCATTGTCCAATTGCATTACATCCCAGCCAACTAGACCATCTGATTTAAGTGTATCTAAAGAGAAGTCTGCGCAAAACTGCAGACCCACAAAACTTAGCAATGTTGAAATTGCCGAAATCGTTATAAACCTCAAAGCCATTACTAATAACTTTAGCCTCTCTGCCAACACCAATCTCTCGAATTTTCATCTGACTTTAATTATTGCAGCAGCCCTTTGCCCATCTTAAATATGGTTCAAAATCCAATGGAACTAAGAGGGCAAAGATTAATACTCAGCAGCTCAAAACACCAACATCATTTTGTCACCGATTCATCATCACCGGTCTCCAGATGAAAATAGGATATCCTAAGGGAAGAAAAAAAGGAAAAAGTAGTCAGTTAAAAGTTACAGAATAGAGAGTCGTGATGAACCTAGAGGTTATCCTAAAATGACAATAAAAAGGCGGTCCAGTGCGCGAGACTCCCACCTAGTGGGGTTTGAAGAGGATAGTTATCCGCAGCCTTATCCCTGCAAACAGATAGTTATTTCCGAGATTTGAACTTGTGACCTCATGGTCATCGGCAAGCTTATTGTTGCGCAGAGGCTCGCCCTCTATTCAAGAAACACACTCTACAGACAAAAAACAGAAGGTATTTTCAAATTTAGAACCACTGAAACAAATGCATGGATCAGAGTTAGAACATGTGAATTTGCATTTCTTATGAAACTACGAATAATACCCAAAAATGATAAAATCCCAATTATCCCCTTCCCATGAGATATCTACTGATCCAGTTCCCAATTAGATGGATACCTAAGAATCAGACTCCGAAAAATATTAAGAATTTGCAACAAAAAGGGAGAAAACCCAACAATTACAAATCAATCACGAAATTCAGAGAGAAATTAATTATTCTATTCTCTAAAGATGAAAGAAAATTCAGAAATAAATAAATAAATGAATGAAATGAAAAACTGAAAGTACCTGGTTCGATTTAGGAGGAGAAGGTAAGAGAAAGGGTTGGGGCTTCTGCAATAACCTTCCGCATCAGAATCAGGAAAAGACTGGATAGGGAATTTAGGAAAATGTAAGTCAATATTTATACATGATTGCTATATCATTTATTTATTAAAATTATTTTTCTAAAAAGTTAATAATAATTAATATAGGTAATAAATGATATAATGATAGTTTATGCATATGTAGATATTTTTTTCTTTTACTTTTCATTATTTTATTGAATAAAAATATTATATACTAATGGTCAATGAGACTATGAGAGAGGCCTACTTAGAGTTAAAAATAATATTTATTGGGTTATAATCTAAATGGGAATTAGTCAAAGCTCAAAGGACAATAAATGCCCAGATGGCTACAAAAAAACACTATATAATTGAAAATGAAGACAAAAGGATATAATATAAGAGATTTTCATATTATTATTATAATATCTATCTTTCATTCTTAATTATTATTGATTTTTAAATAAAAGTAATACAAATAAATAATATATTATATATTAAATGTATATAAATCTTTATACTATTAGTATATAATATTACACTAAAAAATGAAATCACAATTGAAATAACTTCAACATTTATTATCAACTCTCCATTCCTAAAATCTGATACAGTTGAGATAAACTTCTATTACCTATATAATAAAAAATGTCACTCTTGACATGTGTCAATCTCTCATGTCCTCATGACATGTGTCAATCTCTCATCAAAACTAAAGGTCCCTCATGACATGTGTCAATCTCTCCATCAAAACTTTCCCTCCAAAACATGTCAATCTTCCTTTTTTGTTCATTGTACAATTTAATTCTAATGATTAATGGACACATTTGTTTTTTATTCTATGAAGAAATTACATCTCACAATAAAGGGGATTGAATCTCTTTTCACATGTGAATTACTTCTCCACCGTTATCATTTCATATCTCCATATTCTTCTCCCTCTTTCATTTCATATTTTTTTCTCTTCTTCTCTCACATGTCTACAATCCAATGTTTCATTCGTCAATCTTCATTTCATTAAAACTTAATATGATGGCTTCTGTATTCTGCTACTAAATCTTCATCATTGTAGATTTGTTCTTATTTTATAAATATGTTATTTAAAGTGTATTTTTTATTGATTTTTTCATTCACTAATCTAATCTGATGGCTTGTATATCCCGCTACTCAATCTTCATCATTGTAGATTTGTTCTTCTTTTGTAAATATGTTGTTTAAAGTGCATTTTTATTAATTTTTTCATTCATTTATTTACTTTTAGATATGTTATTATTTTTAAATATGTTCTTATTTTCTAGATATTTTAATTGATTTTTTGTTTATTATGTATGTGTATTCTCATTTTTTTCTTTGATTTGTTTATATTGTATATATGGTACGATTGATTTCATTATTTTGTAGATTTGTTCTTCCAATAATTATCTTCCTTAGTATCTGGTTTACAAGGATTTCATCCTTAACAATGACCAAACTCTCAATAACTATGTTATGTACCTGATCTCCATTTATATATACACACATTTAGTTACAAGTTACAATATTGTATTTGTTTGTTTGTTTGTTGTTATGAATTTATTTATCTTCTCATCTGATCTCGCTTTTATCATCTTATCTCTTCATTTACAGTTTGACTCTCCCTTAAAGCATATCTACGGGTCAGTGTTATGTCTATGTGTCCTTATCTTACTAAAATCTTCAATTTTATTCTCCTTTGCACAACAAATGAATTTGTTTATTTTTTCTCACATGATATTTGTTAAAATATTTTTTCATGTGTGGTTATTTTTCTAAAGCAGGAAATACGAATTGACCATATTCTTTGTTTCGACATTTGTAGAAAATAAACCTCACATCCTATAATACAACGATTAAAGGTTATATTCATTATTATAGAATAATAGTTCTTTAATTTTATTATGTGTTTGTTCTTTTTTATTTGAAATTATTTTTTTCACTATCTGAATGTGTCAACCTTATATTAGTAAGAATAATATTTAAATTTTTTTATTCTCATCATAAATAATTTGCAATGTTTAATTGTTAAATATGTATATTTATCTAATTAATCATAGTAAATGTGATCATCATATCAGTCATAACTACCAAAGATAATTTAATTTCATTTATATTCTACTATATAAGTAATAAATTTATGAAATATTAATATTTAATTCCATTTATATTCTATTTTGTTTGAATTTATGGATGAGTTACAAAAATATAATATAAATTTGCATAATTATAGCTAATAAAGTTGTGGAATGCTAATTGAGTAATAATTACTCATTAATGTATTTGAATGTAATAATTGAGTAATATTAATTGGTAGTTACACTTTAGAAACTGAAATTATTAGGCATGATTGTTTTTGAATGTATTTTGCTCTATTATCTAAAAATTAAATAATTGTCCTCCACAGTTATTTTTGTTATTTGATTTTTTATTGTGTTTTTGATTGAATTTCTCTTTAATATGATGTAATAATGAAAATATTAAAGAAATTTCATTTGATTATGATAATTAATTGATTTGATTTATATTTTGATTAAATTATTTATGATTCACTAATTTTAAGCAATGCTCATTATTGATATAAATTTGCATGATTGTAAATAATAAATTTGCAAAATATATTTATATTCTATTTTGTTTGAATTTATGGATCAATTACAAAATTTGAATTTATGGATCAATTTATATTTATATGTAATTTGTCATGATTCATTGAACTCCATGACAAATGTAATTAATTGAGCATATTACATGATTACATGATTAGTTTAACATTGAAAATTTAATGCATATTTATAATTATAATGATAAAGAAATAATTAAATAATAATATCATACAGAAATATAAAAGTTCAACATTTTTCTGTCAGTTACAAAAATGATATTGTACACAATTAATCAATTGTTAGTTACATTTTAGAAGCCAAAATTATTAGGCATGATTGTCTTTGAATATCTTTTATTCCGTTATCTAAAAATTAAATAATTGTTCTCAAAATTAGTTTTGCGATTTGATTTTTCATTGCGTTTTTGGATTAATTTCTATTTAATCTTTAATAGGATGTGACAATCAAAATATTAAAGCAATTTGATTTGATTGTGATAATTAATTTGTTTGATTTATATTTTGATTAAATTATTTATAATTCCCTAATTTTAAGCAATGTTTATTATTAATATAAATTTTCGGAATATTAATATTTAATTAAATTTATATTCACTTTGTTGTGTGAATTTATGGATCAGTTACAAAAATGAAATATAAATTTTTAGTATTATAATTAATGAATTTATGGAATATTAATTGAGTAATATCTACTCATTAATGTTTTACATCATTTCCAATAATTTTTTTATATTTAGATTCATTAATCTATAATTTATTCTTATGTATTGAATTGCATAACATGCACCAACGGGCGTTGGTTCAAGTGGTACATGTTTGATTCCCCTTAAGCAATAACTCGGGTTCGAGTCTTGTGAATGGAAAAAATGTCCGTTGGGAAAGTTAGCCCCACTTACCTGTGGATGTGCCCGGCTCGGATAGGATTGCCTCCAGTGCGAGGATACCTGTGGGAAACCAAATATTTTTTTTTTGCATAACATGCATGATTAATTGAGCATATTACACAATTATTTAACATTAGAAACTTATGCACAATTATACTTATATTGATAAATAAATAATTATATTTTTAATGTCATAAAATAAATATAAAAGCTCAAATTTTATGGATCAATTACAAAAATGACACTATACATAATTAATCAATTAAGTTAAACGATTAAATATAATAAGATGATGATACAACAAATCAACTCTATAATGTATGTGATTTATTTAAAAATAAAAGGAATATGATTACCTATGCAATATTAAAATATAATGTTACTATAACAATATTAAAATAATAATAATATGAATCATAACATATTGTTTGTAGTTACTTTAGAGTCAAATAGTAATATTTATTTTTATACTAATCTTATTTTAGAATCAAATAATAATGAAATTATAAATTTATCGATGATTTTTTTGATTAATAGGATACTACTAACTATATCATGTTATGTATGTGTAAAAAACAATGTTAGGAAAGTCGAGCAAGATGTTAAACTAGAAGAGGTTCCGTATTAAGTTTATCTGATTTAAACAGTTAAATCGTATGATTTTATATATAACTAATAATTTTTAACAATATGAATGCACTGGTAACATATATGTTTTTAACCATGTGAATGCACGAACAACATCACATTTTAAGATGATTCATGGCCTAGGACTTGACAATCTAAGCTTACCAAATCAATATGGATAAGAATGACTCGGATTATCTCACACTGGGGTAGTGGAAAGTCACAAGAAGACCAAACTAGGGCAAATTTTGGTGTTGATCACATTTTCTAGTGGAAAGTTAGAAGAAGCCAAAACTGGGGCAGTTTTTGGGTTGATCCCATTTTCTTGCGGAAAATTAAAAAGAGCCCAGACCTGGAGCAATACCAAAGTAATTTCTTATGGTTGTATTAGTTCAAACAATCACAAGAAGTTAGAATCTTTCAATTAGATACAAGATCTTCGATTTTCAAGCATATTGAAGAAAGAACGACTCATTGTTCAAGGCTTCTACTTTCCATCGAACTAAGACATCCAAGTGTGTTTAAAGAAAAGAAAAAAAAACAAAAGAAAACAAAAGAGTGTTAGGTTGAGAACACACATGAGCAACCTAGAAAAAGGTGAGTGATCCTAAGTCGAAAACCTATAAAGGCGACTTGAGATCCTAATGAGAGAATTCCCGACAGATGCCTACATATGGTATTCTGGGCAAAAATTAGGGAAAGTTAAATGAACACACCAAGTGGAAGACTTGGTATTGCATATCATCAATCACCTAAACAGATGCAACTTTTTGGAGAATCTAAGTTGTAGCCTCCTGAGTGAAGACAAGAGTTCATAACATGCACACTAGGGCAATTTTTGCTGTTACAAAAAGCATCAACACTTTTGAGAGAAATTTTATGCAAGCCTACACTCGGGCAAAATAGTTGGGTTTCGTCATTGTCCACAGGATCATAGTGAAGCGGTTTAAGGATCACCTTACAGGAAAGACATCTTCAAGTAAACTGAGGCAGATTTTGATGGTACCAATCAACATTAAGAACAAGGACCACTTCAGTTGAGTCTACAAAATTTGATGAATTTCATACACAAGATAAAAAAACAAACTGAACCCTAAGTGATGCATTAGAACATTTGTGCACAGGTCTTACTCATTCAAACAAAATATATAGTACTCATGTCATACATGACATACATACATTAAAGCATAACTATATTTTTCAATGCATAGTCACATTCATATATCAATCATTATAGCACAAACAAAAAATAAATATGGCATAATCATTCATTACATATAACTAGACATTCATACATGCATATTCAAATTATTCTTCCTATAAGCACAAACAAAACAAAAAAACAAAAAAATATTGCATTGCATATAACTAATCATTCAAACATGCATCCATGTATTATTCTTCTAATAAACACAAACAAACATAACATATAACCAAACATTCAAACATGCATCCCTACAATATTCTTCCAATAAGCATAAACAAGTCATTTCATTGCAAAACATTCAAACATGCATCTCTACATCATTTCTATAATAAACATAAACAAACAAACCATAAAATTGCATATCATACATCTCAACATACATTTACACACAATATCTACATTAACAAATCGGCGCAGAACATTACGTTATGCAAGTGAAATTTCTACCTTCACACCAAAACCTTCATTATGGCAGCATGGGTGCCTCAGCAAATACCTGAATCGTTTCGGCAGCATGGGTGCCTCAGCAAATCCCTGAATCATTTCGGCAGCACGGGTGTCTCAACAAATCCCTGAATATTTTTGGCAACACGGGTGTCTCAACAAATCCCTGAATCATTTCGGCAGCACGGGTGCCTCAACAAGCAAATCCCTGAATCGTTTTGGCAGCACGGGTGCCTCAGCAAATCCCTGATCATTTATGGCAACACGGGTGCCTCAGCAAATCCCTGAATCGTTTTGGCAGCACGGGTGCCTCAGCAAATCCCTGATCATTTATGGCAACACGGGTGCCTCAGCAAATCCCTGAATCGTTTTGGCAGCACGGGTGCCTCAGCAAATCCCTGATCATTTATGGCAACACGGGTGCCTCAGCAAATCCCTGAATCGTTTTGGCAGCACGGGTGCCTCAGCAAATCCCTGATCATTTATGGCAACACGGGTGCCTCAGCAAATCCCTGAATCGTTTTGGCAGCACGGGTGCCTCAGCAAATCCCTGAATCGTTTTGGCAGCACGGGTGCCTCTGCTCCACCAGCAGAGCATCGATCTGCTTCATCAAATTCGGTACCTGCCCTAATGACCCTTTTCTGAGCCTTAGCAAAATTAGTATTCATTTCTTTACCTATTACTTATCAGGACAACTCCTCAAAATTCAGTTTGAGTTATGTCCAATAAGCATCAGGTAAAGAGGGGCAGCTGTGAATACCCAATTTTGTCCGGCCCAAAAATACTTCAAAAAACCAAATTTTCAATAAATATTTTTAATACAAATTTCATCAACTCAAATATATATTTGATGTGAATCCGATTAGATTCCATGAATTGATTTTTGTTAGAAAAGGGGGTAATCAAATCAAATAAATGAATTCATTAGCACTTAATGAATTTTATTTCAATTGATTCCAAAGAAAATTATTTCCAGCAAATAAAGAGATAAAGGAGATATGAATATTTAATGAATGATCCATCATAATGACATATATTTAATCCATTTTTCGTAGATTTGAATTTCGAAAGATTTGGGTGTTGATTGATTTTTTTTGCAATTTGGCAATGTGCTGGAATTAAATACATTTATTGAGTATGAAAATTTGGCTATTAAAACTTGCATTTAAGTGTGATAAAAATAAGATTGAGAATTAGAAAAAAATCATAATCCCTTAATGTTCTCCTAGGAATTAATTGGTGTTCATATGGCTTTGGCTATAAATAGATGGGGTCTTCCCTTTAAGACGGGGAAAAAAGCCAAAAATGCTCATACCATTTTTTCTTTTCTAATGAATCCACAATCCCCCTAAACATCATCTTCCATACACAAAATCTCTCATTCACAACAAGCACAAAATCTCTCATCCACACCAACATCAAAATCTCCTATACACAACAATCAAACAAATTCATTCAGCAATCATTTTTTACTCTCAACATTACCTTTCATACAACAATCCAAAATCATCCCACCAAAAATCACACCACCAAAAACAATAATCATCATCTAATAATGCCAAAATTCGTATACTGTCACCGAGTCTTGGGAATAATTGTTGAGTCATTGGAATCACACAGGCCCAATGCATACATGGACGTGTTGAGTTGGTCTAAACATTCTCTCT
>NC_032024.1:11988457-12015885 GCF_001865875.1 Lupinus angustifolius
AAGAATTTGTGAATATTTAGTTTTATGTTTATTGTTACTTGTTTATATTCACTTTAAACCAAAACCAATAAAAATATGTTTAAACTCATTATTTGTGCTTTGACATATTTACATGATTTATTTTACTAGGAAATTTCTTGTGGTTCGACATAACTCTATACTATACTAAAATTGAATCTTGAAAGAGGTGTAAATTGTAAAATAGTAAAGTGTTATCAATAAATTTATTTGTTGAAACACCTTTTAATATACAAAAGTGATGAAACTAACTTACTAACTTTTATTCATTGTTATTTACTTTCCGCAATTTATTTATTCTTTAATGCCAACCTTCCTTAAGGAAGAAGTTTGGTTTGTTAATAAAAGGAACCCGAAAGGGAGTAAATAAATAAAGGTCACTTAACTTTATTATTCTTTTGTTCTTTATTTATTTATTTGTTTCTAACAACTAACTATTCATCACTTTTAAGTCCTTAATGATTTGCCAAAACAATTACGGGAAACCTCCAAGAAGCAAATTTATTGGCGTGACAACTTTAGTGAAGATCATGATTCTAATACATGCCAAAATGAGGAAATGCATTTTGTGGGAAACCCTCCAAGGCAGAACTTTCAAAATAATTACCCTCAAGGGGGTAATAATCAGTTTCAGAGAAATCAGCCTTGGAGGCAAGATCTTCCTCAAAAGCAACCCTTCTACCCCCGGAACAATCAATTTCAACACCCCACCCAGGATAAGAGCATTAAACTGGAAGATACTCTAAACCAGTTTATGCAAATGACAATGTCTAATATCGATGCTTCTCTGAGGAACATGGAGATACAAATTGGGCAACTAGCCAAACAATTAGCTAAAAATCAGAAATCAACATTCTCAACTAATACAGAAGTAAATCTGAGAGAACATGGTAATGCAATCATGAGGGGTGAACCTGGCTCAACGGAGTAGTAGAAGGGAACAAACTTTTGTTTTGGTAACCAATGTCAAGCTAGTGACATTAAAGAAGCGCTGACTAGGAGGCAACCCAGTATTTGGTAAATATTTACTTCCTTTATCATTGTCTTTTGTTCGCATTTTTATTTTGAAAACAAAGAAAATTTTAAATCCCAACAAGTAAGTCCCTGAAATTTTTAAGGCTTGAGGACAAGCCTTCATTTAAAATGGGGGGACAAGAACATGACGTAATTTAAAAATTTATTGTTTAGATTGTGTAAATATGTAAGAAGTAAATTTGTTTGTTCTAAAACTAAAAAAATTCCAAAACCGAGATCAAAATGGCTAAAAAAAATTCATGAAACATGATCACATTATTAGAAAATGCTAAGCATACTTTGAATTAAGCTTTGAGTGAGAAAACTGAGATATATGCTAAACTTTTGTGAAAACATCATATAATGTCATAACTTGAAATTTTTGCAAATTGAAAATTCAATTTTGTGTAACAAGATCTTTGCAAACATCTTTTAAATAAAAAAAGTGTAAAACCAAACCAAGTGAGGGAGTGAGCCAAACACACGTGAGAATCAAAGTCAGAATCAACATTTGATTTGTCCAATTAAACTTGTTTGAGTCTTTAAATCTCTTAATTTCATAAAAATAATAAGAAATGATCAAGGCATGTTCCTTCATTAGTTGAACCAAAGGACAAAAAGTCCAAACCTAATTAGGATCATCCTTTGATAAGCCCCTTTAAGCCAAACAAGTGAAATAATTTTTCAAACTATCCCATGAAACCGAATTTGAAAAAAAACAATGTTCTAAAGAGGGCATTAAATTTTAAAGAATAATTTGAAAGAATTAAGTTTGGTTGAGAAAAATTTCAAATATGCTCTCTTTTTAACTTAGCATTGAATATCTACATAAACCATTATCCAAACCAAGCCTCATTACAACAAAAATAAAGACCTTAGTGATATTTGATTATTTATGCAATTTAAGAGAATATGTGAGACAAAGAATAAGTTCAAATTACTACAAACAAATGATTGAAAAATTGAGTGAAACACTTATCCTCTAAAAAGTTCCAATTTTGAACTTGTGTGAAAAAAAAACTTTTTGGTTAGAAAAATATTTGCTTAGATCAATTGTTACACATTTTTTATAAACAAAAGCATCTATTCCTTGTTTGAAGCATTATGTGTCAAAATTCACAAATCATGAAAAATCTCATTGAAATCAATTTTTGACATGCTTATGAACATCTGAAATCATGTTCATCATCTTTAAACTTAGCCAAATGTGAATTTGGATAAGCTTTACCTTTTGTTTTAGGACAAACAAAGTTTTAAGTTAGGGGGAGTTTGATAAGTGTCAAACATAGCTAAATTTCATACACTTTTATCGCACTTATCTTAAGCATAATTGAGAAAAACCAACTTAAAAACAATACTTTTTGGATAAAATATCACAATCTTGTATGTTTGTGTTTGTATTTCTCTTTAATGTGTTTTGTAAGATTTAGAAAGAAAAGGAAAAGAGAATAAACACTCATGGTCCAAGAAGAAAAAGAAGTCAAACTCAAGGTGCTCAAGCAGGCAGCTTAGCGTGGACCAAGCTACGCTGAGCTGACCTGGACACCAGCCTGGCACGGTCATACCCAACCTGGCATAAACCAAGTTGCTCAAGCAGGCAGCTTAGCGGACCTGCTTGACCGCTCAGCCTAGCACTAGACAAAGCCTGACACGGCCAGAACACAAGCTCGGCACGATCAGACACAAGCTTGGCACATGCCCAAGCTGCTCAAGCAGGCAGCTTAGCGGACCTGCTTGACCGCTCAGCCTAGCACTAGACAAAGCCTGACACGGCCAGAACACAAGCTCGGCACGATCAGACACAAGCTTGGCACATGCCCAAGCTGCTCAAGCAGGCAGCTTAGCGGTGCCCCATGTGTACTCAGCGGTGTGCACCCAAAATTAACTTAGCCATCAAGAAACCATGAAGTCATGCATGACCTCACTTCAAGTAGCCCACCATAGGCTTTACTCAGTAGTTCACCATAGCTGGTCCCACAGCTCACAACTAGCATTGGTGAGTCAAGCTTAAGGAGGTGATCAAGCTACTTGACCAAGTGACCATACCATGCTGAAGGGTTTGGTCAGCTTTTGAACGGTGCAAAGAAGCAGCTCAACGCTGGCAAGGAAAACTCTATAAATAGGAAGGCATTTCCTTCATTCATGGAGGACTTCTTCCCTTAATAAAAAACACAATTCTCTCTTCTTATTTCTTAGTTTGAAAGCTCGATTCATAGTAGCCTTTATATGTAAGTTTTATAGTTTTTAGTTTATAAGATGCAAAATCCATTTTGTAATCTCATTTAGAATTTAAAGCATCCAATCGTTGGATGGATGGCTCATGCTCCTAACAATTTCATTTGAAAGTTGATTATGTATTTCTTCTTCTTATTTTTTTCTAAATTTGAATTTTAATCATTCAAGTTGGTGCTTTGGTTAATTTAACTTGTTTGAGTAGTTCTTAATGCTCTTTTTAGATTGATCACATAAAAAACGATTTCAAGTCATGAAAAATTACTTGTCTCAAACACTTAACAAATAAACTAAGAAGTAGTTGTACTACTTAGTTTATTTGCCAAGTTAAGCATGTTTTTCTTAAGATCTTATATTCATTACTACTTCAATATTAGAGTAGCCAAGATTAGGGTGTGACAACCTAGTCTCTTTGTGGACGTAGTATTGTTTAGTAGTGAAAATAAGTGATCATTATTCTGCCATTTTAGGACATACACTAAAAGGAGGATTTTAGACCTTGGTTTTTGGAGTTAATCAAAGTAAAACATAAGAACTTGTCTAAGTAGTTCAAATATATAAGATGTTGAGAAATACTTTCATCATTCAAAATGATCTTGTCTCCTCAAGAATTTGTTAATACTTAGTTTATGTTTCTTGTTAAGTGTTTATGTGCATATCAAATCAAATAAAAAACAACCAAAATATGTTCACTCATTATTTGTGCATTGACATATTCATATGATTCATTCTATTAGGCAATTCCTTGTGGTTCGACATATTCATAAAATAGTAAAGTTTTATTAATAAATTTATTTGTTGAAAACACCTTTTAATATACAAAAGTGATGTAACTAACTTACTAACTTTTATTTATTGTTATTTTCATTCCACAATTTATTTATTCTTTAATACCAACCTTCCTTAAGGAAGAAGTTTGGTTTGTTAATAAATGGAACCCGAAAGGGAGTAAATAAATAAAGTCACTTAACTTTATTATTCTTTTGTTCTTTATTTATTTATTTGTTTCTAACAACTAACTATTCATCACTTTTGTACATTAGAATACCATTAAACCGGTGTTTGAATTTATTCCACAAAACCGAGATGGTATTCAAAGGTACTTAATAATTATGTAATAGGAGATTGCTTCGATACCATTGTACCGGCGTTAGAATTTATTTTAACAAAGTTGAGATGGGGCAAAGAAGGAATAACTTATTCCCATGATTATTAGAAGTAAGTTGTAACTGGAATATTCTTGAAACCATTAGACTGGAGTTGGAATTTATTTCAACAAAGCCGAGATGTCGAACAAAGAATAAAACCGAGTTCACTTACTTAAACAAATAAAGAAAACACACCGAAGAGAAAACTGCCTTTCAACAATAACCAAAAACAACTCAACATATCTTTGAATAATTTTTCATTGAAAGAGCGTGATACGTTAGTACAAAATACAAGGCGGGATAAAATCTTCGCCTAAACTGAAACTATACAACATAAGTTGAGTCATTCAGCACATCAAAAGTACCCTACCCAAAAAGCAAAACAAAAATGGAAATGGCTTCTAACGACTAACACTAGTGTCTATGGGTACGCTAGAACACTCACTCGAATTCTCCTCCATCTCAGAGTTAGAGGAGAGGTTTACTACCTCGATGGAGTCCTCTATGCAGATTAACTCCACACAATCCTCCTCTTCCGCTTCCAGCTCCTCCTCAGCCTCCATCTCCATCTCCGCTTCCATCTCCTCCATTTGTTCATAGGCCGAATTTTGTGACCTAATCCCAGCTCTCGCATCTGCCTGAGGTTCGGGCATGGTCCGCCGAGCGACTCTCCTCCATGGTGGGGAACTGATCATATCGTCCCAACTCCATCACCTCATAGATGGCCCCGCATCAAGTACTCCGTGAGGAGTCACTGACTGAGTAGATATACGGCAGGTGTCAGCCTCCGATCTGGCAAAGTGAAGGAAACCTCTAAGTCCGCATGATGGGATAGGAAGCGCATCATGGAGCTATAACAAACCATCTCCAACTCTAAGGCACAAGGGCCCGTGTAGGTGTATCGATCTCCGTCAATACTCCATGCCCCTCATGGGACATCGAGAATCGGTAGCTTCGGATCCTCGCTGAACAGTCCATCTGAACAAGAACGCGAACCAAAGACAAGCAGAAAGAAAAGAGAGTAAGACATCTAATGAATATTATTCATTGACGGCGTCGAATTACATAGAATATCGCATCCATACAAACACATATAATATACACAATATGTATATCACGTACACAAATGCAAATGATGAATGGTGTTATAACTCAAAACATGAGGATCAATATCCACGAGCTCAATGTATGAATGTTATGTTTATTTCATCCATCCTTATACCAATATCCTCCCAATAAACTATTCGGAAATAATCGAGAGTACATTCCCCATAACAAGTCGATTTGAACGCACCAAATTATTCCTCGCAAGGATATATGATTGATCTGTTCCAAAAGAACTGTCTATTTCAGGATGGTGTCGTATCAAACACTTTCTGGGCATCCTTCTCATCGATCCTAATTGCAAAGAGGGGTTGTCAAAGATCATTTAGTTTGCACTATGAGAACTGCCCGATCTAATAGAATACCTCATCTAGGAATACAAGGAATTCGTCTCACCTAGACTCTTCCTTAAGACTTTGTTGATGAATCGCCACCATCGCTGTCCCTCTCAACATCACGAGCCGTGTTCGCCTCTCGTAAATTTCATCTACACTAATTCATTATCCATAACGAGTATGCACACTAACCGAAGTTAGCCGATTAAATCTTTTAATCATCATTTTACATGATCGACAAACCTAAGACATCTCCTAAAGGAATGCTTCTTATGGGACCCTATCTTATATCATCACGCAATAGAGGAATAACATCTTTACCACTATGAACCTTCTTGTGGGACCTTAAAGACAAAGATCAGATTTGGGGAGGGGAAAGACCAAAGGATTTTCAAAAACTGGATTGTGTAAGAGGTAGATGAGTGATTTAAGAGATTTTGTGTAAGAGATTTGTACTTTTGCTTGTTTAATAAGTAAACTTCACTCATGAAAGTGATTTGACCTCTTCGGAAAAAAATTCTCGATTAAACCATGCCCAAGTATTGTTGGCTCATACTCGGCCGAATATTAAAAATCTCCCGATTTTGGTTTACGGTTAGAACTTCGAAACACGGAATTCGGAGTGAAAAATATTTAGAAATGCGTTATGGATGAACTTGATGTATTTCTTAACTCGAAATAATATTTGGAAGCCAATGGCGCAATCATAATTCGATTCTGAGTTATGGAACTCAAAAACACGTTTTTGGACCGAATTTAGGCGAATTTGGGTCCGACAACAGCTCAAAAACTTTCTGTCATAGAAAATTATGAAAAAATAGGAATTTACAAAACAAGACTAAGACTCAACTACGGTTTTAACTAAATCAATACCGATTAATTTATAAAATTAATCATTGGTAAAATAAATAATTAATAAAACATACACAGAAAATTCATGGTGTTACAGCTTGTAAGGTGGGTAAACCTTTTCTAAAGATATAGGATCTTCTCCTCAGGCTTCACGTGAAACATCTCTCACTCTTGTGAGAGAGTATTGAGTTTGGACCTTTTGACTTCCTCGGTTCCCTCACAAGTGGTCTATAGGGTATCTCACATTTCTTTGGAAGACTTACAGTTTGACACCCTAATGAACTCATTTATGCATAAGGCTGGTGTAAGAATGTTTTTGGCCTTTAGGTCATATTAAACCTTTTTCTTGTGGTCGTCATTCAATGAGGATTTTGGTTTTATCTCCTTTACACCATCTATTACTACAAGGGGTATGTAAGATCCTTCTTCAACCGCGTTCCATATATCAAGATCCTAAGACTATATAAATATTCTCATTCAGATCTTCCAAAAATTAATCACGTTTTCCAATAAAGCTTGGAGGGTGATTGATATTGGAACCTTCTCTTAGAAAAAAATTTGTGGCCATCTTTAGGAATAGGATCTAAGGAGTATCTTACCCAAACTAAGCTCTGATATCAGTTGTAAAATCAAGATGACAAACTAAGAGGGGATGCATTAATTTTCTACACTAAGTCGAAATTTTTGCAAGTTTAAAAGTAAGAGTATATAGTAGCGAAATAGTTGCAGACACTAAGTACAAAACTTGTAAATGTATAGAGTGGGGAGAAGAGTAGAGATACACTAGAAATTTTATATTGGTTCACCTTCTTGTCCACCGAGGCTACGTCCAGTCTTCTTGCCGCACAAGAGATTTTCACTGATATAATGAGTTGCAATTACAAATCTCACCCCGAAAATACGAGTACATCACACAATCACCAATATTTCACCACTTAGAAGAACACATCTTCTAAGTAATACTACTCCCTTTCCACCACATCCTATGGTGAAAAGTTTACAGCAAATTGAATGAAGAATATGACTAGGGCAATGATTTCTTTACAATATATGTCAATTTATACTTGCAATCCTTTACGATCTTTCAATGCAAGTAATAAACAATGCTCTTAGTATTTAAGTATGAAAACTTAGAGAAAACAGTTGGGTGCAACTTCATAAAAATCTGAAAGTTAAAAACTCAAAGTTGCAAGAACAAAGTGTATGAAAAATGTTATATGTTGTTTTGTGTGTCACGAATTGGGTGTATCAAAGCCTTTAAATAGGCTTCCAACCAACCATCATACCCTAGGATAAAGGTAGAAGATGTTTGGAATGAAACACCTTCGTTTTGGATGAAAGTTGTTGAGTTTGGATTTGAAAATCTGGTGTAAGAGCTCTCAATAACCGATTACTGAATTTGAGTAATATGTTACCCATTCTTTCTGTCCAACTGAGTAATCAATTACTCCTTTGAGTAATCGGTTACTATGTGTTAATTTTGTTGGGTAACCTGTTACGTAGTTTGGATAACCTGTTGCTTAGTCCTAGTATTACATTACTTAGTTCAAGTAATCTGTTACTTAGGTCTAGTAACCTGTTACTCAGGTCAAGTAACTTGTTACTTAGTATTTTGAAAATTAAGATCATTTAACTCTAAGTTTCAATGTGATTTTAAAATGGTTTTCACTTGAGCATTGTGAGTAATCATAAATTAAAGATTTTAGGATAGAAATACCTATATTACAAGACTATGAAATCTTGAACTTTTGAAGCTTCTCTTCTATGTCTTCAATGTCTTCTTTTTCTTCTTCTTTTATCTTGGCGTCTTCATCAAAACCATGCCAATGTTAGGAGTAAGATCTTCTTTGCAAAAAAGTGCTTTAAATTGTCGGGAGAGAAGCAGATAGGGGCCAACGATGTGATTGATATAGTTTAAATGAAAACTGGTTGATATGACCGATGTAGTTTAAATGAAAGCCGACGAAAACCTGTTGATATGACCGATATAGTTTAAATGAAAACCAGCCAGTATGATTGGTTTTGACAAATATGATTACAAGACCGTATAATTGATGTGTCGTACCGATATATGGGCTAGTTTATCGATTAAACCTACCAGTAAGGTAGGGATTTGATCGATATGATTGCATGACCAGTATAATTGATGTGTCGCACCAATATAAGGGCTAGTTTGTCGATTAAACCTACCGATAAGGTAGGGTTTTGATATCAGTGTATATCATTTTCCTTTACAAAATTAAATTTGTACGCATCAATATTTGAAGAGGGGGATCCACTTACTTGAGGAGTGAGTTGAAAAACATTCTCCATATCTTAGTTATCAATTATATAAAAATCTAATGATTCACATGATTTGAATTAGTGAATAGATATAAAAAATTAAATTTTTATAGAATAAATGTTGAAAATATGGAGTAATTTTTTTTTTTTAACTTTACGGATCTCTCCCATGTTTGAAAGCTAAGGTGTTAAGTCTAATTGAGGTTATTGACGCATTTACCACTTTTATAAATTACCTTATTTTTTTATAGCAGAATAGAAACCCTTACATCAACGCAACAGCAATGGGTCGGTCTGGTTGCAATGGCAGTGGTGGATCACCACTTATCAATCCACAACATCAGATCACTTCATCCTCCTCCTCCTCCGCTTTTCACACCAAACCCTGCAAAAAGAGTTACAATAATAATAAGAGAAAAACAAGTGACAAGGAATTGGAGCCTCCTTCCAAAAAGAGCACCAACAATGACGTTGATAATGAAAAGAATGGACCTTCCAAGCTTTCAATATTACTTCACAACGTTGAAACTTCTGATGATGATGCCGCCGCTGCCACCTCTCAAAGGTTTGCGGTTCGTCAAGCTCACAAATTTCGCTTCCTCACTCAGTGAGTGCTGCTCACTTAACAAACTGATCTATTTATTTCTTTCTATTATCACTTTTGGGACATTTAATTAATTTTAATTTTATTATGTATAGAGATTGCAAAGACGCTGAAGGAAATCTTCCACATGATGAAAATTACGATTCAAGAACTCTCTATCTGCCTCTTCATTTCTTGAAGAGTTTGTCAGGTGGCCAGGTAAGCAATTAATTAATACTCAAGTTCTGGAATTACCAAGTTCTTATTAATTCTGTCTATGTATGCATTTAATTAATTAATCAATTAATTAACGTGGTATGGTTCATTTGATGATTACAGAAACAATGGTGGGAATTCAAGTCAAAGCATATGGACAAAGTTGTGTTTTTCAAGGTTTCAGTGTTGGTTTTTTTTGTGTGTGTGTGGTGCTATTAACTTATTTCTACAACCAAGTGAAATCTTTTTCCTTTCACTTTTGGAGCAGGTAGGTAAATTTTATGAACTTTTTGAGATGGATGCACATGTAGGAGTCAAAGAGCTAGACTTGCAGTATATGAAGGTTAGTATGCTTGAATAGTTAAGAGCTCTAGAATTTCTTTTGAATATGATTGTTGTTTTGTTTTATCAGTTATTTATTTATTTACATGTAACTCTTTTAGGGAGAACAACCTCATTGTGGATTTCCGGAGAAGAATTTCTTAATGAATGTGGAGAAACTGGCTCGGAAGGTTTGCCTCGTAACTGACTTATTTTCTTCTTTTATCTCTGCTACTGGACTACTGAAAATATTCAACTAGCCAACTTTTGCACTGGGGAGAAACATATTGAACTGCCTTGGCTGAGCAGGGTTATCGAGTTCTTGTGGTTGAGCAAACTGAAACACCTGAACAGATGGAGCTACGCCGGAAGGTGAAGGGCTCTAAAGATAAGGTTTGTTTACATCTTGCAATAACCAGAGAAGTCATTGTCCTTATTTTCAATGCCTTTATTTCTTGTACCGTGCCCTCAAGTCCATTTGAATCTTATTTTATATCTTTCTTTTTTATTTTACATTTTTTTCCTTCTAGCTTCAGATTGCTCTTTGCAGTAACAATGATCTTTAATCTCGAAATCTTTATCTTCTAGGTTGTCAGACGTGAAATATGTGCAGTGGTTACAAAAGGTACATTGACTGATGGGGAGTTGCTGTCAGCAAACCCAGAAGCGCCATTTTTAATGGCACTGACCGAGTGCCACAAAGACCATCCAAATGCAAATTCAAAGCGTATTTATGGCATTTGTTTAGTTGATGTTACCACAAGCAGAGTCATTCTTGGACAGGTGTGGCTCTCTGTAGTCTCTACATTCTGATTCTCTGCAAATTTTGCATAGACACAAACTTTTTCCAAAATTTTGGATGATGCATCCAAATGTCATAAAGCTATGAAGCATCTAGTCCTTTTAACTGTCTCTATTGGGAATGAAGATAGGAAATTGAAGTGGGTGTAGTTTAGAATCACCTAGGGTACAGAGAATTGATGACAAGGTTTTATGTTGGTACTTGGGATTTTGTTATCATTTTTAATTTTAAATTAGTTTATTTGGAGAGTGTGTATAATATGAATACTTAAAAAAATGTACCTAATTAATCTGCTAATTGCTTGTATGGTCACTTTTCTAAAGAATGGTATTGGCTTCTCTCTATGGCAGTTTAAGGATGACCTGGAGTGTAGTGCCTTGTCATGTATCTTGTCTGAGATCAGGCCAGTTGAAATCATCAAACCTGCTAAACTGCTCAGTGCTGAAACAGAGAGAGTACTGCTGAAGCATACCAGAAATCCTTTAGTGAATGAATTGGTTCCAATTGTAGAATTCTGGGATGCTGACATAACTGTTGATCAATTGAAGAAATTTTACAGGCACACTAACGATGTTAGGACTGAAGAGGATTCATTAGATTGCCTGCCAGATGTTTTGCAGGCACTGGTGGAAGCAGGCGATGAAAGTAGAAGTGCACTTTCAGCATTAGGCGGTGCTCTCTATTATCTGAAACAGGCTTTCCTAGATGAGACATTACTTAGATTTGCGCAGTTTGAGTTACTTCCATCTTCTGGTTTTTGCGGTCTTGATCCAAAACCATCATACATGATTCTTGATGCAGCTGCCCTGGATAATCTTGAGGTTTTTGAGAATAACCAGGATGGAGGTTCTTCAGGGTATGTTTGACATTTAATTATTTGTGATCTCTGTTTTTAGACAAGTTGAGTCATTTATGTTTACCTTTTAGTAAAAACATGATTCTCCTGCAGCACACTCTATGGCCAATTAAATCAATGTGTTACTGCATCTGGAAAGAGATTGCTAAAGACATGGCTTGCAAGACCATTATGTCATGTAAGGTCAATTAAGAAACGCCAGCATGCCGTGGCAGGTTTAAAGGTAGGTTTCTTGACCATGCATCCAGCTTATTATTTGGAGATCCTTCAAGTCATAATGAGTCGTTTTAAATCCCTTGCGTAACTAGTCTTATTCATGTATCCCCCACTTAACAGATTACTTAATTTGGAGTATTCAGTAATATAGAGTATTTTTTAAGTTTGTGTTAGTGAAAAAAATATGAGAAAGATTGTAACTTATTCTCCACTAATCTCAGCTAAGAAGTTACAGTATATAGGAGGGAATAAAATCAAAATCCCTATAAATCTGCTAATATTAAAAAACTGTTTTAACATTCACTACAAATATTTAACTGATCATAATTATCAGTACATAATAGTAACTGCTTTTATATATGTGGCTTTTCAGGGAGTTAATCTACCATATGCGCTAGAATTTCAAAAAGCATTATCAAAGCTACCTGACATGGAGCGGTTGCTTGCACGCATCTTCTCTGCTAGGTAGAATATATTTGTGCAACAACTATGTGTGGTATTTATACAGACCATACCAATAATTTTCTTAAGTATATAAGCTCTTCAATTTTCATGAATGCAGTGAAGCTAGTGGAAGGAATGCTAATAGAGTGATTTTATATGAGGATGCAGCAAAAAAACAACTGCAAGAATTTACTTCAGCTCTGTGTGGTTGTGAGATGATGGTACATGCATGCTCTTCACTTGGTATGATTTTGAATCATGTCAAATCTAGTCAACTTCGTCATCTGTTAACAGCTGGTATGATTATTGCAATGAATATCTTGTAAAATTACTATGGAGCTTCTGTTTGATATACTGAATGTTATCAAATGTAGGTGAAGGCCTTCCTGATGTCCGGATGGATCTAAATCATTTCAAGGAGGCTTTTGATTGGGTGGAAGCTAATAACTCTGGGCGTATAATACCTCATGAAGGAGTTGACTTAGTGTATGACTCAGTCTGTGAGGCAGTTAAAGAGATTCAATCCAGTTTGTTCAAGCATCTCAAGGAGCAAAAAAAACTACTTGGAGATACATCAGTAAAACTAAGACCTCAGATGGAAACATTGAGTTTAGTCTTTTTCTAGTGCTTAAAAGTCATCTTTTTAATGTTCTTATTTATCTGATATATAGATCACCTACGTCACTGTTGGGAAGGAGGCATACCTATTGGAAGTGCCAGAAAATTCGTGTGGAAATATTCCTCGGGATTATGACTTGCGTTCATCCAGAAAAGTAAGAAGACATGTTCTGAAAATTTTATGTGGACTAGATGCATAACTGCGTAGTACTAGTGTATCACCTGTTTGATATTTATATGATTGAGTTTGCAGTATTATCACATTGTTGGCTTGTACTTATCAGTTATCATGCATATTCTTATCATGAACTACTTAATTCTTAAGTGTGTACTAATATACCATAACAATTACAATTTAATTATGTAATCCCTTACATCCTTGTATAATTGTTAGTTAGTCCTTGATGCATTATCATCATCAATTATGCTTGTTAACAGAAGTAAATTTTTCTTCCATTTTTCCCATCCGGCACATGCAGGGCTTCTTTAGGTACTGGACCCCAGATATTAAAAAGTTCTTGAGGGAGCTTTCCCAAGCTGAAGCTGAAAAGGAGTGCTTATTGAAAAGTACATTACAAAGGTTAATGAGGCGCTTTTGTGAACATCACACTAAGTGGAGGCAGTTGGTGTCTGTAACTGCTGGTACACATTGTTGTCCTTTTGAAGCATTTATTTCATGCATATGTAGTTAGGCAATCACTGGCACTCAAATCTAATGGCATTTAAGATCACTGATGTGTTGTTCTGTAATCAGAATTCAGAAGAGTAAATTAAAATATACTAAAATCATATTTTAAAATAATGGCTTTCCATCTGCTCATGGATAGAATCTAGTATACATAAACTTAAGACAACATGATCATTGTGACTAGTATCAGTATCACACGATACTAACGAGTAGTATCCTGAATGAAAATGGGAGCTGGCGATACAGATCACAAGAAGAATCGGAAATGTTTTTGAATCGTGAATGAATCACAACAGTTGTGTGAATGTTGGTTCCTGGATCTGTTTTGCGATTCAAAGCTTCAGGAAGAAGCCAGGTTGTGTGCACATAAGGGCCAGGTAGTGCACGCGACCCAGTTTCTGAAAGAGGGAATCAAGGTTTTCTAATCGGGTCACACGTGTGTCGGGTCCGAGTGATCCAATTGTGAAATTTTCACCCTTTTATACTAATTTTTTAGTGCTCAAGGGGTGGGAAGTGCTGAAAACACCCCTCCTACGAATCCTAGGTTTTCTTTATTCCGTTTTAAACAGTGAAAGTTATCCCCACCTCTTAAAACTTCACGTTACTACTTGTTTTCTGATTTGCAGCCAAGATTGACTTTTATTCCCCCCACCTCTATTTCTAATAATATTTTAACAAGGCTTTGAAATTTGGATTTATTATCACTTGAATGTTTATCTATTCTGAAGTTTCTATTTTTATTTGTTGGTTATAACGGAATTATTTGACTTTAAAAGCTAATATCTTTTATTTATATATTTGTAAATATATTTTATATTATTGATCATGTATCTTACGATTCATGACTCTGAAAATAGATCTTCTGATTCACGATATGAATCTCGATTTGATAGCCTTGCACCTGATATGGAAGATATGGATTCATTAGTGGTGTTGCTTTTGTAGATATGTAGGAGGTCTGGTATGCTGTGTTGCATACTTGCATGACGCTGTCTCTAGTTTTTAGGTGTTCCCTTTTTTTTTTGTGAGGATGTGTTATTCTTTTGTATTGTTCTATCTTCTTATGTTAAAAAATTTCAAAATAAGATGATCAACGATTTTAAAAAATGCATAATTGAGTAAGATGCATATCTCTAGTACATGATCTCTTATTTACTTTTGCAGGATGCCTTTTGTTTACTATGTTTATTCAGCTGAAATCACTCTCTTTTTTTTTGTTGGAATTTTACCTTGACTAATACATGCCTTCGTTAGGGATATTTTGGAGAACAAATTTTCATAAATTTAAATAAAAAATCAATAGCTTCTCTTTTTGCATGGCTCAAACTGGATGTTACACTCATATTGCAGAGCTAGATGTTTTGATCAGTTTAGCTATTGCTGGTGATTGCTATGAAGGACCAACATGCAGACCACGTTTCTTAGGTACATTAAGTTCAAAAGATGCTCCTTATGTCTATGCTAAAAGTTTGGGACACCCAGTCCTTAGAAGTGATTCCTTAGGCAAGGGTTCTTTTGTACCCAATGACATAACCCTTGGAGGTCAAGATCATGCTAGCTTTATCCTTCTAACTGGCCCTAACATGGGTGGAAAGTCAACTCTTCTTCGCCAAGTTTGCTTAGCTGTGATTTTGGCCCAGGTTAGGCCTTTGACACTTTTGTTCAGTAAATTGGATTTTACCTATGTAGTTGCTCATTTAGTTTCTTTTGCAGGTAGGAGCTGATGTTCCTGCAGAAAGTATGAAATTGTCACCTGTGGACCGGATATTTGTTCAAATGGGTGCCAAAGATAATATCATGGCTGGCCAGAGTACCTTTTTAACTGAGCTTTTAGAAACTGCAACAATGCTGGTGAGATGCCCCCTCGACTATCAATTTTTATCACATGAAATTGGAGTTATGGAGGCATATAAATACAGACTTAGGATCTTCTTTTAATTTTAGTCAAGTTGTCAGTTTATTCTTGGCTGCTAATACGTTACTTGCTAGAAACTATGAAACAATGGTTATATTTCAAGCGCTGTTTCTTGTGTTGAACATGAATGTATTGTGCTATTTATGGTAAGCATAGTTTCCATAAAACATAACAAGCAATGACATGACATGAATGAAGAAACTTTTTCTCTTTGCCTTTTTTCATCAGAGCTTATTCAGTTGGATAATGTTCCATCTGTGTAATGAGATAGAATGTAGTTTATTTCATGTCTGTATCAAGAAGCTTTTTGAAACCTTTTATTTTGCTTGATATCAATTATAGATGCCTGTGATCCTGAACTGATGTAAGCATTCTTTCTTTCTGAATATGCACTTGACTGCGAGAGCAGTCATCAGCCACTCATAATTCATTGGTTGCTCTGGATGAGCTTGGGCGTGGAACCTCAACTTCTGATGGACAAGCCATTGCGTATGTTTCTGTTATGTGAATAGTTGCATGCTTTGTCTCCAATGTTCTCAGTATTCATGATTGATTTCAAATTTATGGTGTCAATCTTAGATTCTGCATTGTTTATTTCTAATATTCGGCAGGGAGGCAGTACTGGAATATCTTGTGCGGAAGGTGCAGTGCCTTGGATTGTTTTCGACGCATTATCATCGATTAGCTATAGTTTATCACCAAGATCCCAAGGTATACTAAAGTTTATCCAGTATAATTATGGTTGTATTTCGACTTCATCCTCCAATGCTTATAAGTATTTAGGCTCAAATTTGCTAACTATACTTTATTGGCCATAAGATCACCAGCCACAACTTATTTAGATATAACATGTGAGGGTGTTTAAAATTTTTTTGTCAATTAGAGTTCCAGTTTACATTTTGGGTAGTGTTGAAAAAAATTAGTTTCTGTCTGAGTTGGCTTTTCACGCATTTATCATGAAGGTCTCTCTCTGCCATATGGCATGCCAAGTTGGTGATAGAAATGCAGGTGTGGACGTGGTCACCTTTCTTTACCGGCTGACCCCTGGTGCATGCCCCAAGAGCTATGGTATTAATGTTGCCCGGTTAGCTGGTATGATTCCTTTCTCTTTGGAACTAATGGTGATATTACAAATGTTGACAGTCTACATGTTCACTTAAAATCCATGCTTCTCAGGATTGCACATTAACTTTTTGCTCATTTAACATTTAACTCTGTGGCCTTAAAATTGATTCTTTGTCCAGCATATTTACATTGTGACCTAAACTTCAGTTTGACTAAAATGTATCAAGAATTTAACATGGGTTTGCATCACTCTAGGAAACTGTTAATGTGTGTTTTGCTGATTTACTGTTATTGCTATGAATCTTGCACACCCCTTTTTATGTTATATCATTATCAATCAATTATTATTAATATCATAATAAATCAAATCAAATTTACTTCAGGACTTCCGATTTCTGTGCTTAAGAAGGCTGCTGCCAAGTCCAGAGAATTTGAGGCCATGTATGGTAAATGCAGGATGGTGTCTTCTGAAGCAAACTCTTCCGAACAAAATTTGTTTGATGAGATGACAGCTATCGTACGACAATTGTCTGATGTTGTTAAAGATTTGAATTGCCCGGATACCATTTTCTGCAGTACCCTAATTGAGCTTCAGGGTAAAGCAAGAGAATTCCTGCAGCGACTTTAATCTAGACATGATTGTCATAACATCTTTTAGGGCCATACTTTGCTGTTGATATGAATCCTTGTGTAATAGGGGCTAGTCTTGCATGATCTGTTTTGTTTTTCATGTTCTAGTGAAACACTGGTAGTTGAATTCAGTTTTACTTATGCCAAAAGTAGTGGATACGATATAATATTCAGTATTGAGTGGCTAAGTGAGAGAGGGATATGTTGCATAAACTATTTTAAGGAACAAGGGTCCCAACAATTAAAAAAATAGAAATATCATATTGGAAATCATAATTTCTAAATTCATAATCTTTTGAACATTTTTCAATTTAAAATATAACCTATGAATTTCTTGAATCATTTGGTGACTCATTTTGTTGAACTCATTAGAAATTCAAAATCCTTGCAGTAGTGTGGAATACTTTTATAATTATGGATGTGGGTTTGAGACCTTTTGAATTAATATTACTTTAGTCAAAACTAAGCTTTATTTTGCTTAATTCCGACTCTTCTAAGGTAAAAAATTAAATTAAACGTGTATGATTTGGTTAGTTTTATTCAATGTCTTTCAGGAATAATCGTTTTGAATGTGGGAAACCTGTTCACCTGAAGGTGGACTATCCCACCTTTAAAGGGAAGTCAGCAAAGAAGAATGATAGATGAGATAATGACACAAGTTCAAATTTAGAACCAAAAAATGAAGAGTCAGCCAATCTATCTCTAATAGTGTATCATCAATCTGATGATGATGAGGTAAGTGAATCCGAACCCTTGTTTAATCCCTCTTTTAATGAGCTTCAAAATGCCTTTAATGATCTTCATAAAGAATATGTTAAGATTTCTAAACTTTTCCTAAAACAGAAAAATAAAATTAATATTTTGGAAAGCCATAATAAAGTATTGAAAAATGATGTATACATGTTAAAAAACAAAACCCTCTTCTTTTTTGTGTCAAAAGTATATTGCTCTTGAAACTAAGGTTTCTACATTAAGTTTTGAACTTAGTAAGTTAAACAAGAGTATTCACAATTTGGACAAAATTATAAAAGTCCAAAGACATTCAACAGACAGTAGAGGTTTTGGCTATGCAAAGAGCCATGTTGCTAAAAATAAGAATGCCATGGCAAAGACAAACATGGGAAGCACCATAAAATTTCAAAAGGAAAATGTCCATACTAATCATATTTTTAAAATAAACTCTAGAGGGAGGGCGAATTAGTTGTCAGATTTATATTGGCATTTTTTCTACTGTAACGATAAGAGTTTGTTGCAGTGGAAATAAAGTAGAAAAATCACCAAGTGAAAACAGGAAAATGAGAGAATAAAGAGAAGAGAATAAGTACAAAGATGTTTTATACTGATCCACCTTCTTGTCCATAGAAAGCTACGTCCAATACTCTTGCAACACACATAATTTATTTACTTGATATTATGAGTTGCAATTACAATTTCTCTCCCCGAGACTCCTTGTATATCACACACTCACTAATATCCCACACCCTTGGAAAACAACATTTTCCAAGTACTTTCTTCCATTCTCACAACACCAATGTGATGAAAAGTTTACAATAATGAATGCAGAAAACTTTCTAGGGCCAAGATTGCCTTACAAGATATAAAATTGCTATCAATCCTCTGGCTCTTTCAATACTTAATATACAATGCTCAAGACGTGTCTAAGTTTGAAAAACTTTAGAACAATTACTTAATGCAACTTCAGAAAATTCTGAAACTTTGGAACAAAAGTTGCATATAAAAGTGCAGAGAATTATATGTGAAAATTATGAAAGATTGGATGATGAATGGTGTCACAAAATGGGTGTTCTTTGGCCTTTAAATAGGCTTTCAACCAGCCAATATACCCTTACATGAAGGTGGGACACGATTGGAATGAAACCCATTAAGTTTGGATGAAAGCTGTTGAGTTTGGATTTGAAAATTTGATTTAACAACTCTTTGCAATCGGTTATTGAAGCATGTAATCAATTACCTAAACATTCTACTCAATTGAGTAATAGGTTACTGCATACAATAATCGGTTACGTTGAGTTGATTTTTGCTGGGTAACTTATTACTCAGTCAGGTAACTTGTTATGCAGTCCTAGTATCATGTTACTCATTATTACACACTCCAAGTAACTTGGTACCTAGGTCTAGTAGCCTGTTACTCAGGTCAAGTAATCCATTATTTAGCATCAGCGGTGTGCACCCAAAATTAACTTAGCCATAAAAAATCATGAAGTCATGCATGACCTCACTTCAAGTAGCCCACCATAGGCTTTTCAAGAGTAGCTCACCATAACTGGTCCGATAGCTCACAACTAGCCTTGGTGAGTCAAGCTTAAGGAGGTGACCAAGCTACTTGACCAAGTGACCAAACCCATGCTGAAGGGTTTGGTCAGCTGCTGAGCGGTGCAAAGAAGCAGCTCAGCGGTGGCATGAAAAATTCTATAAATAGGAAGGCATTTCCTCCATTCAAGAGGTGTGCTTCCCTTAAGAAAAAACACAATTCTCTCTTATTATTTCTTAGTTCGAAAGCTCGGTTCATAGAAGCTTTTGTAAGTAAGTTTTATAGCTTTTAGTTTATAATTCAAGAGGAGAAATGAGAAGGCAAATGAGATGCAAAAATTCATTTTGTAATCTCATTTGGAACTTAAAGCATCCAATCCTTAGATGGATGGCTCATGCTCCTAACAATTTCATTTGAAAGTTGATTATGTATTTCTTCTTCTTCTTTTATTCTAAATTTGAATTTTCATCATTCAAGTTGGTGCTTTGGTTAATTTTATTTGTTTGAGAAGTTCTTAATGCTCTTTTTAGATTGATCACCTAAAAACCGATTTCAAGTCATGAAAAATTACTTGTCTCAAACACTTAACAAATAAACTAAGAAGTAGTTGTACTACTTAGTTCATTTGCCAAGTTAAGAATGCTTTTCTTAAGATCTTATATTCATTACTACTTCAATATTAGAGTAGCCAACATTAGGGTGTTAAAACCTAGTTTCTTTGTGGACGTAGTATTGTTTAGTAGTGAATATAAGTGATCATCATTCTACCATTTTAGGACATACACTAAAAGGAGGATTTCAGACCTTGGTGTTTGGAGTTAATCAAAGTAAAACATAAGAACTTGTCTAAGTAGTTCAAATACATAAGAAGTTGAGAAATACTTTCATCATTCAAAATGATCTTGTCTCCTCAAGAATTTGTTAGTACTTAGTTTATATTTCTTGTTTAGTGTTTATGTGCATATCAAATCAAATAAAAAGTAACCAAAATATGTTCACTCATTATTTGTGCATTGACATATTCATATGATTCATTCTATTAGGCAATTCCTTGTGGTTCGACATAACCCTATACTATACTACAATTGAATCTTGAAAGAGATGTAAATTGTAAAATAGTAAAGTGTTATCAATAAATTTATTTGTTGAAACACCTTTTAATATACAAAAGTGATGAAGCTAACTAACTAACTTTTATTTATTGTTATTTACATTCCGCAATTTATTTATTCTTTAATACCAACCTTCCTTAAGGAAGAAGTTTGGTTTGTTAATAAAAGGAACCCGAAAGGGAGTAAATAAATAAAGGTCACTTAACTTTATTATTCTTTTGTTCTTTATTTATTTATTTGTTTCTAACAACTAACTATTCATCACTTTTGTACATTAGAATACCATTAAATCGGTGTTGGAATTTATTCCACAAAACCGAGATGGTATTCAAAGGTACTTAATAATTATGTAATAGGAGATTGCTTCGATACCATTGTACCGGCGCTAGAATTTATTTTAACAAAGCCGAGATGGGGCAAAGAAGGAAGAACTTATTCACATGATTATTAGAAGTAAGTTGTAACTGGAATATTCTTGAAACCATTATACCGACGTTGGAATTTATTTCAACAAAGCCAAGATGGCGAGCAAAGAATAAAACCGGGTTCACTTACTTAACCAAATAAAGAAAACACACCGAAGATGAGGAAACTTTCCCTTTCAACAACGGGCTCTAGTCTTGCAAGACATGGATGAAAATGTTCTACCCTTACTTGTGAACATGGACGCAATCAAGAGATTCTACGCCTAAAAATAAGCAATAAAAAAGAAAGAAAAAAAGGATCTGAATGGACGACCTAAACAAAAATTAGGGTATGAACAAAAGAATGTTAGGTTGAAAACCAAAAGGGTGATCTAAGCAAAAGTTAAGCCAATTAAAAAGGCGTCTCTCTTGTGAGTCTATTACACATAGGGCAAGCCAAGATCATACATGCGTCTGTGCATCAAGCCGGGATCACAGAAATTTTGAGCAATGTGGGAAGGAATAGGGAGGTTTCTGAAGAATTAAACATTCATGACATAATGGTCCAATAATTCAGTTGTCTTGGAAGATTGATTGATGGATGAGAAATTACCTTATACTTGGCCAAAAGTTTTTGCACAAGTTTTTTAACTTATAGCATATATACTCTCAAACCTTACCATGTATAATCCTTGAATATCAATTGAAGAAAGTTCATTCATCTCCCAAATACACCTTTGTGCATACATATTTACTTTTATAAGTCTCAAGTTATATAAATATAATGCTCGAAATTTATAATTAGATATCTTTTATGATAATTTATTTCACAAGTGGTTCTGGATTGTAAAACTCACTAAAACATAGTCACGATGCATGCATGAATGGAGAGCATGTATTATGTCTTACAAGAAAGTGGGATAGAAAGTGTGATCAATGTCAGTTGATTAGTTGTTGTCTACCCATGAAGCTCTAAGGTTCCATATCAATCAAACTTCATAATGATAATTTAATTATTCACATATGTGTAACCCATTATACATCATTACAAACATCTTCACATTACACATACAACATTTGCATTCACACCGTCATATGCATACATGGCTAGCGTATTTAACCCCTCATTGGTCTATTTATCATGTGACCTAGGATCCCTCGTTATCCGTGTGTTCTACTGGTGTCATCTTTGCACCCAGACCCCCACAATGCCCTCGTGTTGAGCTTTTGACCCCCAATGGTCTCATCTTTGCACTCAAGCCCCTAGTGGTCTCATGTTGTACCTTCGACCCCTAGTTGTCTCATCTTTGCACCCAAACACCTAGTGGTCTCGTGTTGGGCCTTCGACCCCCCAGTGGTCCCATCTTTGCACCCTGACCCCTAGTAGTCTCGTGTTGTGCTTTTGACCCCTAGTGGTGTCATCATTGCACCTAGGCTCCACAGTGGTCTCGTAAAGTGCTTTTGACCCCCTAGTGGTCTCATATTTGCACCTAGGCCCCCTAGTGGTCTCGTGTTGTGCCTTCGACCCCCCAATGGTCACATCTTTGCACCCAGCCTCCAGTGGTCTCTTTTTATGCCTTCGACCCCCAGTGGTCTCATCTTTGCACCTAGACCCCCTAGTGGTCTCGTGTTGTGCTTTTGACCCCTAGTGGTCACATCTTTGCGCCTAGGCCTCCCAGTGGTCTTGTGTTGTGCCTTTTGTAACCAGACCCCTAGTGGTCTTGTATTATGCCTTTGACCTCCCAATGGTCTAATCTTTGCACCCAAAGCCCACTAGTAGTCGCGTGTTGTGCTTTTGACCCCGTAGTGGTGTCATATTTGCACCCGACCCCTAGTGGTCGCTTGCTGTTCCTTTTGACCCCCTAGTGGTCTCATCATTGCACCCTAGGCTCCTAGTGGTCTCTTGTTGTGCCTTTGTCCTTCCAATGGTCTCATCTTTGCACCCAGACCCCCAATGGTCTCGTGTTGTGCTTTTGACCCCCAATGGTCTCATCTTTGCACCCGCCCCCATTGGTCTATGTTGTGCCTTTGACCCCCCAATGGTCTCATTCATCACAATACAACATCATCCTTGTCACTCATAATATTTTTAACCACTAATATCGAGCTTACACTTTTTGCACACACTAGAGATTTCTTCCTTGTGTATTATTTCCCGGTCAAAATTTGGTCTTTCTTATCTTTACACCTTTCTCACCATGATAACCTAAATAACCTTCGTTACTCTTATTATCTAGTAAGAAACAAGCAAAGAGGCACAACTGTAAACATCCAATTTTGATCCGGGTAATTTAATTTTAAAATATATGTTGTTGGGTAAGTAAATAAATTATAAAAATAAAGGGGCGATTAGGAATTGGGCTCCTTTGGCCCATTCAGATTAGGGTTTGAAACCCTAATCTATCCCCCTTTATAATTCTTGTTTTAGAAACAAGGAGGGCACTTGGAATATTCAAAAATAAGGAAAAAGGTGGCAGAAAACCTAAAAAAGAGGCAATCCAAGTTTGAAGGGGAGGAAAGCACTAAACAAGAAAAATTTACTGAGTTCATCTTCTTCTTCATTCCTCCAATCCCCCAAGCATTCTAATAGTTTCACTTTTTGTTCTCTATTTTGTTAGTGTTCATATGTTTATGGGTGTGTGTATGTGTGATCTACTTTAATTTGATTACATTACCATTAAAACAAATAAGGTTCTATCACACAAGGCTTGCCGCAATGGTGTTCGGTCACCATCCATGTTGCCACCTACGCGTCTCCTCCGGCAACGCCGTGCCGCCTTTGTGTGAAGAAGAAGACGACAATAGCCATGGGAGCTTCGAATCTCCCGACACCACCTTGGGGGATCTCTGTGGGTTAGTCACTTGCTGGTCTAAGTCACCTGTTGCACGCCATGTTGGTTCTGTCCAGAACCACCATCACTAGAAGCGCCCCTATCCTTGGCACCGATAACATGAGTGGGGATGATGAACAATGTTCCTCCCTAAAGTTCTAACCTGTTTTCCTTTCTTCTTTTTTTAATTTTATAATTTGTTATTTTTCATTTTGTGTTTGTTGTTTTATTAAATATTGTGTTTGGTTCAAAATCAGTGTAATCCTTATTCCGATTTAACATTATCCATATTCACGACCTGATATTATGTATGTCATGTTATGCACATTTTAAGTGATAGCTGTATGTTATTCTTATCTAGGATTATTATCATTATGTTTATTGTTAGGCCTTATCATGGGTATATTACTGTTTGATTTTTAGATTTTTTATATATATATATATATATATATTTTCATTATTCTTATTACTGTTCTTTGTCTTTTAATTTGTTATTTTGTTTTGTTATTTTATTTTATTTTTAATTTGTTTCACAATAAAGAGAACGTATTATAATAATAAAAACGAAATAAAAAATAAAAAATTCAAAAAAAAGAAATGTAAAGTACGTTATAGGCTGAGTGCTTTGATGTGTTACTTTATCTTGACTAAAACGAGGAGAGGTAGCCCCACTATAGGCATGTGCCCTGTCGTTTAGAACAAAAGTTGCATGAAAACGTGTAGAGAATTGTATATGAAATTGTATGTAATTTGTGTCTATTGATTGTATTTCAATGAAAGCTTTTCAGTTTAGATTTGAAAATCTAGTTATAACAACTTTGTGTAAAAGATTTCTACTTCTTCTTATATTCTAAAAGATTTGAATTTTAATCATTCAAGTTGGTGCTTTGATTAATTTTACTTGTTTGAGAAATTCTTAATGCTCTTTTTAGATTGATCACCTAAAAATTGATTTTCTCAAACACTTAACAAATAAACTAAGAAGTAGTTGTACTACTTAGTTTATTTTCCAAGTTAAGCGTACTTTTCTTAAAATCTTATATTTATTACTACTTCAATATTAGAGTAGCCAAGATTAGGGTGTGACAACCTTGTCTCTTGTGGACATAATTTTGTTTAGTAAAAAATATAAGTGATTATCATTCTACCATTTTAGGACATACAATAAAAGGAGGATTTTAGAACTTGGTGTTTGGAGTTAAATGAAGTAAAACATAAGAACTTGTCTAAGTATTTCAAACTAATAAGAAGTTGAGAAATATTTTCCTTATTCAAAATGATCTTGTCTCCTCAAGAATTTGTTAATGTTTAGTTTATTTTTCTTATTAATTGTTTATATGAAATTCAATTCAAATCAAAACCAAAATATGTTTAACTCATTATTTGTGCATTAACATATTTATGAGATTCATTCTATTAGGTAACTCCTTGTGGTTCGACATAACCCTATACTATACTACAATTGAATCTTGAAAGAGGTGTAAATTGTAAAATAGTAAAGTGTTATTAATAAATTTATTTGTTGAAACACCTTTTAATATACAAAAGTGATGAAACTAACTTACTAACTTTTATTTATTCTTATTTACATTCCGCTATTCATTTATTCTTTAATACCAACCTTCCTTAAGGAAGAAGTTTGGTTTGTTAATAAAATGAACACGAAAGGGAGTAAATAAATAAAAGGTCACTAAAATTATTATTCGTTTGTTCTTTATTTATTTATTTGTATCCAACAACTAACTATTCATCACTTTTGTATATTAGAATACCATTAAACCGATGTGGGAATTTATTCCACAAAACCGAGATAGTATTCAAAGGTAGTTAATAATTATGTAATAGGGGATTGTTTCGATACCATTGTACCGGTGTTGGAATTTGTTCTAACAAATCCGAGATGGGGCAAAGAAGGAATAACTTATTCACATGAATATTAGAAGTAAGTTGTAACTGGAATATTCTTGAAACCATTATACCGGCGTTAGAATTTATTTCAACAAAGCCGAGATGGGTATTCAAAGGTACTTAATAATTATGTAATAGGAGATTGCTTCGATACCATTACACCGACGTTAGAATTTATTCTAACAATGCTGAGATGAGGCAAATAAGGAATAACTTATTTACCTGATTATTAAAAGAAGTAAGTTGTAACTGGAATATTCTTGAAACCATTATACCGACGTTGGAATTTACTTCAACAAAGCCGAGATGACGAACAAAGAATAAAACAGAGTTCACTTACTTAATCAAATAAAAAAGAAAACACACCAAGGAAGAGGAATTCCGCTCTCAACAAGTTCGCACCACTGCCGAACGATTTGTTGGGAGGGGAAGGCCTCTTTCGAGAAAAACCTTTCAACAAATTGGTGTCGTTGCCGGGGAATTGCTTTAATAATAGAATATTTCATATTTATATGTCATTTATCAAATAATTGTGCATACAATTTTCTTTCTCTTTTGTATAAATTTATTTGTCCTTTTGTACATCTTTATTTTTATGTTTTGTACATTTGAAAAAATTAAAAACTCAAAGAAAAAAGTGAATTAGTGGAGTGAAAACCCACTAGTTAAGAAACCTTTTATTGTTGTTATAAAATTTTTAGGAGATGTGGAGGTACCCCTCATCAACTTTTTCAAAAGAATAACATAAAAGAGATTTAAATAAACAAGGATTAGTGGCTGGACTTTTTCTTCAAGAAGGGAAGCCACTTGAATCCTTAAAGGTTAAAGTATTCACCATGTACTTTCTGATGATGATACTTTATCTTGTGATACTTTAACCAAACATCTCCATCAACATGCCTTAGTAAATGATTTTGAAATTGTCAAATTAATTTTTAAAACTAAGAGCATGCCTGTTACATTTGTGCCAAAAATGAATTTTTCCAAACTTGAGAACTCCTAAAAAGTGTGTTATTTGGTTCATCATTTAACAAAATAAATTCATGAAATTCTGAATGGATTTATTTATGGATGTTTGGTGTGATAAAATGTGTTTTGAAGTTCCATAAATTCTGTTTGAACTTCCATTTTATCACTTTGATTTGAAATATGATTGAATTTTTTTATAAACATCAATTTTCATGAAAAAGCATGTTGTTTGGTTGGAATTCTCTCAATCAAATTTTCATGAACTTAGTGTCTTAGGAAATTATAATTTCATGTGAATTGTTAGACTAACCTCAAAGCAAAAGAAAATTTCAAGTTCAAAATGATTTACAGGAAAATAAGTCCAAACAAACAGACAAAAAATGAGGAGTTGATGGCACACTATATAGGAGAGGATAGTGAAAACAAGGAGAATGAAATTTTGTGTTCTCTTAAAAATGGTGGTTAGTTTTAATTTTCTTTTTCATTCTTTCAAAATATTATACAAACTTCCTAAAAATATTTTTTTTTGACTTGAGGACAAGTCAAGTACTTAAGTTGGGGGAAGTGTGTATAACATTTTGAAAGAATGAAA
>NC_032024.1:12015985-12016825 GCF_001865875.1 Lupinus angustifolius
AATACTCTGATAAAATTGTAAGCTCTGTGTATTCATTTCATTATCGGTTAATTGTCGTGCAAGAAACCGAATCTGTCTGAGCTTGCTGTTCTGTTTTAATCGATTAAGTCAATTGCGTTAATCGATTATCTTCATTCCTTTAATCGATTAATTTGGGGTAATTCAGCATTAAGTGTTGATTTTCGAAAAGCGGATATTCTAACCGCTACACCTATTCAACCCCCTCTTCTAGGTGTATTTTAACCACTGATACCTAACAGTTATAAGTTGGATAAAATGCAAACGTTTTTTAAAATCATTTATCACGACCTTGTGAATTTGTTTAAAAATCAAAGAGTTGTACATAAACCAACCTTGTGAGGGAGTGTAAGCCAATCCAAACACAATAATTATGTTAGCTTAGTGAGAAACTTTTTTGTTTTGCAGAATTGATTTTGTTTGAATATTTCTTTACTTGGTTCCAGACAATTTGATAGGGTATGATCAAGGCAAGTTCTTTCAATTAGAATGTGCCACTTGACCAAATATGACCAACCAAAAATAGGAATATCCTTTGTTAACCCCTTTGAGCCTTAAAATAAAATTTTATTTTCAAAATCAAACCTTGATCCTAATATGGAAAAACAAAAATAATCTCCTATACTTTTATATAAGTAAAAAGAGAGCATTTTTCAAAAGGAAGGTTGATGGAAGAAATTAAGTTGGGGGGAATGGTTGGCCATGTAACAAAGTGTTCAAGGAAAAATTCTCAATCTCTTTACAAATAAAAAAAGTAAAGAAAAAGATCCAAATTAAAAAAAAGAGAGTGAAAAGAGATTGAGAAAATTAAAGAGAAGTTAC
>NC_032024.1:12016925-12017213 GCF_001865875.1 Lupinus angustifolius
GAAAAGATGTGTTCAATTCTTAGTTTGAAGCATTATGAGTCAAAGTCACATAATCATAAACACATCTCATGGAACTTAAAAGGAATCACGCATAAGTTTTGATCTTGTACAAACCTAATTTTTCCAAAGCCAAGTGGTTGTTATTTTACCTTTTGTTTGGGGACAAACAAAATTTTAAGTTGGGGGAGTTTGATAAGTTCAAAAAGTATACACTTTTCAGCATCATTTTATGGCACTTATCCTATGCAAATTGTAGAAAACCAACTTAAATTAACACTTTTTAGGTGA
>NC_032024.1:12017313-12025558 GCF_001865875.1 Lupinus angustifolius
CTTCACCATGAAGAAATCAAGCACAAAGTTGTCCAGCCAAGCCAAGCACCAAGCACCAAGCCAGATAAGCCAAGCACCAAGTACCAGGCCAGATCAGCCAAGCACCAAGCACCAGGCCAGGTCAGCTAAGCTGCTGAAACAGATAGCTGAGCGTGGGACCAGGTCAGCTAAGCTGCTGAAACCGGCAGCTAAGCTTGAGACTAGGTTAGCCAAGCTGCTGAAACAAGCAGCTGAGCGTGGGACCAGGTCAGCTAAGCTGCTGAAACATGCAACTGAGCATGGGACCAGGTGAGCTAAGCGCCTGGCGCACTAGAAAAATGATTGCTAGGTCAACTCATGGAACATCTTACTTTTTCTTTGCATAAAGGCGAAGAATATGACCTCATGGATGACATAAGGCTATGACAAGAAGGAGGAGGTTTTACCGTGCATGTAACCTAGCCCACCATAGGGGTCAAGTAGGAGCCAAAGTGGTTCTTCATAGGGGCCAATGGTTAGCAGCTTAGCTGCCAAACAGGCATGAAATTCTCAATTCTAAAACATTATACATTCTTTCGAAAATTCTTCCTAGTTTATTCCCCTTCTTTCCTCCATATTTTCCTTCCATTTTAGGTAGTTTTTAGGCTAGTTTTAGAGTAGTTTTTCATGTAATTCAAGAGGAGAATGGACAAGGCAAATGAGATGCAAAAATCCATTTTGTAATCTCATTTGGAACTTAAAAGCATCCAATCCTTGGATGGATGGCTAATGCTCCTACAACTTTCATTTGGATTATGGTATGATTGTATTTCTTTCTTCATTATAATTTCATTTGAATTTTAATCATTCAAGTTGGTGCTTTGGTTAATTTTATTTGTTTGAGAAGTACTTAATGCTCTTTTTAGATTGATCTCCTAAAAACTGATCTCAAGTCATAAAAATTACTTGTCTCAAACACTTAACAAATAAACTAAGAACTAGTTGTACTACTTAGTTTATTCACCAAGTTAAGCATGCTTTTCTTAAGATCTTATATTCATTACTACTTCAATGATCAATGAGTTCTAGGCATGTTGATTGTTGATCCATCTTCAAGCTTTAACTAATTCTTTGTCTTCATCACAACATAGGCAAAACATTGCTAGTGCAATCCTTGACACTTTGCACTTTCACAATCTCCCCTTTTTGATGATGACAAACACCACAACAAATATCACATTTAATTTGATGAATTAGCTTGACGATGTTGTTTATTTGCATAACGGTTGTGAATTCAAAGTTGAAGTGATTTGCTCTCCCCTTAGGTAAGCAATGATCATTACGGAAGCTATTATACAACCTGCAAATACATTAAACACAACAAGCAATCTTTCTCCCCTTTTGATATTATCAAAAAAGATACAAATATTCAATTCTAGTTAAAAGTCAGAAGAGTTATTTGGTTACAACAGACTGTAATTAATCAATTAATTTTGAGCGTTTAATTAATCAACCAGTTGTAAGAAAATTGCACAAATGCTCATTTATACATTGAATTACGGGCAATAGTACACAAAATTCGTGGAATTGCAACTAATACTTAATCCAATAATTATAGCAATGATTTCTGAACTTTGGCGGTCGGGTGTGACGAAAATTAAACAAATTTCAAGGAAAAATTCCTTTTATTTCCTGCTTTGCAACCTCTAATCATTGGCTTGCAGAGTTTATCGGTTGTCGAGCATATAATTATGTAATAGGAGATTGCTTTGATACCATTGTACCGGCGTTAGAATTTATTCTAACAAAGACGAGATAGGGGAAAGAAGGAATAACTTATTTACATGATTATTAAAAGTAAGTTGTAACGGGAATATTCTTTATACCATTATTCCGGCGTTAGAATTTATTTCAACAAAGCAGAGATGGCGAACAAAGAATAAAACCGAGTTCACATACTTAATCGAATAAAAATGGAAATACACCAAAGAGGAGGGATTCCGCTATCAACAAATTGGCACTAATTCTAGGACGATTTGTTGAGGGGGAAAAGCCTCTCCCCGAAAATCCTTTCAACATTCATCAAAACCATGCCAAGGTAATGAGCAAGATCTTCTTCACAATCTCCCCCATTTTAACGATGAAGAACCAACACCTTTTGAAATTGGATTTTTTTTGTAATTAACAAACTTCATGAGATATGACATGTTTTTTACTTCATCAATAGAAGGAAAAGCTAGGTTTCTAGCACTATATATATATATATATATATACACACACACGAAAGGGGTAACAAGATATATTTTGACTTTATTTTGGAAGCCAAGGTCATAATAAATGAGATGAACTCAATTTTTGGAAATGCTATAAGATAAATAAATAACTTGAAATACCATAACATTATAACATAGTAAAGTATAAGAAGTTCATAATTTGCAGAAAGTAAAAGTTTAATACCAATTACATAATAAACAACTAACATGTTCAATAACAACAACATCAAAGAAACGGTAAACTACACAAAACCTAATCAAAACTACACTAAGATCCCGACTCAGCCTAATTAGTATGTTCAACATCCAAATCCATATAGTCCAGTCGATCAAATAGTCGATGAAATTCTACTTAGACTTGTTGATTTACAACATCAAGAGCATCCATCCGAATGGTGATGTAGCCTATAAGTGAGAATAACTCGTCCATAAGTTGGATGGCATGGAACTAGACGATGATGACTCAACATGAAATAAAGATGGTTGTTGAGTAGGAGGGTTAATAGAAGGGTTTTCAGTTTGAGCAGTCTAACGATCACCATGAGGCTTATAGATCATATCTGTGGTATCCCGAAAGAATCCAATTTTGTGGATGACATCCACATCAATCATATTTTCCTGAGCATCGAGTATGATATTTGACTCTCCAATGAGAGAAACACCAAAATGCTCAAAAATGGCAGTTATGATGATAACATAAGGTAAGGGACCAAAATCACATCTAAGGGCCCACATTTGTCTCATTACCATCGATACCCAATTCATTAGGACATTTTTCTTAATAGCATACATCAATTGTAGTTCCATATCATTAAGTTGAGAATGATTTGAAATTTTTGGAACTATGATGTAACTAAGAAAGTAATGAAGCAAACAATCCTCTAAGTTTAAATTTCCAGCAAAAAGGATATTTCTACTTTTTACAGTATCACTTATGGCCCTTTGCTTACAAATTTCAATTTCCCTCAGTTATTCACTTTCATCTGAGCATCGCTTACTAATTATATTGGAGTATAAAGGATAGAAGTACCTATTGAAGACTTATACACTAACTGTAGCTTGATCTTCTTGTGTCTTCAATGTCCTCTTCCTTTTTCCTTCTTTTTGTTTGATCTTGGTGTCTTCATCAAAACTATGCCAAGGTAAGGAGCAAGATCTTTTTCACAATCTCCCTCTTTTTGATGGTGAAACCTTTTGAAATTGGTGTTATTCTATAATCAGGAAACTTTATGAGACATGACATGTTTTTGACTTCATCAAAAAGAAGGAAAAGCTAGGTTTCTAGCACAATATATATACATGAAAGGGGTAACAAGATATATTTTGACTTTATTTTGAAAGCCAAGGTCATAATAAATAAGATGACCTCAAGTTTTGGAAATGCTATAAGATAATTAAATAACTTGAAATAACTTGATGTAGCCTATAAGTGAGAATAACTCGTCCATAAGTTGGACGGCATGGAACTATACGATGATGACTCAACATGAAATGAAGAGGGTTGTGGAGTAGGATGGTCAATAAAGGGGTTTTCAGTTTGAGCAGTCTAACGATCACCATGATGCTTATACATCATATAAGTGGTATCCCGAAAGAATCCAATTTTGTGGATGACATCCACATCAATCATATTTTCCTGAGAATCAAGAATGATCTTTGACTCTTCAACGAGAGAAACACCAAAATGCTCAAAAATGGCAGTTATGATGATAACAAAAGGTAAGGAACCAAAATCACCTCTAAGGGCCCACATTTGTCTCATTACCATCAATACCCAATTCATTAGGACATTTTTATTAATAGCATACATCAATTTTAGTTCCATATCATTAAGTTGACAATGATTTGAATTTTTTGGAACTATGATGTAACTCATAAAGTGATGAAGCAAACAATCCTCTAAGTTTAAATTTCAAGCAAAAAGCATATTTCTACTTTTCACAGTATCACTTATGGCCCTTTGCTTACACAAGTCAATTTCCCTGAGTTTTTCACTTTCATCTGAGCATCGCTTACTAATTATATTGGAGTATAAAGGATAGAAGTACATATTGAAGACTTATACTCTAATTGAAGCTTGATCTTCTTGTGTCTTCAATGTCTTCTACCTTTTTCCTTCTTTTTGTGTGATGTTGGTGTCTTCATCAAAACCATGCCAAGGTAAGGAGCAAGATCTTCTTCACAATCTCCCCCTTTTTATGATAAAAAACCAACACCTTTAGAAATTGGAGTTTTTCTGTAATCAACATACTTCATGAGATATGACATGTTTTTGACTTCATCAAAAAGAAGGAAAAGCTAGGTTTCTAGCACAATATATATACATGAAAGGGGTAACAAGATATATTTTGACTTTATTTTGAAAGCCAAGGTCATAATAAATAAGATGAACTCAATTTTTGGAAATGCTATAAGATAATTAAATAACTTGAAATACCATAACATTATAACATATTAAAGCATAAGCATTTCATAATTAGTAGAAATTAAAAGTTTAATACCAATTACATAATAAACAACTAACATGTTCAATAACAACAACATCAAAGAAACGGTAAACTACATAAAACCTAATCAAAACTACACTAAGATCCCGACTCAGCCTAATTAGTACGTTCAACATCCAAATCCATATAGTCCAATCGATCAGATAGTCGATGAAGTTCTACTTAGACTTGTTGATTCACAACATAAAGAGCATCCGTTCAAATGGTGACGTAGCCTATAAGTGAGAATAACTCGTCCATCAGTTGGACGGCATGGAACTAGACGATGATGACTCAACATGAAATGAAGAGGGTTGTGGAGTAGGATGGTCAATAAAGGGGTTTTCAGTTTGAGCAGTCTAACGATCACCATGATGCTTATACATCATATAAGTGGTATCCCGAAAGAATCCAATTTTGTGGATGACATCCACATCAATCATATTTTCCTGAGAATCAAGAATGATCTTTGACTCTTCAACGAGAGAAACACCAAAATGCTCAAAAATGGCAGTTATGATGATAACAAAAGGTAAGGAACCAAAATCACCTCTAAGGGCCCACATTTGTCTCATTACCATCAATACCCAATTCATTAGGACATTTTTATTAATAGCATACATCAATTTTAGTTCCATATCATTAAGTTGACAATGATTTGAATTTTTTGGAACTATGATGTAACTCATAAAGTGATGAAGCAAACAATCCTCTAAGTTTAAATTTCAAGCAAAAAGCATATTTCTACTTTTCACAGTATCACTTATGGCCCTTTGCTTACACAATTCAATTTCCCTGAGTTTTTCACTTTCATCTGAGCATCGCTTACTAATTATATTGGAGTATAAAGGATAGAAGTACATATTGAAGACTTATACTCTAATTGAAGCTTGATCTTCTTGTGTCTTCAATGTCTTCTACCTTTTTCCTTCTTTTTGTGTGATGTTGGTGTCTTCATCAAAACCATGCCAAGGTAAGGAGCAAGATCTTCTTCACAATCTCCCCCTTTTTTATGATAAAAAACCAACACCTTTTGAAATAGGAGTTTTTCTGTAATCAACATACTTCATGAGATATGACATGTTTTTGACTTCATCAAAAAGAAGGAAAAGGTAGGTTTCTAGCACAATATATATATATATATATATATATATATATATACACGAAAGGGGTAATAAGATATATTTTGACTTTATTTTGAAAGCCAAGGTCATAATAAATAAGATGAACTCAATTTTTGGAAATGCTATAAGATAATTAAATAACTTGAAATACCATAACATTATAACATAGTAAAGCATAAGCAGTTCATAATTTGCAGAAAGTAAAAGTTTAATACCCATTACATAATAAACAACTAACAGGTCCAATAACAACAACATCGAAGAAACGGTAAACTACACAAAACCTAATCAAAACTACATTAAGATCCCGACTCAGCCTAATTAGTCTGTTCAACATCCAAATCCATATAGTCCAATCGATCAGATAGTCGATGAAGTTCTACTTAGACTTGTTGATTCACAACATCAAGAGCATCCGTCCTAATGGTGATGTAGCCTATAAGTGAGGATAACTCGTCCATAACCATTTGGTTGGATGCCATGGAACTAGACGATGATGACTCAACATGAAATGAAGATGGTTGTTGAGTAGGAGGGTTAATAGAGGGGTTTTCAGTTTGAGCAGTCTGTCGATCACCATGAGGCTTATAGATCATATATGTGGTATCCCAAAAGAATCCAATTTTGTGGATGACATCCACATCAATCATTTTTTCCTGAGCATCGAGAATGATCTTTGACTCTCCAATGAGAGAAACACCAAAATGCTAAAAAATGGCAGTTATGATGATAACATAAGGTAAGGGACCAAAATCGCCTATAAGGACCCACATTTGTCTCATTACCATCCATACCCAATGCATTAGGAAAATTTTCTTAATAGCATACATCAATTATAGTTTCTTATCATTAAGTTGAGAATGATTTGAAATTTTTGGAACTATGATGTAACTAAGAAAGTAATGAAGCAAACAATCCTCTAAGTCTACATTTCCAGCAAAAAGGATATTTCTACTTTTCACAGTATAACTTATGGCCCTTTTCTTACATAATTCAATTTCCCTAACTTAAGGTTCGAAAATCAATGGCAAGTTCCTTGCCTATGACAAATAAGAGTTTATTCTTCTTGGAAGTCAAGTTGTAGTAAAATACCCGTACAAGTTTTGGGTTGTAGGCACAGTGCATTTCACAGAGATTAAACAATCTTGTTGTCTAACAATGGTGGGGAAAATGAAATCATAACACTTAAATGAGTGTAACTTATCAAATTTTGGAGCAAAAATGGGTCTCTACATGAAATTCTATGTGAACACCTTGTGTTGTTCTTCGTTGATAAGTGTCAAACATACCTAAAATTCACACACTTTTATGGCACTTATCTTAAGCATAATTGAGAAAAACCAACTTAAAACAATACTTTTTGTATAAAATATCACAATTTAGTATATATGTGTTTGTATTTCCTTTTTATGTATTTTGTAGGATTTAGAATGATGAAAATAAGAAAAAAAGAATCATGGACCAACCAGCTTGACATGGCCACCAGCCTCGCTGAGCTGACCTGGACACCAGCTTGACATGGCCACCAGCCTGACCTAGACTAAACTGCTCTACCAAGCAGCTGAGCGGACCTGCTTGACCGCTCAGCCTAGCACCAGACTAGACCCGACACGGTCAGAAATTCAGCTTGACACAGTCAGACACGAGCTTGGCACAAGCCCAAGCTGCTGAACAAGCAGCTCAGCGGTCCAACCAAGCAGCTCAGCGGAGAACCAGACTACTGACAGATCAACAAGCACCAGGCCACGTCCCAGTCAGCACGGTCAAAAGCTGTTGGATAAGCAGCTTAGCGGTGAAGCAGGTGCAATGAGCGGTGCACACCAGACTTTACTTAACCATGAAGCAAACCATGAAGTCATCCATGACCTCACCTCAAGTAGCCCACCATAACCTTTTCAGAAGTAGCTCACAATAGCTGGTTCCATAGCCCAAAACTAGCTTTGATGACTCAAGCATAAGGAGGTGACTAAGCTAAATGATCAAGGGACCAAACCCATGCTGAAGGGTTTGGTCAGTGGCTTAGTGGTCTAGCTAAGCAGCTCAGCGGTCCAGAAGAGAAGTCTATAAATAAGAGACCATTTCATTCGAGAAAGAGATATACAACACTTGAAACAAAGAAGTCTCTCACTAGAAATCTCTCTCTGAAGTTCTTTCTTCATTTCTTAGTTTAGAGCTTTAATTTCAAGTAAGTTTTGTAGTTTTAATTTAGAATTCAAGAGGAGAAAAGGAGAAGGCAAATAAGATGCAAAAATCAATTTTGCACTCTCATTTGGAACTCAAAAGCATCCAATCCTTGGATGGATAGCTCATGCTCCTTACAATTTCTTTTGAATATGGTTATGTACTTTCTACTTCTTCTAAATTTATAAAAGTTTGAATTTTAATCATTCAAGTTGGTGCTTTG
>NC_032024.1:12025658-12026020 GCF_001865875.1 Lupinus angustifolius
AATTTTACTTGTTTGAGAAGTGCTTAATGCTCTTTTTAGATTGATCACCTAAAAAATGATTTCAAGTCAATAAAATTACTTGTCTCAAACACTTAACAAATAAACTAAGAAGTAGTTGTACTACTTAGTTTATTTGCCAAGTTAAGCACACTTTTATTAAGATATTGTATTCATTACTACTTGAATATTAGAGTATCCAAGATTAGGGTGTGACAACCTAGTCTCTTTGAGGACGTAGTATTGTTTAGTAATGAATATAAGTGTTTATCATTCTACCATTTTAGGACATACACTAAAAGGAGGATTTTAGAACTTGGTGTTTGGGGTTAATCAAAGTAAAACATAAGAACTTGTCTAAGTAG
>NC_032024.1:12026120-12030497 GCF_001865875.1 Lupinus angustifolius
ATCTTGTCTCCTCAAGAATTTGTTAATATTTAGTTTTATGTTTCTTGTTTAATTGTTTATATTCAATTCAGCAAAACCACCCAAAATATGTTTAAACTCATTATTTGTGCATTAACATATTTATGAGATTCATTCTATTAGGCAATTCCTTGTGGTTTGACATAACCCTATACTATACTAGAATTGAATCTTGAAAGAGGTGTAAATTGTAAAATAGTAAAGTGTTATCAATAAATTTATTTGTTGAAAACACTGTTTTAATATACAAAAGTGATGAAACTAACCTACTAACTTTTATTTATTGTTATTTACTTTCCGCATTTTATTTATTCTTTAATACCAACCTTCCTTAAGGGAGAAGTTTGGTTTGATAATAAAACGAACCCGGAAGGGAGTAAATAAATAAAGTCACCTAAATTTATTATTCTTCTGTTCTTTATTTATTTATTTGTTTCTAACAACTAACTATTCATCACTTTTGTACATTAGAATACCATTAAATCAGTGTTGGAATTTATTCCACAAAACCGAGATGGTATTCAAAGGTACTTAATAATTATCTAATAGGTAATTGCTTCGATACCATTGTACCAGCATTAGAATTTATTCTAACAAAGCTGAGATGGGGCAAAGAAGGAATGACTTATTTACATGATTATTAAAGGAGTAAGTTGTAACTAGAATATTCTTGAAACCATTATACCGGGGTTGGAATTTATTTCAACAAAGCCGAGATGGCGAACAAAGAGTAAAATCGAGTTCTCTTACTTCATAAAATAAAAAGAACATAACAAAAATGAAAGTAATAACCTTTCAAAAAATTGGCACTACTATCAGGACGATTTGTTGAAGGGGATAAACTTCCAACAACACCGAAAAATTACCTTTCAACATTCGTTTGCAAGAAGTCGAGCCAAGTCCAATGGATTAGTCTCAGAAGAGGTTTGTTTCCTCCTTAGAGTCATATTGGTTCGTTGCTTCTTGGTTCTTGAAGATGAAGCCATGGATTTGAATGTTTGAGAAATTATGTTTTGAGATTTGAAAAATTGGGGGTTTTCCTATGGAAGCCACCAAACACGAAAATGAGGATTGCAAAGTGTTTGGAAACGAAAATGTGATATGAATAGCTTCAAAAATCACTCAAAACAATTGAAAATGGTGGTTTTTTGAAGTTATGGGGGTTTCCATTGTGAGAGAATTTGAAATGAAGAAGATGAAGTTGAAAAAGTGGGAAAACTCCTTAAATAGCACGTAGTGTAATCGGTTGCTCGGAGTAGAGTAATTGGTTAATTAAGTGTATTTGCCTAGTTTTCAGAAATTTAGACAATGTAATTAGTTACTCTCCATTAGTAATCGGTTATAGTTTTCTTCTGTCCAAAAATTTTATCGGTTACATACCCTATGAAATGAAATTTTTAGCATTTTTAAGCGAATATAAGCACAAGTAGGCATGAGATACACATAATGAAGCACACATAGAGATATAAAAGCAAGTTTAGCATACGTAAGCTTCATCAAGAATGCTTAATTCTTGTCTAATTTTAGCCAGAGGTTTAGTAAAGATGTCTGCTAATTGGTCATGTGTATCAACAAATTCCAAGAATACATCTTTCTTTTGGACATGGTCCCTAAGGAAGTGATTCCTTTTATCAATGTGTTTGGTTCGGAAGGCATCACTGGATTTTTGGTGAGGTTTATAGCACTGGTATTGTCACATTTTAAGGGAATGAAACCCAAGTCTAAGCCATAATCTCTCAAATTTTGCTTAAGCCACAATATTTGGGCACAACAACTACCTGCTGCTATATATTCTACTTCAACAGTACTTAGGGCAACACAAACTTGTTTCCTATCAGATTTGCATCCAAAAAAAATTGAATCTGAATATTACACCAAGTCACATAGACTTATATTTGGATACCATAGTCCAACATCAAGTGTGCCTTTAAGATATTTCATAATTCTTGTAATGGCAATAAGATGTGTTTCTTTTGGTTTTGACTGCTAACATGCATAAAGACAAACACTAAATATTATATCATGTCTATTTGTATTAAGATAAAGTAGGGAAGTGATCATACCTCGATACTTAGAAATATCAACACATTTTCCAGCTTCATCAGTATCTATGTATGTTCCAGAACCCATAGGAGTGGCAATTGGTTTGCAGTCATCCATTTCAAAGCACTTTAGCAGATCCCTGTAGTATTTAGATTGACTAACAAAGAAACCATCATTGAGTTGTTTGATTTGTAGTCCAAGAAATTAATTTAATTTTCCATCATGGACATATCAAACTCCCCTTACATCAATTTTCCAAAATCACTACACAAGAGATCATTAGTAGAACCGAAAATAAAATGATCAACATAAATTTGTAGAAGAAAATATATTTTCCTTATTCAAAATGATCTTGTCTCCTCGAGAATTTGTTAATATTTAGTTTATGTTTATTGTTAATTGTTTATATGCAATTCAATTCAAAACCATCAAAATATGTTTCAACTCATTATTTGTGCATTGACATATTTATGAGATTCATTCTATTAGGAAATTCCTTGTGGTTCGACATAACCATATACTATACTAAAATGGAATCTTGAAAGAGGTGTAAATTGTAAAATAGTAAAGTGTTATCAATAAATTTATTTGTTGAAAACACCTTTTAATCTACAAAATTGATGAAACTAACTTACTAACTTTTATTTATTGTTGTTTATATTCCATCATTTATTTATTCTTTAATACCAATCTTCCTTAAAGAAGAAGTTTGGTTTGTTCATAAAATGAACCCGGAAGAGAGTAAATAAATAAAGTCACTTAAATTTATTATTCTTTTGTTCTTTATTTATTTACTTGTTTCTAACAACTAATTATTCATCACTTTTGTACATTAGAATACCATTAAACCGGTGTTGGAATTTATTCCACAAAACTGAGATGGTAATCAAAGGTACTTAATAATTATGTAATAGGCAATTGCTTCGATACCATTGTACAGACGTTAGAATTTATTCTAACAAAGCCGAGATGGGGCAAAGAAGGAATAACTCATTCACATGATTATTAAGAAGTAAGTTGTAACTGGAATATTCTTGAAACCATTATACCGGCGTTGGAATTTATTCTAACAAAGCTGAGATGGCGAACAGAGAATAAAACCGAGTTCACTTACTTAATCAAATAAAAAGAACATACCGAAAATGAAAGTAATAACCTCTCGACAAATTGGCACTGCTGTCAGGACAATTTGTTGAGGGGGATAAACTCCCAACAACACCAAAAATAGCTTTCAACGATCTTGAAATCAAGTTTTTGGTGATCAAGCTAAAACTGCCTTAAGCACTGATAAGTGCAAAACGTATTCACTTTTCACCATCATTTTATGGCACTTATCCTATGCAAATTGTAGAAAACCAACTTAAATTAACATTTTTAGGTGAATTTTGCATGATTAAATAAATTAGTTCTTTATTAATTCTTGTCCAAGTTTTCTTTGAGTTTTGTAGGAAATTGAATATTAAAGAATAAATTCAAAGATGGACAAGAATTCAAGCCAAAATTCAAGACAAAAGCTCAAAATGAATTGCTAAAAGTAATCAAGTTAAAGCATGGCATGCTATGTGCTTAATTTGGTTACTTAGCCTTGAAGAAAGGTAGCTTACTTCGTCTTGAAGAAACTTAAGTTAAGGTAGGCCAAGCAACCAAAAAAAATCAAGTAACAAACCAAATAAAAAAAGGTTGCTTCACCATGAAGAAATCAAGCACAAAGCTGTCCAGCCAAGCCAAGCACCAGTCTAGGTCAGCCAAGCACCAAGCACATACCAAGTTACTCAACCAAGCAGCTTAGTCAACCTGCTTGACTACTCAACCTAGCACCAGACAAAGCCTGACACAGTCAGAACACAAGCTTGGCACGGTCAGACACAAGCCTGGAACACACCCAAGCTGCTCATGTAGGCAGCTCAGTGGTGCCACATGTGTGCTTAGCGGTGAACCAGACACCTGACCAAGTCAGCAAGCACCAAGCCATGTCTCAGTCAGCACGATCAAAGCTGCTCATGCAGGCAGCTTATCAGTGCCACATGTGTGCTCAGCGGTGAACCAGACACCTGACCTAGACAACAAACCCAATTTTGAACAACGCTAGGTCAACTCATGGAACATCCTACTTTTTCTTTAATTTAAGGCCACGAACATGACCTCATGGATGACATAAGGCTATGCCAAGAAGGAGGAGGTGTCACCATGCGTGTAACCTAGCCCACAATAGGGGTCAAGTAGGGGCCAAAGTGGCTCTTCATAGGGGCCAACAGTCAGCAGCTTAGCTGCCAAATAGGGCAGCTGAGCGCCCAACACCTTGGCCTATATAAAGGC
>NC_032024.1:12030597-12030834 GCF_001865875.1 Lupinus angustifolius
TTAACAAATAAACTAAGAAGTAGTTGTACTACTTAGTTTATTTGCCAAGTTAAGCATGTTTTTCTTAAGATCTTATATTCATTACTACTTCATTATTAGAGTAGTCAAGATTAGGGTGTGAAAACCTAGTCTCTTTGTGGACGTAGTATTGTTTTGTAGTGAATATAAGTGATCATCATTCTACCATTTTAGGACATACACTAAAAGGAGGATTTTAGAACTTGGTGTTTGGAGTTA
>NC_032024.1:12030934-12032260 GCF_001865875.1 Lupinus angustifolius
GTGCATTGACATATTCATATGATTCATTCTATTAGGAAATTCCTTGTGGTTCGACATAACCCTATACTATACTACAATTGAATCTTGAAAGAGGTGTAAATTGTAAAATAGTAAAGTGTTATCAATAAATTTATTTGTTGAAACACTTTTTAATATACAAAATTGCTGAAACTAACTTACTAACTTTTTATTTATTTTTATTTACATTCCGCAATTTGTTTATTCTTTAATACCAACCTTCCTTAAGGAAGAAGTTTGGTTTGTTAATAAAAGGAACCCGAAAAGATCACTTAAATTTATTATTCTTTTGTTCTTTATTTATTTATTTGTTTCTAACAACTAACTATTCATCACTTTTGTACATTAGAATACCATTAAACTGATGTTAGAATTTTTTCCACAAAAGCGAGATGGTATTTAAAGGTACTTAATAATTATGTAATAGGGGATTGCTTCGATACCATTGTACCAGCGTCAGAATTTATTCTAACAAAGCCGAGATGGGGCAAAGAAGGAATAACTTATTCACATGATTATTAGAAGTAAGTTGTAACTGGAATATTCTGGAAACTATTATACCGGCGTTGAAATTTATTTCAACAAAGCCGAGATGGCGAACAAAGAATAAAACCGAGTTCACTTACTTAACCAAATAAAGAAAATACACACCGAAGAGAAAACTCGCGTTTCAACAAGCACTTTCTAAAGAATTGAAATTGCCGAAGTAATAACTTTAGGAGCATTCAATATAATGAAACAAGAAGTTACAAGAAATACTAGTGAGCCAAAATTCAACTAAAATTTAGGAGCATTAGCCATCTTAATCCAAGGATTTAAGACACTTTACCATGTACAAATGAGATTTCAAAATGAATTTTTGTATCTCATTTGATTACTCATTCTCCTCTTGAATTAAGGAGAAATTACAAATAAAATTACTTAAGCTAGTTTGGAGTAGAAATCCTCCAAGAAATTACAAAGAAGAAAGTGTAGAAGAAGAGAGAAATTTGGATGAAATGTGTAAGAATGAATGTATTTCATGCCTTTGATGAATTGAATCAACCCTTAAACTGCCTCCTATTTATAGGAGATCCAGGACCCTGCTAAGCTCCTCTCTTCCACTGCTAAGCTGCAGACCAAACCCTTCAGCACGGGTTTGGTCACTTGGCCAAGCAGCTGAGTCACCTGCTTGGGAATGAGTCACCCAAGCTATGGTGAGCTACTTGGCCCAACTATTGTGAGCTACCTCTGAAAAGCCTAAGGAGGCTACTTAGGGTGAGGTCATGCATGAGGTTGTTAGGTATCAGTGGCTAAAATACACCTAGA
>NC_032024.1:12032360-12032780 GCF_001865875.1 Lupinus angustifolius
AATCGAAATAATGTTTTACAAACAATTCTTTCAATTACAACACTTAGACACTTTCTTGACAACTAAAGAACCTTATCCCTTGGTTTGACTCCCTTCCTACCGCCCAAGAAAACCTTTCTTGCGGTGTAGCCCCAGCCAAGAACCTATTCTTTCTATCAAGATCTCTAAGCTAATGAAGATACAACACAATCTCGTTGATGGTAAGAGACCATGAGTTTCCCAAAGTTACAACACTTTTTACAACAAAAACATAGAGTAATCTAAAGCAATTACAACGCTCAAATTAAACAATTAAGACCTTACTCTACAACTCTAACACAAGTCTCATATAACATTATAATGCATTAGTTAAAAACAGATATTACAGAATATGAAATCTTCCCAAAAACATCAATGAATGCATGAACATGTGAGATGAAA
>NC_032024.1:12032880-12033702 GCF_001865875.1 Lupinus angustifolius
CTTGAAGATTGTATTGGCACTGATAGATATGATGCGCAAATATTTCGGAAGCAGTATTAAGATCAACCTGCACAATCAAACAACAAACAAAACAACCTTTCTCCCTCTTTTGACATTATCAAAAAGATAACTCAGGTCAAAAGTAGACAGAGATATGTAGTTAAACATAAAACGAAGTTAATGAATTAATTTGGGATTTAACTATTAACCTGTTTTATTTTCGGTGGCTTGAACAAATGCTCTTGTTTAGACAATAAAATAACTAAAAGGTAGAGTGAACGACATACAAGATTTACCATATCAAATAGCAATAAGCATAATAAACAATGTAGTGCAATAACCAACTTAATTTATGCACCAGAAAATCTCATATGATCAAGAACCATTCAAATAACCAAATAAGCTATTTTGACATAATTAAACGCAAAATTAGAAACATAGCATAAAGACTAAGAATATCCAGCAACCATAGAAACCATAAAATGTCAAACAGAGACAGAAAAAGCACAAATAAGTCTCGAAACATATGTAAGCACAAATAAGTCTCGAAATAAGTTTTTAGCTAGCAGAACGGTTTCAACTCTTTGGGACTTATGCATGCATTCTAACGGATTAATCTAAACATATGTAATCACAAAAAGAAGATATCATGAGATATCATTTTGCATTTTAACACATTTCATTTAAATCAAGAGACTAATAAACATATAGAGGCAAGACATAAACTAAACATCTAGACAATTTTAATCAAGATATTGTTCATCAAGAATTCCAAGTTCTCTCCTTAGAACATAGAAAGTATCCCGTGGAAGGGGCTTGGTG
>NC_032024.1:12033802-12034238 GCF_001865875.1 Lupinus angustifolius
TGCTTTTCATTTTTCGATCCAATTTACATCCGGCGAAATCGGAATATCCCACCAAGGATAGTGAGGCATCCCGAGGATACCATAATCCCATGTTAGTTGTTCCTTTTAAATATCTCATGATTCTTTTAACAGTTACATAATGTGATTCCTTAGGTAAAGACTAAAATCTCGCTCACATGCATACTCTAAACATGATATCAGGTCGGCTTGCAGTTAAGTAAAGTAATGAGCCAATTATACCACGATACTTTGTTACCTCTATTGCTTTTCCTTTTTCGTCCTTATCTAGGTAGCAAGCAGATGCCATAGGAGTGTATACTTCCTTACATGCATGCAGATGCCATAGGAGTGTATACTTCCTTACATTTATCCATATCAAATTTCTTAAGTAGCTCTTTGCAGTATTTTGCCTGATGGATGAATATCCCACTTTCTA
>NC_032024.1:12034338-12034730 GCF_001865875.1 Lupinus angustifolius
AAGGATAAGGATTAGGATGAGGATGAGGATGAGGATGAGGATGAGGATGAGGATGAGGATGAGGATGAGGATGAGAATTAGGATCAGGATGAGGATATGTTTGAGGATGAGTATGAGGATAAGGATTAGGATTAAGAATAGGATTAGGATTAGGATTAGGATTAAGGTTAGGATTAGGATTAGGGGTAGGATTAGGATTAGGACGAGGATAGGGATTACGAAGAGGATAAGAATTAGGATGGAGATGAGGATGAGGATGAGGATGCGGATGAGGATGACGACAAGGATGAGGATGAAGATGAGGATGAGGATGAGGATGCGGATGAGGATGAGGATTAGGATGAGGATGAGGATGAGGATGAGGATGAGGATGAGGATGAGGATTAGGATGA
>NC_032024.1:12034830-12035191 GCF_001865875.1 Lupinus angustifolius
TGAGGATGAGGATGAGGATGCGGATGCGGATGCGAATGAGGATGAGGATGAGGATGAGGATGAGCATGAGCATGAGGATGAGGAAGAGGAAGAGGATGAGGATTAGGATGAGGATTAGGATTAGAATTAGGATTAGTATTAGGATTAGGATTTGCACTCAGATCAGGGTTAGCATTATGATTTGAATGAGGATGCGGATGAGCATGAGGATGATCGTGAGGATGACGACAAGGATGAGGATGAGAATGAGGATGAGGATGCGGATGAGGACGAGGATTAGGATGAGGATGAGGATGAGGATGAGGATGAGGATGAGGATGAGGATGAGGATGAGGATGAGCATCGGGATGAGGAAGAGGAA
>NC_032024.1:12035291-12041328 GCF_001865875.1 Lupinus angustifolius
TAATGTTTTATGCATATGAGACATGTATTGAGTTTACTTAAGCCTTAGACTCAACCTAAACTAATTACTAGTCTAAGTCTAATACCAATCTTGAGACTTAAGCACGTTGATTTGTTGATGATCTTCAAGCTCTTATGAAACACAAGTTGTCCTCATCAAAACCAAAACACATAGTGAGCAAGCTTTCCAAAGTGCTCCTCTTGACATGCGCAGTTTCAGAGGTGAGCATGCTTGGGTGTTAAGTTAACTTGGCCAGCTTGCTGAGTGCACACCGCCAAGCTCCTATGTGGCACAGTTGAGCTATCTGCTTCAACAGCTTGATCGTGCCTGATGTTGATGTGGCTTGGTGCCTGGTTCTAGGTTGGGAGCTCCAGGTGCCATGCTAAGCTGCTCAATGAGCACTTAGCGTGTGTCATGCGTGTGGCGGTTTGTGCCAAGCTTGTGTTCTGACAGTGCCTAGTTGAGTCTGACCGTGCCAAGTGTGTTTCCAAGTCACTCTGGGCGTGCATTTGGTCCAAGCTAAGCTGCTTAGTGAGAAGCTTCATGTTGACTTCATGCTTTCCACATAGGCCAAGTTGTTGAGTCATGCTTAAGGCTAAGCACACACCTTGCCACGCCAAGCTTAAGCATGTCATGTACGGATCATTTTGGCCTATTTTGAGCACTTTGCTTGTACTTTAAATATTTCATCTCTTTTCCACCTAAATCCTCCAAAATAAAGTAGAAAAGAAATACACAAAGCATATATACAAGATTGTGATATTTTATCCAAAATGTATTGAATTAAGTTGGTTTTCTCAATTTTTCCCAAGATAAGTGCCATAAGAAGTGTATGAAATTTAGGCATTTTTTACACTTATCACTTTTCATGATTATATGTTTGCTTCATTGTACTTATATTATGCTACTTGTACTTAAAATTGCTTAATTCTATTAAAAAATTTCAAATTCTTGTGTATGTAATCGATTACATATGATCACTAACCGATTACCAGGCATCATTATAGTAACGGATTACAGAAATAAGCATGAATCTTCAGTAACCGATTACCCTCCTGTGTAATCGATTACATAAGATGTCTGTTTGAAATCTAGGAATCTTCAATAACCGATTACTCACTTTGAGTAACTGATTACTCTGACTAGTATTTAAGTTTTCCTCCTCATTTTTCAAACGCTTCTTCTTCCTCATCAAACCCTCCTTTTCGTGTCTACCTTGGATTTTCTCTAAAATCTTCATTTTTGATCTGATTTGTATGATTTTTGACTCGTTTCATATTACATTTTCAACTCTAAACACTTCTATTCCATAGATTTCGTGTTTAGTGCCCTTAATAAAAATATCCCCAAATCTCTCAAACCTCAAAACCTAACTTTTTCAAAAACTCAATTAATGGCTTCATCATCAAGAGCTAAGAAGCAACATACCAATGTGTCTCAAAAGAAGCAAGGAGCTTCATCTTCTGAGGCTAATCGTTTGGATTTGGCATGTCTTCTCACAAATGATGTCCAATGCAAAACATTCTTAGAGAATTTTCTTGGATGCTCCATCTTTGCTCCTAAGTATGGTAATATCAGTAACTTTGAGTTTGAAGATTTTCATTTCCCTACTCTTCTAAGGCAAAAAGAACTTTTTGATTTCTGTGAGGAATAAAAAGCCTACTATCTTGAACTTGTTAAAGTATTTTACTACAACTTGAACTTTAGGAAAAATCGTCTAACATCCTATGTGAAAAGAAAAGAAATTATTTTGGATGTTAAGACCTTCAGTTCAATATGTTGTAATATACCTTCTCAAGGTAGCATAAAATTCAACTGGTCTTGCATGCGAATGGGATAATTATGATAGAAAAAAGTTCTACTACTCTATGTGTAGATTCTCTAACAGGGAAATAGAAATGCATAAGCAACTGACTTTAGGTGAAACTGTAAAAAGTAGAGATATCCTTGCTGTAGGAAATCTCAATCTCGAAGATCGTTTGCTTCATTACTTTTTCAGCTATGTCTTTCTTCCAAAATATTCAAATCATTCTCAAATCAATGACATGGAATTGCAATTGATGTATGCTCTTAAGCATAACCTTTAAATCAATTGGGCTAACAGAGTAATGAAACATGTGTGGTCCGTTCAAGATACTCACAACCTTTTGCCTTATGCAATCTTCATAACCAACATACTTGAGCATTTTGGTGTATCCACTACTGGTGAACCCAAAGTCACACTTGATGCACGTGGTAGTAAGATCGATGTGGATGTGATCCACAAAATGGGCTTCTTTCGAGATTCCATTGATAGACTATGTAAGAATCAAAGTGATAGACAGGCTGCACATGTTGATCCAAACACAAATATCTCTGCTAACCGTCCTGAACATCAACATTCTGAGTATCATGTTGAGTTTTCTTCATTTGTTCTCATGCCTACCAATTAGATGATCATGGATGAGTTATTCTCTCTTCGAGGCTAAATCTCTAATCGAAATGATGCTCTTGAAGCTCAGAATCAAAAAGTCCAATTCAAGCTTCAACGTCTTTCTTATAAGATCAATAACATGGACTTTGATGACGATAGCACTAAGCCTGAGTCTTAGGATATTTGTTGTTAAGGAATTCTATTTCTAATGTTGCATGATTGTGGACAAATTGTTGTTTTCGTTGTTTTTCTAATTATGTTTGACCTTTGTAGGAACATCTTTTAATTTACTACTATGATATGTTACCTTCATGATTACTTTTATGTTTGCTATATACATATTGTATGCTATATATTTATTGTGTTGGACTCTTGGCTTTTCTTCTTATTGATGAAGTCAAAAGGGGGAGAAAAGTTGGGAGAGTGTATTTTCTATTTAAAATTATTTCAGGCACATAACTCCAAATCAAAGGGGGAGCATACAATATAGAGGGAGCATACTCAAGACAAGTCAAGAATATCACAAAGTATGTTACTCTCATAAAACTACACTATCAAGAAGATATTGGTTTGTCATCATCAAAAAGGGGGAGATTGTGAAGAAGATCTTGCTCCTGGCCTTGGCACGATTTTGATGAAGACACCAACATCACATAAAAGAAGAAAAGGAAGAATACTTATGATGACAATAAAGACAAAGCTTCAAGAATTTAGAATTTAAGTCTTTAGGTACTTCTATCCTTATACTCTAAATAAACAATTAGTAGTAATGCTCAAAAGTATTTTAAAAAAAATTGATAAACACAAGTATAAATGAAAGCAATTTTCAAAATACTGTGTAACAGGTTACTAGATCTAAGTAACAGATTACTGTGACTAAGTAATAGGTTACTAGAACTAAGTAATAGGTTGCATGAGTGAGAAACAAGTTATCCAACAAAAATTGATCAGGGTAATCGATTACACCTTTTGAGTAACCGAGTACACAACACGGTACACAATTACACTATTGGACAGAACAATTGAGTAATCGATTACAACCTATGAGTAATCGATTATAGCCTGTGAAAATCAATTACTCAATTGGACAGAATGTTTGGGTAGTCGATTACATCGATTACTGAGAGTTGTTGCACCAGTTTTTCGATTCAAACTACAAAGCTTTCAACCCAAATGAAATGGTTTCATTCCAATCAATTCCTACCTTTTCATAGAGGTTTTATGGCTGATTGGAACGTCTATATAAAGGCATTGAAACTCATAATTCACAACATATAACCCACTTATACTATCTATACTTTTCTAAAATACTTGCTCTACACTTCTTGCAACTTGTTCATAACTTTCAGAACATATTTTCTGAAGTTGCCTTGAGTGTTGTTTCAAGTTATTCAAACCTTCTAAGCATTAGTACTAAAGTATACAAAGAGTTATTCGATTGCAAGAGTTTATAGTTTCAAATATTGTAAAGGCAATCCTTGCCACAGTTAACATTTTCTTCATTCAAAGTATTGAATTACATTCTTTCACAAGGGTGTGATAAGAAAGGGGATAGAGTCACATGGAAATGGAGTTTTCCAAAGAGTGATATAGGTATTAGAGAGTGAGTAAGGTACAATAAAATCTCGGGATGAGAAATTGTAATTGCTACTCTTAATATCTAATGACAAAATCTCTTCAACTGCAAGAGTACTAGACGTAGCCTTCGATGGTCAAGAAGGTGAACCAGTATAAAATCTATATGTGTACTCTCTTCTCCTTTAACCCCTTAAAATCTCTGTGAGCAAATCAATCTTATTTTCAAAAATTGGTTTTTTTCATGTTTTTCCTCCAAAAAACATCTATGGTGATTACATTGCATTTATTTGAATATTTCATGTCGCGCCCACGAAAATGAGGAAGCGACAACATGGGAACTCCTAGGGATAGCTAAGAGTCAGGCCTTTTAAGATTAATTGTGTGGATATTTAGTTCATTATTTTAATTTTACCGTTTCATTTTTTTGTCATTTTTATTTATTAATTATTTGTAAATTACCCTTGTATATATAGTTGGTGTTTTGGTGTTATGTACAGGATTTGGGGTTATCGACTTATCGTTGGGGATTTTATGCATTGTTATATTGAGGTTTGTACACTTCCACACACATTGCACTTAGCATGCATCAATACTTTAGTCGTCTACCGAGCCTACTTACATACTATTAGGGATTGATAAGTGCCAAAAGTATACACTTTTCACCATCATTTTATGGCACTTATCCTATGCAAATTGTAGAAAACCAACTTAAACTAACACTTTTTAGGTGAATTCTGCATGATTAAATAAATTGGTTCTTTATTAATTCTTGTCCAAGTTTTCTTTGAGTTTTGTAGGAAATTGAATATTAAAGAATAAATTCAAAGATGGATAAGAATTCAAGCCAAAATTCAAGACAAAAGCTCAAAATGAATTGCTAAAAGTAATCAAGTTAAAGCATGGCATGCTATGTGCTTAATTTGGTTACTTAGCCTTGAAGAAAGGTAGCTTACTTCGTCTTGAAGAAACCTAAGTTAAAGTAGGCCAAGCAACTTGCAAAAATCCCAGGCCAGGTCAGCTAGGCACCAGGCCAGGTCAGCCAGGCACCAAGCACTAGGCCAGATCAGTCAGGCACCAAGCACCAGGCCAGGTCAGCCAGGCACCAAGCACTAGGCCAGATCAGTCAGGCACCAAGCACCAGGCCAGGTCAGCCAGGCACCAAGCACTAGGCCAGATCAGTCAGGCACCAAGCACCAGGCCAGGTCAGCCAGGCACCAAGCACTAGGCCAGATCAGTCAGGCACCAAGCACCAGGCCAGGTCAGCCAGGCACCAAGCACCAGGCTAGGTCAGCCAGACACCAAGCACCAGGCCAGGTCAGCCAGGACCAGACCAGGCCAGCTAAGCTGCTGAAACATGCAGCTGAGCGTGGAACCAGTCACCTAGCGGCTGAAACATGCAGCTGAGCGGGGAACCAGGTCAGCCAAGCTGCTGAAACAGGCAGCTTAGCGGGGAAACAATTGAGCTAAGCGGCTGGCACACCAGAAAAGTGATTTTTGTCGAATCATGGAACATCTTACTTTTTCTTTGCTTATAGGCCAAGAACATGACCTCATGGATGACATAAGGCTATGACAAGAAGGAGGAGGNGAGGTGTCACCATGCATCTAACCTAGCCCACCATAGGGGTCAAGTAGGGGCCAAAGTGGCTCTTCATAGGGGCCAAGGTGAGCAACGTAGCTGCCAAACAAGGCAGCTGAGCATCCAGCACCTTGGCCTATAAAAAGGCACGAAATTCTCATTTGAAAAACATTGTAAATTTATTATAAATACTTCCTTGTTGATTCCTCTTCTTTTCCTTTCATTTTAGGTAGTTTTTAGAGTAGTTTTTCATGTAATTCAAGAGGAGAAAAGGTGAAGGCAAATGAGAAGCAAAAATCAATTTTGTACTCTCATTTGGAACTCAAAAGTATCCAATCCTTGGATGGATAGCTCATGCTCCCAAAAAATTTCTTTTGAACAAGGTTATGTAATTTCTACTTCTTAATTTACAAAAGTTTGGATTTTAATCATTCAAGTTGGTGCTTTGGTTAATATTATTTGTTTGA
>NC_032024.1:12041428-12042761 GCF_001865875.1 Lupinus angustifolius
CAGCTTCCGGTCTTCGTCCACGATTGGCAGGAGTTTTGAACCTTTTTGCGCGACCTTGCTCCATTTTAATGTAGAACCCGAATTGATGTTGGACAGAGCAGAGAAGGATTGGGCAAACCTAACCTAGGGTTCTAATTTGGGGAAAAGTGGGAATGTGATGGAATGAAGATGATAATGTGAGATTTCAAGATAGCTTTGAGAGGGTTAGGGAGAGGTTTATCTACCTTATAGCACTTGGATCAGTTGAGTTGCAATTTCAGAGACTTAAAAGTGAAAAGAGATGGAGAAAATGCCGAAAAAATCGTGAAACCGAGGTGCTGTCTGCACTTAAGCTGCTGGTTCTAATCGATTAACATGCATGGTTAATCGATTAAAATCATGTAAAAATTGATTTTTCAGAAAATGATGCCCAGGTAATCGATTAACACTAAGTGTTTAATCGATTAAACACGGTAAAAACAGGTTTTTAGCTAGCAGAATGGTTTCAACTCTTTAGGGCTTATGCATGCATTTTAACGGATTAAACGATACAATTTTTTTTTTAAATTGAATCACAAACTGAAGTTATCATGAGGTATAATTTTGCACAACAACATATATCATTTAGAATACAAAACAAATAAACATATAGAGACAAGACATACAGATAAACATATAGAGACAAGACATAAAGCAGACATCTAAACAGTTTTAATCAAGATATTGTACATGATCACATAAGAAATGATGTCTAATTTCTATATGCTTGGTTCTAGAATGAAAAACGGGATTCTTGGATAGGTTTATGGCACTTGTATTATCGCATTTAATGGGGATCTTTTCCAGTTTAAGACCAAAGTCCTTCAGTTGCTGCTTCATCCAAAGGATTTGAGCGCAACACACACTAGCGGCAATGTATTCCGCTTCGGCAGTGGACAAAGCAACACAGGCTTGCTTTTTACTGTGCCATGAAACTAATGAACTGCCCAACAAGTGACAAGTACCACTAGTGCTTTTCCGATCCAATTTACATCCGGCGAAATCGGAATCGGAATATCCTACCAAGGATAGTGAGGCGTCCCGAGGATACCATAATCCAGTTGTTCCTTTTAAATATCTCATGAGTCTTTTAACAGTTACATAATGTGATTCATTAGGTGATGATTGAAATCTCGCGCACATGCATACACTAAACATGATATTAGGTCGACTTGCAGTGAAGTAAAGTAATGATCCAATTATACCACGATACTTTGTTACCTCTATTGCTTTTCCTTTTTCGTCCTTGTCTAGGTAGCAAGCAGATGCCATAGCAGTGGAGGCTTCCTTACATTTATCCATATCAAATTTCTTA
>NC_032024.1:12042861-12043193 GCF_001865875.1 Lupinus angustifolius
AGAGAAAAATCCTGCAACATGATTTTTATCCTGGTACGTTTGCGTGTCCACTTGCAAACTACATGCAGGCCTCCCGGCGGATCTGGGAGATTTTTCTTCACTATAATTGAAATAATGTTTTACAAGCAATTCTTCCAATTACAACACTTAGATATTCACTTGAAAATAAAGAACCTTATTCCTTGGTTTGACTCCCTTCCTACCGCCCAAGAAAACCTTTCTTGCGGTGTAGCCCCAGCCAAAAAACCTACTCTTTCTATCAAGAACACTAAGCTAATGAAGATACAACACAATATCGTTGATGGTAAGACACCTTGAGATTCCCAACGTTA
>NC_032024.1:12043293-12044487 GCF_001865875.1 Lupinus angustifolius
GGATGAGGATGAGGATGAGGATGAGGATGAGGATGAGGATGAGGATGAGGATGAGGATGAGGATGAGGATGAGGATTATGATGAGGATGAGGATGAGGATGAGGATAAGGATGAGGATGAGGATGAGGATGAGGAATATTAATAGGAAAAAGATTAGGATAAGGATTAGGATTAGGATTAAGATTAGGATTAGGCTTAGGGTTAGGATTAGGATTAGGATTAGAATTAGGATGAGGATGAGGATGAGGATGAAGACGAGGATGAGGATGATGATGAGGATGAGAATGAGAATGAGGATGAGGATGTGGATGCGGATGAGGATGTGGATGAGAATCAGGATGAGGTTGAGGATGAGGATTAGGATGAGGATGAGGACGAGGATGAGGTTGAGGTTGACGATGAGCATGAGCATGAGAATGGGCATGAGGATGACGATTAGGATGAGAATGAGGATTAGGATGAGAATGAGGATTAGGATTAGGATTAGGGTCAAGATTAGAATTGAGATAAGGATGAGGATGAGGATGAGAATGAGGATTAGGATAAGGATAACCATGAGAATGAGGATGATGAATAGGATTAGGAATACGAATCGGATAAGGATTAGGTTTAAGATTAGGATTAGGGTTACGATTAGGATTAGGATGAGGATGAGGTGGAGGATTAGAATGAGCATGAGGAATGGAATGAGGATGAGGATGAAGATGACGTTGAGGATGAGGATGAGGATGAAGATGAGGATAAGGATGACAATGAGGATTAGGATTAGGATAAGGATGTTAATGAGGATTAGGATGATGAATAGGATTAGGAATAGGAATAGGAATAGGATTAGGATGAGGATTAGGATTAGGATTAGGATTAGGGTTAGGATTAGGATTAGGACGGGATGAGGATGTGGACGAAGATGAGGATGAGCATGACGATGAGAATAAGGATGACAATGAGAATCAGGATTAGGATAAAGATGAGGATGAGGATGGGAATGAGGATTAGAATGAGGATGAGGATAAGGATGAGGAATAGGAATAGGAAATGAATTAGGATATGGATGTATATAATGTTGTGGATGAGGATGAGAATGTAGATAACGATGAGGATTAGGATGAGGATTAGGATAAGGAAGAGGATGAGGATGAAGATGAGGATGAGGATTAGAATGAGGATGAGAATGAGGATTAGGATTAGGAATAG
>NC_032024.1:12044587-12045116 GCF_001865875.1 Lupinus angustifolius
TTAGGATAAGGAAGAGGATGAGGATGAAGATGAGGATGAGGATTAGAATGAGGATGAGAATGAGGATTAGGATTAGGAATAGGATTAGGGTTAGGAATAGGATTAACATGAGGATGAGGATAAGGTTGAGGATGAGGATGAGTATGAGTATGGGAATGAGGATGAGGATTAGGATGAGAATGAGTTTAGGATTAGGATTATGGTTAAGATTAGAATTAAGATAAGGATGAGGATGAGAATGAGGATTAGGATAAGGATAAGGATAAGCATGAGAATGAGGATGATGAATAGGATTAGGAAAAGGAATCAGATAAGGATTATGATTAAGATTAGGATGAGGGTTATGATTAGGAGTAGGATGAGGATGAGGATGAGGATGAGGATTAGAATGTGCATGAGGATGGGAATGAGGATGAGGATGAAGATGAGGTTGAGGATGAGGATGAGGATGCAGATGAGGATAAGGATGATAATGAGGATTAGGATTAGGATAAGGATGAGGATTAGGATTAGGATGAGGATGAGGATG
>NC_032024.1:12045216-12045472 GCF_001865875.1 Lupinus angustifolius
GGATGAGGATGAGCATGAGGATAAGGATGACGATGAGGACGAGGATGAGGAATAGGATTAGGTTTAGGATTACGATTAGGATGAGGATGATGATGAGGATGAGGATGAGGATGTACATGACGATGAGGACGAGGATGAGGATGAGTATGAGGATGAGATGAGGATGAGAATGAGGATGAGGATGAGCATGGGAATGACAATGAGGACGAGGATGAAGATGAGGATTAGGATGAGGATGAGAATAAGGATTAGGATA
>NC_032024.1:12046028-12046312 GCF_001865875.1 Lupinus angustifolius
TCATCCTCATCATGATATTAATCCTAACCCTAATCCTAACCCTAACCATAACCCTAATCCTAATGATAACTTTAATCCTAATCCTAATCTTAATCCTAATCCTAAACCTAACCCTAACCCTAACCTGAATCCTCATCCTCATCCTCATCATCATCCTCATCCTCAGCCTCAGCCTCATCCTCAGCCTCATCCTCAGCCACACCCTTATCCTCATCCTCATCCTCATCCTCATCCTCATCCTCATCCTCATCCTCATCCTCATCCTCATCCTCATCCTCATCCTC
>NC_032024.1:12046412-12053317 GCF_001865875.1 Lupinus angustifolius
TATTCCTAGTCCTAATCCTAATCCTAATCCTATTCCTAATCCTAATCCTAATCACAATCCTAATCCTAATCCTAATGCTAATCCTATTCCTAATCCTCATCCTCATCCTCCTCATCCTAATTCACATCCTTATCCTCATCATTATCCTCATCCCCATCCTCATCCCCATCCTAACCCTAACCCTAATCCTATTCCTAACCCTAATCCAAATCCTAATCCTAATCCTAATCCTCCTCCTAATACTAATTCTAATCCTAATCCTAATCCCCATCCTCATCCTCATCCTCATCCTCATCCTCATCCTCATCCTCATCCTCATCCTCATCATCATCCTCATCCTCATCATGATATTAATCCTTACCCTAATCCTAATCTTAACCATAACCCTAATCCTAATGATAACTTTAATCCTAATCGTAATCCTAATCGTCCTACTAATACTAATCCTAATCCTATTCCCCATCCGCATCCTCATCCTCATCCTCATCCTCATCCTCATCCTCATCCTCATCCTCATCCTCATCCTCACCCTCATCCTCATCCTCATCCTCATGCTCATCCTCATCATCATCATCACCTCATCATCATCCTCAACCTCATCCTGGTCCTAATCCTAATCCTAATCCTAATCTTAATCCTAATCCTAATCCTAATCCTAATCCTAAACCTAACCCTAACCCTAACCCTAATCCTAATCCTAATCCTACTCCTAATCATAGCCTTAATCCTATTCCTAATCCTCATCCTAATCCTAACCCTAACCTTTATCCTAATCGTAATCTTAATGATAGCCTTAATCCTAATCCCCATCCTCATCCTCATCCTCATCCTCATCCTCATCCTCATCCTCATCCCTATCCTCATCCTCATCCTCATCCTCATCCTCATCCTCATCCTCATCCTCATCCTCATCATCATCCTCATCCTCATCTGCATCCTCATCCTCATCCTCATGCGCATCCTCATACTCATCCTCGTCCCCATCTTCATACTCTAATCCTAATCCTAATCCTCATCCCCATACCCATCCTCTAATCCTAATCCTAATCCCCATCCGCATCCTCATCCTCATGTTCATCCTCATCCTCATCCTCATCCTCATCCTCATCCACATCCTTATCCTCATCCTCATCCTGATTATCATCCTCATCATCAACCTCATCCTCATCCTGATTCTAATCCTAATCCTAATCCTAATCCTAATCTTAATCCTAAAGCTAACCCTAACCCTAACCATAACTCTAATCCTAATCCTACTCCTAATCATAGCCTTGATCCTATTCCTAATCCTAATCCTAATCCTAACCCTAGCCCATATCCTAATCCTAATCCTAATGATAGCCTTAATCCTAATCCCCATTCGCATCCTCATCCACATCCTCATCCTCATCCTCATCCTCATCCTCATCCTCATCCTCATCCTCATCCTCATCCTCATCCTCATCCTCATCCGCATCCTCATCCTCATCCTCATCCTTAGCCTCATTCTCATCCTTATCCTCATCCTCACCCTCGTCCTCATCTTCATCCTTAGCTTAATCCTCATCCTCATCCTCATCCTCATTCTCATCCTTATCCTCATCCTCATCCTCATCCTCCCTCATCCTCATCCTCATCCTCATCCTCATCCTCATCCTTATCCTTGTCCTCATCCTAATCCGAATCCTAATCCTCATTCTCATCCTCATCCTTATGCTCATCTTCATCCACATCCTCCTACTCATCCTCATCGTAACCCTAACCTAAATCCTAATCTCAATCCTAATCCTAATCCTAATCAGGATCTTATTCCTCAATCTAATCCTAATCCTCATCCTCATCCTCATCCTCATCCTCAACCTCATCCTAATCCTAAACCTAATCCTAATTCTAATCCAAATCCAAATCCTAATCCGTATCCCCATCCCCATCCCCATCCCCATCCCCATCCCCATCCCCATCCTCATCCTCATCTTAATCCTAATCCTAATCCGAATCCTAATCCTAATCCGAATCCTAATCCTAATCCGAATCCTAATCCTAATCCGAATCCTAATCCTAATCCGAATCCTAATCCTAATCCGAATCCTAATCCTAATCCGAATCCTAATCCTAATCCGAATCCTAATCCTAATCCGAATCCTAATCCTAATCCGAATCCTAATCCTAATCCGAATCCTAATCCTAATCCGAATCCTAATCCTAATCCGAATCCTAATCCTAATCCGAATCCTAATCCTAATCCGAATCCTAATCCTAATCCGAATCCTAATCCTAATCCGAATCCTAATCCTAATCCGAATCCTAATCCTAATCCGAATCCTAATCCTAATCCGAATCCTAATCCTAATCCGAATCCTAATCCTAATCCGAATCCTAATCCTAATCCGAATCCTAATCCTAATCCGAATCCTAATCCTAATCCGAATCCTAATCCTAATCCGAATCCTAATCCTAATCCGAATCCTAATCCTAATCCGAATCCTAATCCTAATCCGAATCCTAATCCTAATCCGAATCCTAATCCTAATCCGAATCCTAATCCTAATCCGAATCCTAATCCTAATCCGAATCCTAATCCTAATCCGAATCCTAATCCTAATCCGAATCCTAATCCTAATCCGAATCCTAATCCTAATCCGAATCCTAATCCTAATCCGAATCCTAATCCTAATCCGAATCCTAATCCTAATCCGAATCCTAATCCTAATCCGAATCCTAATCCTAATCCGAATCCTAATCCTAATCCGAATCCTAATCCTAATCCGAATCCTAATCCTAATCCGAATCCTAATCCTAATCCGAATCCTAATCCTAATCCGAATCCTAATCCTAATCCGAATCCTAATCCTAATCCGAATCCTAATCCTAATCCGAATCCTAATCCTAATCCGAATCCTAATCCTAATCCGAATCCTAATCCTAATCCGAATCCTAATCCTAATCCGAATCCTAATCCTAATCCGAATCCTAATCCTAATCCGAATCCTAATCCTAATCCGAATCCTAATCCTAATCCGAATCCTAATCCTAATCCGAATCCTAATCCTAATCCGAATCCTAATCCTAATCCGAATCCTAATCCTAATCCGAATCCTAATCCTAATCCGAATCCTAATCCTAATCCGAATCCTAATCCTAATCCGAATCCTAATCCTAATCCGAATCCTAATCCTAATCCGAATCCTAATCCTAATCCGAATCCTAATCCTAATCCGAATCCTAATCCTAATCCGAATCCTAATCCTAATCCGAATCCTAATCCTAATCCGAATCCTAATCCTAATCCGAATCCTAATCCTAATCCGAATCCTAATCCTAATCCGAATCCTAATCCTAATCCGAATCCTAATCCTAATCCGAATCCTAATCCTAATCCGAATCCTAATCCTAATCCGAATCCTAATCCTAATCCGAATCCTAATCCTAATCCGAATCCTAATCCTAATCCGAATCCTAATCCTAATCCGAATCCTAATCCTAATCCGAATCCTAATCCTAATCCGAATCCTAATCCTAATCCGAATCCTAATCCTAATCCGAATCCTAATCCTAATCCGAATCCTAATCCTAATCCGAATCCTAATCCTAATCCGAATCCTAATCCTAATCCGAATCCTAATCCTAATCCGAATCCTAATCCTAATCCGAATCCTAATCCTAATCCGAATCCTAATCCTAATCCGAATCCTAATCCTAATCCGAATCCTAATCCTAATCCGAATCCTAATCCTAATCCGAATCCTAATCCTAATCCGAATCCTAATCCTAATCCGAATCCTAATCCTAATCCGAATCCTAATCCTAATCCGAATCCTAATCCTAATCCGAATCCTAATCCTAATCCGAATCCTAATCCTAATCCGAATCCTAATCCTAATCCGAATCCTAATCCTAATCCGAATCCTAATCCTAATCCGAATCCTAATCCTAATCCGAATCCTAATCCTAATCCGAATCCTAATCCTAATCCGAATCCTAATCCTAATCCGAATCCTAATCCTAATCCGAATCCTAATCCTAATCCGAATCCTAATCCTAATCCGAATCCTAATCCTAATCCGAATCCTAATCCTAATCCGAATCCTAATCCTAATCCGAATCCTAATCCTAATCCGAATCCTAATCCTAATCCGAATCCTAATCCTAATCCGAATCCTAATCCTAATCCGAATCCTAATCCTAATCCGAATCCTAATCCTAATCCGAATCCTAATCCTAATCCGAATCCTAATCCTAATCCGAATCCTAATCCTAATCCGAATCCTAATCCTAATCCGAATCCTAATCCTAATCCGAATCCTAATCCTAATCCGAATCCTAATCCTAATCCGAATCCTAATCCTAATCCGAATCCTAATCCTAATCCGAATCCTAATCCTAATCCGAATCCTAATCCTAATCCGAATCCTAATCCTAATCCGAATCCTAATCCTAATCCGAATCCTAATCCTAATCCGAATCCTAATCCTAATCCGAATCCTAATCCTAATCCGAATCCTAATCCTAATCCGAATCCTAATCCTAATCCGAATCCTAATCCTAATCCGAATCCTAATCCTAATCCGAATCCTAATCCTAATCCGAATCCTAATCCTAATCCGAATCCTAATCCTAATCCGAATCCTAATCCTAATCCGAATCCTAATCCTAATCCGAATCCTAATCCTAATCCGAATCCTAATCCTAATCCGAATCCTAATCCTAATCCGAATCCTAATCCTAATCCGAATCCTAATCCTAATCCGAATCCTAATCCTAATCCGAATCCTAATCCTAATCCGAATCCTAATCCTAATCCGAATCCTAATCCTAATCCGAATCCTAATCCTAATCCGAATCCTAATCCTAATCCGAATCCTAATCCTAATCCGAATCCTAATCCTAATCCGAATCCTAATCCTAATCCGAATCCTAATCCTAATCCGAATCCTAATCCTAATCCGAATCCTAATCCTAATCCGAATCCTAATCCTAATCCGAATCCTAATCCTAATCCGAATCCTAATCCTAATCCGAATCCTAATCCTAATCCGAATCCTAATCCTAATCCGAATCCTAATCCTAATCCGAATCCTAATCCTAATCCGAATCCTAATCCTAATCCGAATCCTAATCCTAATCCGAATCCTAATCCTAATCCGAATCCTAATCCTAATCCGAATCCTAATCCTAATCCGAATCCTAATCCTAATCCGAATCCTAATCCTAATCCGAATCCTAATCCTAATCCGAATCCTAATCCTAATCCGAATCCTAATCCTAATCCGAATCCTAATCCTAATCCGAATCCTAATCCTAATCCGAATCCTAATCCTAATCCGAATCCTAATCCTAATCCGAATCCTAATCCTAATCCGAATCCTAATCCTAATCCGAATCCTAATCCTAATCCGAATCCTAATCCTAATCCGAATCCTAATCCTAATCCGAATCCTAATCCTAATCCGAATCCTAATCCTAATCCGAATCCTAATCCTAATCCGAATCCTAATCCTAATCCGAATCCTAATCCTAATCCGAATCCTAATCCTAATCCGAATCCTAATCCTAATCCGAATCCTAATCCTAATCCGAATCCTAATCCTAATCCGAATCCTAATCCTAATCCGAATCCTAATCCTAATCCGAATCCTAATCCTAATCCGAATCCTAATCCTAATCCGAATCCTAATCCTAATCCGAATCCTAATCCTAATCCGAATCCTAATCCTAATCCGAATCCTAATCCTAATCCGAATCCTAATCCTAATCCGAATCCTAATCCTAATCCGAATCCTAATCCTAATCCGAATCCTAATCCTAATCCGAATCCTAATCCTAATCCGAATCCTAATCCTAATCCGAATCCTAATCCTAATCCGAATCCTAATCCTAATCCGAATCCTAATCCTAATCCGAATCCTAATCCTAATCCGAATCCTAATCCTAATCCGAATCCTAATCCTAATCCGAATCCTAATCCTAATCCGAATCCTAATCCTAATCCGAATCCTAATCCTAATCCGAATCCTAATCCTAATCCGAATCCTAATCCTAATCCGAATCCTAATCCTAATCCGAATCCTAATCCTAATCCGAATCCTAATCCTAATCCGAATCCTAATCCTAATCCGAATCCTAATCCTAATCCGAATCCTAATCCTAATCCGAATCCTAATCCTAATCCGAATCCTAATCCTAATCCGAATCCTAATCCTAATCCGAATCCTAATCCTAATCCGAATCCTAATCCTAATCCGAATCCTAATCCTAATCCGAATCCTAATCCTAATCCGAATCCTAATCCTAATCCGAATCCTAATCCTAATCCGAATCCTAATCCTAATCCGAATCCTAATCCTAATCCGAATCCTAATCCTAATCCGAATCCTAATCCTAATCCGAATCCTAATCCTAATCCGAATCCTAATCCTAATCCGAATCCTAATCCTAATCCGAATCCTAATCCTAATCCGAATCCTAATCCTAATCCGAATCCTAATCCTAATCCGAATCCTAATCCTAATCCGAATCCTAATCCTAATCCGAATCCTAATCCTAATCCGAATCCTAATCCTAATCCGAATCCTAATCCTAATCCGAATCCTAATCCTAATCCGAATCCTAATCCTAATCCGAATCCTAATCCTAATCCGAATCCTAATCCTAATCCGAATCCTAATCCTAATCCGAATCCTAATCCTAATCCGAATCCTAATCCTAATCCGAATCCTAATCCTAATCCGAATCCTAATCCTAATCCGAATCCTAATCCTAATCCTCATCCTCATCCTAACCCTAACCCTTACCCTAATCCTAATCCTAATCCTATTCTTAATCCCAATCCTAATCCTAATCCTAATACTAATCCTCATTATCATCCTCATCCTTATCCTCATCCTCATCCTCATCCTCATCCTCATCCTCATCCTCATCCTCATCCT
>NC_032024.1:12053417-12053620 GCF_001865875.1 Lupinus angustifolius
CATCCTCATCCTCATCCTAATCCTCGTCCTCATCCTCATCCTCATCCTCATCCCCAACCTCATCCCCATCCCCATCCTAATCCTAAACCTAATCCTTACCCTAATATTAATTCCAATCCTATTTACAATCCTAATCCTAATCCTCATCCTCATCCTCATCCCCATCCTAATCCTAATCCTAATACTCATCCTCATCCTCATCC
>NC_032024.1:12053720-12053999 GCF_001865875.1 Lupinus angustifolius
CCGCATCCTCATCCTCATCCTCATCCTCATCCTCATTCTCATCCTCAACCTAATCCTAATCCTAATCCTGATCCTAACCCTATTCCTATTCCTAATCCTCATCCTCATGCCCATCTTCGTCCTCATCCTCATCCCCATCCTAATCCCAATCCTAATCCTAACCCTAATCTTAATCCTAATCATAATCATAATCCTGATCCTAATCCAAATCCTAATCCTAATCCTCATCCACATCCTCATCCTCATCCTCATCCTCAACCTCATCCTCAACCTCATCCT
>NC_032024.1:12054099-12055287 GCF_001865875.1 Lupinus angustifolius
CCTTGTCCTCATCCTCATCCTCATCCTCATCCTCATCCTCATCCTCATCTGCAACCTAATCCGCATCCTCATCCTCATCCTAATCCTTGTCCTAACCCTAATCCCAATCCTAATCCTAACCCTAATCTTAATCCTAATCCTAATCATAATCCTGATCCCAATCCAAATCCTAATCCTAATCCTCATCCTCATCCTCTTCCTCATCCTCATCCTCATCCTCATCCTCATCCTCATCCTCAACCTCATCCTCATCCTCATCCTCATCCTAATCCTAATCCTGACCCTAATCCTAATCCTAATCCTACTCCTAATCCTAAACCTAATCCTAATCGTCATTCTATCCTCATCCTCATCCTCATTCGTATCCTCGTCCTCGTCCTCATCCTCATCCTCACCCTCACTCTCATCTGCATCGTCATCGTCATCCTCATCCTCATGCTCATCCTCATCCTCATCCTCATGCTCATCCTCATCCTCATCGTCATCGTCATCCTCATCCTCATCCTCATCCGCATCCTCATCCTCATCCTCATCCACATCCTCATACTCATTCTCATCCTAATCCTAATCCTACCCCTACTCCTATTCCTATTCCTATTCCTATTCCTAATCCTAATTCTAATCCTCATCCTCATCCTCCTCCTCATCCACATCCTCATCCTCATCCTCATCCTCATCCTAATCATAATCATAATCATTATCCCAATCCTAATCCTAACCCTGTGCCTATTCCTAATCCTAATCCTAATCTTATTCCTAGTCTTAATCCTATTCCTAATCCTCATCGTCATCCTCATCCTCATTCTCATCCTCAACCTAATCCTAATCCTAATCCTAATCCTAACCCTATTCCTATTTCTAATCCTCATCCTCATGCCCATCTTCATCCTCATCCTCATCCCCATCCTAATCCCAATCCTAATCCTAACCCTAATCTTAATCGTAATCATAATCATAATCCTGATCCCAATCCTAATCCTAATCCTAATCCTAATCCTAATCATAATCCTAATCCTAATCCTGATCCTAATCCTGATCCTAATCCTAATCCTAATCCGAATCCTAATCCTAATCCTAATCCTAATTTTAATTGTCATCCTCATCCTAACCCTTATCCTAATCCTAACCCTAATCCTAATCCTAATCCTAATCCTAATCCTAATCCTAATCCTAATCCTAATCCTAATC
>NC_032024.1:12055387-12056239 GCF_001865875.1 Lupinus angustifolius
ATCCTCATCCGCATCCTAATCCTCATCCTCATCCTCATTCTAATCCTAATCCTAATCCTAATCCTAATCCTAATCCTAATCCTAATCCTAATCCTAATCCAAATCCTAATCCTAATCCTAATCCTAATCCTATCCTAATCCTAATCCTAATCCTAATCCTAATCGTAATCCTGATCCTAATCCTAATCCTAATCCTGATCCTGATCCTAAACCTAATCCGAATCCGTATCCTCATCCTAATCGTCATCCTCATCCTAACCCTTATCCTAATCCTAATGCTAATCCTAATCCTAATCCTAATCCCAATCCTACTCCTATTCCTAATCTTAATCCCAATCCTACTCCTAATCCTCGTCCTCATCCTCATCCAAATCCTATTCCTCATCCTCACCCTCATCCTCATCCTCATCCGCATCCTAATCCTCATCCTCATTCTAATCCTACTCCTAATCGTAATCCTCATCCTAATCCGAATCCTAATCCTAATCCTAATCCTAATCCAAATCCTAATCCTAATCCTAATTCTAATCCTCATCCTCTTCCTAACCCTAACCCTTATCCTAATCCTAATCCTAATCCTAATCCTAATCCTAATCCTAATCCTAATCCTCATCCTCATCCTCATCCGAATCCGAATCCTAATCCTAATCCTAACCCTAATCCTAATCCTAATCTTAATCGTAATCGTAATCCTAAACCTAATCCAAATCCTAATCCTAATCCTAGTCCTAATCCTAATCGTAATCCTCATCCTCTTCCTAACCCTATCCCTAATCCTAATCCTAATCCTAATCCTAATCCTAATCCTAATCCTAATCCTAATCCTAATCCTAATCCTAATCCTAATCCTAA
>NC_032024.1:12056339-12057190 GCF_001865875.1 Lupinus angustifolius
AATCCTAATCCTCATCCTCATCCTCGTCCTCATCCTCATCCTCATCCTCATCCTCATGCTCATCCATATCCTCATCCTAATCTTCATCCTCATCCTAATCCTAATCCTCATCCTCATACTGATCCTCATCCTCATCCTCATCCTCTTCCACATCCTCATCCTCATCCTCTTCCACATCCTCATCCTCATCCTCTTCCACATCCTCATCCTCATCCTCTTCCACATCCTCATCCTCATCCTCTTCCACATCCTCATCCTCATCCTCTTCCACATCCTCATCCTCATCCTCTTCCACATCCTCATCCTCATCCTCTTCCACATCCTCATCCTCATCCTCTTCCACATCCTCATCCTCATCCTCTTCCACATCCTCATCCTCATCCTCTTCCACATCCTCATCCTCATCCTCTTCCACATCCTCATCCTCATCCTAATCCTAATCCAAATCCTAATCCTAATCCTAATCCTCATCCTCATCCTCATGCCTATCCTCGTCCTTATCCTCATCCTCATCCCCATCCTAATCCCAATCCCAATCCTAACCCTAATCATAACCGTACTCCTATTCCTAATCCTAATCCTAATCCTCATCCTCATCCTCATCATCATCCTCATCCTCATCCTCATCCTCATCCTCATCCTCATCCTCATCCTAATCATATTCCTCAACCGCATCCGCATCCTAATCCTCATCCTCATCCTCATCCTCGTCCTCATCCCCGTCCTCGTCCTCATCCTCGTCCTCATCCTCATCCTAATCATAATCCTAATCCTAATCCTAATCCTAACCCTAATCCTAATCCTAATCCTAATCCTAAACCTAATCCTACTCCTAATCCTCATCCTCATGG
>NC_032024.1:12057290-12064555 GCF_001865875.1 Lupinus angustifolius
GATCCTAATCCTAATCCTAATCCTCATCCTCATCCTCATCCTCATCCTCATCCTCATCCTCATACTCATACTAATTATAATCCTAATCCTAACCCTACTCCTATTCCTAATCCTAATCCTAATCCTAAGCTTCATCCTCATCCTTATCCTCATGCTCATGCTCATGCTCATCCTCATCCTCATCATCATCCTCATCCTCATCCTAATTCTAATCCTAACCCTAATCCTAATCCTAATCCTAACCTACTCAAATTCCTAATCCTGATCCTAATCCTAATCCTCATCCTCATCCTCATCCTCATCCTAATCCTCGTCCTCATCCTCATCCTCATCCTCATCCTCATACTCATCCTCATCTACATCCTAATCCTCATCCTCATCCTCATCCTCATCCTAATCCTAATCCTAATCCTAACCCTAATCCTAATCCTAATCCTAACCCTACTCCAATTCCTAATCCTATCCTAATCCTAATCATCATCCTCATCCTCATCCCCATCCCCAACCTCATCCCCATCCTAATCCTTCTCCTAATCCTAATCCTATTCTTAATCCTGATCCTAATCCTAATCATATTCCTCATCATCGTCCTCATCCTCATCCTCATCCTCATCCTCATCCTCATCCTATTCCTCATCCTCATCCTCATCCTCATACTCATACTAATCCTAATCCTAATTCTAACCCTACTCCTATTCCTAATCCTAATCCTAATCCTACTCCTAATCCTCATCCTCATCCTCATTCTCATCCTAATTCTCAACCTCATACTCATCCTCATCCTAATCCTAATCCTAACCCTAATCGTCATCCTAATCCTAATCCTAATCCTAGTCCTACTCCAATTCCTAATCCTAATCCTGATCCGCATCCTCATCCTTATACTCATTCTCATCCTCGTCCTTATCCTCATCCCCAACCTCATCCCCATCCTAATACTAATCCTCATCCTAATCCTAATCCTAATCCTAATCCTAATCCCCATCCTCATCCACATCCTCATCCTCATCCTCGTCCTCATCCTCATCCTCGTCCTTATCCTCATCCTCGCCTAACCATAAACCTAATCCTAATCCTAATCCTCATCTTCATCCTCGTCCCCATCCTCATCCTCATCTGCATCCTAATCCTTATCCTCATCCTAATCCTAATCCTAAGCCTAATCCTAATCCTACTCCAATTCCTATTTCTAATCCTAATCCTAATCCTAATCCTAATCCTAATGATCATCCTCATCCCCATCCCCAACCTCGTCCCCGTCCTAATCCTAATCCTAATCCAATTCTTAATCCTGATCCTAATCCTAATCATATTCCTCATCCTCATCCTCAACCGCATCCGCATCCTTATCCTTATCCTCATCCTCATCCTCATCCTAATCCTCATCCTCATCCTCATCCTAATCATAATCCTAATCCTAATCCTAATCCTAACCCTAATCCTAATCCTAATCCTAATCCTAAACCTAATCCTAATCCTAATCCTCATCCTCATGCTCATCCTCATCCTCATACTCTCCTCATCCTCATCCTAATCCTCATCCTCATACTCATCCTTATCCTCATCCTCATCCTCATCCTCATCCTCATCCTCATCCTCATCCTCATCCTCGTCGTTATCGTCATCCTCATCCTCTTTCTCATCCTAATCCTAATCCTAATCCTAATCCTGACCCTAATCCTAATCCTAATCCTAATCCTCATCCTCATCTTCATCCTCATCCTCATCCTCATACTCATACTAATTGTAATCCTAACCCTACTCCTATTCCTAATCCCAATCCTAATCCTAAGCTTCATCCTCATCCTTATCCTCATACTCATGCTCATGCATCGTCATCCTCATCCTCATGCTCATCTTCATCCTCATCCTCATCCTCATACTCATCCTCATCCCCAACCTCATCCTCATCCTAATCCTAATCCTAATCCTAATCCTAATCCTAATCCTAATCCTAATCCTAATCCTAATTCTAATCCTAATCCTCATCCTCATCCTCATCCTCATCCTAATCCTCATCCTCATCCTCATCCCAATCCTCATCCTGATCCTCATCCTGATCCTCATCCTAATCCGAACCCTAATCCTAATCCTAATCCTAACCCTAACCCTATTCCAATTCCTAATCCTAATCCTAATCCTCATCCTCATCCTCATCCTAATCCTCATCCTAATCCTCATCCTTCACAAACAAGCTTCGTCTTAAAGAATGATTATATACCATTTGTATGGTTGAAGGTACTCCTATTAAAACTTATCTTGATGAATTTAATTCTATTACTATGGATCTGCAAAATATTGATATTAATATTGAAGATAAGGATAAAGTTATTTTGTTATTGTCTCTTTACCTTCTATCTATAAACACTTCAAAGAAATCATGTTGTATGGAAACAATGATACCTTATCCTTCGAAGATGTTAAATCTAATCTATTATCCAAAGAAATTTTGATCTTGAAGTTAATTCTATGGACAAGGGTGATGGCTTAAGTGTTCGAGGTAGAACTCAAGAAAAAAGGAGTATCAGTTACAAAAAGTTCATATCCAAATCCAGGGGACCCAAATCCAAGAAAACCTATTGCTATTGCAAGAAAACAAGGCATGATATTCCTGATTGTTTTATCTTGAAGACAAAACAAGAAAAAGGAAAATCTCAACAATCCCCTAAAGCTGCTAATATTAAAGCTGATTCTAACGGTGATATTTTTTTATCTGTTGTCTCTTCTAATAAGAGGAGTAAAACAAAATGGATTCTTGATTCTGGATGTAATTTTCATATGTATCCTTATAAGGACTTATTTACCACTTTTGAATATGTTGATAGTGGTGTTGTTTTGATGGAAAATGATACCCAATGCAAGATTGCAGGAATAAGTATAGTTCAGATCAAGACTCATGATGGTGTTGTCATAACTTTGGCTAATGTTCGCTATATTCCAAATTTGAAGCAGAACTTAAATTCCCTTGGTACCCAAGAGTCTCTCGGGTGCAAATATTCATCTGAAGGTGGATTTCTAAAGGTATTAAAAGCCTGTTGTGACAAGTTCAGCAGTTGTATATTCTTCTATGCTTGATAAGATGTCACCAAATTATGGCACATGCGCTTGGGTCATATGGGTGAAAAAGGAATGCATCTTCTGAGCAAGCAAGGTCACCTTGGTAAAGATGGCATCAGTAAGTTGGAGTTTTGCAAACATTTTGTTTTTGGGAAACAAAAAAGGTTAGATTCTCCACTGCAATTCACCATACCAAAGGTATTCATAATTATATTCATTCTAACCTTTGGGGGCCTTCTAAAGTTCCTTCTCATGGAGGATGTCGCTATATGGACCACCATTGATGATTTTTCTCACAAGGTTTGGGTTTATTTTCTGCAGCATAAAAATTAGACCTTCTCCACTTTCAAGAAGTGGAAAACTCTTCTTGAAACCCAAACAAGGAAGAAAGTGAAAAAGCTCATAACAGACAATGGATTAGAGTTCTGCAATGGTGACTTTAATGAGTTCTACACAAATAATGGTATTGCTAGACACCAAACCATTCCAAGGAATCCCCATCATAATGGTGTTGCAGAACGGATGAACATGACTCTACTTGAGAAAGCACGTTGTATGCTCCCAAATGGTGGATTATGGCATCAGTGTGAATTCTGGGGCAAAGCAGCATCTACTGCTTGTTACTTGACAACCGTTCTCCACATTAGGCACTTGACTTCAAAATCCCAGAAGAAATTTGGTCAGGTAATCCTGCTGATTATTCTAATTTAAGAATCTTCAGATGTCTTGCTTATGCACATGTTAATGATGGTAAATTAGCTCCAAGAGTTGTTGAGTGCATATTTTTTGGTTATGCATTTGAGTCTAAAGGATATCGTTTATGGTTTTCTAATTTCAAAATCATAGAAGTTAATTCTTAGCAGAGATGTGACTTTTAATGAGGATGCATTATTATCTTCTAGAAAATGATCATTTGTGTCTTCTTCTACTAGTACATGTAATTTGCAGGGTACTAGCGACAAGGTGGAGTTGATAGTGAAGCTTCCAGCTCCTAATGTTGATGTTCCATATTCCTCTATAAATCAATCTAGCATTGATGATCGTTGTGTTGATAATGATGACAATACCACTTTTCCTATTCTTCAACAGGAAGATGATTATTGTATTGCCTGAGACAAAACCATAAGACTAATTAAAAATCCATCTAGATACGTTGATGGTGACAATTTAATTGCTTATGCATTGTTAGTTGCATAAGAGGTAAATGATGGTGTTGAACCTTCCAGTTATGTAGAAGCTATTTCTTGTGCTGATTCTTCACAATGGCTAGTGGCTATGAATGAAGAAATTGAAAGTCTTCATAAGAATGGTACTTGAGCTTTGATAGAGCTTCCCAAAGGCAAACGACCATTGAAATGTAAATGAGTCTATAAGAAGAAAAAAAATATTCCCGAGGTTGAAGATCCAAGATACAAAGCACGACTAGTTGTTAAAGGCTCTAATAAAAAGGAAGGTATTGACTTTAATGAGATATTCTCACTTGTTGTTCGTCATACTTCTATTTGTGTTTTGCTTGCTTTTGTTGCTTTATTTGATTTGGAGTTAGAGCAAATTCATGTAAAGACAACTTTTCTACATGGAGAGCTAGGAGAAGAAATTTACATGGAATAATCCAAGGGATTTATTCTTCTTGAGAATGAGCATTTTGTCTGTCGATTGAAGAAATCTTTATATGGCCTTAAATAACCTCTCAGACAGTGGTACAAGAAGTTTGATTTTTTATGATTGGGAAAGGTTATTGCATGAGTCAATTTGATGACTGAACTTATGTCCAAAAATTTCCAGATGGATCTTTCATATACTTGTTACTTTATGTTGATGATATATTAATTGCTTCATGTGACAAGTCTTTGATCAGGAAATTAAAACTCAACTCAATAATGAGTTTGAGATGAAGGAATTAGGTGCAACCAAGAAAATCCTTGGTATGGAGATTCACAAGGACCGTCAAACTGGTAAATTATTTTTATCTCAAAAGAAGTATATTGAGAGAGTGCTCGAAAGATTTAATATGAATGATTGCAAACTTGTTTCTACTCCACATGCTACATATTTCAAATTATCTTCAGATCTTTGCCCACACACAGAGAAACAAATGGAGTGTATGTCACGTATTCCTTATGTCAGTGCAGTTGGTAGTCTCATGTATGTTATGGTGTGCACTAGACCTGATTTAGCATATGCTGTTAGCATGGTGAGTCGGTATATGCATAATCCTAGAAAGGATCACTAGGGTGTTGTAAAATGGATTTTCCGATATCTAAAAGGTACTTTCGGCATTGGCTTGGTATTTGATAGAAGCAAAGCTAAAACCGATGATTTTTTAGGTTATGTTGACTCATATTATGGTGGTGATATTGACAGAAGAAGATTTCTTTCGGGATACATCTTTACTCTTTGTAATAGTGCTATTAGCTGGAAAGCTAATCTTCAGTCCATTATTGCATTGTCTACAACTGAAGCATAATATATTTCAGCAATAGAGGGTGTGAAGGAGGAAATTTGGCTCCGAGGTTTGGTAAATGAACTTGGTCTAATGCAGGGTGTTCTTTTGTGNTATCTTCAGATCTTTGCCCACACACAGAGAAACAAATGGAGTGTATGTCACGTATTCCTTATGTCAGTGCAGTTGGTAGTCTCATGTATGTTATGGTGTGCACTAGACCTGATTTAGCATATGCTGTTAGCATGGTGAGTCGGTATATGCATAATCCTAGAAAGGATCACTAGGGTGTTGTAAAATGGATTTTCCGATATCTAAAAGGTACTTTCGGCATTGGCTTGGTATTTGATAGAAGCAAAGCTAAAACCGATGATTTTTTAGGTTATGTTGACTCATATTATGGTGGTGATATTGACAGAAGAAGATTTCTTTCGGGATACATCTTTACTCTTTGTAATAGTGCTATTAGCTGGAAAGCTAATCTTCAGTCCATTATTGCATTGTCTACAACTGAAGCATAATATATTTCAGCAATAGAGGGTGTGAAGGAGGCAATTTGGCTCCGAGGTTTGGTAAATGAACTTGGTCTAATGCAGGGTGTTCTTTTGTGATAGTCAAAATGTTATTCATTTGACCAAGAATAGTCGTTATCATGACAAAACCAAACATATTGATATAAAACGTCATTTTATCCGAGATATTGTTACTATTAGTGAAATTATAATGGAAAAGATTCACAGATCAGAAAATCCAACAGATATGCTTACCAAGGCTCTTCGAAATACCAAGTTTCTGCATTGTCTGGATTTGGTTGGTCTCTACAACATTTTAGTGCCCTTCAGGGCTTTATTTGGCGACAAGTAACTTATCAAATTCGAGTCAATGTGGAGATTGTTGATATGTATGTGGCTTTCATATACTACTTGGAAGATTGTTTCACAAGCTTTTTAAAAGCTTGTACACCAAGCATGCCAACTTGCTCTCCAAGAAATTCAAGCTTGCCCATCAAGATTTTCAAGCCTGGCCACCAAGTCTCAAGGTTACTCTTCTACTATAAAATGGCAAAAGCTATGGCATATTCATCACATCACAAATTTATTCATCACATCACAAATTTATTCATCACAAATCTTCACAACAACATCAACAAAACACAAGAGTGTTGAGTGTATTTTTTGTGAGAATTCTTGTTCCATTTGAGAGAGTATTTGTGAGAGAATATTGTTCTTTGTCCTCATTACTATAATATGATTTTTTTTTTACTCTCCTTTTTACATAGTGATATTTTGCTCATGATCGCCGATGGATTTTTTTACCTTTCACACTGAGGGGGTTTTTCCATTTTAAATCTCGTGTGTTATTCTCTTGCTCATTTACTCGCTTCTCTTTTGTTCCCAATTGATTCGATCTTGTGGTTCCGCTTAGCACTCTATCCTAACAAGTCATAAATTTGATACAATGATCAGCCACTACTTTAAGTAGAAAGAAAATATTCAGTTTTGAGATAATTAATTTAATTCAAGTTAGATATAATTTTTTATAAACTTGACCATATATATAGAACAAATGAAGCTTTTGCTTTTCCTTTTGTTATTATGAGACCAGTACTCATATATATATTGGAGAGCAAACAACGAAAAAAAGAAAAGAACAATGGAAAAAAGACGGGAGAAGAAAAGGATGTACTCTACTCAAGGACAACAAAATATATCCCCTCTCTTTATAATAATAAAAGTTATATCTAACCTTTGTATGTACCTACTAT
>NC_032024.1:12064655-12108754 GCF_001865875.1 Lupinus angustifolius
ACCCCTATACTTAGAATCCAACGAACGTGTTCTTCTCTGTTGGTGGGGTTATTGGAACCATATTTAGACGTGTATATTTAGATAGAGAAAGTAGAGTGAGAATACATGTCATCTTCGTATGTATGTGTGGTTTCACCTATTTATTCTATGGGGTGGAGTGGTTAGCATTCTAAGGGAAGGTTTATCATCATTGCTGATGGTGTTTACTTTAGGACAAGCAATCATCAATAAAAACTTTTTAAGCTTGTACCATGATTTGGCTAAAGGTTTCTAGGAAAAGGATATAAGGCTAAAGAATATGTGTTTCCCATACTCACATTTCGCTTTTCTTCTTCATCAAATTTTCAATAGTTTTCAAACATGAAATTCAAATATCAAGTGGGTTTTTCGGGTTGTGATAAGTATATACTAACATTAAGGCAACCATATTCCACATATATTTCTTTTTGAGGTTATTGATAATACAATTTTCTATTCCCTAACTTTTGGGTTAGATATTCAACGAGGATTCCCGCCTAGTTTTTTCACATTTTGAACTAGGAATGTTCCTTGTATTCTCTTATCCCCCCGTCAGTATTGTGAAAGAATGTATTCTTTTATGTCATAATTGAGCATCAAATAAAACAATTAAAAAACTACCTTCCTTAGGCTATTTAACATCTTGTGGGTAATTCTGAGATAATATATTTTCATAATGTCTAGACTCAAATAGTGTGTGGGAAATAATAAATAAGATTTTTTCTTATATTGTGTCTTATATTGCATCATATTATTGAATATGGCTAAGGATCCACAAAATTTTGGGTCTTATATTGCATCATATTAATGAATCAAATATATCATGTTAATGCATGAGTTATTTTTGCAAGAATAATGTATTAGTATTACTTATTAAAAATATATGCATTTAAAAATAAACTTGTATTCATAAAATATGGGCGAATGTAGGAATGGTTGGCCATGATTGAGGTCTTCAAATAAGAAGATGTTTTCAAATTAGTCACCAATAGAGTTGGGGTAGAAAACAGTGTACCATCATGTGTGACAAGCTTAGCCTATGCACTCAAAAAAACAAAAAACTTCATAAAATCGGGATCCTCTCTATCTTTCTAGATTGCTTCAGTTTCAACCATGGTTGCTTTCGACCGAGTGCAATAATAGTGCTCTTAAATCAACTCTTGGAAATGAGTGCCTTAACAATGAGATCATGAAATGCATGTAGAAAAAAGTTTTTATTATGCATGATTTACATGGAATGGACCACTTTTCTATTTTTATCCATGTTAATTGATTGAAATGCAACTTATAATTTAAATGGTGAATGAAATGCTAATGATGAGTGCATATCATTTCATAAATGCAGGAAGTGTAGGAAAGCATGAATGGTAATGCCATTTTTTATGCATGGAAGTGTACGATATGTAACTATGGATTGTTTGTGATTTTTCGAACGTGTGAAACTATTTAGAAATGCAATATTGGATGTATATGGTTTAGAATAAATTGCTCTATCTATTAGATGATATATTTGAAATGTTTAAAGGGTATGTAATGATTATTTTTTATGATAATGGATGTGGAGGTTTGCATCAATCAATGCAATGATATGTTCCGATAGCAGGTTAGATTGCATGATATGGTAATGCATAAAATGTAATATTTGAAAATTTTATTTTTCGTTTCGATGAATGTATACAACATATATAGTGTCGTGATGGGGTTGGCATTTGTCATATACTTCGTGTTTTACATGGGATATATCCTACAGGTTTAAGGGGCTAGAGTCCTGGTTTACGTTGATATGGTATATTCTTGTGTTTTACATGGGATATATCCTACAGGTTTTTGGAATATTTAAAAGTCATCGTCTTAGGGTAGAGTTCTAGGATATATTAATGGTGAAATCCATAAAAGGCTCTAGACTTCTAAAAGGTCTCCAAATTGTGTCTCCTAGAGAGAAAGAGAACCTAAATATCATGGGAAAGAAACAAGTTAAAGCTCCTAACTCATAATACAAGTAACAATCAGAGTGATCCACCATATCAATACTAGAGACAAGGAAAGTTATAACCGACAAGAAAGCCTCCCCCTATCCTAGAGTATCTCTAATGCCCAAATAAAAGGCATATGTGTTATTGTGTGTTAGGAATCATAAGAAGTTAATTACAATAATAATCACACACACATGTTACAAAATATAAGTGAGTGGATAAACTTTAGTTAGTACAAATATTTAAATAAAGAAATCAAAAGGGTATAGTTGTCTATGTAACATGTGGTTCTAGGCATGACTCTCTTGAAAAAATTCTCATTGGAGTTATCAGTTGTTGTGACCCATTTTCCATTGAACACCGATTACACGACTTGAGAGGAGGGAGGTTAACACTCTTTCCAATCAGTTGAAGTCACCATCACGTTTTTACAGTCAAAAAGTAGAAAACTCTCTTTATGAACACTATGAAAAGGGTTGGTCTTTGAATTAGAAATCTTGATTCAGGAGTAGATTATGGACTACAAGATACCCTCACTAATTGCACATACTAACTTAAACCTCAAAGTTGTTTGATTATTTATTTATATAGGAAAAATTTATTTTTTTATTTGTGTCTCACAAGATTAAATATTGCTTCTATGTATCCCACGAGAAACAAGGAATCAAGACTACATAGTTATGAGCAGAAAAATATTTGTTTGTTGGATACGTTTTATTTATTTTTAAGAATAGAAGCAGCATAGTGCAATCGTTCAAAGAGTGAGTTAGAGAAAAGAAGTGAATACTCACAATCATTCATTCATCTATAATGTAATTTTACTTTTTTATATGTTTTTAATATTAATTAAATAATCATTCATATTTAGTTAACTATTCATTATTTATTAATCATTTAATAAATATTTATTATTACTATGTAAACAATTATTATTATTATAAAAACAAAAATCATTTCATTATTTATTATTGATTTTAAAAAAGAAGTATTATTATTATTTATTAAAAACAAAAAAACAAAAAATTATTTATTATTGAAAATAAAATGTATGTTATTATTTTTTTAAAAATTATTTAATAATAAAATCAAATAAATAAAAGGAAAGATAAAAAATGCATACATCTATATGAGGTCAACACTCCTTGTCACTAAGTTTATATGGACATACAGGAAGATGATAAATTAATGAAGAGAGAGTGGCAAATATTTTGAGATATCCCATCAAATTTCCTAATGTTTCTCTCTAACATTTTTTTTGTGTTTGTGTGGTGATCAATTTATAGTTGAATATGAGAAACCTAGTAATAGGGAATGTCATTTAGAGTGATAGAATTATTATCTCAGATTAAAAAATCAAATAAAAACCCGAAACCTTCCTATTTCTAATTCAAACAAGATTATCTTTAGTTATTTATCAAAGAAATAAATACTAACAATTTTCCCTGTTATTTTGGATTTAAAAACACCATGGTAAAAGTAATTATTCAATATCAATTATTATTTTGTATTATTTACTTCTAAAATTTCAACTTTTTTATTAGAGAAACTTTTAAAAAAGTTATTTTTTTGTCTTTTTTATTTATTTTTTGCTAGACAAAATTAAGTGTTAACATACTAAAAAAATTAAAACTTATAATATAGTAAATAGCAAGTCAAACATGTGTATTGACCTCTCGACAAAGCATGAACATAATTTAGTTTAATGAAAGATCTTCGGTTCAAGTTTATAAAAATGTAGTTGTATTAAATATTGGTTGGGAAAACTTTATCTCCCACAAGATTTATTTCACTGTAACAAAATTTGCTCCTATAAAAAGATACATGTTGTTTAACCAACAAAAAACACTAAAATATAAGGCATAATAAATATATAATTCTATCCTTGTTCACAAGATATTCATTTACCTTGAAATCAAAGGTTGTATACACTAAAACAGTCTCCCGTTGTTAATTTGATCGCGACAATTTGCCGATATAAAAATTAAAATCAGCGCCAATCTTGGGCCTTCACTGTTGCATGTGAGGACTATATATTCTGTTTTCAACCTTTGCATGAGTATCTAATTGGTTGGAAAACATATATTTAAGTTTAAAATTTAATAATTAAGTACTTTTTTAACCAATAAGTGAAAGTGACATATGAAGTATTACACTTTTTGGGGAGAAGATGTGCTCCCTCTTTAGGTAAACATTTGATGTACCACATGAGTGTGTCACACCATGTGACATTTCCTCTGATTAGTTGGAAAACATATATTTAAATTCAAAATTTAATAATAAAGTATTTTCTGACATATCAATGAAAGTGATACATGGAGTGTCACACTTTTTGGGAAAAAAGATGTGTTCCCTCTTGGGGTTATCATCTACTGTACCACATGAGTGTACCACTCATGTGACACTTCCTCTGATTGGTTGGAAAACATATATTTAAGTTCAAAATTTAATAATAAAATATTTTTCTGACCAATCAGTGAAAGTGACACATAGAATGACACACTTTTTAGAACATAAGATGTGCTCCCTCTTGGGGTTAACATCTGTTGTACCACATGAGTATGTCACTTCATGTGACACTTCTTCTCATTGGTCGGAAAACATATATTTAAGTTCAAAATTTAATAATAAAATATTTTTCTGACCAATCAGTGAAAGTGACACATAGAATGACACACTTTTTAGAACATAAGATGTGCTCCCTCTTGGGGTTAACATCTGTTGTACCACATGAGTATGTCACTTCATGTGACACTTCTTCTCATTGGTCGGAAAACATATATTTAAGTTCAAAATTTAATAATAAATTATTTTTTGGCCAATCAATGAAAGTAGTATATGAAGTGTCACATTTTTTGGGACATAAAATGTACTCTCTCGTGGGATGAGAGAATTAGAATGGTTGGAATGCACTTCAAGAAATTGAACTTGCACACATAATTCATGATCATGCAACTTAGTGAGTTCACTTTTGAGGCACTTTCAAGTACTTATAATTCCTCTCATATCAGAAGATAACTTATCTCCTTAAATTCATTTAAGGTTTGACATGTGTCTTACTTTTTACTTTTTATAATATATTTTCAAATGAAAACTTTTACAGACAAGAGAAATAAGACACATATCAAACAATGAGGGAATTTAAGGAGATAAGTTATTTCCTAGTGAGAGAAGATATTTTATTATATATATATATATATATACACACGAGAGTTTAGTTCTAAAATGATAGTTAAGAATTTAGTGGACTGTAATCATACTACATCCTATCAAATAAAATTGTAATCTATCGTATTTTAAAGATAAACTTTTGTGTTATATTTCTTATTAATTAATTTTCCTTTTGAATTGATTACTTGCTTTCTTACTTTCCTTTAGCTAGATAGCAGCAAGGAGATCTTTTCTTTGCTGTTAAGAGTGGTTGGTCGGGAGTTGAGGATGGATGGTCGGAAGAGTGTAGGAGAGCAGATGACTTGGTCGGATGATCGTCTGGACCCGTCGGGGGAGGTACCTGAAAAGGTTCTCCGACGATCAAGTCAGTACAATATTCTTAGAGAGAGAAAGGGAGTAAATAAGAGAGAAGTTAGAGAAATAAATGAAGGAATGAGAATTAATTATACTCCTTCTATGGTCTCTTCTATTTATAAAGCTTGAGAAGTATTGAGATGACATCTGGTCATTGGCCAACATCTAACGGGTACAAAGAACGTACTCTGGCTGTCCTTACTTTGACATGTGGATCTGTCCTTATCGATTTTTCGGGGGCAGGTGGAATGTGCAGGCGACGTAGCAGGTGGAATGTGCAGGCGACGTAGCAGGCGGCCTGTTATCTGGCATTGGAGGCGAGTCAGAGGCGCATTAAATGGTGGGTCAGAGACGCATTAAATGGTGAATCATAGGTGCATTAAATGGTGGGTCACATGTGTCATTATTGTGTCAGGAGCATTTATGGCTTCCTTTACTAGTAGGTCTAATTTAGGCGGGCAACATGAATTATGCAGGGTAGTGAATGGCATGCTCGGGTCTGACGGGTAATTGCCCGGTTATGACCGGGATAGAACAATTGCCCCCAGTCTACTAGGTCGGACAGGGATGACCGGGTTAGTGGACTATAAGGGTGGGTTGTAGATATACCAGTTATGGCCGGACGTGGTTTAGGTATATAAGGATAATTCATGAGGGCTATCTGTTTCTAGGCTGACACGTGGGTGTTCAATCGACGCGTCTACTCATTTCAGTTCTATCATCTGTGTTTTTGTGCTACCGTTAGATTGTTCTTGAGTGATCTTGAACGGGCGGATTTGTGTTTCGAATGGGGCTTCTAGGAAGATTTGGAGTTGGGTCTTTCCTATAAATATGGGTTCTTTCCTATAAATATGGGTTCTTTCTCCCCATATTCTTCATTCTCTTCTTGTCGACCTTTCAACCATCTACTGAATTCGGGCGTATTTTTCCATCTAAAAGTCTTCTTTCTTTCAATCTTTTTTTAATCGGTAATTCCTCTTCCCTTCTTCTTCCTTTTTCTTTTAATTATGACCGGCAGGGAATCTAGCTCCAATGATTTAAAGATCTTGCCTGGTCCCCCCAATCTTTACGTCCCCGGGTCTCCGTCATCAAAGGCACTGGTCTACATGGGGGCGACCTCGACAGTTATCTTTAACCGCCCTCTTGCGTGACGTGAGGGTGGGAGGTAACAGGAGCGAGGCTATCGACTTGGATCAGGCAGCCTTTTGAAAGAAGTGGGGTCCGGTCTTGGATGGTATATCCAGCTCAGAGTCTGACACTTCTTCTGATGACATTTTATCTATGGGAAGGAATTTCGCAGAGTGTGCTGACCAATATACACTTCCACTGGAGATGATGGGCTCATAATCTCCTTATTGGTGGGTTGACCGAGAGGTCATAGGGAGCCCTTCTTTCTATACGACGGATAAGAAACCTTAGGTAGACTTGATGGCCTATCCGACCGAGGGTATCACATGGCACAGTCCGGCTAAAAAGGAGCGCATTTGCTAGGATATTTTCCTAGAATATAATGATCACTACAATTTTTATATGTACGAGTATTTATGTCGTCGTATTGGGGTGAAGGTTCCATTTGATGACTGGTCTGCCCAGGTGTTGCAACATCTTCAAGTGGCTCTTTCCCAACTTCATCCCAACTCCTTGGGGTTTATCCGAGCCTTCGGGATTTTTTGTGAGGTCATGGAGCATCCGTGCACGCTCCATCTTTTCTTCTAGATGTTCCGAGTGGGGCACAGTTCTAATAAAGATCAGAGTGACGCAAGCCGGCACGGGTGGACCTTGCTTCAATCTGCAAATAGGTGTGCTCTCTTCCAGCCCTTCGAGGGATCGGTCAAGGGATGGAAATCTGGGTTCTTCCGGATAAAAGTTGTAGGTGAACAACACTCGTGGGCATATGGGCCAGATGGGCAGACCCGGTTTCCCTTTTCTTGGAACATGGGAATCCATCAGAAACCGGCTAAATCCTTTAGTTTCTCATATAACCAGCTAAACCGCTGGGAAAGGGAAGTTGTGGATGAGATGCTCAACTAGGTCAAGGAGGGCCGGATTGTCATCTCCTCTAAGTTGGTCCAGGGGGATCATATTTTTTAGGCTGAAGTTGGTGAGCATCTGGTTTTACGAATGTAGTGCGCATATATTATCTGATATTTTGAATTTTTTATCCGGTTTTGACATCTTTTTCTCTTCTTTCCAGCAGCTTCTATGGGTGATGAATCCGACCGATCAGGTCTTTTGAGGAGGGCTGCCCTAAAGAGGAAGAGTGCGGAGGTCACTAAAAAGGCAAGGTTTGACTCGCCCGCCAATCTTCTCATGGGGAGTCATCCGTATCGGCGATTTTTGTGCCTCCTCCTCCTGAGCCTGAAGCGGTGGTCATGCTGACTCCGGCTGATGTCCACCCGGTTGTCCTTACTAGGGACGAATTTGTGCTTGAGGGGGTCCTCGATCCTTGCTCGGAGGGGCCTACTAAGGGGAAAACACCTAGTAGTGGTAAAGGAAAGATTGTCGCCAAGTCTTCTTTTCTGTATCGGGTTCCCAAGGTGGTGGAGACCAGGCTACTCAACCCCGGGGTAGTGGAGAAGATGGACTCCCTACCCGTGCTTGACCTTTTGAGGAGGGTTTGGGAGGCTGGGGTTTTGGCTGCTTCCTTGGCCAAATATCTCGAGGGTGAGGGAGTGTTGGCTACCAGGGTCGGGGAGGATGCTTTGGCTAAGCTCCAAGAGCAACACTTGGCTGAGCTCCACGAGTTGGAGAAAAAATACCTCGAGGCGCTTAAAGTCCAAGAGGAGTAGAACCTGAATGCTGGTGAACAGCTGTCGGCGATGACCCTCCAACTTCAAGAAGCTCGGGATGCGGCACTGCAAGCCCAGACCGATATGTGATCTGCCCAATGGGAAATCGGGGCCCTATGTGGCCGCCTTGATCGAGCTAAAGGGGAGAAGCGTCATTTGGAGACGAAGCTGCAGTTGGTCGACGAGCGTGATGAGACGAATACGGGGGACAATGTTCAGCTAACCGAATAGTTGGCTCAGCCGAAGGCGTCTTATCAGGACTTAGAGAGAAATTAAGTGGTCATGCCCTTAATTGCTCTACTTATGATAAGGAATCGTATGTCTTGGTGAGGGTTCTTCAAACGTGGAAGCACTACCTTCTACCAAAGGAGTTTGTGATCCATAGTCCATGAATCACTGAAATATCTAAAGGGTCAAGGTAAGCTGAATAAAAGACATGTTAAATGGATTGAGTTCTTGGAACAATTCCCATATATGGTAAAACACAGGAAAGGCCAAGCCAATGTGGTGGCTGATGCCCTTTCTAGGAGGCACACATTTCTTTCCACTTTGGAAACCATGTTGTTTTGTATAGAATGCATCACGGAACAATATGAGCATGACAAAGATTTTTCACAAATCTATGTTGTTTTATGCATTCAGCCCATAATGGGCGTTTTAGGCACAATGACTTTTTATTCAAGGAAAAACAATTGTGTGCCTAAAAGCTACATCAACGAGATTCTTGTAAGAGAATATCATGAAGAGGGCTTAATGAGACACTTTAGTGTTCAAAAGACTTTGGACATGTTAAGAGAGCATTTTTATTGGTCATGTATGAAACAAGACGTGCAAAACTTTTGTGACAAATGCATAACATGTAAAAAGTCTAAACCAAAGGTCATGCGTCATGGCCTTTACACCCCATTACCCATTCTGAATTCACATTGGATGGACTTGTCCTTGATTTTTTTTAGGGCTGCCTAAGACAAAAACAGGTAAAGATTCAGTCTTTGTGGTAGTTGGTCGATTTTCTTAAATGACATACTTTATTCCGCATAAGAAATTTGATGATGCTAACCATGTTGTGGATTTGTTTTTTATGGAAGTGGTTAGACTCCACGGTCTACCATGTAGCATAGTGAGTGATAGGGACAATAAATTCCCTATTCACTTTTGGAGGACCTTATGAGGGAAGCTTGGCAAAAAGCTGCTATTTTCAACCAATTGCCATCCTCAAATGGATGGGAAAACCGAGATGCTCAATAGGACACTCTCCACTCTCCTTAGGACCATGATAAAGAGAAACACCAAGTCATGGGAGGGATGTCTACCCCATGTTGAGTTTTCCTACAACAGAGCAACTCATGGCGCTACTCAATTTTCACCTTTTGAAATTGTTTATGGGTTTAACCCACTAACACCTCTTGATTTGTTGCCATTTCCTAAGAATTCTATTTTGAAGCATAGGGATGGTAAGGCTAAGGTCGAATATATCCAAAGGTTGCATGAACAAGTCAAGGTTCAAATTGAGAAAAAGAATGAGACTTATACTAAGAAAGCAAACAAGGGAAGAAAGCCTGTGGTATTTGAACCTGGGGATTGGGTTTGGGTCCATATGAGAAAGGAACAGTTTCTTGAACAAAGGAAATCAAAACTTCTACCTATCGGAGATGGTTCTTTTTGTGTGGTAACCAAAGTTAATGATAATGCCTACAAGCTTGAGCTTCTAGGTGAATATGGTAATATAAGTCCTACTTTCAATGTTTCTGATTTGTCTCCTTTCGATGTAAGTGATGGAGATTTCTTTTTGATGACGACATCACTCCAAGAAGGAGGGAATGATGCAAACCCAAGTGAGCCAAAGTTGGACCATAATGGACTAGAAGGGATAGGTGGCCCTATGACAAGGGCATGGACCAAAAGGATACAAAATACCCTAGGACAACTCATACGGATAATCCAAGATGGTGAGCCAAAGTTAGGCCAAGTTGGTGCTAAGTTCATAAATTGCATCATGCGTCAACATTCCGATTGAGCCATGGAGAGGCCAGACTAGGTGTTGAGCATAGGCCAAGGGTCGCCTAGCGTGGAGAAGGTGACTGTTGGACGTAGAATCTAGCAGAGGGCCATGTGCACATTTTTTGGGTATCTTTTGCATTCAATAAGCAAGTGGGACCATGTCATTAATTCCCATTGCATGTGTGTTTATTATTCAGACATCATTTTATTTAGTTTGAATTCAAAATAAAATGCCTTGAGTGCTTGTATAAAATGCCATTAAAGTGTAATTGCCATAAATTAAAAGGTGGCATGGTATTACTTTATGGAGGATTCGTGCATTAAGAGAGCATTATGTGTGTGTTTGAAAGTGAAGGAGAGTAAACACATTGTTCGCAACGTGTATAATGCATTATAGTCGAGTTATTTAGGCTCTTAGACATTATGCACCATGTGTTCGAAGGAGAATAAGTACAAAGGAATCCAGATCTGCCTAGCCTTCGTGAAGACCATCAAAGCCGTGTGGAATCAACTCTTGAAGAAGAATCCAATGTTGCTCAACATTCATTTGCAACCGTGAAGACTTTATGAAGAAGTTATGCCATATATTAACCATGTACTTAAAGGAGTTACTCACATGGTTGTGGGATTCAATGGAGAATGGAATCCTAAGTTTCTAGCCTTCAATGACACCATTAAGTCGTGGTTCTTCTAACATTGCAATGAGCATCCAAAGGAAACCTATGTTCTTTCTTTACTACTTTACTTCAATGTAAGAATTTAGGATGTGTTTAAGTGTATGGCCGAATTGACCCTTGTATAAGGATAGATTCATAGTTCAAAGGTATCCAATGTTGGATAACCATGAATTAGGCCATTAATGTTTTAATTTCTTTTCTTTCCTTGGGATCCAAGTTTGGCCAGCCCTCAACTATATGTAAGTCGAGCTTTGCTATGGAATAAACACCTTGAATTTGCATAATATTGGATATTATCCTTTGTGAGAACATATCTTCTCCTAATTTTCATGGTTGAACAAAGATAATAAGTACTTATCAAGAAACCAAGTTTCTTGTGACGAACCTCACATTCAACTTATCAACACTTCAAGTGTTGTGGCGCCTACACCACCTCATTCCTTAACCATGTTCTTCTATTCTTATTTAATCATTGCGCTGCATACTTATTTACTTAAATCAAATACAAAATAGTGAGTCTAAGTCCACACCAAACAAGAACGATCACAAAATAAGAACCTTCAAAAGAGGTTCATATCACCTATACTATATTATCATATCATATCCTATCTTATCTTATCATTTCATATCATATCCTATCATATCTTATCCTATACTATCCTATCTTATCTTATCCTATGTTATCCTATCCTATAATATCCTATCCTATCATATCCTATCTTATCCTATCCTATCTTATCCTATCCATATCCTATCCTATCGTATCCTATCCTAGCATGTCATGTCATATCATGTCGTCTTATCCATTCTTATATTATCCTATAAAATCATATCCTATCATATCCTCTTATATCTTATCTTATCATATCCTATCATATCCTATCCTATCCTATCATATCTTATCTTATCTTATCCTATCATGTCATGTCATATCTTATTCTATCATAACATATCCTATCATATCCTATCCTACCCTATACTATCCTACCATACCCTACCCTATCCTATCCTATCATATCTTATCCTATCTTTTCCTATCATATCCTATCCTATCATATCATATCATATTGTATCATATCCTATCCAATCTTATTTTGTCATTTCATATCATGTGCTCTCCTGTCATGTCCTGGCATGTCCTCTCATGTCCTATATTGTCATGTCCTCTCATGTCTTGTCCTGTCTTATCCTATCATGTCATATCCTCTCCTATCTTATTCTCTCTTGTCCTATGTTTTCCTGTCTTGTCATGTCTCGTCCTATCCTATCATATCTTATCTATCCTACCATGTTCTATCCTATTCTATTTTCTCTTATCCAATCATATCCTTTCTTATCATCTCATTTCATGTCTTGTCCAGTATTGTGTTGTCTTGTCCTATCATGTCTATCCTATCCTATCCTATCCTCTCATGTCATGTCATGTCCTATCCTATCATATACTATTCTATCATGTCATGTCTTGTCTTTTTATGTCTTGTCCTCTCATGTCTTGTCATGCCCTCTCTTGTCTTGTCCAATCCTACCATATCCTATTCTATCCTATCATATCCTATCATATCATATCATATCATATCATATCATATCCTATCCAATTCTATCTTATCCTATATTATCCTATCATATCATATCCTACTTTATCCTATCATATCATATCTTGTCATGTCATATAATGTCTTCTCTTGTTAAGTCCTGGCATGTCCTATGATGTCCTATATTGTCTTGTCCTATCATGTCTTGTCTTGTCATATCCTATCATGTCATATCCTCTCTTATCTTGTCATGTCCTATCATCTCTTGTCATGTGCATTCTTGTCTTGTCATGTCTCGTCTTGTCCTATCCTATCATATCCTATCATGTCCTATCCTATTCTATGTTCTCTTATCCAATCCTATCCAATCCTATCATTTCATTTCTTATATTGACCTATCCAATCCTCTCATGTGCTCTCCTGTACTGTCATGTCCTCTCCTGTACTGTCCTATCTTATCCTCTCTTGTCATGTCATGTCCTATCATGTCCTATCATATCCTCTCTTGTCATGTAATATCCTATCATATCCTCTCTTGTCATGCCATGTCATTTTCTATCCTATCATATATTATCCTATCATGTCTTATCATGTCTTGCCTTCTCATGTCTTTGTAATAAATTTTGGGCCACACATGTAATGTTTAAATGTGTTTAGTGTCATTATTTTAGGTAGCCAAATTGAAGTGATCTAATTCAAGTAAGGTATATGGATATAGACATAATTGTCATGAAAATTATTGTGTAGATATCAAAAGTCTTATCTCTATTTTATGATGAGCAAAATTCGAATAAAAAAATGAAGTAACATCACCTTTCATGGACATTTATGCACTACTTATAAATAAGGGTTATGGTCTCCAAGTCATTTCCACCACTAATCTATCAATGGATTTCTTAATCTAATATCCCATCATTAGAAATGAGGTATTTCAGTCTTTAAGAAGATTATGAATAATGATTTGGAAGGCCAAAGAACCTACATGTTCTACTATGAACATGCATTTGTATACAAGGACAAAATACATGGAGTTGGTCGATACATGACTAGGGATGGTATAAAGTACATTCAACATATTCTCTATGAATACATTAAGGTACGCTTCCACTCTAGTTCTACATATATTTTCGATGATTTGACATGAAAGATCTTAGCTAACTATGATGATAGTATTATTCATCATCTTTAGTATGTATTACATATGTTTAAAGTATAAAGTCTCCCACCACCATTAAAGTCTATATTAGAGATTTTTTCCATCAATTGGTATTAGTGCCACTTTGTTGTCGAGTCATTGGGAAATAAAGTTTTGAATTATCATGTATTCATTTTGTGAATTTGGTATGAATTGTTATTCTTTATGTGATGGGTTGAATTATAATCTCCAAGAACTAAATTCAGATATTATGAAATTGTGAAATTTTGCAATGAGATGTAGATTCAAAATAATTTTTTTTGCTCTTGTGGCAATTTTTCATGTGGCATCACTATGTAGTTCAAGTTGTTTTGTTGAGTTGCACAACCCACGGCCATTTTGCAAATAGATCCTGCCTTTACGCTTTAGCTATCACACCTCTCTGTGTAGTGGTTGTGTTAGTATTTGAAGTATAGAAATGTTCAAATACATTTTGGTTATCGAAACAATAGAACAGTTAACTATTGGGTGCACTTGTTGGTATTTGGCTTTTAGAATGTATGTGGTCGTATATTCAATACCCACAGAATACAAAAACTTTACATTATACTACTTCCTGCACTTGATATAATTATAAAGAAAATTAATTCTTAAACAGTAATAGTTGATAACTAGTTGCCTTGCTTCGGTAATCTATAGCAAGGGACTTGGGTTCAACATGCTTTGATGGCAAAAGTATCAATTTTGCGTTTTGTCACCTTTTGAACAGTTAAAATGGCTTGTTTATTTGATACCCATCCATTGCACTGTTTTGGAATTTGAAGTTTTGACAAGTTTAAATAGATATTAGTTGCCAACATAAAACTGGTTGGTCTATAGTTGTACTAGTTGCACTGTACCCATCCATCCAACGTTGCAATTTAACATTTTTTTTGAAAAATTAAATAAAATAATAAGTCATTGAATGGATTCAAACCTGGGTACATGGGTCATACAAGCTTTACCACTTGGCCATTACTATAAAATGGTGAATAGGGTCCAAAATATATATTTATATACTGACTATAAATATAACATATTTTCAATTAAGTATTTAATCAAAGTCAAGTTTGTTGTTGGTCTTTTTTGGAGTATAAAATTAATTGATATTTTCAAGTGAACAAATTAAAGTAAGAAGTTATCAAAATAACTTTTATCATGTAGATTGTTCATAATAAATGTTGAATGTTAGTGTGTATATGTATTCATGCGAGTGTTAATCGATCCAAACGAAGTTTAATATTTGGCCGAATTATATGCACACATGTGATGGTAAACATTTGATAATTATCAGGTTGCATGTGTGAATGATAAATCAGTCCAAACAATGATTTATTATTTGACATGCATTATGATCGATATTTGACCATTACAATAAGAGTACCATTAATTGGATATTGATATGGAATATCAAGCCAATTGTATGTTTGCATTTTATGCGAATAGTATTTGACCCAAAGTAATATTACTATTTGGCCAAAATTACAAACATGCTTGTGGTAATAAATATGTGATAATCATATGGTTTTCCATGTGAATAGTAAGTCGGTCCAAATAAAGGCTTATTGTTTGACATGACTGATTGTTAATATTTGATTACTACATTGAGTGTATGACTTACAAGTTAATATTTTTGTCCAAAGACTAAATATTAATATTGTGCTAGGTAACTCGTGGTGTGTCCCTACCGTTATTTGAATCTAAGGTTTAAAGTTGATTGCGAATTTAATTTAAAGAATAATTACAATATATTTTGTTCTTTGTTCTATTGATTTCTCTACTTCTATAATGTCTGCAAATATATATTATAGAGTCTTCCTAAATTGCACTAACTTTAAGAATTAAGGAGAGAATATTGTATTTATTCTAGAATGCATGGATCTGAACCTTGCACTTTAGAAAAGAACAACTCATTAATTATAAAGAAGTTCCATTTAAGGATAAAGGTAACTATAAGGAATGAAAATGTTCAAATAAGCATGAGTCCTATGTTCATTAGGGATGCAATTCTAGGAACAATCATGAGTTCAATGTTTTAGGAATAAATTTTAAAGTTAAAGGTATATAGTAGACCACTTATGCATTGGCTAAGTGAGTCTAATGTATATAAAGTTCTGCAAATCAAGATATTATGTACTTGGTGAAGATGCAGATATTTAAGTAATTCAGTTACAAATTATTGGAAAGCAGTCAATTAAGTTATATAGTATTTACAAAGAACAAAGAAATAATGTTCTCACATACATAAGATGATTCAATTAGAATTCATTAGGTATTGTTATTCAGTCTTGTTAGATGTCAATACAATTAAAAATCCATGCAAGCCTAAATCTGCCTATTAGGCGGATAAAGAGCTATTTTGGTAGTGATTTTCATAGCTTATTATGAGGCATCTAATTGTACGATATGACTATACAACTGTCACTTGGTTGTTGACTTGGATATATTGAAATACCATTAAAGTTATATTGTGACAAAAGGTTAGAATTGTTTTATCTTGTTTAAGGAAATAGTTCAAAGTGATCAAATATCTATAGAACATATTGACATAAACTCCAAGTTTCAGATCTTCTCACTAAAGGTTTATTATCTAAGGTCTTTCATAAGTACATTATGCATATAAGTATTGTATCACTTGAGGATATTATGGTTCAATGGGAGTTTGTATATGGGTGTTCTTTCAATGTATACATAATTCTCAATATAGTTTTCTACAAAATAAGGTTTATGGTTCAATTTCACTCTGAAATGGTTCAATAAATTGTTTGCATTCAGACCACTCATGTTTTTTTCTCCACACCCCTTGATGTAAACTCTACTAGGGCTACCTTTGAATCAAAGGGCAAGAGAAGCCAAGAAGGTCCTAAAGCTAGGGCCATGGCTAAATCGCCAACCCTTAAGGTCACAAAACACACAATTGACCCTAGGGATCATATGGGGGAAGGGCATTTATGTCCTTAAATAAATGATAATTTATTCTCATCAGTAATCTTAGGATTTAATTTTGTCTTAGGACTTTATTTTATTTGATGTTCAAGTTTTTCTATTTTGTTTCAATAAATCATGGGAGGGTTGGGAATTTATTTAATTCCTTATGACATGGTCCTATAGTGGCCAAGTGTCTTTGTTTAGGCATAGCCTAGTTAAGAAAATATTTGTCTAGGTCAGGACATGGGTTTTTTCAAATTGGCATGATCAATAAAGGCCAAGAATGCACGACTAGAGCTTTGAATTTTAAAGGTAGCATGGAGAGGTGGCATGGCGCCAAGCATGTAAATTTGGGTGCTAAGCAACTCATCTAAGGTGCCAAGCATGAGGCGCATGTGCTAGGTGTGTTCCCACCCTTGAAGATAGCACACGGTTTCACCATGGAATACTTGGAGATAAATAGAAGATAATATTGAGGATAAGAAGCCTAAATTCAGCAAGCTAGGATTAAGGGATTCAACTACTATTTTGCTTAAAGATAAATATGGTGATTTATGCAATTTCCTTGGCCAAATCAGCATGGATTTAATTCAAATCAAAGTGAAGATGAAAGCATGGTTGGGTGGCTAGGATTTGTTATAAAGATAAGAAGAAGGCATAATAATAACACATGGTTGAAGGAAAGGATAATGTGAGAGATTTATTTTCCATCCACGATATTTTGACCACCATGATCCAAGGGATTTGAGATAATGTTGGGGACATGTGAACTTTTTCAAATTGGTGAAGACTCAGTCAAGTTTCAAAGGTCAAAAAACTCGGCCAACTCACGATACCTTAGTCTAACTTCAAGGATCAATTAACCAACCAGATTTACTTTAATTAGGAATTTATTTTTCAAAAAGTAATTAGGATTTTTTTAAATTAGGACTTGGTCAAATTTATTTTATTCAGCATGACAACATTGCCTATTTATGTGATGCATTTGAAGTGAATTGTGATTTAGTTGAGTTGAGACTCCTAATCCCTAAGTTCACCATGGCCATCAACTAAGTTCTTATCAAGCATCCTTACTTGTGGCGGACACCATCGCTTATCAAGTATCCTATACTTGTGGCACTCACCCTTCCTACCTTATCCATTTCTCTCATGCCTCACGCATAAACCTAGCCTAACCCACAAAGTTCATCCAAACTGTGGCCAACCTTATCATTTCCAAACACAAACTATGACCCAACCTAATACACACATTCAAACCTTAAACTAAACCTACATACATAACCCCAACTCAAACCATCCTTAGATGTGACCTTAATCCTCATAAATATTATACCTTTATGATCCCAACCATTACCAATACCTACAAACCCAAACATACACAATTCTACCCAATTACCCTACAAAAATTGGCCTAAAAACCTAAATAATCCCAAAATCGAATTCTGATTTAAAAAGCTCAAAACTTCAAGCTAAAAATGATCCTAAAATAAAGACACCCCCTAGAGGTTGTCATCAACTGGTCATCATAGCTAATTTTAGCTTGAAAAATGTCAAGTCCAAAAAGGAGTCCCACAATCTCACGAAGACCAGCCTCCCTAATTGTGATGCTTTAAAACATGATGAATACTCAATTCCAAACTCTTGAAATAAAATTGGAGGATTTGAGAATTCATTGTGATAGGCAGCTTGATGAAGAAAGAAATGGTGATACAAGTGGCCATGAAAGAAGGAAGAAAAGGCCTAGAAGGGAGAGGTTGAGAGAAGAGAGGCAAGAGGAGAGGCAAAGTGATAGGCACTATTCTTCATGTTCCTATGATAGTGAGAGGAGGAGAAGGCCTAGAGCTGATAGGCATGGCAGTCCAAACCATGGACAAAAGAGGCATGAAGATCAAAACTGTGATGAAAGGAGGAGATCTAGATGTAGTTAAGATCAAAATCCCTAGCTTTTTGGGGATGGGTGATTTGAAGGCTTATTTAGAATGGGAATTAAAGATGGAGCAAGTCTTTGATTGCCATCACTACTCCAAGGAGAAGAAAGTGACGGTGCAATCCCTTGAGTTTAAGGAGTATGCCATGATGTGGTGAGACCAATTCCAAAAAGATATAAGGAGGTCTGGTGATGTAGTTGTAGACACATGAACTGAAATGAAGATGGTGACGAGGAAGAGGTTTGTACCGTGAGGAGGTGTGGTAATAAGCTACAAAGACCTACCCAAGGTTCCCAATCCGTGGATGAGTACTTCCAAGCCATGGATTTATCCTTGTTAAGGTCCAACCTCAATGAGGACCGAAAAGCAACAATGACTAGGTTCTATTCATGGATTGAATCCTAAAATCCAAGATGAGATGTAGATGCAACCCTATGTGGAGCTGGATGATCTAGTTCAAAAAGCCATGATTGTGGAGCAACAAATCAAGAGGAAGAAATCTAAGTATTCCTCTAGCACTTCAAAGTCCCAATCTTGGAGGGATGAGCCAAAAAGGGAGAGTCCTAAATCAAAGGAGGTCGTGGGCAGCCACAAACCTAACCCACCAGCCATGGAAATCAACACCAAAACTAGAGATGTGAATTGCTTCAAGTGCCTTGGCAGGGGACACATTGCCTCATAATGTCCTTCAAAATGGACAATGGTGATCACTAATGGGGTCGTTGAGTCCCAATCCGAACGATTTAGTGAAGAGGAATGTGACGAGGATGTCTTTATGCCGGAAGGAGATATGCTAATGATGAGGAGGCTCTTGGGCAGCCAAGTCAAAATGCATGAGGAGGGCCAAAGGTTCAACCTTTTTCCACTCGATGTGCTTGGTTCAATTAAAGTGTGCACCTTGATCATTGATGTAGGTAGCTGCACAAATGTGGTTAGTCAAAGGCTAGTGTCAAAATAGACCTTGAAACTAAACCACACTCACTCTTTACCGACTCCAATGGTTAAGCGATATGGAAGAATTAGTGGTGGATAGACAAGTAATCTTTCCCTTTTCCAACCTAATACACACATAACCCCAACTCAACCCATCCTAAGACGTGACCTTAATCCTCAGAAAAATCATACCTTTATGATCCTAACCGTGACCAATACCTACAAACCCAAACATACACAATGCTACCCAATTACCCTACACAAATAAAAAAAAAATTTGGCCTAAAAACCTAACAAATCCCAAAACCGATTCTGATTTAAAAAGCTCAAAACTTCAAGCTAAAAATGATCCTAAAAGAAAGGCATCCCTAGAGGTTGTCATCATCTCTCACATGTCGCAGTAGACCCAATAACATTACCATGATATTTTTCCAGCTTTCCAAACCTTTGAGAAAGGTTCTCCATCATCGAAATTACATTTTCCATTTGATTTCCTAAATATTATGCACCAGAGTCTCTCATTGAGTATTGTCAACTCTCATTCTCCCATTGGTGATGATTGGAAACCACATTCTCTATGATCTTTGAAGTAGCATCAATTCCTTTGTATATGAAGGCACCACCTACTGAAGAGTCCAACAATTATTGTGATGGAAAGTCTAACCCACTATAGAAGTTCTAAACCAGCATCTAAGATGGAATATCATGATGAGGGCAATCTTCAATCAACTCTTTTAATCTTTCCATGGCTTCAGCAATTGATTCCCCATCCTTTTGACTGAATTTTTGGATGAGGTGCCTATAATGCACAGTTTTGGAACGAGGAAAGTATTTTTTGAGAAAAACCTCCTCCAAAGATCGCCATGTTGCTTGCGTTTCATCATTTTGGTTCCTTAGCCACGGCTTAGCTCTGTCTCGATGGGAATATAGAATATGCGGAGACGAATGTCATCTTCAGAAGCCTCATGGATCCTTATAGGCTCACAGAATTCCAAGAGCTAATCAATATGAGCATTAGGGTCTTCATGAGCTCCTTCTCCAAACTGGTTTTGTATCACCATTTGGATCAGAGTAGATGGCAAAGAAAAGTTCTCTGCCTCAATAGCACGTCGCATTATTCCAAGACGTGAACTACGAGAATTAGGGATTGCATAGTCGCGAAGAAGTTTTTCGTCTCGTTCACCCATTGTTTGAACACGCACATGTCTTTCTCTTGCTCTTTCTCTTTTCTATCTTCTTCTTCTTCTTCGGAAAGTCCTCCATGGTTATAAGTCAATGAATGTTATTGAAGAGAAATTTTAACTTTGCATAAACGAAATGGAGAACCTGTAGAGGTATCAAGAAAAAGGAAAATACATAATACACTAGAGTAAAGTAAGGAATTAATTATAAAAAAATTGACACAGTCTCCGACAACAGCGCCAAAAACTTGGTTGGGAAAATCGCAAGTGTACGATTATGTCGTCAAGTAATGAAATATCGATTCCACGAGGACTGAAAAATTCCTTTAATAATAACAATTAATTTATACTTTACTCAACTAGGAATTAAAAGTGAATTTAAAACAATTGAATATTTGACAAGAATAATGTAAATAGTAAAAAGGGATTGACGTCTAATTTAGGAAGAGTTCCCAGGATAAGGGTTACCGCCTTTACACTTGCAAATCCTTATTTTGCTTCTTTTCATGAACTTTAAGTTGTGAGGGTGAATTGCTCTTTGATATGTGTCATCTTCTTTCGAGTTCTGACACATGTAATCAATTGAAGTCATACTTACTCTTGTGGTACGATTATCAATCAAATCTTTTACTTGGATCTTTCTATCCAATCGCTTCATAGCAACCCAAGGTGAATTCTAGAAACCCCCGAGTATCCTAAGACTACTCTAGTGAATTAGGATTCTACTTTGAATAACTGAATGGTTAGATAGTTGGGTTCACCTCTCGGTTCTTCCCCAATGTATTTAAGAGATGTAATTTGTTGGCCAGAAAACTCACATGAACAAATATTTATTGAATGTAAAAGGGCATGGCCCAAATCCTATAAACAAAAGGAATTACTCACTCATAATGGAGAAAAGAATACCCAAATTATAAATTAGAGAATTTTAATGTAAAGTGTGTTCCACTCACGAGGGAGAACCCTTATTTATCCTAGTTACCAAAGGTTGGGCTAAGCCTAACAAAACAAATCTAAAAATCGGAAAAATGGGAATACAATCTACCATTCATGACAGTGGGTGTGGGACACGGTCTGGCCGTGGATTGTGGTGCCTTCACTTCAAGTTGCTTCTCTTCGATCAAAGGCTCAAAGCGACTTCTTTTGGCCCTTCAATTGGTCTTTTTAGATCACTAGCAAAGTGCATTTGTGTATATGGGGGTTCATTAACCTTAATATCCATATGGAAAAAGAGACAAAGGGATGTCGATTTTCATCCTCGTATTTAAAATGTAGAGGACCATGAGCACGATGACAACCTCCTTGGGTCGCCTTGTTTCGTATCGCTTCTTTTGCTTGGAAACTAAATTAGAGTGATGTGAAATAGATTTATTATGTATGATCATGGCTTGTATATGGTCGATGGGGGTATATTGCCATGATTTTGGTTAGGTTGGTTGTGTCTATTGTAGGCTACGGCTTGGGTTGTGTGTTTGGTCTTGATTAAGCTTTGTGTTTGGGGTTTGTGCATGTTGGCCACAATTTTGGCTAGGTTAAGTGAATGTGGTTGATATTTGAAGATGATTGATGCGCGATAAGTAATATTGCTTGATAAGCCAATGGAGGTTCGCCACAAGGAAGGATCCTTGATAAGAACAAGGTTAAGGTGCCACACCAAGAGTGATATTCCTTAGAATGCTAGAAACAAAGTGTTTGATTAGTTCAAGGTCATGGCTAAACCAAGGATTGCTTAGGAGATACACTCAACTAAAGGGAACTTAATTTTAAAATAATCCAATTTGTTTATTCATGAGTCATAAGCAAAATACATGTAGTTTGTGGCTGGCCATTTTGGCTTCCACGATTAGAGGTGACAAAACGTATAAGAAAAATCTAACTTATGATAAAATGACTAGGTTCAGTGAATCCACATAGGCCACACGGTTTGGGCTTGAATTTGAAAGGACTCTTCCACAACGGTGGTAAGAGTTTGAATCCAATTTGGACTCTTCCACATGCTTCCTCATGGCTAAACACCCTCCCACATGGGTGGTAAGAGTTTCAATTTGAAAAAAGCATCCCTCCACACGGTTGAGACAACTTGATCCAAGGCTCCAAAAATTTGATTTTCCCACACGACTTGGCCATGCCAAACACACCCATTTTGAAATCAAATTCAAATGAGCATGGAAATCTCACTTGGTTGCACAAAAGTAGCACACACATAGCATGGTAAGAGGGAATATCCAATTCGAATAACACTTGACAAGCCTTGTATGGTGATCTCCATGTTTCCACAAAAATAGCACACACCTAACATAGAAAGTGGCCAATTTGAATTTGAATATGCCTAGTATGGAATCCTCACACAACTCCTCAAAAGTAGCACATGCTTAGCTCCAAGCCTCCCACGCCTAGCGCCCAAGCATGGGATTGGCCTACACGCCTAGTAGTTGGCACAGTTGGCTCATGCTTATGCCTAGCATGATGGATCCTCGCCTTTGGATATTTAAGTGTCATAATTCAAGCAATTACATGAAATATTCCCTAATGCCAAATTTACATCACTTATTTACAAACATAAATAATAAAAATGCTAAAAATGTCCTAACTTTTACACATGAGAAAATAATTCTCACTTTATTGAAAGCAATTAAAAATATTTAAAGTTTCCCTACAAGGACGTGGCCCCTAGGTGGCTTTCCTCCTTGAATGATGTGACTTGTTGGCTCGAGTCCCTCTTGAGTTAAAGGAGATCTTGACCACTTGAAGGTCTCACCTTGTTGGTCGATAGCTTCATGCCTCATTTTGATCATTGCCCTAGTCATAGGGCCTCCTAGATCTTGCATGATGGCTTGATTAGTAAGTGACCCTAGTTGGCTTACACCAGTAAACATGCAAAAAAAATTATAAATTTGAAAACAAAAATTCACTGGGCAAGTATTCCACCTGTGTCTACTATTGTCAGCCACTTTATGCACATGACACTTGCCTTTTGGATCATTAGCAGAGTGGATTTGTGTATATGGGGGTTCATTAACTTTAATATCCAGTTGGAAAAAGAGACAAAGGGATGTCAATTTTCATCGTCGTATTTATAACGTAGAGGACCATGAGCACGATGTATTAAAATGTCCTTTTTGTTATGGTAATGAATCTTTATTATTGGATTCATTTATTATTGTTGTCAAAGGTTGTTTTATACAAATTAAGGAAATCATTGAATTTTTATTTGTAACAAATTTGTTATTGTTTTTTCTATTCTACCCTTCTCAATTTCCTTCCTCACTTCACTCTATAATGAATAATTGATAAATAAATAAATAAATAATATTGTCTTAAACTTAAGTTGAAAAAGCCAATTACATAGGAATAAATTTTTTCTTCTATAAAACCACACTTGTAATGAAATGGATGAAGTTGTAGATTTTCCTAAATTTCATGCACATCACCTCTTCCCAATATCAATGAATTTCGGACAGCATTCTAGAAATCTGTTATGAAGAGGCAATCTACAGGAGCATCAAATACACCCAACCGAAAGTAATTTCTTTATCAAATTAACTCATACACGTACTTAGATAGGTATATGGAGTGCTTACCTCATTTCACTAATATTGCAACCTTATTCTTTAAGTTTAGACTTGGACATCATAATTTATAGTTATTCTCCAATCAGTATGGGAAAAAGTGTTACGTGCCATAGAAAAATCAATGCCATAACTCTAAATTTGTAAATGTAATAAAAATAAGCATGTCCTACTACCAAATAAATGTTGTCTTTGGTGGGGGTAAAAGAATTCATACTTCACACTTTTCTTTGCCTCACTATTTTTGCAAGAATAGTGATTTTGTGTCATTATGTTGCCTACAAAATTTAGTACCAATAACGGCTATGCTTGAATAATTTTGGGAATGTTGTTCCTTTGGAGAGTTACATATCAATATTTTAGGTTAGGTGTTTCTTCAGTATTTGCACTTGAAGGCTCACTATTAAAATAAGGCCTAGCTAGTTTGCTAGACATACAACAGGAGCCTACCACTATGAAGATCCTTACAACGTTTTGTTTCCCACTATTTCATAAATATTTGAAATTTCCGTACTTGTATACTTGTATGCCCCCCAAAAGAAAACGTCAAATAGACAACCAAATCATTCCCAAACTTTCCTCTCGTGAAGTAACACAAGCACGGATACCAGCTTTTTTGCTTCTAAAGTTTCCTCTCGTTTATTAGATATATTTTGAATGATAAAGCATTATCTTATCTAAGATTTAATTAGCCTTATTCTTCTTCTAAGTTATTATTTGAATCGTTATTATCTTATTGTACTATGCCATAATTGCAAAACAACAGGCTTAAAATTGACATTCAACAAAACTTTCACACGTTGTCTATGTGCACGTAGTAGAATGTAATGCTATATTCAACCGCTCATTTAAAAGCGTTGTTGAAAGTGGCACATTCAACAACGCTCGCTTGAGAAAACATTGTTGAAAGCAGCACAATCAACAATGTTGTCTAGAGAAAGTGATGTTGAATGTGCCACTTTCAACAACACTTCCTCAAACGAGTGTTGTTGAATATGCCACTTTCAAAAGCAATTCCTTAGGCAAGCATTATTGAAAGTGTGAATGTCAACATTCAACAGTGCTTGCAAGAGCAAGTGTCATTGATTCTCATGATAGTACTATTAAATATAAAAGCATCAAATAGTATTGTTATATCAAACAGTTCGTGCAGGACATATCATATACATTCAACACATTGTCATATACATATCAGCACAACACGTATATAAAACACAACATACTGACAAATATAAACATTTTCATTTATTGCAGCAACAATAACTACTTGTCTATTTCACAATCTATACAATGCAATTGTACAACTAGTTTACTGTATAAACACTTGTATGTCTATCTATACTAACTACTCTACTAATCTAATCTACCACAATACTTAGGACAAAATTAGTCCATTATTCCCTAAGTTATGTAATATGTTCACTAGTGTATGTAATTACATTATTCAAGTCATATAGAGTCCCAACTCGTCTCATATTCCTTTGCCATTGTTGGATGACCTCCTTCACGAAGTACATCACATAATAGCCATAGTCATTCGTGTTGTTTTGGCTTGGGGACTACAACAAAAAAACAAAAAAACATTAACTTTTGAACATAAGCAAAAACCTTTACATGAAATTTATATATATACTACAATTGCTTGAAACTTACCATTACATGATTCCATCTGACGTTGTTTGAAGTAGTCTTCTCCCATTTGTAATATATAAATTTGCAGGCCCCTAAAATAGAGATAGTACATATTTATAATCCAAATTGATAGTACATTTTCTTCAAGACAAGTTATAATCCAAATGAATCCACTTACCTTGTGAACATTTCTTCATGTCGGGGTACTTGTTCACTTCACCATGAGCCAATGAATAAAAATAATATATTTATTGTTCAATGTGATTTATGACAATAAAAAACCAATTTGTCCTACAATAGATTTCAAGTACAATTAGAAGGTGCAATGAATAAGGTACCAAAAATTCTCACCCAATATATATAATTGACAAGTGTTGACACCCTAAAAGTTCAAACATAAGAATGTTATTAAGCGTTACAAGTTTAAGGGGATACGTACAAGTTCAAACATATTGGTGAATGACTTTACCTCTAGAATGCTATAAGTAGCAGTAGTGCAACTATCGTTGATGCTATGATGGTTGCGAGAAGGGACTTCAACATGCCACACTTCTCTTGCATCTCATTCGACTCTTATTGCGTGCTTTTGGGGGTTAGTTAGTCCCTTATGCATACCCCAAAACCTGTGCAACAAATATGCTGGAAGTATTCAAGCATATTTAATGTCTTACCAAGTATCCTATCTTGGCTTTAAATGTCATCATCTGATATAGATTTTTAATTTAGGGAAACCTTACTTAATACCAAGAAAATTCAGATTGACGGTTACGGTTAAACAATGGTTTTTAAATAGTTTTAAATTAAATGAATTGAACTTACACAATTGTTTACCACTTCTTGAATATTTACATTGTTAATGACACATTTCTTGTTCATATTGGCATCGGCCCACAGAATGTCTAGATCTATCGATGCATTTGAAGGTGTCTTAGTTAGATCCAACTGCAACATAAAATAAATTATAATCTATTTATGAATAGTTAATAATACAAGATAAAAATTAACCATATATACATACAATTTTCTCTTGAACTCCTCTATACCTCCTCCCATGATACTCAACTTGGATTCAATGATTTTGATGCTCGTGTATGGTTTTCTTCACTTATTTTCTACGTAAACAAACAATAATTATATCAATATACATACTTTTATCATACATCTAAAAATATGCATAAATTATATTAAAAAAAACGACAAGAATTTTATGAAGAAGATTTGTCTTCTGTTCATCTAGTTACAAAAGCCCCTCAATCAGCCTTATTAATGATATTTGCATATTTTGTTACAGGTTTAAGGTTGATGTTTCCCTTTGCACCTCTGACATAGTTTCCAACCTCACTTTGGAATTTTCTGTGACTCTTGCCAATTGTTTTAAATATGTAGTTCTTTTGTTCCTAAGCAACATCAAAAGCCAACTGAAAAAAACAAGTACAAAGTTATAGGTTAAAGTTATTGTTATATTAATACGTAAAAAACTATATGTTAAAATTACTTACTATTATATCATTTCAAACTATATCTTTCACACTCTTCAACATTTTATCATTACAGTTGTTGAATGATATTGACAATATTTTTTGAACAACAACTCGAATGTAGCTCACAAACGTATTGCCACCCTTCATGTCACATGGTGAGCCTTTCATGTTTCATTCCACTATTAACTTCTAATTCTTACTTCTTGCATAAATAACCTTCTTCATTGCAGTCATCTCAATCAAGATATAAATAACTTGAGGATTGGTAGACATAAGTTAGAAAACTTATTGAGCAATCCAAGTCATACAAATGAGTAGAGCATATTAGTCTCCTCCTATAAAGGTCAAACAAGTGGAATAAAGAAAAACATTTTTATAAAATCAAGTAATTCTTGTATGCATAGTCATGTTAGAAATACATATAACAATATTCTTTCTATGTTCCCAAATGGAAGAGGCATAAGAAAAAACTACTTGTTTTTATTACAACACTGACATGCGCTTAATATTTGTTGTATTATACAGTTTGGTATACTAAGTGGCCAATTTAGATTGATTGAAAATGATGCTAATCCCAAAGGACACAAAACATATTGGGCACTTAACAAATCTTTTGAATTTGTTTTGTAGCAGTGCTTAAAAGCCATAAGCAAAATATAGTATCTAGATAGTGGCTTTTCAAAGCACATGACTGAAGTCAAGTCAAAATTTTCAATACTAACTTCAAGAGACAAATGATTTGTTAACTATGAAGATAACAACAAAGCAAAAATCATTGGACTAGGTCGAGTTAGTAAGCCACCTTTTACTGCTAAACTCATAAGTAGTAGGATAAACAACATTTACATGATAACTTTAGATGATTTATCCTTGAAGGTCAAATGTCTTACATTTAATAAGATGATACATGTGCTTACCCCCATAGGAGAATAACTCACATATCAAAAGGGTAAACAAACTAAGGTATTTTTCAAACCTAAGCATATTGTTTCAACTACTAGATCGTTACATTTATTGCATAAGGATTTGTTTGTTCCATCTAAAACAAAAAGTTTTAGTGAAAAGTATTTTGCTCTTGAGATAGTTTATGAATTTTCGAGATTCACTTGGACATTGTTTTTATTACATAAAAATGATGTTTTTCACGCCTTTAGAAAATATCCAAAATGTGTCCAAAATGAAAAATATGTAAAAATATCTTGTATTAGAAATGATCATGGGGGAGTGTCGCTATCCCCACTTTCGTGGGCGTGACGGGAATAATGCAAATAAATGCAATGAAGTCATCATTGATATTTTTTAGAGGGAAAACATAAAAATTAAATTTAAAGAGCAAGGATTAATATGCTCACATCTTAAAATTAAATTCGGGAGTCGGTTACGAATGAGAAAGATATTAACACCTCATATCACCCATTTAAAAACGGTACCTAGATCAACAATGTGGATATTCGTTCAAAACATTAATTTTATCCTTATTATTACACAAAAGAAAGAGAGAAAAAGATTTTAATTTTTTTATACTTGATAGGGAAATGCCTACTCCTATGTATCTCTAGCTACAATAGAGAAATCAAGGCTACATAGTTCTTCTAGAAAATGGTAGATATGTTGATATATTTTTATTTTTTGTCTTATAAAGTTTACAAGATAAGATAGTGCGACAAGACACTAGTCCTATATTGCACTACCTCGCCTTACTTTAGACAACATAAAATAGTGCGATAAAGAACTAGTCTTATAGTGCACTACTTTACATTGCTTTTATTAAATTATTATTTTAAAAAATTAACAATATGAGGTAATGCGATAAGGTACTAGTCCTATAGTGCACTACCTCTTATTGTTTTAGACAATATAAAATAACGCGACAAGGAATTGGTCCTATAGTACACTATTTTACATTGCTTTTATTAAATTATTATTTTTAAAAATTAATAAGATGAGCAAACACGACAAGACACTACTAGTCCTATAGTGAACTACATCCACTTACTTTAGACAACATAAAATAGCGCGATAAGGAACTAGTCCTATTCTATTTTATATTGCATTTATTAAATTATTATTTTTTTAAAATTAACAAGACAAGGTAACGCGACAAGGCACTAGTCCTATAGTACTGCATCTTCTTGCTTTAGACAAGATAAAATAGCGCGACAAGGAACTAGTCATATAGTGCACTGTTTTACATTGTTTTAAAATTATTCTTTAAATATTTATTTATATCACATTTTTTAAGTCATACTTTTTATTATAATTTTTATATATACAAAAAAAGGACGAAACAAAAAATAAAAAGGGAATAAATAAAAAAACATAATCGAGGATCAATTTTTTCCAGATTATAATAATAATAAAATAACAATAAACAGAAAAAAGTAAGAAAATAAATAAAAATAATAAAATAGAATGGCATTAGGGTTAGGGTTTCCATAAGAAGCAACCCCATTGGTTGTTGTCTGGAATGAGAGGCAGTGGTGGCAACTTTGCCACGAGCCACAGTAGTGTACCACTGCTTGCCTTTAGCAGCGACTCGATAGCCAACCGTAGGGACCGCCACCCGACAGGGCAGTCCAACCATTTAGGCGCAACTAGGGATAAACAACCATCCACGATTGTTGTTCGGCCCTCCCCCCACACGGGGGTGACGTTGTGATGGTGCTCGAGGCTGAGCCGACATCGTCCAATAGCCCTGACTTTGTCGGTTATGATTTCCAGCAAAACCTCAAACACCACCTTTTATTGCAATTTCAACACAACATGAGCACGCATATAATGATAAACATATAACAGTGAAGATATAGAAAAGAAATGGACCTAAAAGAGAGCTTGAGGGTAGAGAAGATGATATGAGGTTCCTGGTTGCCAACTCTTCTGAACTTGTGCCTCCTTCTAGTAGTCTGGTTACTGCTTCTTCTCCTCTCATTTTTATTCTTTTTTAAGAATAGGGTTGCCTCCTCTTTAGATTTTTTTGATTAGTGTGTTGCAATGTTGCTAAAAAGTATTATAAGGGAATGATAAATTAGGGTTGCTGAATGGGCCACATACAAGCCTAATTGTCTCATTATTTTAAAATTTACCAATCCTTTATTTATTTTAATCATATTCTTTAAAAAAGATTTAACCCAGATCAAAATTGGGTGTTTACAGGGAGAATTTCAAAATTCCTCGTTTGAAAAGTTTTGTGATGAATATGGTATCTCACAATATTTTGGCATCTTTAAAAGTACAACAAAATGATGTTGTAGAAAGGAAATATATGTCATTAAAAGAATTGACATGCTAAACGAAATAAATATGCTGAAATACTTTTGGGATGTTGTTGTTAGCAATTCTAGTTAAGTTTTAACCGTGTTTTAATTAGACCTATTTTAAAGAAAATCCCCTATGAAATTTATAAAGGAAGATATCCTAATATTTCTTACTTAGCTTGTTTTGTATGTAACTATTTTGTTCTTAACAATGGAAAAAACAATCTTGGTAAGTTTGATGCTAAATCTGATGATGAAATCTTCTTTGGATATTGTTTTACTAGTAAGGCATATAATATCTTTAATAAGAAAACTCTTATTAATGAAGAATCTATGCAAGTTTCTTTTGATGATACTAACCCCTCTAAGGAGGAAAGAGTTGTTATTTTGATGAAGAAGAGGAAATAAATTTACCAATTACATCACAGAATAATGTTCCAATTGAAGATGAACATGATGATATAAAGCAAGTGAGAAACAATGATGATATACTTCAACTTGAAGAGCAAAATCATGATGATATACCAACAGAATGGAGAATCGGTAAAGATCATCCAATAGACAACATCATCAGAGATATAAAAGGGGAGTTTCCAGTAAACTAAGTCTCAATTATGTATGTTTAAACATTGCTCTTGTTTCTCCAATTGAACCATCTAGAATGGATGATGCCTTAGATAATGAGAATTGGATTATTGCCATGCAAGAATAACTTCATCAATTTGAGAGAAACAAGGTTTGGGAGCTTGTCCCAAGACCTAAGAATAAACAAGTCATTGATTATATATGGGTCTTTAGAAACGAATCTGATGAAAATGGGATAATTGTTATAAATAGGGCTATGTTAGTAGCTTAAGGGTACAATCAAGATATGGGTATAGATTTGGATGAAACTTTTGCTATTGTTACTAGACTTGAAGCTATTAGATTACTTTTAGCACATGCATGTTCTTTAAATTTTCAGTTATATCAAATGGATGTCAGAGTTCATTCTTAAATGATTATATACAATAGGATGTATATATTGAACAACCTCCAAGTTTTGAGGACTATAAAAACCCTTCTCATGTATATAAACTAAAGGAAGCACTTTATGGCTTGAAACCCTAGAGTCTAGTATGATAGATTGAATAATTTTCTACGTCAAAAAGGATTTAAAAAGGGAAAGGTTGGCACTATACTTTTTATCAAAATGATTGATCAACATACATTACTAGTTAAATTTTATGTTAATGATGTTATTTTTGGATGTACTAATGAATCCTTTTTTAGTGAGTTCACTAACATGATGCAAGAAGAGTTTAGGACGTAGATGATAGGAAAGTTGAATTAATTACTTGGAATTTAAATAAAGCAATCTATGGATGGTATCATTATAAACCAATCCAAGTACTACAATGATTTGTAGAAAAGATTTGATATGGATGATTGTAAAGCAATAGTCACTCCCATGGGTTCAAGTATATATGTGGATTCAAATGAGTCTAGAAAGCTCATAAAGATCACCAAGTATCAAGGTATGACCAGCTATCTACTCTATCTTAATACAAGTAGACCAGATATCATGTTTAGTGTATTCTTATGTGCTAGGTATCAATCTAAACCTAAGGAGTCACATCTATTTTTTGTTAAGAGAAAAATGAAATATCTTAAAGAAACATCAGATGTAGACTTATGGTACCCTAAAGGAAGCATATGTGATTTGGTTGGGTATTCTAATTGAGATTTTGTAGGATGCAAAACTGGACAAAAGAGTAGTAGTGGTCTTTCAAAAAGCATGTATGTGTTGCATTAATTACTGTTGGAGCATAATATATTGCAACAGGAAGTTGTTGTGCACAAGTTTTCTAGCTCAAAGAACAATTGTGTGACTATAGACTAGGTCTTGGTTGCATTCCTCTTAGATGTGACAACACCAGTGCTATCAACTTACCTAAGAAATAATTAAGGCATTCTAGAATAAAACACATAGATATTAAGACATCACTACCTATGGGACCATGTGCTTAAAAAGGATGTGCAATTAGAGTGTATTGATACCCATGATAAACTTGCAGATAATTTTCCAAAACCCTTACTAAGAGAATCATTTTGTAACATTAGAGGAGAACTAGGCATATTAGATGAAAAGGATTTAAAGTAACAATTTCATTTATTTATGATTTATTGCTTAATATCATGCAAATTGTGTGATTATATGGGTAAATGGTTGTTGGAGTATGAAAAACTTTATTCTCGGCTATAGAATGTGGAGTAACCAATTACCTACTTAGGGTAAAAAATTGCCAAGTAGTGGTGATACTTAGAAGTATCACAAAAGGTAGAGTAACGAATTACCCCAATTAGTGTCACACCTCGATTTTTGGTTATGCGACTTTTTGGAGTCGCCACTATATTTTTTGCAGTTAAAACGTAGAAAACTCATTTTATGCTCAATTTAGGATAAAATGGTCTTTTGAATAAGAGTTCTAAATTCAGGATTCGAATGCGGATCAAGGGAGGTATTAGCACCCCTTCTTCCTATACTAAGATGGTAGTACCCTCACTAATTACATAGATTATTCTATAAGAATAAAGTATCTCCTCATACCAGGAGATAATATATTTCCTCTAGCCAGTGTAAGTATGACATGTGTACTATTTTCTTTAGTGCAATAAATATTTTTACAGAAATGATGAAATATGACATATGTCATGATTTTAGTGACTCGATGAGATAACTTATCTCTTTATACCATGAGATACTTTATTCTCTTATTCTATACCATACTTTGTTTAAATATTTATTATTAAAAGGACAAATGTTTTTTTATTTTTGTTCATGTGTATGACAAGATAGGATCTTGCTCCTACGTATCCAATTGAGTATTAGAAAATCAACACTACATAGTTCTATATAGAAAAATATTTGTTGGTTGAATTTGTTGTATTATTTTTGAAAGATGATTTAACAATTATTTATGTATATCCACCTTAGAGAATGAGGTGACAACTCTCATTTTCGCACCACATTTCGGCTTAAAAAGGGTAGGTTTTAATTAACTATCCATTTCAAGTGAATGAGGTAGGAACACTCATGTTAGTACCACCTATCAACATAAAGGGATATACTTTTTAAATTAAATATACAATTCAAGTGAGTGAGGTAATACTCATTTCTACACCATATCTCAGCTTACAAAGTTATTTTTATGAAAATAATTAAAATTTATTCTCTTTAAGAAGGGTGAAGCAGTAAAAACTAATGTTCATACTGCATCACAACTTAAAGATATGTTTAAAAAAGTAGTGCAATGTTTATTTTGATTATTTTAATTGGAATATATAATAGATAAATAAAAAATATTAAATTCAATGCTTGAAAAACGAAAAGTTATTATTTAAAACGAAATTAAAATAAATAATAAAAACAAAGATAAGATGAAAAGAAAGTGCATACATGCATCTGACATCCTAGAAGGAGATGAACAACAAATTTCTCCAGTTTTCTCTATGTATCTAACATCAAAAAGAAGGAGATGAGCAACATTTATCTAGTTTTCTCTTCTCTTTGTTTGTATTTTCTGTTGTCTTTCTTGGTATATTTGGGATGAATTTTTCAATGTGTCCAATCTGTTATTTATAGTAGGAATTGTCACATGTTCTATTTTAAATCAAATCTCCCATTTAATCCTATCAAGTTAAATAATATTCCCTCATCAAATCAAATCACAATTTTATTTATAGAGAAAATCAAAATTTCAGAGGGAGGTTGACTTTGAGATTGTATCTAGCTTCTTATGTAACACCCCGTTTTTGAAACTTAGAAATTACGACTTTATTATAAATTTATGATGAAAATTTATAGAAAATTAGAGGCAACATGTTAGAAAATCAGAGCGAATTTAAAATTCCTTTCATTAACATGTTCAAGATGCAGAAACATTAAATATTATCGTTACCCAAAAACGAGGCATCACATTCAACCTCAAAACCATGATTTATATAATTATCTATTTTTAAATATGTAGCTTTACAAAATCATTAATTTAATCTTAACATAATGATTATAAAAGACATCGTGTATGTAAAAAAAATCATTCTAAAATATTTTTCATAAACTATAACTTATACAAAAATTAGTTCAAAAGATCAAGGGTATTCTAAATCAGAGCCAATAATCCCAATATAAATAAGATACTTAATGAGATATCAACTAAGTTCTTCTTGTCTATATTTCCATCAATGAATATCCATAGAGAAAAGCAACAAACCTATTCATACACAGAGTATACACAAAAGGAAAGACAAAGAAAAGGGAGTAAGAACCAACTACAGCGATCGCAGTGTAGAATTACATAAAGAAATAACATTAAAGTGAGACATCTTATAACACAACAAAAATCAAACTATGTTAAACATATGCAAATGATGCATGAAGTTAGTGTCTTATACAAGAAGATATTCACATCCCCAATTATTATATATTTCATGCAATGCAATATGCAATTCACCAACCACCACCAAAATTATAATACCCGAAGGCCAAGATACTAGTGGGAAAGCAACTGGGAGTACAGATATCCTTAACAATGTCAAGTAACAATATCAATTATTTTCCAATTACCTATATCAGAGGTGATTACGTGGTAAGCCCAGTCCGTTTCAGGATTTCTCTCTACCGATCATGAAATGCATAAGAGGGTGTCTGAGACCGCTTAGTTTGCATGTAAGACTATCCTGGTCATACGGGTAATGAACCCGGACCCTCACTAGACTGTCCCACCTAAGTAATCCCTCAAGGCTTCTTGATGAATCACCGTCATTGCCGCCCCTATCCAAATCCCAATGATATTTCTACCATCGTGTCTTTCCATTTTCTCCAACTCCAACTACAAGAATGCAATATAATGTATGCACACTAACCGAAGTTAGTTCATTAAGTCTTCCAATCAAGGTTTTCATAAGTTTTATTTCAACAAATATCACCTAACTTAGTCGTCTCCGCCCCAATGCATTTCTTTCATGCCAAGTCCAATAGACGAGACGCTAACTTAGTGATCCAATATACAAGTAAGATCTCAATTTCAAACTCTTGTATTCTCCAATTTATATATATATATATATATATATATCAACAAATTGGGATATTTCCAAATTACCACGAAACATTTAGTACATAAAATAGTTATCAATTTATCACAATACTCACATGCATACAAACATAATTATTTAATGATATTTCATGATGATGTAATACCATAAGCGAGTACCTCGTATTATGCTACACAAAAATGGAATCATACACATATATTTCTAGCACAATCAAATATCTAAGACTATACATCATCATGAAAAGGATTAAAGATTCTTCCATTGGAGTTCCTAATATACAAGACTCTTCGACTTTTGAGGAAATCGGAGAGGAAAAACTTCAATGAAATACTCTAAGGCCACAATGGTTTTCTCCATCACCGAGGTTTATGTAAGCTTCTTCTCCAACAAACAAACAAGATGTCTCGTCCTATCCTTCAACTTCAAAACCTCTTCTCATAACATGCCAATAGCAATCAAGAAAATAAATCAAATTCTACTCTACTTAAAACTAACAACTAAACTATAATTGGTCAACAATGTATAAAATAACATGTTTAAAAATAACACATACTACTTTGTTTTATTAATCTGCACAATACATATATAGTTAAAACCAATACTACAATAATTTAGCATAGACCAACAACTTAAAAATAATCAAAACCACTTCATTTAAAATAGTTAAATTCCTTTTATAGATGATTAAAACACTTTCTATGTATAATTAAAAACACTGTCCATCCATGGATCAAATGGAAAAGTTACTTCAATAAGAAAACAACAATTAATTCGGATGATTTCAAAAGGATTATTATTTACTAAATAAAACTAACAACCATTTCTCTCAAATCCTTACTACACATGCTTAAAATAAAACAACATTGGTGACTTATTTAAAAGTATCAGTGGCTGCATAATTAATAAGACCATTATTGTTCAAGAGACTATGTCATTGACCAATGCAAACTAAAAGTAGCACGTGAGGGTAATAAGAGGCTAGGGACCTGTGAATTGAAGGTGTAAAGACAATTGATCTTTTAATTGTCTACATAGCCATAATGATTCAAGTGGAATATATACTTTGTCAGACAAAGTGTGAAGACTAAAAAGATACAAAAGAATTATTCTTTTTAAAACCTTTTATTCTACCTTTAAATTCATAATTTCAACTTATTTACGGTTTATATATATGTAAGGGTTATGTCATGTATTGTTCAGTAAAGAGAGATAAGAAATGTATATATAGATGGTATGTACACTTCCATCAAAATAGTGAAGATTATTCACGTAAGTGCCCAAGGTAAAATAATGAAGATCTGACCCTACTACATCTTGTGTCTACCATTTGGATAGCCAAGAAAATAATAATTTATGCTCACAAGGTAAAACTAACTTGAATTAATAAAAGAGAAAATTATTCAGGTGTAGAAGTTTGTTTTCGTGTAACAAAAGGCTTGAATAGAACATATATTTTGCATCAGTAAAGAGAAGACATGATGATGCAAGTAATTAAAAGAAAATGAGTTAGAAACTAATATTATGATGAGAAGAAGTCATGTGGGTGAGAAAATGTTTCCATTCTTTCTTTCTCCCTTTCTCAGCAACGGTCATTGATTTTGTAATGGGGAAGACAACCTTATTTTCTCTCCTAATAGTTTTAGGGTTACATACTTTTATGGTTAAGAAAAATAGGTCAAAACACTATTTAAAATTATATCTATTATTATTATTATACTTATCAAAATAACAAAAAATTAATTTTACATTATCACAAAGTTTATCCACATAACAAATAATCTCAAAGAGATAACTCCATTAATGATTAACTCCAATTAGTTGTAGTCGTTGTATGATATATTATCAGAAATAGTTTAGATAAACATTATAATAAACATAGTTATTCAAACTAAAATAAGATAATGTTATCAAAATGAATAAAATCAGCTATACTATTTAGTAAATTAATTACCAAAATGTGAATACTCATAAAACATATTTTATTGCAAATTTACTATGTGTTACAAAAATATTCAAATATTTTAATTATATAATACAATGCAATTTCTATCTGAATTATATTTTTGAAACAAATCTAACTCTTGGAAGAAGTAAATTATTTAATTATAAACTTATTGGATAAACATTAAAAGATCAACAACTCATCTAAAAATCACATATTTATTTTTAGATAAATCTACAAAAGTAAATGAAGATTTTTCACTCAGACATTAAAATAATAGAAATTTGCAGGTGTTACATCTTAAGTTATCTAAACCCTCTTTTTCTATATAAGTGGGAAATCTGAGATTATCTCTTCCCTCAAATTGGTTTTTTCAAAACAAAATATTTCCTATATCACTTTTCAACTAGATTTGATTAAAATCTTTTTGTATCACATTGATTTGTTTTTATAATATATTTTCGTTTTTTATCATTTTATTAAAAAACATTTTTTGTCACATAAAATTTGTTGGACAAAATAAAATTGGATGTTCACAACTGCGTAAGTGGTACTTAATCTCGAGACTCATCCAAATTTTCCAAGAGAGGTTGAATAATCAGTTACTCTAAATGAATAATTGAATACTTAGGGGCGCTGAAGAACAATTATGGGTAGTATGAATGAGTAACCGATTACTCTAAGTGAGTAAATGATTACTTGCCCATGTTTATATAAGAAAACCTAAAAAAATCCATTTCAACCGAATTTTCTCCAACTTCTGCCATTACCCATGAACTCAAAACCCCAAAATTGTCAAAATCTCTCAATTCTTAGCATTCTAATAAGCTATTTTGAAAAGTTTCACCTTTTTATACTTTTGATTGATTCTATTAGATCAATTTCATTAATATCTTCCCATATTGAAACATCCTCTTTTCAAAACCCTAAGTTTTCAACAATGGCATCTTCCTCGGGAATCAAGAAGTTTCGTTCAAGGAATCCTCATGTGCGTCAACAAGACAACAATAGGCCAACCCCATTGACTTATCTTGTTTACAAGCAAATGGTCAACAAATGAAGACTTTCATGGATCATTTCTTAGGTAAACAACTTATCACTCCTAAGTATAGTATTCTTACTTCCTTTGAGCTTGTTCTTTTTTTACTGATTTTGGAGAGTATTAACTATCAAAATCTCAAAGATTTATGTGCTGATTTTGGAAACTATTACATAGAACTAGTTCGGGTATTTTTTTAGCAACCTAGTGGTTAAGCACAATAGGCTATATTCTTCTATTAAGGGAATGGAAATATCTTTAGATCTAAGTACTTTTGGAAATTTATTACCATGTACCGTAGCCAAGATAGGTTTTAGGTTACCTTGTAGAACCCCAAAAGAAGAAATGGTGAGTAAGAAATAGAGGATCACACCTGAATCTTCAAAGAATAGAGACATTCACTCAGTTGGAAATCTGAACATAGATGATCATTTGTTGCATTACTTTCTCAGTTATGTTGTAATTCCCAAGTTTTCAAATCATTCTCAAATTAATGATTTCGAATTATTATTGATGCATGTTGTAAAGAACTTTAAGCCTATGAACTGGACATACATTGTAATGCAAAATATGAACCATCTTCAAGAAAAGAATAGCCCACTACCTTAGGATCGTTTGAGAACTCACAATTTCCGTATATACACCTCTAGAGAGACTAAAATGAAATTAGACTCTCGGTATCATAAAATCTTCATGGACATAATGCACAAGATGGATTTCATTCAAGATCAAGTCGATGTGGTATACAAGCACAAAAATCCATATACTGAGATTCATGCACCTCCTGCTCTACAAGAACCCCATGTGTCTCAATCATTTGCACAGAACCAACCAACCATATGATCATGGATGAACTGCTCAGTCTTCATGGTTATATGAGAAAAAGAATGGATCATCTCGAAGCTATGAACTGTAATATTAGAGATGTTATCGCTGACATCCCGAACCAATTAGATGATTTTGATATGTATTGTGATGACAATGGTTCATTGACATTCTAGCCATTCTATGTTTTACTAAATATATTTGATTCAATTATTTGATTGTATTTGCACTTTGTTTGGTTGTAATTTTTCTATATTATGTTTAAATTTCAAATTGCCTTGTGGACAAAAAAAATCATTTTATGAATGGGAAAAATGGTTGTCAATCTAATGACCTTAGCATGTAAGTTGTATATAATCCTCATATTATGTTGTCTTGGAGATTATTGTTTTTTCTTCTTTTTGATAATGTCAAAAGGGTGAAAAAATGTTTCTTTCTTGATTTGTATTTCAAGGCAATGAAGTCTTAAATAAGGGGGGAGACATACAAGATAGGGGAAATAAGCCCAAATCAAAATAACAATTTCAAAAGATATGAGTTGTTATCAATAAAAAGGAGGAGATTGTAAAGGAGAGTGTCTCCTTAACCTCGACTAGATTTCCATGAAGACACTAACATCAATAAAAGAAGTCATTAAAAGTTGCTTGAAAAAGGAGGAGATTGTAAAGGAGGAGATTGTAATGGAAAGCACAAATTCATTGGTAATATTCAATTTGCTTTCTAGATTAGGTCTTACCTTTAGAGTCATTAAAAGTTTAATATCGCATAAAGCTCTTGAAAAAATGTTTTATAAAGTTTTAAAAGGATGAAAAAGAGTTATAAAGTTCTAAAAGGAAATTTTTAGAAAATCAAATAACGTGTTACTTGAAATAGATCAACATATCACTTGAAATAGAATAACAGGTTACTTGAAACAAAGTAAGAGGTTACATGGCATGAAAAAGGGTCAACAACTGATTACTGTATAGGATAATCGATTACACTATTGGAAAATGAAGTCCTTTCACCAATTACCACGATACAGTATCGGGTGTCACGCCCCGATTTTTGGTTGCATGACTTTGTTAGAGTTGCCACTACATTTTAAGCCAAAAATGTAGAAAAATCTTTTGGACCAATCACATTGGGCCCTGGACTTTGATATACAGGTTCGAGAAGTCTATTACACACTAGGGAATGTATTAGCATCCTAGTTGTCCGTTTGAACGGTACCCTACTATATTGCATGGATTATTAATTGTGTTATTATTATATTTTTAAAAAACTTTATTTCATTATTATGTCTAACAAGAGTGGTCTTGGTCCTATGTATCCCTTTTTGGGAATCAAGACTACGTATTTGGATTGAAAAAAGTTTGTTGGTTAGATTAATTTTATTTCTTAAAAGTAGTAAAGTTTAAATTATATTTGAAAAAAAGGATATGCGCGAAGCATAGCCCTTACGTCCGATACCGTATCTCATATTAAAACTTGGTTGACAAATTCCACTTTTTGTTTTTAATTTTAAAAAACTCTTTATTGGATGTGGAAATATAATTAATCCTATTAATTTTAAGAAAGTGAAGTGTAGCCCTTACGTCCAACACCGCAACATACCTTAAAATTAGGATTAACATATTTCACATAGTCTTGTAGTAAATGATTTTTGTTTTTATGTAATTATAAGAAAAATGGAATTTCGTAATAAGTTAACAAATAATCAATCACATACTTTATTTATTTTTATGGTGAATGTATTAAAATTATTGTTATGATAATTATTAATGGAATGACGTAAATAGATGAAAACAAAATTCAAGGGGTGAAATTGTGTACCTGTATTGAATCCAAGGCTGAAGACGGTGCCAACATGGATTTAAACAAATTATGTTGGCCTAATGTCTGCTATGTTGAAACTAGATTCCAAAACAAGCTTGCAATCAAAACCGTTTGAGCGAGACAGAAAACAAAAAAGCTTTGGGAGTGTTGGAGATTATGTATTATTATGGTTTTTTGTTGGTGTCCTCTTTTGTGTGTTGTGTGGAAAAGTTTTGGATTATCATGGATGATATGAGTACTTTTTGATGTTGAGCGTTTTTGGATTTTGTTGAATGATATTTTTTGGGTTATTGTGTATAGAAGATTTTGAGGTTTTTGTTAATGATATGGATTTGTTGTGTATGAAGATTTTTGGGATTGTGGATTTCGTTGGTTTTTCTTGGATGATTATGTGTGAAAGATAATGTCTAGAGAAGGAAGAAAATGGTTGAAGAATGAAATTTTTGATTGAGAGGATTGTTGAGGATTGTTGGGAATAGATGATGGGTGAAAGACTTTTTTGGATGAGATTTTATGGCTCCCTAATTTCATGTCTCATATGACTATTTAAAGTTTAATTTTTACACATGCTTGAAAATCAAATTGAATCCCCTATTAACTTCCAAGAGAAAGTTGAGGAGATTCTTATTTTTGCTTTTAATTAAAATTCCAAAATTTTGATTTATGTTACTATGATGTTTAAAATTCAAATTTAATAAAAGTCAGAAATTTAAATTTAAATCATTTTCATTTTGGAACACATAAAAAATGTTATTTTTTTATAGAAACCTAAAATGTTTATCTTATTATTAATTTTTTTGAAAAATGTCTTTTGGACCGGACAAAATTGGGTGTTCACAGCAGCCCCTCTATACTTGATGCTTATTGAATAACACACAAACTGAGGTTGGAGTGTTGTCATGATAAGTAACTAGTAAAGAAATGAACGCTAATTTTGTTGAGGCACAAAAGACCTTTTTACTAGTGAGATAAGGTGTGAGGTACAAAAACTTTATACTTCGAGTTTGTCAAGCACAGGGTCCTCGAAGGCACAATTCGGGGTCGTCAAGCATGGGCCCCTCAAATTTAAAAATTCAGGCATGGAGCCTGAGAAGATTGACATCGAGGTCGTCAAGCACGGGGTCCTCGAAGGTACAATTTGAGGTTGTCAAACACGGGCCCTCAAATTTTAAAAGGTGAGGCACTGAGCATGAAAAGATTAGCTTCGAGGTCGTCAAGAACGAGGTCCTCGAAGGCACAATTTGAGGTTGTCAAGCACGAGGCCCTCAAATTTTAAAAGGCCAAGCACAGAGCCTGGAAAGGTCGACTTCGAGGTCGTCAAGCGCAGGCTCCTCGAAGGCACAATTTGAGGTCATCAAGCACGGGGCCCTCAAATTTTAAAAGGTCAGTCCCGAGGCCTGGAAAGCCTACAATACACATCAAGGTACGGGACCTAGAAAGCTTACATCTCACATCGAAGTACAGGACCCGAACAGTTTAATTTTTCACGTCGAAGTATGGGACCCGAAAAGTTTAACTTTTCATGAGGGGTACAAGACCCAGAAAGTTTAAATTTCACTTCGAGGCACAGGACCCAGAAAGCATATATTTCACATCGAGGAACACGACGCGGAAATCAAATATTTCACATCAAGTTATAGGACCCGAAAAGTTTAGATTGCACTTCGGGGCACGAGACCCGGAAAGCATGTTCCACTTTGAGGTAGTGGACCTGGAAAGTTTAAATTGCACTTCGAGATACAGGACTTGGAAAGCTTAGATTGCACTTCAAAGTACAGGACCCGGAAAGCTTGATTTTGAATGTTCATCAAGTTACAGGACCCGAAATGTTTAATTTTCACATCCCGGTACAGGACCCGGAAAGCTTATATATCATATTGAGGTACAGGACCCGAAAAGCTTAGATTGCACTACAAGGTACAGGACCCGGAAAGCTTGATTTGATGATTGTAAAGTAATGGATGAATGTTTGAGAGTATGTTATGTATGATGTTTGTCATGATGTCATGTATGAGTTATGAATGTAATGTAATGAAAGGTAAAAACTAAGCATCAATGTTCTAGTGCGCTCATGAATTGTCTTTCATATACAAATTTGTCTCCTTTTGTTAAGCTTGACTAAAATGCGAACCCATTTTTTAACTACTGCTGACTGAGATGATCTGTTGATGGCTTGATGTCCCAATGTTATTGAGATGAAGAATTAATCTCAATAATGTTGCCCTAGTATAAGTTGTTTGGAAATTCATCCTCGGAAGATGGAAGCGTGATTGCTTGTTTTCCTTCGCAGGAAATAATTTGATTGCCCTAGTTTACTTAAACTATGATGGACATTTGCATAACGGTGTTTATTTAAATTTCCTTAATTTTTGTCTAGAATACCTAATGTAGGTATCTGCCATGAAATCTCTTTCTTTATTTATAATGATACTAAATCGCCTTTTCAGGTTTTCGACTTATTACCGCACTATTTTTCTTAGGTCGCCCTTGCGGGTTTTCAACCTAAAACTTTTTTGTTTTGTTTTGTTTTGTGTTGTTTTTGTTTTTTTGAACACCCTTATGTAACATTGTCCCAATTTTGGGCTTCATGAAACTTTTTGATTCGAGAAAATGAGACCCACCCAAAAACAATTGCCCCATTATGAGATATTGGGGGGTTATCCTTCTATTCAAATTGTCCTGATATGCTTCAATTCGAGAGAACTTCCACAAGAATCATCCCAAAATTTCCCCAGTCTGGGTGACTATTCCTCCTTTGGTCTAGTGCTTTTTAGTTCATGCACAACCAT
>NC_032024.1:12108854-12114364 GCF_001865875.1 Lupinus angustifolius
GAAGGCAAATGAGATACAAAAATCAATTTTGTACTCTCATTTGGAATTCAAAAGCATCCAATCCTTGGATGGATAGCTCATGCTCCTAAACATTTTCTTTTGAACAAGGTTATGTATTTTCTACTTCTTCTTAATTTACAAAAGTTTGAATTTTTATCATTCAAGTTGGTGCTTTGGTTAATATTATTTTGTTTGAGAAGTACGTAATGCTCTTTTTAGATTGATCACCTAAAACATGATTTCAAGTCAATAACACTACTTGTCTCAAACACTTAACAAATAAACTTTGGAGTAGTTGTACTACTTAGTTTATTTTCCAAGTTAATCATGCTTTTCTTATGATCTTACATTCATCACTCATTCAATATTAGAGTCACCAATGGTTAGGGTGTGACAACCTAATCTCTTTTATGGTCGTAGTATTGTTTAAGTGATGAATATAAGTGTTTATCATTCTACCATGTTAGGATATACAAGGAGGATTTCAGACCTTGGTGTTTGGGGTTAACCAAAGTAAAACATAAGAACTTGTCTAAGTAGTTCAAACTCAAAAAGAAGATGAGAAATATGTTTTCTTATTCAAAAAGATTTTGTCTCCTCAAGAATTTGTGAATACTTAGTTTATTTTTCTTGTTGATTTATTTATGTGCAAATCAAACCGAAAAATCACCAAAATATGTTTAAACCATTATTTGTGCTTTGACATGTTTACCTGATTTATTTTATTAGGCAATTCCTTGTGGTTCGACATAACCCTATACTATACTACAATTGAATCTTGAAAGAGGTGTAAATTGTAAAATAGTAAAGTGTTATCAATAAATTTATTTGTTGAAAACACCTTTTAATATACAAAAGTGATGATACTAACTTACTAACTTTTATTTATTGTTATTTACTTTCCGCATTTTATTTATTCTTTAATACCAACCTTCCTTAAGGAAGAAGTTTGGTTTGTTAATAAAATGAACCCGAAAGGGAGTAAATAAATAAAAGGTCACTAAATTTATTATTCTTTTGTTCTTTATTTATTTGTATCTAACAACTAACTATTCATCACTTTTATATATTAGAATACCATTTAACGGATGTTGGAATTTATTCCACAAAATCTAGATGGTATTCAAAGGTACTTAATAATTATGTAATAGGTAATTGCTTCGATACCATTGTACCGATGTTAGAATTTATTCTAACAAAGCCGAGATGGGGCAAAGAAAGAATGACTTATTTACATGATTATTAAAGAAGTAAGTTGTAACTGGAATATTCTTGAAACCATTATACCGGCGTTAGAATTTATTCTAACAAAGCCGAGATGGCGAACAAAGAATAAAACCGAGTTCTCTTACTTACAAAAAGAACATAACGAAAATGAGAATATTAATCTTTCAACAAATTGACACTACTGTTAGGACGATTTGTTGAGAGGAGAAAACTCCCAACTAAAATAAACACCGAATAACGCTTTCAACAGTGAGGTACAAAAACTTTATTCTTCGAGTTCGTCAAGCATGGGGTCCTCGAAGGCACAATTTTGGGTCGTCGGGCATGGGCCCCTCAAATTTAAAATTCAAGCATGGAGCCTAAGAAGATTGACATCGAGGTCGTCAACACGGGGTCCTCGAAGGTACAATTTGAGGTCGTCAAGCACGGGCCCTCAAATTTTAAAAGGTCATGCACTGAGAATGGAAAGATTGGCTCTGAGGTCGTCAAGCACGAGGTCCTCGAAGGCACAATTTGAGGTCGTCAAGCACGAGGCCCTCAAATTTTAAAAGGCCAACCCCAGAGCCTAGAAAGGTTGACTTCGAGGTCGTCAAGCACAGGGTCCTCTAAGGCACAATTTGGGGTCATGAAGCACGGGGCCCTCAAATTTTAAAAGGCCAGGCACAGAGCCTGGAAAGGTTGACTTTGAGGTCGTCAAGCACGGGGCCTTCGAAGGCACTATTTAAGGTCATCAAGCACGGGCCCCTCAAATTTTAAAAGGTCAGGCCCGAGGCCTGGAAAGCTTACATCACACATCAAGGTACAGGACCTAGAAAGCTTACATCTCACATGGAAATACAGGACTCAGAAAGTTTAATTTTTCACGTCGAAGTATGGGACTTGGAAAGTTTAATTTTTCACGTCGAAGTATGGTACATGACCCAGAAAGTTTAAATTTCACTTCGAGGCACAAGACCCGGAAAGCTTGATTTTTAATGCTCAATGAGGTACAGGATCCGGAAAACATATATTTCACATTGAGGTACAGGACGCGAAAATCAAATATTTCACATCAAGGTATAGGACCCGGAAAGTTTAGATTGCCCTTCGGGGCACGGGACCCAGAAAGTATATTACACTTTCAGGTAGAGGACCTGGAAAGTTTAAATTGTACTTCGAGATACAGGACCTGGAAAGCTTAGATTGCACTTCAAAGTACAGGACCCGGAAAGCTTGATTTTGAATGCTCATCAAGGTAAAGGACCCGAAATGTTTAAATTTCACATCGAGGTACATGACTCGAAAAAATTATATTGCACTACAAGGTACAGGACCCGGAAAGCTTGATTTAATGATTGTAAAGTAATGGATGAATGTTTGAGAGTATGTTATGTATGATGTTTGTCATGATGTCATGTATGAGTTATGAATGTAATGTAATGAAAGGTAAAAACTAAGCATCAATGTTCTAGTGCGCTCATGAATTGTCTTTCATATACAAATTTGTCTCCTTTTGTTAAGCTTGACTAAAATGCGAACCCATTTTTTAACTACTGCTGACTGAGATGATCTGTTGATGGCTTGATGTCCCAATGTTATTGAGATGAAGAATTAATCTCAATAATGTTGCCCTAGTATAAGTTGTTTGGAAATTCATCCTCGGAAGATGGAAGCGTGATTGCTTGTTTTCCTTCGCAGGAAATAATTTGATTGCCCTAGTTTACTTAAACTATGATGGACATTTGCATAACGGTGTTTATTTAAATTTCCTTAATTTTTGTCTAGAATACCTAATGTAGGTATCTGCCATGAAATCTCTTTCTTTATTTATAATGATACTAAATCGCCTTTTCAGGTTTTCGACTTATTACCGCACTATTTTTCTTAGGTCGCCCTTGCGGGTTTTCAACCTAAAACTTTTTTGTTTTGTTTTGTTTTGTGTTGTTTTTGTTTTTTTGAACACCCTTATGTAACATTGTCCCAATTTTGGGCTTCATGAAACTTTTTGATTCGAGAAAATGAGACCCACCCAAAAACAATTGCCCCATTATGAGATATTGGGGGGTTATCCTTCTATTCAAATTGTCCTGATATGCTTCAATTCGAGAGAACTTCCACAAGAATCATCCCAAAATTTCCCCAGTCTGGGTGACTATTCCTCCTTTGGTCTAGTGCTTTTTAGTTCATGCACAACCATTTAAAAAGAAATACTAAAAAATGGTCATGCAAACTTGGTTAAGTGTTTGGGATATAAGTGGTGATGGGAGAAATGAATATGGAATTGAAGTTGGTTTAAATATGGATGTGGTGATTATGAGGGTGATCTTTAAGAGAGAATGTATTTCATGCATTAAATATGAGATATTTTTTTATCAAAATTTCAATTTAGTGGAGTCAGCGTTTCTTTGCCATGGTGTGAAGCTTAGGAAAATTGATCCTTAACAAGGTCTTTTTAAGCTTGTACCGTGGCATGGTGATAAGTGCCAAACATACCTAAATTTCATACACTTTTATGACACTTATCTCGAAGTGCAACTTAAATTAACACTTTTTAGATAAAATATCACAAGCTTGTATATTTGTGTTTGTATTTCTCTTTAATATGTTTTGTAGGATTTAGAAAGAAAAAGAAAAGAGACACATGGTCCAAAAAGAAAAGGAAGTCCAACTCAAGGTGCTCAAGCAAGCAGCTGAGCGTGGACCAAGCCACACTGACTTGACCTGGACACCAGCCTGGCGCAGTCAAACCAACCTGGCACAGACCAAGTTGCTCAAGCAGGCAGCTGAGTGGACCTACTTGATCGCTCAGCCTAGCACCAGACAAAGCCTGACACGATCAGAACACAAGCTTGGCATGGTCAGACACTAGCCTGACACACGCCCAAGTTTCTCAAGTAGGCAGCTCAGCGGTGCCACATGTATGCTGAGCGGTGAACCAGACACTTGACCAGATCAGCAAGCACCAAGCCACGTCTCAGTCAGCACGGTCAAAGCTGCTCAAGCAGGCAGCTTAGCGGTGCCACATGTGTGGTCAGCAGTGTGCACCTAGAATTGACTTAGCCATCAAGAAACCATGAAGTCATGCATGAACTCATTTCAAGTAGCCCACCATACGCTTTTCAGGAGTAGCTCACCATAGCTGGTCCCAAAGCTCACAACTAGCCTTGGTGAGTCAAGCCTAAGGAGGTGACCAAGCTACTTGACCAAGTGACCAAACCCGTGCTGAAGGGTTTGGTCATTTGCTGAGCGGTGCAAAGAAGCAGCTAAGCGCCCAACACCTAGGCCTATATAAGGGCATGAAATTCTCATTTGAAAAACATTGTACATTCTTTCTAAATTCTTCCTAGTTTATTCCTATTCTTTCCTCCATATTTTCCTTTCATTTTAGGTAGTTTTTAGGCTAGTTTTACTGTAGTTTTTCATATAATTCAAGAGGAGGAGAAGGCAAATGAGATGGATGTCTCATGCTCCTAACAATTTCATTTGAAAGTTGATTATGTATTTCTTCTTCTTCTTTTATTCTAAATTTGAATTTTAATCATTCAAGTTGGTGTTTTGGTTAATTTTATTTGTTTGAGAAGTTCTTAATGCTCTTTTTAGATTGATCACCTACAAACCGAATTCAAGTCATGAAAAATTATTTGTCTCAAACACTTAACAAATAAACTAAGAAGTAGTTGTACTACATAGTTTATTTGCCAAGTTAAGCATGTTTTTCTTAAGATCTTATATTCATTACTACTTCAATATTAGAGTAGCCAAGATTACGCCAACATTAGGGTGTGACAACCTAGTCTCTTTATGAACGTAGTATTGTTTAGTAGTGAATATAAGTGATCATCATTCTACTATTTTAGGACATACACTTAAAGGAGGATTTCAGACCTTGGTGTTTGGAGTTAATCAAAGTAAAACATAAGAACTTGTCTAAGTAGTTCAAATACATAAGAAGTTGAGAAATACTTTCATCATTCAAATGATTTTGTCTCCTCAAGAATTTTTTAATATTTAGTTTATGTTTCTTGATAATTGTTTATATGAAAATCAAATCAAAAGCAACCAAAATATGTTTACTCATTATTTGTGCATTGACATATTCATATGATTCATTCTATTAGGCAAATCCTTGTGGTTCAACATAACCCTATACTATACTACAATTGAATCTTGAAAGAGGTGTAAATTGTAAAATAGTAAAGTTTTATTAATAAATTTATTTGTTGAAAACACCTTTTAATACATAAAAGTGATGAAACTAACTTACTAACTTTTATTCATTGTTATTTACTTTCCGCAATTTATTT
>NC_032024.1:12114464-12115015 GCF_001865875.1 Lupinus angustifolius
TTATAAAATATTTAGGAGATGTGGAGGTACCCCTCAATAACCTTTTCAAAAGAACAACATAAAAGGGATTGAAATAAACAAGAATTAGTGGCTGGAATTTTTCTTCAAGAAGGGAAGCCACTTGAGATCTTAAAGGTTAAGTATTCACCATGTACTTTTTGATGATGATACTTTATCTTGTGATACTTTAACCAAACATCTCCATCAACATGCCTTAGTAAATGATTTTGAAATTGTAAAATTAATTTTTAAAACTATGAGCATGGTTGTTACATTTGTGCCAAAAATGAATTTTTCCACACTTGAGAACTCTTAAAAAGTGTGTTATTTGGTTCACCATTTAACAAAATAAATTCATGAAATTCTGAATGGATTTATTTATGGATGTTTGGTGTGATAAAATGTGTTTTGAAGTTCCATAAATTATGTTTGGAATTCCATTTTATCACTTGGATTTGAAATATGATTGAAATGTTTTTTCTAAACATCAAATTTCATGAAAAAGCATGTTGTTTGGTTGGAATTCTCTCAATCAAATTTAATTCATGAAC
>NC_032024.1:12115115-12116527 GCF_001865875.1 Lupinus angustifolius
AGATTGAGAAAATTAAAGAGAAGTTACACAAAAAGGTCAAGAAAAAGAATGAGGGAAGGAAAAATGGAAAAAAGTTGAAAGGAGTATATGTTTTTAATGAAAATTTAATTTTTGCTCTCTTTTAACTTTGAAAGTATATTTGAGTATTTTGAAAAACTATTTTCCTTTGATAGCCAAACCTCATTACAACCTAAATAAGATCTTAGTGATTCTTGAAAAAATTGTGCAATCAAAGTAAGTGTTGAGATGAAAAACAAAATTAAATTCTTGCAAACCAAACAAGTTGAGTTTTGAGTGAAACACTTACCCCATTTGGTTCCATTCTTCAACCGTGTGTGAAATGCATCTCTTTGATTGATAACATTTTTAATAAGCGAATTGCTAAAGGAGTTTTTGAAAAGATGTGTTCAATTCTTAGTTCAAGCATTATGAGTCAAAGTCACATAATCATAAACACATCTCGTGGAACTTAAAAGGAATCATGCATATGTTTTGATCTTGTATAAACCTAATTTTTCCAAAGCCAAGTGGTTGTTATTTTACCTTTTGTTTGGGGACAAACAAAGTTTTAAGTTGTGGGAGTTTGATAAGTGCCAAACATACCTAAATTTCATACACTTTTATGGCACTTATCTTAAGCATAATTGAGAAAAACCAACTTAAATTAACACTTTTTAGATAAAATATCACAATCTTGTATATTTGTGTTTTTATTTCTCTTTAATATGTTTTGTAGGATTTAGGCAGAAAAAGAAAAGAGAATAAAGACTCATGGTACAAAAAGAAAAAGAAGTGAAACTCAAGGTGCTCAAGCAGGCAGTTGAGCTTGAACCAAGCCACGCTGAGCTGACCTGGACACCAGTCTGGCTCTGTCAAACCAACCTGGCACAGACCAAGTTGCTCCAGTAGGCAGCTGAGCGGACCTGCTTGACCGCTCAGCCTAGCACCAGTCAACGTCTGGCATAGTCAGAACACAAGCTTGGTACGGTCAGACACAAGCCTGGCACACGCCCAAGCTGCTGAAGTAGGCAGCTCAGCAGTGCAACATTTATGCTGAGCGGTGAACCAGACACCTGACCAGGTCAGCAAGCACCAAGCCACGTCTCAGTCAGCACGGTCAAAGCTGCTCAAGCAAGCAGCTTAGTGGTGCCACATGTGTGCTCAGCAGTTTGCACCCAGAATTGACTTAGCCATCAAGAAACCATGAAGTCATGCATGACCTCATTTCAAGTAGCCCGCCATAGGCTTTTTAGGAGTAGCTCACCATAGCTGGTCCCATAGCTCACAACTAGCCTTGGTGAGTCAAGCTTAAGGAGGTGACCAAGCTACTGGACCAAGTGACCAAACCCATGCTGAAGGGTTTGGTCAGCTACTGAGCGGTGCAAAGAAGCAGCTGAGCGCCCAGCACCTTG
>NC_032024.1:12116627-12118391 GCF_001865875.1 Lupinus angustifolius
AGGAATATCCTTTGTTAACCCCTTTGAGTCTTAAAATAAAATTTTATTTTCAAAATCAACCCTTGAGCCTAATATGGAAAAACAAAAATAATCTCCTATACTTTTCTAAGTAAAAAGAGAGCATTCTTCAAAAGGAAGGTTGATGGAAGAAATTAAGTTGGGGGGAATGGTTGGCCATGTAACAAAGTGTTAAAGGAAAAATTCTCAATATCTTTAAAAATCAAAAAGTAAAGAAAAAGATCCAAAATAAAAAAGGAGTGAAAAGAGATTGATAAAGTTAAAGAGAAATTACACAAAAAGGTCTAGAAAAAGAATGATGGAAGGAAAAATGGAAAAAAGTTGAAAGGAGAATATGTTTTTAATGAAAAATTAATTTTTGCTCTCTTTTAACTTTTAAAGTATCTTTGAATATCTTGAAAAACCAATTTCCTTTGTTAGCCAAGCCTCATTACAACCTATATAAGACCTTAGTGATTCTTGAAAAAATTGTGCAATCAAAGTAAGTGTTGATATGAAAAACAAAATTAAATTCTTGCAAACCAAAACAAGTTGAGTTTTGAGTGAAACACTTACCCCATTTGGTTCCATTCTTCAACCATGTGTCAAATGCATCTCTTTGATTGATAACATTTTTAATAAGTGAATTGCTATATGAGTTTTTGAAAATATGTGTTCCATTCTTAGTTTGAAGCATTATGAGTCAATGTCACATAATCATAAGCCTGGCACACGCCCAAGCTGCTCAAGTAGGCAGCTCAACGGTGCAAAGAAGTAGTTGAGCGGTGCAAAGAAGCAGTTGAGCGCCCAACACCTTGGCCTATATAAGGGCATGAAATTCTCATTTGAAAAACATTGTACATTCTTTCTAAACACGTCCTAGTTTATTCCTATTCTTTCCTCCATATTTTCCTTTCATTTTAGGTAGTTTTTAGGCTAGTTTTACTGTAGTTTTTCATATAATTCAAGAGGAGAAAGGAGAAGGCAAATGAGATGCAAAAAATCCATTTTGTAATCTCATTTCGGAACTTAAAGCATCCAATCCTTGGATGGATAGCTCATGCTCCTAACAATTTCATTTGAAAGTTGATTATTTATTTCTTCTTCTTCTTTTATTCTAAATTTGAATTTTAATCATTCAAGTTGGTGCTTTGGTTAATTTTATTTGTTTGAGAAGTTCTTAATGTTCTTTTTAGATTGATCACTAAAAAATTTATTTCAAGTCATAAAAATTACTTGTCTCGAACACTTAACAAATAAACTAAGAAGTAGTTGTACTACTTAGTTTATTTGCCATGTTAAGCATGCTTTTCTTAAGATCTTATATTCATTAGTACTTCAATATTAGAGTCGCCAAGAATAGGGTGTGACAACCTAGTCTCTTTATGGATGTAGTATTGTTTAGTAGTATATATAAGTGATCATCATTCTACCATTTAGGGCATACACTAAACGAAGAATTTCAGACCTTGGTGTTTGGAGTTAATCAAAGTAAAACATAAGAACTTGTCTAAGTATTTCAAATACTTAAGAAGTTGAGAAATACTTTCATCATTCAAAATGATATTGTCTCCTCAAGAATTTGTTAATACTTAGTTTATATTTCTTGTTAAGTGTTTATGTGCAAATCAAATCAAAACCAAAATATGTTCACTCATTATTTGTGCATTGACATATTCATATGATTCATTCTATTAGGCAATTCCTTGTGGTTCGACATAACCCTATACTATACTACAATTGAATCTTGAAAGAGGTGTAAATTGT
>NC_032024.1:12118491-12122625 GCF_001865875.1 Lupinus angustifolius
ATAGGGGATTGCTTCGATACCATTATACCGGCGTTAGAATTTATTCTAACAAAGCCGAGATGGGGAAAAGAATGAATAACTTATTCACATGATTATTAGAAGTAAGTTGTAACTGGAATATTCTTGAAACCATTATACCGGCGTTGGAATTTATTTCAACAAAGCCGAGATGACGAACAAAGAATAAAACCGAGTTCACTTACTTAACCAAATAAAGAAAACACACTGAATAGAGAAATCTCCTTTCAACAAATTAGCGTCGTTGCCGGGGACAATTTGTTGAGGGAGGAAACCTCTAGAAAAACTCTTTCAACACATGGATAAGGGTTTCCAAGAAAAGATATAAGGCTCCAATATGTGTTTCCCATACCCTTTTCTCCTTTTTCCTTTCTCCTATTTTTCAATAGCTTTTGGACATGACATTCAATTACTTGGATTCTTTTGGATTTTTGTGATGTTATAGGTCAACATTGTAACCCTACCCGATAGGATGTGAATATTTCTTTTGTAGGTCTTTGACAATGATTTCATTTACCCTAACTTTTTCCTGAGATATTGAGGTTCCCATCGGGCTTTTATTTTTTGTACTTTATTTTGTACTTGGACCAAATGAACAATTTTGTATGACTTGGATTTTGACCTTTTTTATCATTCGGGTCAAATATATTTAATGATGTGTGTAAAGTTTATTTATTTCCTAATAACTTAATGTCATGGAAAACTGATGAAAAGCTACCCTCTCCGTGCTATCGATGTTTTATGGGTCAATCACAAAAAATCTCCTTTCATAATCCCTAGGGCTCAAACGGGGTGACTAAGGATATCTTGTTAGTGTCTGGAAATTATCGAAGAAGCCTTGTGTCATCGGAAAAATCTGCCTAAGGATCCACACCACCTTGGTCTTACATTTGCATCATCCTCCAATTTTTTGTTAAACTTATGCCTCTCTTTAATGCATGAATTTATTTTTTGATGTTTTTTTTTTGGGTGAATATGATTTGTCGGATGAATTATGGGATGGTAAATTTGTAAGATCAATGCACTAGTATATACTTGTTAAAAAGACATGCAATGGAAAATAACTTTTTTATTCATAAGAATGAAATATAAGATCCTTTATTTTGCAACCCTGAAGCTCCGGGTGGAGCCAAAAGGGTGTATTACAATATAGTTCTAGAAAAATAACAGTTGATTGGGATGAGTTCCTCATGATGGAGTTTGTTTCACGCCTTCCTCAAATCAAAGCACCTCCTTGAAACTTGACCAGTCCTTCATTAATCGAGTCTCGTACCTTACCCTTTAATTGATTACAACTGTGTGTCGAATGTCCTTCTGTCCCTCCATGATACATACAACGAGCATTTAGGTTGAACCTCTTTGGATATGGAAGCACCACCTCCTTAAAGGGAAGAAGAGTTAACAAACGCCTCTGAATAAGTTGTGGCAGTAAGTCAGAGTAAGACATGGGGATCACATCATAAATACTTTTTCTCTTCCATTTTTTAGATGGTCCTCCTTGACTGTGAGTAGAAGGATAAGGTTGTTGGAGATGATAACGTCGTTTTGGTTGGCTGAAGGTTTCAATCAATGATGCCTCACCTTCCTTCCCTTCACAAGCAGTTTTGTGTTGAGATGAGTATTTCACACTTTTGTCGTTTTCCAAGCGACTCTCTACCTTTTTCCCTATGGCTAACATGTGATGAAATCTCATAGATACACATCCCAACATCATACCAATGAGTGGTGGTTGAAGAGTATCGATGAACATTGAAACACTATCCTCATCGGATAGCTTGGGCTTCACTTGAGCGGCCACTTCTGCCCATCTTTGTACATACTCACTGAAAGTTTCATCTCCTCTCTTCATCATTTTTTTAGTCGTGTTCTATCAGGAGCCATATCAATGTTGTAATCGTATTGCTTGACCAAGGCATCACATAAATCCTTAAAACGCTGAATTTGTGAATGTTCAAGTCGCAGGTACCAAGTGGAGGCAACTCTACTTAGGCTTTCTTGAAAGAAATGGACCAATAACTTGTCATCTCTAACTTGCTGTTTTTGATGTTATTGGGATTTTTAGGCTATTTTTGGATGGGGTATGTGTATATTAGGGAAGTATTTTAGCCTGAAATGTTTATGGACGAAAATTGTATGATGTTGATGATGTTAAGTATGATTTGTGGAAGATATGGTCACGGTTGGAATGGATTGTGAGGGAAATTATTTGATTTGTGCGTGAGGCACTTTGAATGTGGAAAAGAATGAAAGGTGAGGCGCCACAAGTATGGAATACTTCATAAGCCAAGTGATGTCTGCCACAAGCTAGGAAGCTTGATAAGAACAATAATGGTGGCCACCACCAACCTTGGTTTTTAGGAGAATCCTCTCAACTAAAAGACACAATTTTTATCCAAACTAGACTTAATTCATTTATGCTGAAAATGAATACATAAATAGGGAAATTCTGAATTGACTAGGTCTAATTTGAAATTTGAAATCCTAATTTAAACATGTAATTAAATGAGTTTAATGGCTAAGTTATTTTGGCACTTGAGTTGGCCGAATTCCTTGAAATTTTCAGCCATGTTTTTATTTGTTTTGGGAAAATTGAATGTGTCTTGCTAGGTTGAGTTGTTATGGAAAAATTCCTCAAGGAAAATGCTTGAAAAGGAAAGTTCATAAGTGCTTGGATCTTCATGTTTTTTAATTCAAATTGGAGTAGTTGATTACCTTTGGATACTTGCAAATCTGAATGGATGCCTAAGGATTCACACGCCCCTTTTGAATGAAAAGGCTTTATTACTTGCCTTTCTTGAATGGGCCTTGAATGCTTTGAATGAGACTTGATTAGTTTCCTTCATGGAATGATCCTTTTCTTGAATGCCTTGAATTACACGTCCAACGTATGTTTAAATCAAACAAGGAATGTATTTACTCCTTTAATTCCCTTCCAATATGAATTGATCCCATAAGGCCAGGTTTTGAAATTGCCTCTTACTTTAATTCACACGACATTCCAATAAGGAATGTATTTATGGGCATTCAATCTCTTAAAGCCTCCTGATCCCAATAAGGTAAGAATTTGAATAAGTTATTCCTTCTTTGCCCCATCTCGGCTTTGTTAGAATAAATTCTAATGCCCGTACAATGGTATCGAAGCAACCCCATATTAAATAATTATTAAGTACCTTTGAATACCATCTCGGTTTTGTGGAATAAATCCCAACTTGAATGATTAAAATTCAAACTTTAGAATAAAAGAAGAAGTAGAAATATATAACCATATTCAAAAGAAATTGTTAGGAGCATGAGCCATCCATCCAAGGATTGGATGCTTTGAGTTCCAAATGAGATTACAAAATTGATTTTTGCATCTCATTTGCCTTCTCATTTTCTCCTCTTCCATTATAAACTAAAATTACAGAACTTACTTAAATAAAGCTCCTATAAACTAAGAACTATAAGAGAGAACTTCAGGGAAGAATAATTTCAAGGCACGATGGTGAATGATGTATGATGTTCTCTTGATTCGAATGAAATGCCTCATATTTATAGAAATTTCCCTAGAGCCGTTGAGCTGCTTGTTTGCACCACTCAGCAGCTGACCAAACCCTTCAGCATGGGTTTGGTCACTTGATCAAGCTGCTTTGTCACCTCCTTAAGCTTGACTCACCAAAGATAGATGTGAGCTATGGGACCAGCTATGGTGAGCTACTCTTAAAAGCCTATGGTGGGCTACTTGAAGTGATGTCATTGGTGACTTCATGGTTTGCTTGATCCCTAAGTCAAGTCTAGGTGCACACCGTTTAGCACACATGTGGCACCGCTAAGATTCTTGTTGAGCAGCTTTGACCGTGCTGACTGAGACGTGGCTTGGTGCTTGCTGACCTGGGTAGAAGCCTAGTTCACCGCTGAGCACACATGTGTCACCGCTGAGTTGCTTGTTGAGTAGCTTGGGTGTGTGCCAGGCTTGTGTCTGACCGTGCCAAGCTTGAGTTCTGACCGTGTCAGATTTAGTCTAGTGCTAGGCTGACCGGCCAAGCAGGTCCAACTCAACTGCTTGCTTGAGCAGCTTGGTCTAGGTCAGGCTTGTGTCCAGGTCAGGCTGGTATCCAGGTCAGCTTAGCGTGGCTT
>NC_032024.1:12122725-12166723 GCF_001865875.1 Lupinus angustifolius
CGTGGCTTGGTCCACGCTCAGCTGCCTGCTTGAGCACCTTGATTTTGACTTCTTTTTCTCTTTGACCATGAGTTTTTTTTCTCTTTTCTTCTTCTTTCTAAATCATACAAAACACATAAAAAAGAAATACAAACGCAAATATACAAGATTGTGATATTTTATACAAAAAGTATTGTTTTAAGTTGGTTTTTCTCAATTATGCTTAAGGTATGTGCCATAAAACTGTATGAAATTTAGGTATGTTTGACACTTATCAAATTTCCCCCAACTTAAAACTTTGTTTGTCCTCAAACAAAAGGTGAAACTTATCCGAAATCAAGTTGGCTAAGTTTAATAGATAATAATAATCAACATGATTTCAAATGTTTATAAGCATGTCAAAAATTGATTTCAATGAGATATTTTTTTCATGATTTGTAAATTTTGACACATAATGCTGCAAACAATAAATAAATGATTTTGTTTATAAAAAATGTGTAACAATTTACCTAAGCAAATATTTTTCTAGCCAAAAAGTGTTCTTTGCACTCAAGTTCAAAAATGGAACTTTTATGAAGGGTAAGTGTTTCACTCAATTTTTCAATCATTTGTTAGTAGTAATTTCAACTTGTTCTTTGTCTCACATATTCTCTTAAATAGCATAAATAATCAAAGATCACTAAGGTCTTTATTTTGGTTGTAATGAGGCTTTGTTTGGATAATGTTTTTTCTAGATTTTCAATGCTAATTTAAAAAGAGAGCATTTTTGAAAATTTTCTCAATGGAATACTTTACTCTTATTTTCTCCATTATTTTTCCCGACCTCTTTAACTTTTGAACCTTGGCTTCTATTTTTCTCAATCTCTTTTTGTTTTGTTTTTCATTTGTAAAGAGGTTGAGTTTTTCTTTCTTTTAAGAAGCAAAGTCCACCAATTTTTCCTCCAACTTAATCCTTTCAAACTATTTTTTAAAATTTAATGCTCTCTTAGAACATTTATTTCATTTGTTTGGCTCAAAGGGGCTTATCAAAGGATGATCCTAATTGGTTTTGGACTTCTTTTTTTGCCTTTGGTTCAAGTAATGAAAGAACATGCCTTGATCATTTCTTATCATTTTTATTCAATTAAGATATTTAAAGACTCAAACAAGTGTAATTAGACAAATCAAATGTTGACTCTCACTTTAATTATCACATGTGTTTGGCTCACTCCCTTACTTGGTTTGGTTTCACACTTTTTGATTAAAAAATGTTTGCAAAGATCTTGTTACATAAAATTGAATTTTCAATTTGCAAAAATTTGAAGTTATGACATTATATGATTTTTTTCACAAAAGTTTAGCATATATCTCATTTTTCTCATTCAAAGCTTAATTTAAAGTATGCTTAACATATTCTGATCATGTGATCATGTTTCAAAAATTTTGTTTAGCCATTTTTTTTTTCGGTTTTTGAAAAATCTTGAACAAACAAATTTACTTTTTACATATTTACACAATCTAAACAAGAAAAATTTTATATTTCATCAAGTCCTTGTCCCCCCTTTTTAAATGAAGGCTTGTCCTCAAGCCTTTAAAAAAATTTGGGACTTACTTGATGTGATTTAAAAATTGCTAAGTTTTCTAAATAAAAATAATAAAAATATGCTAACAAAAGACAATGATAAAGGAAGTAAATATTTACCAAATATCGGGTGGCCTCCCAGTCACCGCTCTTTTAACGTCATTAGTTTGACTTCAGACTTTCGATGAGATTATTCTGATTGCTCATTGATGATGGAGCCTGACTCATCACCCAAATAAGGTTTTAATCTTTGTCCATTTACCACCAAGGTTGCTTTTGTCTTGGGACCTTTCAGCTCAATTGCTCCATATTCTTTTACTTCGTTGATGACAAATGGTCTTGTCCATCTAGTTCTGAATTTTCCTGAAAGTATTTTGAGCCTTGAGTTAAATAGAAGTACTTTTTGTCCTTGATAAATAAAATTCTTTCTGATTCCGGAATCATGGTACTTCTTTGTTTTTTCCGTATATAGTCTTGAAGATTCGTATGCTTGGAACCGCATTTCTTCCAATTGATCCTGTCTTTTAACATTTGCATCCTTCAAATCAAAGTTTAGAAATTTGAGAGCCCAATAGGCCTTATGCTCCAATTGAACTGGTAGATGACAAGCTTTGCCATAAACAAGTTGATATGGAGTTTTGCCTATTGGTGAGTTAAATGCAGTTCTGTAGGCCTAGAGAGTATCATCCAGTTTTTGTGACCAATCTTTTCTTGAAGTAGAGATTGTTTTTTCCAAATTCTTTTTAACTCTCTGTTTGATACCTTCGCTTGACCATTTGTTTGTGGGTGATAAGTTCATGCTACCTTGTGTTTAACATTATAAAATTCTAAAGTTCTTTTAAATTGGAAATTTATGAAATGAGATCCCCCATCACTTATCAATACTCTTGGTGTGCCAAACCCTTCAGCTTCGCGTGGCTTGGTCCACGCTTAGCTTCCTGCTTGAGCACCTTGATTTTGACTTCTTTTTCTCTTTGACCATGAGTTTTTTTTCTCTTTTCTTCTTCTTTCTAAATCATACTCTAAATCATACAAAACACATAAAAAAGAAATACAAACGCAAATATACAAGATTGTGATATTTTATACCAAAAGTATTGTATTAAGTTGGTTTTTCTCAATTATCCTTAAGATAAGTGCTATAAAAGTGTATGAAATTTTGGTATGTTTGGCACTTATCAATGTACAAAAGGAAAAATAAATTTATACAAAAGAGAAAGAAAATGTTAACCACAATTATTTGATAAATGACATATAAATATGAAATGTTCTATTATTAAAGCAATTCTCCGGTAACGGTGCCAATTTGTTGAAAGATTTATTTTTGAGAGGTTATGTTTTCCCTCTCAGCAAATCGTCCCAGGCAGCGGCGCCAATTTGTTGAAAGCGGAAATTCCCTCATTTCGGTATGTTTCCTTTTTATGTCGTTAAGTAAGTGAACTCGGTTTTAAGTACCAATTTGTATGTATGTATGTATGTATGTATGTATGTATGTATGTATGTATGTATGTATGTATGTATGTATGTATGTATGTATGTATGTATGTATGTATGTATGTATGTATGTATGTATGTATGTATGTATGTATGTATGTATGTATGTATGTATGTATGTATGTATGTATGTTATGTTATGTTATGTTATGTATGTATGTATGTATGTATGTATGTATGTATGCATGCATGCATATGTATGCATGCATGCATATGTATGTATGTATGAATGCATGCATATGTATGTATGTAGGCCTGCATGCATGCATATGTATGTATGTATGCATGCATGCATATGTATGTATGTATGCATGCATGCATGCATACATATGTATGTATGTATGCATGCATGCATGCATATGTATGTATGTATGCATGCATGCATGCATATGTATGTATGTATGCATGCATGCATGCATATGTATGTATGTATGCATGCATGCATGCATATGTATGTATGTATGCATGCCTACGTATGTATGTATGTATGTATGTACCTACGTATGTATCTATGTATGTAGGTACCTACGTACGTACGTACGTATGTCTGTGTGTGTGTGCATGTATGTATGCATGCATGTATACATTCAGTACATAGATATGGTATACTTAATAGGGTTTGTGGTTATCTAAGGGCATAACCCTAGGGTGGGGATATAAGGCCTTTATATGATACATCTTATATGGTTTGCTTATAAGGTGTCCAAATTGCATTCAATCATAAAGAGAGGAAACTAAAATACCCTAGGGATTACAAGTGGGACTCGTAGTCCTCACTGATAAAGTCCATGATATTGGGTAACAACCTGGATGGTCCATCATGCCAATGTAAGTGGCCAAAGTCCTCACTAACAAGGGGAATGTCCCTTCTAATCTAATGTTCGGGTATAGAGCATATACTTATGCTAACATGATAATGAATTGTAAAGGATAATGATAAAATAAAATAAAATTAAAAATCCATGTGTTTAGTGTTTATGGGTCTCTCTTAATAAAATCCCCAGCAGAGTCGTCAACTATCGCACCCTGATTTTCAGCTGCACGACTTTGTTAGAGTCGCCACTACATTTTCAGCCAAAAATTTAGAAAATTATTTTGGCCCAATGGCATTGGGCCTTGGACTTTGATATCCAGGTTCGGGAGTCGATTACACACTAGAGAAGGTATTAGCACCCTACTTGCCTTTTTGAACAGTACCCTACTATATTGCATGGGTTATTAATTGTGTTATTATTATATTTTTACCAAAAAACTTTATTTTATTATTATGTCTCACAAGAGTGATCTTGGTTAGAAAAAAAGTTTGGGTAGTTCTTTTTGGGAATCAAGACTACGTAGTTCTTTGGGGAGAAAAAAAGTTTGTTGGTTAGGTTAATTTTATTTCTTAAAAATAGTAAAGTTTAAATTATATTTGAAAAAAAAAGGATATGAGCGAAACATAGCCCTTACGTCCGATACCGCGTCTCATATTAAAACTTGGTTGACAAATTCCACTTTTTGTTTTTTATTTTAAAAAAATCTTTTTTGGATGTAGAAATATAATTAATCCTATTAATTTTAAGAAAGTTAAGTATAGTCCTTACATCCAACACTGTAACATACCTTAAAATTAGGATTAACATATTTCACATAGTCTTGTATTAAACATTTTTATTTTTATGTAATTATAAGAAAAATGGAATTTCAAAATAAATTAACAAATAATCCAATCACATACTTTATTTATTTTTGTGGTGAATTTAAGAAAATTATTGTGATGATAATTATTAATGGAATGACGTAAATAGATAAAAATAAAATTCAATGGGTGAAATTGTTTACCTGTATTGACTCCAAGGCTGAAGTCGGTGCCAACTTGGATTTCAACAAATTATGTTGGCCTAATGTCTGCTATGTTGAAACTAGATTCCAAAACAAGTGTGCAATAAAAATCGTTTGAGCGAGATAAAAAAACAAATACAGATAAAAAACAAACATCATTTAGTCACTCCGTCGCTAGGAATTTGGCACAATGCACTGACGACAAAAGTAACTCCATGAAATCTCCACAATTTGAGCAAGTTTATTCACTTTCAAAAGTTTCTGAAAAACCAATATTAAAGTCTGATAAATAATTAGAGTGTTATCATAAAGGAATCATACATCAATTAGATTGGATGTAGTTATATTTAGCCTTCAAACAAGTCTTTTTATACTTCATAAAACCAAATATCACCATAGGGTTTGGTGAGTGTTTATGTAATCATAAAGTGGTGTACTTTCTTGAGGGGATTTGAGTGTTTTAATAAGAAAGTTTTAGTGTGATACTTGTAATAGAGACTCAAATTGATATAGTGAATATCTCTTAAATTGAACAAGCGGATTGGAAGTAGCCTTCAGTTGAAGTGAACCAACATACATATCCATGTGAATCTCTCTAAGCCTCTCTCTTTACATTTCTACTTTTTTTTTCTTTAGTATTTCTTCCGTTGAGAATATAATTTATAGTTTTTAAAGAACAAGTTTTGATGCAAACCTAATTCACCAATATTGCTATTTTTGTGTTTACATAACTGAAAATGGATTGTTTCTTTACAAATTCTCATTATGATAATGCAATTGAATCATTGTGTGTTTTCATTTATGGACACCATTTCTTCATTAATGAAACATTCATTCCATTTCACCTTATTGAAGAATGCTTGAGGAATGATAACTTGGCTAATTTTAAGTCATGCTCATTTTGGTGTGAACTCGAATCTTCTTTTAATTTACTTTGAAACTTATTTTTGAAACTCTAGCTCTAACTTTTGTTTTAGGACAAACAAAGTACAAATTTGGGAAGAGTCGCCATTTTTCTAACTAGCCAATCAATCAATACAAATAACAAATCGGGTAGCCACAAAAAAGTATACAGAGTTATCGTATTCACAAGGACTTGGGCGATATTAAGTCATTCTACAATAGTTATGGTCTTATGTTGAGGGGTTTATCAAAATTGGTTTTGATTTTTAACTAAATATTTAAAAGCTATATTAAAGATTATATGAGAAAAAAAGTGTTGGGATTAGATTTTGTTACTCAACCCTTCAATATTTGGATGATTTAAATCCCAAAACCATCTATACTTTGATTTCCTCAACATCATTTCTATCCAAAAAAGAAATGATGGTTAGGGTGAAGGGTTTAAGGAATTGAGTGAATGAGGTTGTGGATTCGAGTCTCACTCATAACACAATACTAACATACTAACATTTGTCTACACAAAGAAGATAAGATCAACAACTGATTTCCCTAACCAATAATTCCTGGAGTGATTAACTAAGTGAACTATAATGACTATGTATGTTATCTTGACTTCTCAATGTAATTTCATTCCTATAAATTAGACTCACTATACCATGTATTCTAGTTCCAACTCAAACATGTCATTTCCACCATTACATTCAACATCTAAAATCATGTTTCAAATAATCAAACTAAAACAAGTATTGTTGGTGCAGCAGAAGCGATCGTTGCACAGTGTTGGCCACAGGCAATCAAATAAAGGCATAGAATAAATATAAGAGAAGAAACAAGAGAATTTGTTAACGGGGTTCAGCCAATTGTGCCTACTCCCCGGGAGCGCTGAGCGGCTACCAAGATATTATTAGAGAATAAGGATTACAAACCCTAGCACACCCATGGGCCCACTTGCCCATGTGGTGTTTCTATTAGGTGCTTATATCTGGTGCACATTATAACAAGGGACCTGAGTCCAATATATAACATTGATTACTCTACTCTAGTCCAATACTAGACAATGTGGGACTAGTACAATAACATATTTCAAGCATTCCCAACAATTCCCACCTTGATTGAAATAGACAAATATCTCGCTCTTTTTGGAATTCTACACAAGAATCTCCACCTTAGCGAATATTCAGCTCCACCTTGCTCAATGTGTAATTCTCTTTAACAATTCCTCCACAACATAGACCTTCTGAGTATCATTGACGATGTTACCAAGAGCCTAACGCTCCAAACTTGTAGTGCAGCTTCCCGCACCGCCATTAAATGGAACACGCCGCCTAGCCACCTATTGCTAGGAAGTCTTTCGATATATTGGAACTTCTACATAAAAGTTCACCAACAATCGTTCTCTTCAATACTCAGTCAAATTGAACCTTGGAGCTTCCTTGGAAAGCTTCAACCGCTACCACCATTGTCTACTCTGACAATCCTAGTTCAAAAGAACTATCATACTCCATCATAAGGAGCATACCCACAGCACACACCATGCGTCAATGCTAACTAATGTCTTTGTCACATCCTTGCATCCAAGCCAATGCCCATGTCACACCTCTGCATCTCTACCAATGCTCGTGTTACAACTTGCATCAAAGCCAATGCCCATGTCACACCCTACATCAAAGTCAGCCATCGCCCTTATGCTTTTGTGGATCTAGTAACAATTAACATCCTTCACTATGACATCTCTGACATGTCATTAGGATATTCCTCTTCTCATCTTAAATGAGAACATTCTCTCAACATCTAGAGAGATATTGTCAGCACCTGTCTCTGGGTCAAACTCAACACATGAGTCCCTATCTCCACCTTGATCCTAATCCAGTAAATGAATTTCTGGGATTCTCGATCAACATATACAACGCCCACACCATAATTCCGCCATGTTTCCTTCTCCTTCAACTCATCTACTTTATCTTTGCCATTACCTTTGACGCACATTGTCTAGCCATCATGCCTTCACCCTCTTTAGTCATTATCTGACGTCTGGGTTAAGAGCCATCTACCAATTGGCTCTGATAACAATTTTTGATGCAGCCGAAGCGATCGTTGCGCAGCGTTGGCCACAGGCAATCAAATAAAGGCATAGAATAAATATAAGAGAAGAAACAAGAGAATTTGTTAACGTGGTTCAGCCAATTGTGCCTACTCTCCGGGAGTGCTGAGCGGCTACCAAGATATTATTAGAGAATAAGGATTACAAACCCTAGCACACCCATGGGCCAACTTGCCCATGGGGTGTTTCTATTAGGTGTTTATATCTGGTGCACATTATAACAAGGGACCTGAGTCCAATATATAACATTGATTGCTCTACTCTAGTCCAATATTGGACAATGTGAGACTAGTACAATTACATATTTCAAGCATTCCCAACAATTTAATAACAAGAATATAACATTGAGATTGTTGCAAAAACATGAATTTATTGAAATGAATCAAAATAGATAAATATGAGGATAGCTAAATCTAATCCCAACAAGAGAGGAGTTGGTTACACATTTTCATGATAACAAAGAAAATGGAGAGGAGAAGAGGAAGAGCTTCCATGAAAGAACACCAATGAGATCTCCCCAAAATTGCAATGCCTTAAATCTTCTTGTCTCCCTCTCCAATGACACGCAATAGTCCTCAAAGTTTCGGAAATTTAGGCATTTTTGCTTACTGAGAGGATTCTCGTTCACTGAAAAATGGCCAGCGACAGTCCCAACTCACGCTCATCAAGGATATTGTTGTAGATTTCACTGATCAGACTGTTCAAAATTAATATCCATATAATAGAAACATCATATCCAAAAATCTTCTAATATGATATTGGCTAGATGTTGTGTTGCAAATTTACTCGGACTTACCCATGGTTATTGTCTCATTCTTGCTCAACAAGTTGTGGCTCGCCATGCAAGAGCTTCGTTGTATATTTTTTCAACCAACCGTTCATATTAACATATCATATGTTAGGCACTTCATACCTAAGATTAGTCTTGATCAAATGATAAACGAATGTGATGTCACAATTTTACTTGGACTGCCCAGTTTCTAATATGTGCTTTCCCTTTCAAAATATACCTAAAACTAAAATATTAAGTACCAGACATTAATAATTGCACGCATAATTAAATCCAGTCAATTAACTATAAATGTAATCAATTAGAGTCAAAAAGTGCTAGCAAATGATATCTAAAAAATTCATAAATTTTACACTTGTCACACGATAGAGTTACGACAAAGTAACACCACAACCTCTCCACAGGTTCCAAGTTAATCTAAACACAAGTTTTAAAGGATTCTTAGTAATATGTTCTTTAATGTTTAATTATTCGATCAACGAATATTCATATTCTTTCATCAATTAACAAGGAGATTCATTCAATCATATCATCGTACCACCCAAATTCCTTGTCCCTGTGCATGATGTGTATAAATAATATATACTTTCCATGCTCTCATGACCGATGTGTTTAAAATTCATATTTTTTGGGTCCCATTCTTCATGTGTTTAAAATCATACTTTTCAGACCCTCATGCTTGATGTGCAAAACTCATATTTTCAAGGTCTGCATGCCTGAAGTATTTAAAATTCATACTTTCATGTCTCTATACCTAGTGTACTTAAAATCATACTTTCAAGGTCCTCAGGTCTGATGTGCTAAAATCATACTTTCCAAGTCTTTGTACCTGATGTATTTAAAATTCATACTTTCCATGTCCACATGTTTGATGTACTTCAAAATTGTGCATTCCATATCCCCATGTTTAGTGTGCTAAAATCATATTTTATAGGTCCTCATGCTTGATGTGCTTAATTCATACTTTTCACATCACGTGCCTGATGTACTAAAAACATACTTCCTGGTCCTCATCTCTAATGTTTTTAAAATTCATACTTTCCAGGTCTATGTGTCTGATATGTTTCTAATTCATACTTCAGAGGTTCCCATGCATGATGTACTTAAAATCACCCTTTTACGTCCTTGTGCCTTGTATGTTTAAAATTCATACTTTCCAAGTCCTTGTGTGATGTGTATCATGCCTTCCAGGCCCCGGTGCTTGATGTGCTTAAACTCATGCTTTCCAGGTTGCATGCCTAATGTGCATAAAACAAGTACTTTAGTTCCCCTTGCCTGATGCCTTTAAAAATTCATTACTTCCAAGTCTCCATGCTTGATGTGTTTTAAAAATCCATTCTTCCTAGGTCTGTGTGTTATGTGTTTAAAAAATTATTATTTTTAGGTCATCCTCCATAATGTGTTTAAAAATATATTATTTCCCTAATATGCTTATATTCATAATTTCTTGTTCTTTGTGCCTGATATATATGCTCAAATTCACACTTTGTAGGTTCATGTGTCTAGTGTGCTTAAAATCATTGTTTTAGGATACACGTACCTAATGTGTTTGGAAATTTATTTTTTTCAGGTCACCGTACATGGTGAATTAAAAGTTTAAGCTTTTCAAGTCTCGTACCTTCATGTTTATTCAACCAAGTTCTGACAATACATTGACTTGTGTTCTTGGTTTTTTAATTCTTGTTTCGAAGTTTTGGAAGTACCCCAACGTATATTCTTAGCGTTTTTTAATTATTGTTCTCAAGTCCTCACAATACCATGTCCTATGTTCTTGCAATTTTTTAATTCTTGCTCCCATGTTCGAACACTGCCTCGATCGACCTTTGTTCTGAGAATTTTTTAATTCTTGCTCAAAAATTTTGGTAGTATCCTGACCCATGTTTTTGGCACTTTTTAATTATTATTCTCAACTTTTGTCACCATGCGTTGTCTGCCAAATCTCATCAACATATGAACTCCAGCTCAAAAAAATATACAGATTCAAAGGAAGAAGCACTACCAAGTATGTTCTCCCTATCTAGATAAAATTAGTCTTCATTTTTGTACTAATGTCTACCAATAAAAGTATTGCCATTGGGGATGACGGCTTTGACCTTTTCTCGTACTAGGATGGAGCATATTAACACTCAAAAAGTCTCTACCAATAATGAGTTTGTTCATTAGATCCCAATATTATATATGGCTAAAGCCTAATGTTTGACCCTGAACACGCCACTCATTAGAAGACACAATCGCACACTCTTAAAGAAATTAGTTTCACATCTTTGAAAATAACCAAGCCTAAAAAGGAGGGGGAAAACTTAAAATGTCTTCCACTTTATCTTTCTCTCGATGCCCTTATTTAGTAACCTACAGTATCCTACACAAGCATAATTATAATAACTCCACTAAAGAAAATGAGATGTGATGATTCCTGACCCACTAGTCAAAAGGTCACAAAAGTTTTCAAAGTATGGACTTAACGTCTACCATGATCCCACATAACAAAAGATGGTAACTACGATTCAATTGAATCAAAGTATGCATGGCTATATGTAGAAATTAGAATATTATGATATTATATATGAATGGGGAGCATATCTGTTGTCCCACAAAGTGTGTTACTCTATGTACCATTGTCTGTAATTAGTTGAAAAAATATATTTAAATCGAAATTTTAATAATTAATTATTTTTCTGATCAATCCCAAACAATAATACATACAGTAATACACTATTTTGGGACAACAGATGTCCATCCATGAAAATGGTCCGGCATGGTTTCACGCGAGTCGCCTAAGATTACGGTGGTTTGGACTTTGAATTTGATCAAAAAGGAAGAGGGGCCATTTAAAGTTAGAGCACAAGATTCAATACTTTTATAATGCAGTGTGAAGTTTCAGAGGCACTTTAGTGGGTTTAGAAGCTTTTATGTAAGCTGCCTTTTCCACACTTTTATGGGGTTTGTTACATTGAAATGGATATGGTTGAAATCACCCTTTAGTTTTAATTTGGTTTTAAACTAGTGCCGTAAACATAAATACATATATTGATCACTTAAAAAATTTGCATGTATGACTTGGTTACTGGAAAATTGAAAAACTCAAAATGATCTCAAAAATATGAAATGTAAGTCAAATTAATCATTTTAGCATTTTTGATAACCCTTGAGAGAGACTATTTTCAATCATGTTTGCAGTCTTGGAGTATAGTTTGAGTTTTTAATTTTTCGGAGATGAAATTGATACTTATGAAATTTTGCAAAAACCAAAGCTAGTATTCACTCTTAAATTGGTTGCCAATAATTATATCATAATAGAAATGGAGTTGTATTTAATTTTAGGCAAGTGACAGATCTTGAAAAAACGTTTATGGGGTAACAATATTAACTTGCAATTTATAATTAATATTAATTGCCTAAGAAAAATATAGATAATTATTTAAAATTTCATAATAACATATTAATTCTAAATAACAATAATTAATAATTAAAGACGTTAAAGAAAAATGTATATTCATTTAAAGTGTCGTTCTTCATTCTTCTGAAAACTAAAATCGTTGGTAGTTAAATTAGTGTAAAAATTTCAACTATTTTATTTTCAATATAAATCATCATGTTGTTTGTACAAAATTCATTTTCTATCTTATTACATTATTTTGTTTGGTTGCCTTTGTTGCTAAAAATGATCTTTCTTTAATAGCTAAAGTAGAATAGTTAAGATAAGGCAAATTAATGTACTCGGTCAAACAAACAATATTTATTCACTTTTCCAGTATTGTCAAAGTTGTAATTAATTCAGAGATAGTTGAGAGTTTTTCAAACATGAATGACTAGCAGCGTCAATAATAAATTGTTGAAATTGACATCTCAAGTTAATTTTTTCTTGCTCATTGAGATTAATAAGGTAGAATGTTTACACAAAAATGTCTATGTTATCAATATTAAATGATTTATAATAATCTATTGGATCTCAGGACTTTTGCTGAAACTTTGACAAAGGTAACATATGATCTCATAATCTATTTTATAAGTATAAAATTATTATGAACTTAAATGAAATAATGGTATTGTAAGTAATGTAAACATCTACACATATAAATGAACTTCTATTAAAACTCATCTTGATGAATTTAATTCTATTATTATAGATCTGCAAAATATTGATATTAATATTGAAGATGAGGATAAAGTTATTTTGTTGTTGTCTCTTCACCTTCTATCTATAAACACTTCAAAGAAATCATGTTGTATAGAAACAGTGATACCTTATCCTTCGAAGATGTTAAATCCAATCTATTATCCAAAGAAATTTTGATCTTGAAGTTAATTCTATGGACAAGGGTGAGGGCTTAAGTGTTCGAGGTAGAACTCAAGAAAAAAGGAGTATCAGTTACAAAAAGTTCATATCCAAATCCAGGGGACCCAAATCCAACAAAACCTGTCGCTATTGCAAGAAAGCAAGGCATGATATTCCTAATTGTTTTATCTTAAAGAAAAAACAAGAAAAAGGAAAATATCAACAATCCCTTGAAGCTGCTAATATTAAAGTTGATTCTAATAGTGATATTTTTTTATCTATTGTCTCTTCTAATAAGAGGAGTAAAATAGAATGGATTCTTGATTCTGAATGGAATTTTCATATGTATCCTTATAAGGACTTATTTACCACTTTTGAATATGTTGATAGTGGTGTTGTTTTGATGGGAAATGATAACCAATGCAAGGTTGCATGAATAGGTACAGTTTAGATCAAGACTCATGATGGTGTTGTCATAACTTTGGCTAATGTTCGCTATATTCCAGATTTGAAGCAGAACTTAATTTCTCTTGGTACCCTAGAGTCTCTCGGGTGCAAATATTCATCTGAAGGTAAAGTTCTAAAGGTATTAAAAGCTGCTCTAGTATTATTAAAAGCTAACATAATTGGTAGTTCATATGTCTTGCAAGGATCTGTAGTGACAAGTTCAGCATCTGTATATTCTGCTATGCTTGATAACGATGTCACCAAATTATGGCACATGTGCCTGGGTCAAATGAGTGAAAAAGGCATGCATCTTCCGAGAAAGCAAGGTCATCTTGGTAAATATGGCATCGGTAAGTTGGACTTTTGCAAACATTTTGTTTTTGGGAAACAAAAAAGGTTAGATTCTCCACTACAACTCACCATACCAAAGGTATTCTTGATTACATTCATTCTAACCTTTGGGGGCCTTCTAAAGTTCCTTCTCATGGAGGATGCCGCTATATGATGACCATCATTGATGATTTTTCTCACAAGGTTTGGGTTTATTTTCTGCGGCATAAAAATTAGACCTTCTCCACTTTCAAGAAGTGGAAAACTCTTCCTGAAACCCAAACAAGGAAGAAAGTGAAGAAGCTCATAACAGACAATGGATTAGAGTTCTGCAATGGTGACTTTCATGATTTCTGCACAAATAATGGTATTGCTAGACACAAAACCATTCCAAGGAATCCCCAACATAATGGTGTTGCAGAACGGATGAACATGACTCTACTTGAGAGAGCTCGTTGTATGCTCCCAAATGTTGGGTTATGGCATCAGCATGAATTCAGGGGCAAAGCAGCATCTACTGCTTGTTACTTGGTCAACCGTTCTCCACATTAGGCACTTGACTTCAAAATCCTAGAAGAAATTTGGTCAGGTAATCCTGCTGATTATTCTAATTTAAGAATCTTCAGATGTCCTGCTTATGCACATGTTAATGATGGTAAATTAGCTCCAAGAATTGTTGAGTGCATATTTTTTTGGTTATGCCTCTGAGTCTAAAGGATATCGCTTATGGTGTTCTAATTTCAAAATCACAAAAGTTAATTCTTAGCAGAGATGTGACTTTTAATGAGGATGCATTATTATCTTCTGGAAAACGATCATTTGTGTCTTCTTCTACTAGTATAGGTAATCTGCAGGATACTAGCGACAAGGTGGAGTTGATAGTGAAGCTTGCAGCACCTAATGTTGATGTTCCATAGTCCTCTATAAATCAATCTAGCATTGATGATCATTATGTTGATAATGATGTCAGTACCACTTTTCATATTCTTCAACAAGAAGATGACTATTGTATTGCCTGAGACAGAACCAGAAGACTAATTAAAAAGCCAGCTAGATACACTGATGGTGACAATTTAATTGCTTATGCGTTGTCAGTTGCACAAGAGGTAAATGATGGTGTTGAACCTTCCAGTTATGTAGAAGCTATTTCTTATGTTGATTCTTCACAATGGCTAGTGGCTATGAATGAAGAAATTGAAAGTCTTCATAAGAATGGTACTTGAGCTTTGACAGAGCTTCCCAAAGGCAAACGACCATTAAAATGTAAATGAGTCTATAAGAAGAAAAACAATATTCCTGGGGTTGAAGATCCAAGATACAAAGCACGACTAGTCGTTAAAGGCTTTAATAAAAAGGAAGGTATTGACTTTAATGAGATATTCTCACTTGTTGTTCGTCGTACTTCTATTTGTGTTTTGCTTGCTTTTGTTGCTCTATTTGATTTGGAGTTAGAGCAAATTGATGTAAAGACAGCTTTTCTACATGAGACCTAGGAGAAGAAATTTACATGGAATAACCCAAGGGATTTATTCTTCTTGAGAAGGAGCATCTTGTCTATCAATTGAAGAAATCTTTATATGGCCTTAAATAAGCTCTCAGACAGTGGTACAAGAGGTTTGATTTTTTTATGATTGGGCAAGGTTATTGCAGGAGTCAATCTGATGACTGAATATATGTCCAAAAAATTTCCAGATGGATCTTTCATATACTTGTTACTTTATGTTGATGATATATTAATTGTTTCACGTGACAAGTCTTTGATCAGGAAATTAAAAACTCAACTCAATAATGAGTTTGAGATGAAGGAATTAGGTGCAACCAAGAAAATCCTTGGTATGGAGATTCACAGGGACCATCAAACTAGTAAATTATTTGTATCTCAAAAGAAGTATATTGAGAGAGTGCTTGAAAGATTTAATATGAATGATTGCAAACCTGTTTCTACTCCACATGCTGCACATTTCAAATTATCTTCAGATCTTTGCCCACACACAGAGGAAGAGATGGAGTGTATGTCACATATTCCTTATGTTAGTGTAATTGGTAGTCTTATGTATGTTATGGTGTGCACTAGACCTGATTTAGCATATGTTGTTAGCATGGTGAGTCAGTATATGCATAATCCTAGAAAGGATCACTAGGCTGCTGTAAAATGGATTTTCCGATATCTAAAAGGTACTTTCGGCATTGGCTTGGTATTTGACAGAAGCAAAGCTACAACCGATGATGTTGTAGGTTATGTTGAATCATATTATGTTGGTGATATTGACAGAAGAAGATCTCTTTCGGGTTACATCCTTACTCTTTGTAATAGTGCTATTAGCTGGAAAGCTACTCTTCAGTCCATTGTTGTATTGTCTACAACTGAAGCATAATATATTTCAGCAAAAGAGGGTGTGAAGGAGGCTATTTGGCTCCAAGGTTTGGTAAATGAACTTGGTCTAACACATAGTGTTCTTATAGTGTTTTGTGATAGTCAAAGTGTTATTCATTTGACCAAGAATAGTCGTTATCATGACAAGACCAAACATATTGATATAAAACGTCATTTTATCTGAGATATTGTTACTATTAGTGAAATTATAATGGAAAAGATTCATAGATCAGAGAATCCAACATATATGTTTACCAAGCCTCTTCCAAATACCAAGTTTCAGCATTGTCTGGATTTGGTTGGTCTCTACAGCATTTTAGTGCCCTTCGGGGCTTTATTTGGCGATGAACATCTTATTAAATTCGAGCCAATGTGGAGATTGTTGATATGTATGTGGCTTTCATATACTACTTGGAAGATTGTTTCACAAGCTTTTTCAAAGCTTGCTCTCCAAGCTTTCCTTACTTGCTCTCCAAGCTTTCCTAGCTTGTACACAAAGCATGCCAACTTGCTCTCCAAGAAATTCAAGCTTGCCCTTCAAGATATTCAAGCTTGGCCACCAAGTCTCAAGGTTATTCTTCTACTATAAAAGGGCAAAAGCTATGGCATATTCATCACATCACAAATTTATTTATCACAAAATCTTCACAACAACATCAACAAAACACAAGAGTGTTGAGTGTATTTTTTGTGAGAATTCTTGTTCCATTTGAGAGAGTATTTGTGATAGAATATTGTTCTTTGTCCTCGTTACTATAATATGATTTTTTTGTACTCTCCTTTTTACATAGTGAAATTTTGCTCATGATCGTCGGTGGATTTTTTTACCTTTCACACTGAGGGGGTTTTTCCACTTTAAATCTTGTGTGTTATTCTCTTGCTCATTTACTCGCTTCTCTTTTGTTCCCAATTGATTCGATCTTGTGGTTCCGCTTAGCACTCTATCCTAACAAGTCATAAATTTGATACAATGATCAACCACTACTTTAGGTAGAAAGAAAAGATTCAGTTTTGAGATAATTAATTTAATTCAGGTTAGATATAATTTTTTATAAACTTGACCATATATATAGAACAAATGAAGCTTTTGCTTTTCCTTTTGTTATTATGAGACCAGTACTCATATATATATTGGAGAGCAAACAACGAAAAAAAGAAAAGAACAATGGAAAAAAGACGGGAGAAGAAAAGGATGTACTCTACTCAAGGACAACAAAATATATCCCCTCTCTTTATAATAATAAAAGTTATATCTAACCTTTGTATGTACCTACTATGACCCCTATACTTAGAATCCAACGAACGTGTTCTTCTCTGTTGGTGGGGTTATTGGAACCATATTTAGACGTGTATATTTAGATAGAGAAAGTAGAGTGAGAATACATATCATCTTTGTATGTATGTACGGTTTCACCTATTTATACTATGGGGTGGAGTGGTTAGCATTATAAGGGAAGGTCTATCATCATTGCTGATGGTGTTTACTTTAGGAAAATCAATCATCAATAAGAACTTTCTAAGCTTGTACCATGATTTGGCTAAAGGTTTCTAGGAAAAGGATGTTAGGCTAAAGAATATGTGTTTTCCATACTCAATTTTCGCTTTTCTTCTTCATCATATTTTCAATAATTTTCAAACATGACATTCAAATATCAAGTGGATTTTTCGGGTTGTGATAAGAATATACTAACATTAAGGCAAAAATATTCCACATATATTTCTTTTTGAGGTCATTGATAATACATTTTTCTTTTCCCTAACTTTTGGTTAGATATTCAACGAGGATTCCCACCTAGTTTTTTCGCATTTAGAACTAAGAATGTTCCTTGTATTCTCTTATCCTCCCGTCGGTATTGTGAAAGAATGTATTATTTTATGTCATAATTGAGCATCAAATAAAACAATTAAAAAACTACCTTCCTTAGGCTATTTAACATCTTGTGGGTAATTCTCAGATAATATATTTTCATAATATCTAGACTCAAATAGTGTTTGGGAAATAATAAATAAGCCTTTGTCTTATATTGCATCATATTATTGAATCTGCCTAAGGATCCACAAAATTTTGGGTCTTCTATTGCATCATATTAATGAATCAAATATATCATGTTAATGCATTAGTTATTTTTGCATGAATAATGTATTAGTATTACTTATTAAAAATATATGCATTTAAAAATAAACTTGTATTCATAAAATATGGTTGAATGTAGGAATGGTTGGCCATGATTGAGGTCTTCAAATAAGAAGATGTTTTCAAATCAGTCACCAATAGAGTTGGGTTAGAAAACAGTGTACCATCATGTGTGACAAGTTTAGCCTATGCACTCAAAAAAACAACTTCATAAAATCGGGGTCATCTCTATCTTTCTAGATTGCTTCAGTTTTAACTATGGTTGCTTTCAACCGAGTCCAATAATAGTGCTCTTAAATCAACTCTTAGCAATGAGTGCCTTAATAATGAGATCATGAAATGCATGTAGAAAAAAGTTTTTATTTTGCATGATGTACATGAAATGGACCACTTTTCTATTTTTATCCATGTTAATTGATTGAAATGCAACGTATAATTTAAATGATGAATGAAATGCTAATGACGAGTGCATATCATTTCATAAATTTAGGAAGTGTATCTTAGGGAAAGCATGTATGGTAATTCCATTTTTATGCATGGAAGTGTATGATATGTAACTATTGATTGTTTATGATTTTTCGAATTTGTGAAACTATTTAGAAATGCAATATTGGATGTATATGGTTTAGAATAAATTGCTCTATCTATTAGATGATATATTTGAAATGTTTAAAGGGTATGTAATGATTATTTGCATCAATAAATACAATGATATGTTCAGATAGCGGGTTAGATTGCATAAAGATATGGTAATGCATAAAATGTAATATTTGAAAATTTTATTTTTCCTTTCGATGAATGTATACAACATATATAGTATCGTGATGGGGTTGCCATTTGTCATATACTTCGTGTTAATGGTACTTATTTTGAGGGTAGATGACATTCGCTTATGCGTTATGGATACCAACGTGTAATTTTATCCAATACCATTAGGGCTTGGAGTGACATTTAGGTCACTTTATTTAAGGGGCTAGCGTCTTGGTTTACGTTGATATGGTATATTCTCGTGTCATACACGGGATATATCCTACAGGTTTTTGGAATATTTAAAGGTCATCGTCTTAGGGTAGAGTTCTAGGATATATTAATGGTGAAATCCATAAAAGGCTCTACACTTCTAAAATGTCCCCAAATGCTGTCTCCTTGAGAGAAAGAGAACCTAAATATCATGGGCAAGAAACAAGTTAAAGCTCCTGACTCATAATACAAGTAACAATCTGAGTGATCCACCATACCAATACTAGAGACAACGAAAGTTATAACCGGCAAGAAAGCTTCCCCCTATCCTAGAGTATCTCTAATTCCCAAATAAAAGGCATATGTGTTGTTGTGTGTTAGGAATCATAAGAAGTTAATTACAATAACAATCACACACGCATGTTACAAAATATAAGTGAGTGGATAAACTTTAGTTAGTACAAATATTTAAAGAAAGAAATCAAACAAAGTAAAAGGTATAATTGTCTATGCAACATGTGGTTCTAGGCATGACTCTCTTGAAAACATTCTCATTGGAGTTATAAGTTGTTGTGACCCAATTTTCATTGAAAACCGGTTACACGACTTGAGAGGGAGGAAGTTAACACTCTTTCCAATTAGTTTGAGTCACCATTACGTTTTTTCAGTCAAAAAGTAGAAAACTCTCTTTATGCCCACTTTGAAAAGTGTTGGTCTTTGAATTAGAAATCTTGATTCAGGAGTAGATTATCGACTACGGGATACCCTCACTAATTGCACATACTAACTTAAACCTCAAAGTTGTTTGATTATTTATTTATATAAGAAAAAGTTATTTTTTTATTTCTGTCTCATAAGATTTAATATTGCTTCTATGTATCCCACGAGTAACAAGGAATCAAGACTACATAGTTATGAGCAGAAAAATATTTGTTTGTTAGATATGTTTTATTTATTTTTAAGAATAGAAGCAGCATAGTGCAATCATTCAAAGAGTGAATTGGAGAAAAGAAGTGAATACTCACAATCATTCATTCATCTGTAATGTAATTGTTACTTTTTTATATGTTTTTAATATTAATTAAAAAATCATTCATATTTATTTTACTATTCATTATTTATTAATCATTTAATAAATATTTATTATTATTATGTAAACAATTATTATTATTATAAAAACAAAAATCATTTCATTATTTATTATTGATTTTCAAAAAAAAAGTATTATTATTATTTATTAAAAACAAAAACACAAAATATTATTTATTATTTAAAATAAAATGTATATTATTATTTAAAAACAAATTTATTTAATAAAAAAATCAAATAAATAAAAAGGAAAGATAAAAAATGCATACATGTATATGAGGTCAACACTCCTTGTCACTAAGTTTAAATGGACATCCTAGAAGATGATGAATCAACGAAGAGAGAGTGACAAATATTTTGAGATATCCCATCATATTTCCTAGTGTTTCTCTCTCACATTTTTTTGTGTGTTTGTGTCGTCATCAATTTATAGTTGAATATGACAAACCTAGTGATAAGGAATGTCATTTAGAGTGATAAAATTATTATCTCAAATTAAAAAATCAAATAACAAATCAGCAACCTTCTTATTTCTAATTCAAACAAGATTATCTTCAGTTATTTATCAAAGAAATAAACACTAAAAATTTCCCCTGTTATTTTGGATTTAAAAACACCATGGTAAAAGTAATTATTCAATATCAATTATTATTTTGTATTATTTACTTTTAAAATTTCAACTTTTTTATTAGAGAAACTTTTTAAAAATTTATTTTTTTGTATTTTTTATTTAATTTTTGTTAGAGAAAATTAAGTGTTAACATACTAAAAAATTAAAACTTATAATTTAGTAAATAGCAAGTCAAACATGTGTATTGACCTCTCGATAAAGCATGAACATAATCTAGTTTAATGAAAGATCTTCTGTTCAAGTTTATAAAAATTTAGTTGCATTAAATATTGGTTGGGAGAACTTTATCTCCCACAAGATTTATTTAACTGGAACAAAATTTGCTCCTATAAAAAGATACATGTTGTTTAAACAATAAAAAAACACTAAAATATAAGGCATAATAAAAATATAATTCTATCCTTGTTCACACGATATTCATTTACCTTGAAATCAAAGGTTGTATACACTAAAACAATCTCCCGTTGTTAATTTGATCGCGGCAATTTGCCGATATAAAAGTTGAAATCAGGCGCCAATCTTGAGCCTTCACTGTTGCATGTGAAGACCATATATTCTGTTTTCAACCTTTGCATGAGTGTGTCACTTTATCTAATTGGTTGGAAAACATATATTTAAGTTTAAAATTTAATAATTAAGTACATTTTTAACCAGTTAGTGAAAGTGACATATGGAGTATCACACTTTTTGGGGAGAAGATGTGATCCCTCTTCAGGTCAACATTTTGATGTACCACATGAGTGTGTCACTCCGTGTGACACTTCCTCTGATTGGTTGGAAAACATATATTTAAGTTCAAAATTTAATAATAAAGTATTTTCTGACAAATCAGTGAAAATGATACATGGAGTGTCACACTTTTTGGGAAAGAAGATGTGTTCCCTCTTAGGGTTAACATCTACTGTACCACATGAGTGTACCACTCCATGTGGCACTTCCTCTGATTGGTTGGAAAACATATATTTAAGTTCAAAATTTAATAATAAAATATTTTTTTGACCAATCAGTGAAAGTGATACATAGCGTGACATACTTTTGGAACATAAGATGTGCTCCCTCTTGGGGTCAACATCTGTTGTACCACATTAGTATGTCACTTCATGTGACACTTCTTCTAATTGGTTAGAAAACATATATTTAAGTTCAAAATTTAATAATAAATTATTTTTTGGCCAATCAATGAAAGTGGTATATGAAGTGACACACTTTTTGGGACATAAAATGTACTCACTCCTAGGATGAGAGAATGAGAATGGTTGGAACGCACTTCTAGAAATTGAACTTGGACACATAATTCATGATCATGCAACTTAGTGAGTTGACTTTTGGGGCACTTTCAATTACTTATAATTCATCTCATATTAGAAGATAACTTATCTCCTTAAATTCATTTAAGGTTTGACGTGTATCTTATTTTTTACTTTTTATAATATATTTTCAAATGAAAACTTTTAGAGACAAGAGAAATAAGACACATATCAAACAATGAGAGAATTTAAGAAGATCATTTATTTCCTGGTGCGAGAAGATATTTTATTATATATATATATTATATATATAAATAAAAGTTTAGTTCTAAAATGATAGTTAACAATTTAGTGGACTGAAATCATACTACATCCTATCAAATAAAATTGTAATCTATCATATTTTAAAGATAAACTTTGGTGTTATATTTCTTATTAATTATTTTTCCTTTTGAATTGATTACTTGCTTTCTTACTTTCCTTTAGCTAGATAGCAGCATGGAGGTATGTTCTTTGATGTTAAGAGTGGTTGGTTGGGAGTTGAGGATGGATGGTTGAAAGAGTGTAGGAGATCAGATGACTTGGTCGGATGATCGTCTGGACCCACCAGGGGAGGTACCTGAAAAGGTTCTCCGACGATCAAGTTAGTAGAATATTCTTAGAGACAAAAGGGAAGTAAATAAGAGAGAAGTTAGAGCAATAAGTGTAGCAATAAATGAAGGAATGAGAATTAATTATACTCCCTTTATGGTCTCTTCTATTTATAGAGCTTGAGAAGTTTTGAGATGGCATCTGGTCATTGGCCAGCATCTAACAGGTACAAAGGACGTACTCTGGCTATCCTTACTTTGACATGTGGATATGTCCTTGTCGATTTGTCGGGGGCAGGTGGAATGTGCAGGCGGTGTGGCAAGCGGCATGTTATCTGACATTGGAGGCTAGTCAGAGGCGCATTAAATGGTGGGTCAGAGGCCCATTAAATGGTGAATCAGAGGTGCATTAAATGGTGGGTTAGAGGTGTCAATGTTGCGTCAGGAGCATTTATGGCTTCCTTTACTAGTAGGTCTACTTGAGGTCGGCAATGGAAATTATGCAGCATAGTGAATGCCATGCTCGAGTATGACGGGTAATTGCCCGGTTATGACCGGGATAGAACAGTTGCCCCCAGTCTACTAGGCCGGTCAGGGATGACCGAGTGAGTGGACTATAAGGGTGGGTTGGAGATATACCAGTTATAGTCGGGCGTGGTTTAGGTATATAAGGATAGGTCATGATGGCTATCTGTTTCTAGGCTGACACGTGGGTGTTCAATCGACGCGTTTTCTCGTTTCGGTTCTGTCGTCTGTGTTTTTGTGCTACCGTTAGATTGTTCTTGAGTGATCTTGAATAGGTGGATTTGTATTTCGAATGGGGCTTCTAGGAAGATCTGGGCTTGGGTCTTTCCTATAACTAGGGGTTCTTTCTCCCCATATTCTTCATTCTTTTCTTGCCGACCTTTCAACCATCTACTGAATTCAGGCTTATTTTTCCATCTACAAGTCTTCTTTCTTTCAATCTTTTTTCAATCGGTAATTCCTCTTCCCTTCTTCTTCCTTTTTCTTTTAATTATGACCGGCGGAGAATCTAGTTCCGATGATTTAGAGATCTTTCCTGGTCCCCCGCTGATCTTTACGTCCCCGGGTCTCCGTCATCAAAGGCACTGGTCTACACAGGGGCGACCTCGACGGTTATCTTTATCCGCCCTCTTGCATGACGTGAGGGTGGGAGGTAACAGGAGCGAGGCTATCGTCATGGACCAGGCAACCTTTTTTAAGAAGTAGGGTCCGGTCTTGGATGGTATATCCAGCTTGGAGTCTGACACTTCTTTTGATGACATGTTATCCATAGGAAGGAATTTCGCTGAGCGTGTTAACCAATATACACTTCCACCGGAGATGATGGGCTCAGAATCTCCTTATTGGTGGGTTGACCGAGAGGTCATAGGGAGCCCTTCTTTCTATACAGCGGATAAGAAACCTCAGGTAGACCTGATGGCCTATCCGACCGAGGGTATCACATGGCGCAGTCCGGCCAAAAAGGAGCGCGTTTGCCAGGATATTTTCTTGGAGTATAATGATCGCCACAGTTTTTATATGTACGAGTATTTATGTCGTCGTATTGAGGTGAAGGTTCCATTTGACGACTGGTTTGCCCAGGTGTTGCCACATCTTCAAGTGGCTCTTTCCCAACTTCATCCCAACTCCTGGGGGTTTATCCGAGCCTTCAGAATTTTTTGCGAGATCATGGAACGTCTATGCACGCTCCATCTTTTCTTCTAGATGTTCCAGGTGGAGCACAATTCCAATAAAGATGAGAGTGACGCAGGCCGACACAGGTAGACCTTGCTTCAATCTGCAAATAGTTGTCCTCTCTTCTAGCCCTTCGAGGGATCGGTTAAGGGATGGAAATTTGGGTTCTTCCGGGTAAAAGTTGTAGGTGAATAACACTCGTGGGCATATGGGCCCGATGGGCAGATCCGGTTTCCCTTTTCTTGGAACATGTGAATCCATCATAAACCGACTAAATCCTTCCGTTTCTCATATGACCAGCTGAACCGTCTGGAAAGGGAAGTGGTGGATGAGATGCTGAACTGGGTTAAGGAGGGTCGAGTTGTCATCTCCTATAAGTTGGTCCAGGGGGATCATATTTTTTAGGCTGAAGTTGGTGAACATCTGAGTATATGAATGTAGTGCGCATATATTATCTCATATTTTGAATTTTTTATTCGGTTTTGACATCATTTTCTCTTATTTCCAGCAGCTTCTATGGGTGATCAATCCGACCGATCAGGTCTTTTTAGGAGGGCTTCCCTGAAGAGGAAGAGTGCGGAGGTCACTAAAAAGGCAAGGTTTGACTTGCCCGCCCGTACGGAATCTTCTCATGGGGAGTCATCCGTACCAGCGATTTTTGTGCCTCCTCCTCCTGAGCATGAAACGGTGGTCATGCTCACTCCGTCTGATGTCCACCCGGATGTCATTACCAGGGAAGAAGTTGTGCTTGAGAGGGTCCTCGATCCTTGCTCGGAGGGGCCTACTAAGGGGAAAACCCTAGTAGTGGTAAAGGAAAGATTGTCGCCAAGTCTTCTTTTCTGTATCGGGTTCCCAAGGCGGTGGAGATCGGGATACTCAACCCTGAGGTAGTGGAGAAGATGGACTCCCTGCCCGTGTTTGACCTTCTGAGGAGGGTTTGGGAAATCGGGGTTTTGGCTGCTTCCGTGGCCAAAAATATCGAGGGTGAGGGAGTGTTGGCTACTAGGGTCGGGGAGGATGCTTTGGCTAAGCTCCAAGAGTAGCACTCGATTGAGCTCCACGAGCTAGAGAAAAAATACCTCCAGGCGCTTCAAGTCCAAGAGGAACAGAACCTGACTGCTGGTGAACAGGTGTCGGCAATGACCCTCCAACTTCAAGAAGCACAGGATTGTGCGCTACAATCCCAAGCCGATATGGGATCTTCCCAATAGGAAATCGGGACCCTATGTGGCCGCCTTGACCGACCTGAAGGGGAGAAGCACCATTTGGAGACGAAGCTGCAGTTGGTCGACGAGTGCGATGAGACGAATAAGGGGGACATTGTTCGGCTAACCTAAGAGTTGGCTCAGCTTAAGGCATCTTATCAGGACTTAGAGGAAGATTTCATTTGCCATGGCGAATGAGGGATGGGACATGCCTTTGCCTAGTTCCGGCTGGTTCTTTCGGATTATGACTGGTCTTGGACCCGAATAGACGCCTCGGTCACTCCTGAGGGGGAGTTGGTTGCTGATGATGGTGAAGGCCCACTGAAGCTTCCGATCCCGGGTAGGACTTAGTGCGGGAGGATTGTAGGTTTAATGTATTCTCAAGGATTGTAATGCTTTTGGTCATCTATACTATTCATACTTATCCCATCTATGTATTGCTTTTGGTTATTTATGCATTGTTTTTGGTCATATATATTATCCCCGCTTAATGAACTGGAAATTGTTTAATAATCAACAAGGCTCGATTGACCGGGCCATCGACTTAATGAATTGGAAACTGTTTAATAACTAACAAGGCTAGATTGACTGGGCCATCAACTTAATGAACTGGAAACTGTTTAATAATTAACAAGTCTTGATTGACCGGACCATCGACTTAATGAACTGGAAACTGTTTAATAATTAACAAGGCTGGATTAATCGGGCCATCAACTTAATGAATTGGAAACTGTTTAATACCCATCAAGTCTTCATTGACCAGGCATCGACTTAATGAACTGGAAACTGTTTAATAATTAACAAGGTTGGATTGACTGGGCCATCGACTTAATGAACTGGAAATTGTTTAATAACCATCAAATCTTGATTGACCAGGCCATCGACTTAATGAACTGGAAACTATTTAATAACCATCAAGTCTTGATTGACCGGGCCATCAACTTAGTGAACTGGGAACTGTCATTTCGGTTCACATTTTCACGGGGTTTATCGATGGCGACCCAGAGGACTTGATCCTAGCTTGAGTTTATGAATTTAACTACCATTAAAGGGGGACTGGCCCATGCTTCTAAAGCATACTCCGATGGCGACCCAGAGGACTTCGTCCTGTCTTGGGTTTATGAATCTAACCGCCACCAAAGGAGGACTGGCCCATGCCTCCGAGGGGTTCACCGATGGCGACCAAGAGGACTTGGTCCTATCTTGGGTTTATGAAACTAACCGCCATCAAAGGGGGACTGGCCCACGCCTCCGAGGGGTTCACCGATGGCAACCAAGAGGATTTGGTCCTATCTTGGGTTTATGAATCTAACCGCCATTAGAGGGGGACTGCCCATGCCTCCGAGGGTTTCACCGATGGTGACCAAGAGGACTTGGTCCTGTCTTGGGTTTATGAATCTAACCGCTATCAAAGAGGGACTGGCCCACGCCTCTGAGGGGTATACTGATGGCGACCAAGAGGACTTGGTTATGTCTTGGGTTTATGAATCTAACACCATCAAAGGGGGACTGGCCCACGCCTCCGAGGGATTCACCGATGGCGACCAAGAGGACTCGGTCCTGTCTTGGGTTTATGAACTTAACCGCCATCGAAGGGGGACTGGCCCACGCCTCCGAGGGGTTCACCGATGGCGATCAAGAGGATTTGGTCTTGTCTTGGGTTTATGAATCTAACTTCCATCAAAGGGGGACTGGCCCACACCTCTGAGGGATTCACCGATGGCGACCAAGAGGACTCGGTCCTGTCTTGGGTTTATGAACTTAACCGCCATCGAAGGGGGACTGGCCCACGCCTCCGAGGGGTTCACCGATGGCGATTAAGAGGACTTTTGCAAAGGATATCTGATTAATACCTCGTTATCATATAAGTTGGATTGGGTTACATCATTTTGCCCAACCGTATAAAGGTCTGGCTCGGATTTACATTTTTAAGCAAAAAACTACCGTAGGTTTTCCATGTTCCAAGTACGGGAGATTTCTTTCCCTGCTAGGTCTTCGAGCTTGTAGGCTTCTTTGCCGATCTTGTTGGTTACTCGGTATGGTCCTTCCAAATTAGGTGCTAGTTTTCCTTGTGTCCTTCCGATGTTAGCCCTCCTGAGCACTAAGCTGCCTATTTCAAAGCCTTGTGGTACCACCGTTCTGTCGTATTTTTTGGCGGTTCTCCTTTTGATGGCGGTCTCTCTGATTCTGGCTCGGTCTCTCTTCTCGTCAACCTAGTCCAAGTTGTTTCTCAAGATGGTCGAGCTGGTAGTTTCATCAAAATGTATTGTTCGCTAGGTGGGTTCGCCAATCTCCACCGGGATCATAGCCTCAGACTCGTAAGTAAGGTTGAAAGGTGATTCCCTGGTGGTGGAGTGAGGATTTGTACGGTAAGCCCATAGGACATGATGCAACTATTTTGGCCATGCTCCCTTGGCTTCTTATAATTTTCTTTTTAACCAACGGAGGAGGACCTTGATAGCCGCTTCCGCCTGACCATTTGTTTGAGGGTGCTCAACTGAAGTGAAGTGTTGTTTGATGTGAAGATCTGAAAGTAGTTCTCTGAACTTCCAATTAGAAAACTGGGTTCCATTTGTCGGTGGCTATTGCAGCAGGTATCCCAAAGCGTTTTATGATATTCCTCTAAGTAAATTTCTAGATGTTGGCCGCCGTGATGTTAGATAAGGGTTCATCTTCAATCCACTTAGTCAAGTAGTCGACGACCACTATCAGAAATTTTAGTTGTCTGGTTGCTGGTGGAAATGGTCCTAGAATATCCATACCCCATCTGCAAAATGGTCATAGGGTCATCGTCATATTTAGCTCTTCAGGAGGGACTTTGTGGAGGTCAGGAAACAATTGGCAGGGCGTGCATATCTTGGTGAATTCAGAGGCATCTTTGTCCATGGTCGGCCAATAATAACCAGCTCAGAGTATCTTCTTGGTGAGTGATGTCGCGCCGAGGTGATGGCCGTAACTTCCTTCGTGGATTTCTTGGACTACATACTGAACCCTATCGGGGCCGAGGCATTTAAGCATAGAGTATAAAACCCTAAGCGATACAGACAACCTTGTACTATGGTGAACCACGAACTATACCTGAGGAATCTTTGTCGATCCTTCTGATCTGCTGGCAAGTCGCCATTGGACAAGTACCTGATGATTGGGTTGGTCCATTCGTCCATGATCTGTTTTCGCTCTATGGTCATGACACTTTGTTGCAGGATTGTCCCTTGAACCACTAATTTGTTGTTACCCAAGCTCTTTGTGCTTGATAGTTTGGACAAAATGTCAGCCCAAATATTCTACTCCCTTGAGACTTGTTGGATGGAGGCCGCTTCGAATTTGCCCATCAGTTCCTTAACCTTGGCTAGGTATTTTTTGAGCAACACATCTTTTGTTTGATAGGCTCCCGTGATCTGAGAGATTGCGAGTTGGGAATCACTACAGATGGAGACTTTTTCCGCCCCAATTTCCCTTGCCAACAGCAAACCGGCAATGCATGCTTCATATTCTGCTTGATTATTTGATGTAGGAAAGGTGAATGTTAGTGAGTGCTCGATGCTCATCCCCTGGCCATTGTCTAAAAAGACTCATGCTCCGCTGCCCCGAGGGTTGGATGAATCGTCAAAATATATGGTCCATATTTGCTTGGAACTACCTGGTTATGTGGTCACTTCGGCAACGAAGTCGGATAGGACTTGGCTCTTGATAGCCGCTCTAGGTTCATACCGTATATCATATTGTGACAGTTCAATGGACCAGGAGATCATCCGCTCGGCTATCTCAGGCTTGTGTAAAATCTGGCGAATATGTTGATTTGTTCTGACCACCACCAGATGGGATTGAAAATATTGCTCATAGTCGTCTTGTTTCCACCAAGAGGGTGTATGCGACCTTCTCTAACTTCTGGCACCTGAGCTCTGGGCCTTGTAATGCCTTGCTGGTGAAGTATAAAGGGTGTTGACCATCTTCATTTTCCCTGATTAGAGCGGTGGCTATGACCCCATCTGTTACTGTCAAGTAAACATATAGTGTCTCAGTGGGTGTAGGCTTAGAAAGCACGGGAGGAGTAACAAAATATTGTTTGAAAATTTGGAAAGCTGCTTCACAATCCTCCGACCAAGTAAAAATGTTACTCTTTTTTAGGAGCTGCAACATCGGGAGGGAATGTGTGGCCGATGCTGGAAGAAATCTGGCCAAGGCCGCCAATCGCCTATTAAGTTGTTGGACTTCCTTAACTGATCTTGGGTTGCGCATGTTGATGACTGCTTGGCACTTTTCTGGGTTGGCTTCAATACCCCAACTTGTTAACAGAAATCCCAAGAACTTGCCAGCTTTGACTCCGAATGTATACTTTTCTGGGTTGAGGCGCATATTGAACTTGCATAGTCGGCCAAAGACGACATTCAAGATAATTACATGATCTTCTGTTGGTAGACTCTTGGCGATCATATCATCCATATAGACTTCCATGTTCCTTCCAAACTAATCTCTGAAGACGGTGTTCATTATTCTCTGATATGTGGCCCTTGCATTTTTCAGACTGAATGACATGACTATGTAATAGTAAGCCGCCTTGGGTGTAATGAAGGCGGTCTTGTCTTGGTCTAGGGGGGTACATGGGGATCTGGTTGTATCCTGAATAAGCATCCATAAAAGGCAGAAATTGGTACCCGGAAGAATTGTCAACGGGATGATCGATGTTAGGGAGGGGGTATGGATCTTTTGGGCACACTTTGTTCAGGTCTGTATAATCCACACACATCCGCCACTTTCCAGATGATTTCCTGATTAACACAATGTTTGACAACCAGGTGGTATATGTTATTTCTCGGATGAAGCTGATCTCTAGAAGTTCTGAGATCTTTTGAGTAACCTTAGTTGTTCTGTCGGCGCCCATCTTTCTTTTCTTCTGGGCCACTAGTCTTGCCCCTGGGTTTGTCATGAGTCGGTGGCAGGCAACTAACGGGTCAATTTTGGGCATATCTAAGTCGATGGCCCAATCAATCCAACCTTGTTAATTATTAAATAGTTTCCAGTTCATTAAGTCGATGGCCAGGTCAAACAAGACTTGTTAATTATTGATCAGTTTCCAGTTCATTAAGTTCATGGCCCGGTCAATCCAGCCTTGTTAGTTATTAAACAGTTTCCATTTCATTAAGTCGATGGCCCGGTCAATCGAGCCTTGTTGATTATTAAACAATTTCCAGTTCATTAAGCGGGGATAGTATAGACGACCAAAAGCAATGCATAAATAACCAAAAGCAATACATAGATGGGATAAGCAGGGATAGTATAGATGACCAAAAGCATTACAATCCTTCAGAATACATTAAACCTACAATCCTCTCCCACTTAGTCCTACCCGGGACCGGAAGCTTCACTGGGCCTTCACCATCATCGGCAACCAACTCCCCCTCAGGAGTGACCGAGGCGTCTATCCGGGTCCAAGACCAGTCATAATCTAGAAGAACCAACCGGACTTGAGCAAAGGCATTGTCCCATCCCGCATTCGCCGCAACAAGGACATCTTCCTCTAAGTCCTAATAAGACGCCTTCAGCTGAGCCAACTCTTTAGTTTGTCGAACAATGTGCCCCTTATTCATTTCATCACGCTCGTCAGCCAACTGCAGCTTCGTCTCCAAATGACGCTTCTCCCCTTCAACTCGGTCAAAGCGGCCACATAGGGGCCCGATTTCCCATTGGGCAGATCCCATTCGGCCTGGGCTTGCAGTGCAGCATCTCGAGCTTCTTCAAGTTGGAGGGTCATCTCCGTCAGCTATTCACCAATAGTCAGGTTCTGGTCCTCTTGTACTTTAAGCGTCTCAAGGTATTTTTTCTCGTTCTGGCTGAGGTCGTAGGGCTTTTGTATTTGCCCTAACATCTAGCTCCACTAAGTGCATGCCCTGTTGTTTTTTCTTGGGGGTTGTGCCTGTAATGAAGTGTGTTCAACCGAAGACTCATCTATAGCAACTTCTTGCGCTCTGTTGGTCTCCCCTAATCGTGCATACCCGAAGGTCGGATGAGAGAAACTTCATGCATAGGTGCGGGTGGAGACTATTGCTTCGAGATGGTTGAGCATTGGTCGACCGAGTATGGCGTTGTAAGCTGAGGCACAGTCGATGACCAAGAACTTTGCTTGAATCGTCCGGTTAGAGGTTGTTCTCTGATAGTCAGCCATATATCAACATAGCCCCGAGGGTGATTCCTTGTCCCGTGAAACCGACAATTTGTCCATCATACGGCAACGGGTATCTGTCTTTGAGTTCCATCTTGGTGAACAGATCTTGAAACATGATGTCTGCTGAACTGTCTTGGTCAACAAACAAAAGTCTCACCTTCTTATTATTGATTTTGGCGGTGATGGCGAGGAGATCGTCATGACCGCGGATGACGCCTTCATAGTCACGGTCGTCGAAGGAGATCGGGGGTGCTTCTTGGTGGCCCTAGCCCTAGTGGGGTTTGTGGACTGTTCATTGCATGAGGGGGTGTAAGAGTTGTATTTGGGTTTTTTGGGTTATCGGGGTGGATCATCTCGATGGTGTTCATGTGTTTTTGGACGTTTAGATTCTCGTGAGGGGAGTTGGTATTCTCTATGCTCGATGGGTGGGCGGTTAGGGTGAGTTTCTTCTAGATTGATGAATTGTTGAGCTTTAGATCGGAGCTCTTCCATTGTGAGGTCTGAATATTTAGCCAATTCCTGCCTGAAGAGGCCATCCTACAAGTCAGTCACTAAAATATGCACCGCCACCTCCAGGCTTAGGGTGCGAACCTTCATGGCATCCGAGTTGAATCTGTCTAGGTAAGGTCGGAGGAGCTCATGGGATTACTGCCGTATACCGGACATGGTGTAGGAAGAACGAGGCTGCTCTCTGCTTGTTGTGAAGCGGATGTTGAATCCGTTGGCGAGAGTAGCCCACTAGTCGATACTATTTGGTGCGAGTCGAGTAAACCACTATAGAGCAGCGCGTTTCAGAGTGAGGGGAAATGCTCGGCACGTGATGGGGTCGGTGGCCCCATGGAAAAGCATTGAGGCTTCAAAGGCGTCTAGATAATCCTGTGGGTCACTTGTTCAATCGTACCGTTCGATGTTGTTGGGTCGGGTAAGGTGTTTTGGGAGTGGCGAAGACATATTAGTTTATGTGAAAGGGTGTTTTGCTAGTGAGGAGTGGTGGTCGGCGGGTTGAGTTATCTGGGTGGTTTTCGTGTTTGGGGGCTACTAGCCTAGAGGCTTCGGCAGATTCAGCGGAGTGCTCATCGGCAACTAGCCGTGAGGGTCCATTACTGGGTTCTGTCGATGTTGGCGAAGCTCGGCTAGTAGTTGGGCTTGTTGTTGGATAATTTGGCCTTGAGTTTGGATCATGTGGAGGAGTTGTTGGGTAGTGGGTGCTTCTGGGGTGGCGTTTGAGGGATGACTTTGGTTGGCCTGGTGAGATGGTTGCACTAGTGCTGGAGGTTTGATAGAAGGGGTGTCATGGTTCGGGTTGGGTGGTTCTGCATGGCTAGGTGGTTGAGCTTGGTTACGGGTGGTCACAATGTTATAGGTAAGCCATAGACAGCACCAATGTTCTTTGTTGTTAAGAGTGGTTGGTCGGGAGTTGAGGATGGATGGTCGAAAGAGTGTAGGAGAGCAGATGACTTGGTTGGATGATCGTCTGGACCCGCTAGGGGAGGTACCTGAAAAAGTTCTTCGACGATCAAGTCAATAGAATATTGTTAGAGAGAAAGTGAGTAAATAAGAGAGAAGTTAGAGCAATAAGTGTAGCAATAAATGAATGAATGAGAATTAGTTATACTCCTTGTATGGTCTCTTCTATTTATAGAGCTTAGGAAGTGCTGAGATGGCATCTGGCCATTGGCCAGCATCTAATGGGTACAAAGGACGTAAGGTCGTCCTTACTTTGACCTTCGGATCTGTCCTTGTCGATTTGTCGGGACAAGTGGAATGTGCAGACGGCGTGGCAGGCGGCCTGTTATCTGACAATGGAGACGAGTCAGAGGCGCATTAAATGGTGGGTCAGATGCACAATAAATGGTGGATTAGGGTTGCATTAAATGGTGAGTCAGAGGTGTCAATGTCGTGTCAGGAGCATGATAGCTTCCTTTACTAGCGGGTCTATTTGAGGCGGACAACGGAAATTATGCGGGATAGTGAATGACATACTCGGGTCTGACGGGTAATTGCCCGGTTATGACCGGGATAGAACAAGGTGTTAGGTAACCAAAATATTAGCAGCAAGCAGGTCATAGAATATTTAATTAGACATAAGTAATAATAGTCTTCTATCACTTTGTCTATATATATCCACTCTCTTTGTCTCTCCTTTAAGCTATCATAGAAACGCAACCATATACACTCTATTCTTGCATTTAGTTTCTAGTTCATTTTGCTTCCCTGAGATAGACATGGCTCCCATGGTAGACAATGTGGTAGTGTCCAACATGGAGCTAGAGAGGTTGCTTAGCATGAAAGGAGGTAAAGGAGAAGCCAGCTATGCCAACAATTCCCAAGCACAGGTACCTCTCACTTCTTACTACTCTTTTAATAACTCCTCAATAAATTCTTCAAGGATAACTCTACTCTTCATATACACACGCACACATAGATATTTGTGTTACAAACAAATGAAGTCAACTAACGTAGCTTTCAATCAGAAAATTATAAATTAGTGACTTTTCTTTCACATAGCCTTAAACTTTGTACGAGTTGTTTTTTTATAGGATAACGGAGGAAAGAGTAAGGCTTAAAAGTTAAAACAATAAAACACATTTGCATATCCAAAACATTAAACCCATGGTGGTTAATTTTTGCAGGCCATACATGCCAAGTCCATGCTTCACCTTCTTAAAGAAACCCTAGATGGAATTCAACTTCATACCAAAGACATCGCCTTTGTGGTTGTGGACTTGGGATGTTCATGTGGAAGCAACACCGTCAATGTGGTGGATGTGATCATCAAACACATCATCAAACGTTATGAGGCTTTAGGATTAGACCCACCTGAGTTTTCTGCCTTCTTCTCAGACCTTCCTAGCAATGACTTCAACACCCTCTTCCAGCTCCTTCCTCCAGTAGCCAACTATGGAGTTAGCATGGAAGAATGCCTTGCTGCCAACAACCACCGCTCCTACTTTGCCGCCGGAGTCCCTGGCTCTTTCTACCGGAGGCTTTTCCCGGAGAACTCCATTAACATTTTCCACTCAGCTTTTTCTTTGCATTGGTTATCTCAGGTAATCTCTTTTCTTTTTCTTCTACAGTTAATTTTATTTGAAAATTTATTAATATTCATGAAAGCAATTATCTCAAACTCCAGTTTTGTTATTTTGTATAGGAAAAAAACGTATATGAACGTCTTCATTGTTATTCCTGAAAAAAGTATAAATATCTGGTTAGTAAGTAAAATAATTAATTATTAGTTATTACCTTAGATAATTATATAGTATAAGTTGTTAATTATATATATATGAGATGTAGATCATATATTTCTCATGTAAATGAATGGGAGAAGAGTAAATATTGATCATATGTGGGTTGAGAGAGGATGAGTGAGACATTTTTTAAAAATAGAATAATGACGTCTTAACAATAGTGTTTTTACAACTTATTTTATACATAATATACTTTAATATTTTATAATCATTGGAATGGTTAATATTAAAGCAATAAGTTTAATCAATAGTTATAAAATAGAGTAACAACCCTTCAAAAATATATTGGTCATCACGCTAACCCTCCAAAGAAAATGGTTCTTACATAAGTTCTTAAAGTTTAAAGGACTTATTTGGTGGTAATATGAATTTTGAGGAATATAATTTATACCATGTTTTGGACAAATGGATTTTCAAAAACCTAATGAGTAACCATCAATTTTGAAGCAATTTTCTATTTAAGGGTATGTTTGAAAGTTTAGTTTTAGAGGGAAAGAAAGAAAAAGAAAAGCTTCATAATCATAAAATATATTTGTTAGAATAACTTAGAAGTCTTCAATTTCCCATTCCCCCTTTACAATATTTCTCTTTCTTTTCTATCCAAAACCTAATTCACACACAAAATCTAAAAGTTCACCCGTGTTCATCCGTGTTCATCATCAATTTTCTAACAGCGTTTTTATAAACCTATGCAATAAGGTGAAGGATAAACAAACAAAAGTTGAAAGTTTTAAAAGTATCTATAATGCATTTTTTTAATGTGATTGGTGCCTTATTTTAATTCCCAATATAAAAAATTTCAAATTTTATATTTTTCTTATAAAAGAAATAAATATTTTATCTTTCTTGAACCTTCTATGTCAGATGAACAGATGAGCTAGTTAAATTACACAAAATTAATAAATTTCAAATCATTCTATAACTTTTCTTTCTTTTTAAAGCTTTTGATTAGAATTCAAACTTAAGTGCCATATAATTCATCGAAAACTTGTTGAATAAATGGACTTTTAAGCAATCTCTCTATCTTTTATGATTTTCTTAAGATTTAGCTAATGGTCATACCCCACTAAATGGAGATCACCTGTATTAAGGTTTAGTGTACCAATTCTATAAAAAGTACCAACTAGTTTAAAAAAAATTATAAAAATTGAAAATGATTTTCTTGATTATTTATTATAATGTGATTGACTTGAAACATAAAAACAGTAATTTTTTTGGACATATAATCCTTTTTCTGCCCCACCCACTCATCTAGCATTCAGAATCTATGCAGTCTCTATGTTGTAATTTCTAGGACACAATTGAAAGAAATATTTGCCACTTCCCGGGGATATTAATAAAGAAACTGTTACAAGTGTGAAATGCATTCATTTGAAGGATAAGTCCTAAATTAATGGTCAAAAGTTGATTTAACAAATTCATAGTCTCTAGCATCCAGGGGGGAAACCTCATTTTAGTTAACAAGGATAGTCTAACCCTTACTTTTCTTTGGTCGTGGCAAATAAGTATTTGCAAACAAATGAAAAATAATTTTTCAATTTAATCTATTTTATAAAAAATAATTTATTAAATGCAACTGTCTAAATATAAGTGGTTGGGATAAGATTGGGGACACCAAATTGAGATAGGTGATCCTCATCCCACTAAAGTAATACTACGTCACGAATTTATGTCCCTAAAATGGGATGGGGATCACCTGTCCCAATTTGGTGTCCCTAATCCTATCACAACCACTTATATTTAGACACTGCATTTAATAAATTATTTTTATAAAATAAGATTAAATTAAAGGATTTTTCATTTGTTTGTAAATACTAATTGGTGAGGACACCGGAATAGGAAAAGTAAGGGACAGACAATTATTCGTGCCTTCATGATCCTTGTTCTACTTTAGTGAGTTAGACTGATTTTGAATGCATGCATATAAAACTTATAAAGTTATTCATTTCCTTGCATTTTGACTTTTAGTACTACATACATATACTGATATACCTATAGGCCGGTTGGATTTCACTATAAAATTTTATTATTCATACAACTGATTAATTTGAATACTTTATACCATATTTGAAAAACATTTACTTATATTATATACCAAGATATCTAGACGTGATATATGTAGCAATGTGCTAAAATATTTGCTTTGGCTTGGGACCAAGGTACCAGAAATTGTTCTAGACAAGACGACAAGTGCATACAACAAAGGGAGGGTGTTTATTCATGGTGCTAGTGAGATCACAGCAAATGCCTACAAGAAACAATTCCAGACAGACTTGGCAGGCTTCTTGAGCGCAAGATCAGTGGAAATGAAGACAGGGGGGTCCATGTTCTTGGTATGTTTAGGCAGAACTTCAATGGACCCCACAGACCAAGGTGGTGCTGGCCTCCTCTTTGGGACCCACTTTCAAGATGCTTGGGATGATCTTGTCCAAGAGGTAATTATCATAATCACAAAACATTTTTATTTGTTTGCTGAATGAATGAAGGGAGGTAGTCAAGTAGATAGATATATGCAACTTTTTTTTATCAGTGCAAATGTTGGTAGGTTAATATTTGTTATGTGTGAGGCTCGAACTCTCAACTCCTTCACTCTATATCTTCTCTTAACCATTAGAAACCTTATAACTTTTTTTTAATATACTATGGCTGACACTTGAATCCACAACCTCCTTCACTTCATTTCTTAAACCTTTCACCTTAACCAACAAACTCTTCATCTTTAGCCTGCAATAAGAAGAGTGTAGTATCATAACCCCTTAAGCGGAGAGTGATTCCAAGATTTGTTTCAACGGTGCCTAACACAAAAACATTGCCAATATATTTGTTATTGGCAGACCAAAAGGGACTTTGAGATAGAAGAAAAAATAGATATGATCAACTAGTGTAATAAGCTTCACAATAATAACTTATCATTAATTTTCACTAGTAATTGTTCATGGAAGTTCATCCTTGCCGTCCGTTGACCACCCCAACTTGATCAAGCCATCCTTGAATCCATCATCATGTCTGGAGAGATAATAATTAAGTGCTGGCTGGCAGTTGCTCCATAATAGTATTAGCCAACAATTAGGTTTTGGATGTTTGGAATACAAAAAATCACCATCATAGCTTAAAGCAAGACAATAAGGATTTTAGAATTCATCTGATAATTTTCTATCTAATGATTTGCAGACAATGGGGACCCAGAAGTCATGTGCTTACGGCCTATTATTATCTACCATACCATAATAGAAATATCCAATATTGTAACCAAGTACATAATATAATTGGACCTTCATGATAGCATACCTGAACATTTAAATCAATTCAAGTACTTAAAGACTTGTCCAAGCATACTCACATACTAACTATAGGATAATAATTCATATACCTTCCCGTAAAATGACACTAGGAATAGGAAACAATATTATTTTGTAACTCATAAAATAATCTCAAAGGAGAATGGGACACAATTTTGTCTTCAAACTATAAAGAAATGTTTTCTAACTCGCTTTTGCTGGGTTAACCTCTTTCATTAAAAGCAAAAGTTGTATGCGGTCATTAGTACTCTGTTTTCAACATTGGTGTAGATTGGTCAGTTGTCTCCTTGCTTTTTCAATAAATCAATGCATAGAGTCTTCTTTTATGTATCATTTTTTCTATTTGTACAATATAAATTGGTCAACCTATAAGACAACAATTTACATTTACCTAAATTGGAATATATGATATACTCACCTACTCTCCTATATATAAATCAAATGTTGCCGCAGTGTTGTCTACAATATTGTATACAATATCTTTTTGTATTGATGTGTGTATGGTATATGGATCAAGTTATATGCTCCATTATCACAGGGACTAATTAGCAGTGAGAAAAGAGACAATTTTAACATTCCAGTTTATGCACCAAGTCTACAAGACTTCAAGGAGGTGGTTGAATCTGATGGGTCATTTGCCATTAACAAGCTTGAGGTTTTCAAAGGAGGAAGCCCCCTTGTTGTGAACCAGCCAGGTGATGCAAGTGAAGTTGGCAGGGCTCTAGCCAACAGCTGCAGGAGTGTGTCTGGGGTCCTTGTTGATGCACATATTGGAGACAAACTTAGTGAGGAGCTGTTTCTCAGGGTGGCGCGCCGAGCCACGGGCCATGGCAAAGAGCTATTAGAGCAACTACAGTTCTTTCACATAATTGCATCCCTTACATTTGCTGAATGAGAAGGCACGAAGAAAAAAGCCCTTTGAACATAACGAGACAGACAAAGAAAAGGGCTTCCCTAGACCTCTTCATTTTTACACTCCTTGTGTTGTGTTATGTTTTACACTTTTACTACATAGAAAGAGCCAAAGCACAAAAAAGAGACAGACATAAGAGACGTTCAGCACTTCCAACCTCTATTCTCTTCCTCTTGAGTGTTTTTTGTGTATTCTCGCTGACCGTAGTTACTTTCTACATAATATGTGCTTTCTGACTTGTGTCCCCTTGGACCCGAAATTAGAAGGCTAGGAAACTCCTTTTGCTTTCTTCGTAGCTTACATGTCCATATTTTGTTAAGTTGCAAATATGGAACGGTGTGCCTTGTGTACCTAACTGTTGGAGTGTTGTATGGCCATTTCGGATGGGGATCCGTCTCCAAAAATTCTTGTCCCCATGTACCAAGCCAATAAAATCTTATAGAACAGCGTACAAATATTAATTTATGTTATTTAAATTTTATTTTTAATCAAATAAAATTCTCTGATTGGATGGGGACACCAAATGGGACAGGTGATCCCCATCCGGCCATTTCATAGGTCATCTCTTCTAAGAGGATTCTCTGTCCCAAAAATCATGTTTATTCCTGTCTTTAACTAAATGATGTATTTTAATTACCCTGTGACACAGATAGTGACACAGACCAGGATAATAGATTTTCATTCCTCTCTCCCATTCTTCTAAGTGCATATCAATCGGATAGAGTTCTTTTTTATTATTTCATTAGTCAATGTTTTGAATTATTGTATCCTGAAGTGGAATAAGAATCCATTCTCTCCAATACTTCACAATAAATTTTTTGGTTTTACTTTATTTGGATAAAAGTGTCAACTAATTATTATATATAAAATGATAAAAGAGTAATAGCATGCTATTTTTGATATTGCATTTGATAACACTTCCTCCTTGCTCAAAATATTATAGCATTGGGAAGGTCATATCATCCAATTTTGCCATAAATTTTGACAATTAAACATAACATAATAACTAGAGAAGGCAAAATGGGACGCCTAGCCCGTTTCGCTCGTGCCTGTAAATGCCCGAAAAACAGGCCCACATTGGCTTAATGGACAAAATGACATGTCATGCCCGTTTTAAAATGGATTAATAGGCATACGGGCAACCTGCAGACATAGATGAATAGTTTAAAAATAAAAAATTAATATAACAAAATAAAAAGAAACTAAATAAAGTAGTTAAAAGAGAACAAAATTTAAAAAAAACTTTGATATTCTATATAAAGTTCACTAAATCATATTAAAACACAATTTTTTTGAGACATTAAATCACATTACATAATAATTTTATTGAAATTTTTCTTCTTTTTTCCATACATTATGTGAAGAAGATCTTTGCTCCTAACCTTGACACGGTTTTAATGAAGACACCAACATCACCAAAAAGAATAAAAGGAAGAATAGTTATGAAGACAAAGAAGACAAAGCTTCAAGACAAATTAGTCCAAGTCTAAATATGTACTTCTATCCTATACTTTCGAATGTACAATAGTAGTAATGTTCAAACTATTTTTCAAGAAAATTGAAACACTTCAAATATAAACAAAACAATTTTCAAAAATAGTGTGTAACAGATTACTGTATCTAAGTAACAAGTTACATAAGTGAGAAAACCAATTACCCAACAAAAACTGTGCAGGATAATCGATTACTCAAATGTTGTAATCGATTACTCTAATTTAAATTTAAATGCCTAGTTGGACAGCGTGTTTGAGTAATCGATTACTCAAGGCTGTAATCGATTACTGAGAGTTGTTGCATCAGCTTTCATATTTCAAAATGAATGGTTTTCATCCCAAACGAAATGGTTTCATTCCAAACAATTCCTACCCTTACAAAGAGGTGTTACAGTTGGTTGGAAAGCCTATTTAAAGGCATAGAAACTCTCTTCTCAAACTTGTTCTTAAACTTTCAAAGTGAATTTTCTGAGTTGCTTGAAGTAAAGTGTTTCAAAGTTTTACAAACATATAAGAGCATTATTACTTAGTTTATAAAGAGTTATCGGATTGCAAGTGATATTACATTTCGAACTTGTAATGGCAATCCTACTATTGTTGTAAATTCTTCATTGACATTTTAGAAATCTTTATTTCACATGGGTGTGATAAGAAAAGAGATAGAGTCACTTGGAAAAGGTGTTTTTAAAGAGTGACATAAGTATTAGCGAGTGCGTAAAGTACATAGAGATCTCGGGGTGAGATATTGTAATTACAACTCATAATATTTAGTGAAGAAATCTCTTGTGCTGCAAGAGTATTGGACGTAGCCTTCGGTGGACAAGAAGGTGAACTAGTATAAAATTTCAGTGTACCCTCTTCTCCTTTATCTCTTGAGTTTTTACTTGTTAATTTTCTGCATAATTTCTCTGTTGCACTTAATTCTTGATTTTGCAGAAAAATTTTAAGTCAACTAAAGCGAGTGCGTAAAGTACATAGAGATCTCGGGGTGAGATATTGTAATTACAACTCATAATATTTAGTGAAGAAATCTCTTGTGCTGCAAGAGTATTGGACGTAGCCTTCGGTGGACAAGAAGGTGAACTAGTATAAAATTTCAGTGTACCCTCTTCTCCTTTATCTCTTGAGTTTTTACTTGTTAATTTTCTGCATAATTTCTCTGTTGCACTTAATTCTTGATTTTGCAGAAAAATTTTAAGTCAACTAAAGCGAGTGCGTAAAGTACATAGAGATCTCGGGGTGAGATATTGTAATTACAACTCATAATATTTAGTGAAGAAATCTCTTGTGCTGCAAGAGTATTGGACGTAGCCTTCGGTGGACAAGAAGGTGAACTAGTATAAAATTTCAGTGTACCCTCTTCTCCTTTATCTCTTGAGTTTTTACTTGTTAATTTTCTGCATAATAAAATTAGAATGAGAATCTTCATAGAATCTCAGGACTTGGACATATGGAATACAATTGATGAAGGACCATATGAACCCTTTACCGTAGTCAACAGCGTAAGGGAAGTAAAGCCAAATCTTCATGGAATGATGAAGATAAAAAGAAGGTGTAATATGATCTCAAAGCAAATAACATCCTCACTTCAGCACTTGGCATTGACGAGTTCTTTAGAGTATCAAACTTCAAATCTAGTAAAGAAATGTGGGATACTCTAAAGACTACACATGAAGGAATTGAGGAGGTAAAGAGGTTGAGACTCAACACTCTTTTCCAAGATTATGAAATGTTTCGTATGAAACCTGGAGAGAAAATTCTGGATCTTCAAAAGAGAAAAGTTCTAAGATCACTCGCCAGAACGTGGCAACCAAAGGTAATAACCATTTCTAAAAAGAAAACTTTATCAAAAATGTCATTGGCTGCTTTGTTTGGTAAATTGTAGGAACATGAATTAGAACTCAACCAACTTGACCAACATGAAGAGCAAGAGAAGAAAAAGAAGAATATCTCTATCAAGGCGAAAGTAGACAAATACAAATCGTCAGAAGATGAATCTAAGAAGGAAGAGATGGAAGACATGAATCTTCTTGTAAAGAAGTTCAGCAAGTTCCTTAAAAGGAACAAGGATGTTAAAACTGGACAAATGAGGAAATTCACCAAGAACAATGACACCTCCACTTCAAACCAAAACTTCACATGCTTTGAATGTGGCAAGCCTGGTCATATGAAGATGAAATATCCAAACTTGAAAAAGAATTCTTTCAAAGGGAAGAATGAAATGAGGATTAAACGAAGAGCCTATATTGCTTGGAAAGACAATGATACTAGTTCCGCCTCTAAACAAGAAAATGAAGAATAATCACATATCTCTTTAATGGTCTCTCATCATTCTGATGATGAAGAGGTAAATGATACTAAACTATATTCTTCTGAATTACAAACTGCATTTAATGACTTGCATGATGAATATGTCAAACTCACAAAAATGTTTGTAAAACAAAAAACTGAGTTAGATATATTTAGAAACAAACTCTCATCACTTTCATGTCAAAACTGCATTGCTCTTGAAAATAAAGTTTCAACATTAAGTCTTGAACTTAATAAGTTGAACAAGGGTAGTAAAAGTCTGGAAAAGATCATTAATGATCAAAGACACTCAACATACCGAAGAGGTCTTGACTATTCAAAAAGTCATGTTTCTAAGAAATAAAGTGTCTCAACAAAGATAAACATTCATAAACAACGTATCCATGCATTTGAACATAGTAATGATAAATCTAGGATACATAACCATCAACCCACATGTACATATTGTAAAAATCATGGGCATACACCAAATACTTGTATAATTAGAAAATATGGTGTACCCCTAGGTCATTGTAAATGGGTTGAGAAAGGTACTAACCATGTAGGGCCCAAAGAAATATTGGGTACCTAATAAAACTTAACCTGTTTTGCAGGATAATTTGAGAGTCGCCTACAACTTATGGTACTTGGACAGCGGCTTATCAAAGCACATGACGGGCGATAGAAATAAGTTCTTTATCCTTACTCCAAGGGACAAAGGCTATGTCACATATGGTGATAACAACAAAGGAAAAATACTTGGAGTTGGTATAATTGGCAAGCCGCCTTCAACAATTATAGAAGGTGTATTGTATGTTGAAGGACTCAAGAACAACCTACTTAGCATAAGTCAATTATGTGACAAAGGCTTTCATGTGGCATTCTACACGGGTAAGTGCATCTTCGATAGTAAGAATTCTCAAAACTCTAAACTCATTGGTAAAAGGATAAATAATATATATA
>NC_032024.1:12166823-12196420 GCF_001865875.1 Lupinus angustifolius
GAGTTCAAAATGAAAAATCACTAAAAATCGCCGCTATAAGAAGTGATCATGGGGGAGAATTTCAAAACTCTTCGTTTGAAGAATTCTGTGATGATCTTGGCATCAATCATAATTTTTCTGCTCCTAGAACACCACAAAAAAATGGTGTTGTAGAGAGAAAGAATCAGTCTTTAGAATAACTGTCTCGTACAATGTTGAATGAACTAAACTCCCAAAATATTTATGGGCTGATGCAGTAAGTATTGCATGTCATGTTTCAAACCGAGTTCTTATAAGACCAATTCTTAAGAAAACCCCCTTTGAACTCTTTAAAGGTAGAAAACCAAACATTTCTCATTTGCATGTATTTGGTTGTAGATGTTTTGTCTTAAATAATGGTAAAGATAACTTAGGCAAGTTTGATGCAAAAGTTGATGAAGGTATCTTCCTAGACTACTCTCTTACGAGTAAAGCTTATAGAATTTTTAATAAAAGAACTCTAGCCATGGAAGAATCCGTTCATGTATCTTTTGATGAAACTAATACTGTAATAAAGGATGGGTTAACTCTTGATGAAGAGAACTTGCCAAGATCCCCTTCTAATGAAAAACCTATTATTGATTCTACAACTAAATATGAGCATTTGAAAATGGATGATAATCTATCCTCTGAAGAAGAACATATTTACTCTGATTTACCAAAATATTGGAGAACTCATCGAGATCATCCTATTGACAACATCATCGGTGATATTAGCAAGGGTATTACTACCTATTTAATGCTAGAGGATGCATGTCTTAACATGACCTTCGTCTCTCAAATAGAACCCTCCAAGATTGATGATGCAATCGAAGATGAACACTGGATTCTTGCAATTCAAGAAGAATTAAACCAATTTGAGAGAAATAAAGTTTGGGAACTTGTTCCTCGACCTAAAAATAGGCATGTTATAGGAACTCGTTGGGTATTTCAAAATAAATATGATGAAAATGGTATTATTGTTAGAAATAAAGTTAGACTGGTAGCCCAAGGATACAATCAGGAAAAATGTATAGACTTTGATGAAACCTTCACTCCGGTTGCTAGACTTGAAGCTATTAGGCTATTACTTGCATATGCATATTCTTTCAACTTTCAACTATATCAAATGGACGTAAAGAGTGCTTTTCTCAATGGATATATTCAAGAAGAAGTGTTTGTAGAACAACCTCCTGATTTTGAAGATTACAAACATCATTCTCATGTTTACAAATTAAAGAAAGCTCTCTATGGCTTGAAGCAAGCTCCACGTACATGGTATGATCGTCTAACAAATTTTTTACTAGAAAAATGATTTACCAAAGGAAAGGTCGACACTACACTCTTTATAAAGAAAATAAATCATCATACTCCTCTTGTTCAAATTTATGTAGATGATATTATTTTTGGTTCTACTAATGAGGTTTTGTGTAGTAATTTTGGCAAAATGATGTAAGGAGAGTCTGAAATGTCCATGATGGGGAAGTTGAATTACTTCCTTGGATTACAAATCAAACAACTTGATAATGGAATTTTTGTAAGTCAATCCAAGTATTGCAGAGATTTGCTGAAAAGATTTGATATGGATGACTGCAAGCTAAAAGCTTTGAAATGCTTTGAAATGCTTACAATGATACAGATGAAGCTGGAAAATGCTTTGAAATATCAAAGTATCGAGGTATCATTGGATCTCTTTTATATTTAACTACCAGTAGACCTGATATCATATTTAGTGTATGACTGTATGCATGCTATCAATCTAAACCAAAAGAGTCACACTTAGTTGTTATTAAAAGAATCATGAAATATCTTAAAGGCACAACTGACGTTGGATTGTGGTATCCAAAATGAAGTATATGTGATTTGGTTGGTTATTCAGATTTTGCTAGATGCAAAACTGAGAGGAAAAGTACAAGTGGTACTTGTCATATGTTAGGAAATGCTTTAGTCTCTTGGTCTTGCAAGAATCAAGCATGTGTTGTCCTAAGCACTACTGAAGCTGAATATATAGCAGCAGGTAGTTGTTGTGCCCAAGTGTTGTGGCTTAAACAACAATTAAAAGATTATGGCTTAGACTTAGGTTGCACTCCTCTAAAATGTGACTATACTAGTGCTATAAACCTCACAAATAATCTAGTTATGCATTCTAGAACCAAACACATAGATATAACGCATCACTTCCTTAGGGACCATGTCCAAAAGAAAGATGTGACTGTAACCAACTAGCATATATTTTCACTAAACCCTTAGCTAAAGAACTGTTTTATAAAATCAGACGTCAATTAGGCATTCTTGATGAATTAGGCATTCTTAATGAACCTTACCTATCTTAACATGATTATATGTGTGCTTCATTATGTTTATCTCATGCCTACTTGTACTTAAACGTGTACACTTATGTTTAAAACTTTTAAATTTTGGGTCAAAAATCATTTTCATAGCATCAATATGCCTAAAATTATTTTTTTCTAGGGTCAATAATCGATTACACTAGAGAGTAACCGCTTACAGGGTTGAATAGGGAGTTTCAGTAATCGATTACTCAAGTGAGTAATCGATTACTCAAAGCTGCTATTTGAAATTTTTTAAAACTGAGTACTCTATGCAGGTATATATATGATTTTCTGCATATTTTCAAACTCATCTTCTTCCTCTTTCTCTCTCACTCGTGTAACCCCCTTCAAATCTCTAAAAACTTCATTTTTCATCCGTTTTGAGTGATTTTTGTGTCCATTCATATCATATTTTTAATTCTAAACTCTTCTATACCATCATTTTCGTGATTAGTGGACCAAATTATAAAAACCCCAAATCTCCCAAACCCAAAAACCTAACAACTTCAAAAACCCAATCCATGGCATCTTCTTCAAGAACAAAGAAGCAACACACTAACGTGACTTAAAAGAAGCAAGGGACTTCATCCTTGGAGTCTAACCCTCTGGATTTAGCAAGACTTCTCGCAAACGATGAACAACACAAAGTCTTTGAAGAGCACTTCCATGGACGAACTATATTTACTCCAAAATACGGTAATGTCGAGAACTTTGAGTTTGAAGATTTTCTTTTCCCTTATCTTTTATGACAACAAAACCTTTTCGATTTTTGATGTGAGTGAAATGATATTTATCCTCAACTTGTTAGAGTATTTTACTGCAACTTGAACTTCCGGAAAAACCATCTTACGTCATATATGAAAGGAAAAGACATTGTTTTTTATTTGAAAACTTTTAGTTCATTGTGATGTAACATGCCCACTCAAGATAGCACAACGGGTTTCGGCCTTATTTGTGAATGCGATAACTATGATTGTAAGGGTTTTTACTATTCTCTGTGTAGAATTTCAAAAGAGGAAATAGAAATGTGTAAGCAACAGGGCTTTGGTGAGACTGCTAAGAATAGAGATATCCTATCTACTGGACATCTCAAACTTGAGGACCATTTGTTTCATTACTTTCCGAGCTATGTAATTTTGCCTAAATTTTCAAACCATTCTCAAATAAGTAACATATAACTTCAATTGATGTATGCTATGAAGTATAACATCAAAATCAATTGGGCTCATATGATAATAAGACTAATGTGGACTGTTCGAGGAACTCAAAGCCCCTTACCCTATGCAATCTTCATAACCAAAATTCTTGAACATTTCGGTGTTTCTACTGCTGGTGAAACCAAGGTCTCTCTTAATCTTCGTGAAAGCCATATTGATGTTCAAGTGATCCACAAAATGGGCTTCTTTTTCAATCCTAATGACCGCACCTATAAGCATAGAACTGATAGACCGACTGCTCCTGCTGATCAATCAAAAACTGCCCCTCCTAACCCTCTTGAACCTCAACCTTCTGAGTTTAATGCTCAATCTTCCACATCTGCTGCCATGCCTTCGAATCAGATGATTATGGATGAGTTGTTTTCTCTTCGAGGCTACATCACTAACTGGATGGATGATCTTGATACTCAAAATCAACAAATCCAGTTTTAGCTTCATCGTCTCTCTTCTAAGATGAGTAGCATGGACATATATGAAGACAACTCTGAGTCTGAGTCTTAGATTATCTTTGCTGTTAGGATTTTCTGGTTGTAATGTTTTCATGGCTTTGGACAAATTGTTGTTATTTTGCTGTTTTGGTTGTTACGGTTTGAACACTGTTTTGAAAATATTTTAACTTTCTGCTATGCGATATCACTTTTATGTTTGTCATATACATATTGTATGTTGTATATATATTGTGCTGGAAACGCTTGGATTTTCTACTTTTTGATGAAGTCAAAAGGGGGAGAAAAGTTGGGAGAAGTGTATTTTCTGTCAAATTTCTTTCAGATACATAACTCCAAATGAAGGGGGGAGCATACAAAATTGGGGGAGCATACTCACGTCATCTAAACATATCTCAAAGTATGTTGCTCTCAGAAAACTATATTGTTAAAGAAAATATTGGTTTGTCATCATCAAAAAGGGGGAGATTGTGAAGAAGATCTTTGCTCCTAACCTTGGCACGGTTTTGATAAAGACACCAACATCACCAAAAAGAAGAAAATGAAAAATACTTATAAAGACAAAGAAGACAAAGCTTCAAGACAAATTAGTCTAAGTCTAAATAGGTTACTTCTATCCTATACTCTCGAATATATAATAGTAGTAATGCTCAAACTATTTTTTAGGAAAATTGAAACACTTCAAATATAAACAAAACAAATTTAAAAAATAGTGTGTAACAAGTTACTATATCTAAGTAACAAGTTACACAAGTGAGAAAATTAGTTACCCAACAAAAACTATGCAGGGTAATCGATTAATCAAATGTTATAATTGATTACTCTAATTAAAATTTAAATGCCCAGTTGGACAGCGTGTTTGAGTAATTGAGAACTCAAAGATGTAATCGATTACTAAGAGTTGTGACATCAGTTTTCAGATTTCGAAATGAACGGTTTTCATCCCAAACGAAATGGTTTCATTCCAAACAATTCCTATCCTTTCAAAGAGGTGTTATGGCTGGTTGGAAAGCCTATTTAAAGGCATTGAAACTGAAAATAAATAAAAACAACTCTTACACAAACTTTCAAACACAATTCTAAAAATTCTTCGAAAAATTTTCTGCACTTTTTGCAACTTGTTCTTAAACTTTCAAATTGAATTTTCTGAGTTGCTTGAATTAAAATGTTTCAAAGTTTTAGAAACATATAGTTGCATTATTACTTAGTATACAAAGAGTTATCGGATGACAAGGGATATTACATTTCAAACTTGTAAAGGCAATCCTGCCATTGTTGTAAATTCTTCATTGACATTTCAGAAATCTTTCTTTCACAAGGATGTGATTAGAAAAGGGATAGATTCAGTTGGAAAATGTGTTTTTCAAGAGTGACACAAGTATTAGTGAGTGAGTAATGTACATAGAGATCTCGGGGTGAGATATTTAATTACAACTCATAATATTTAGTGAAGAAATATCTTGTGGTGCAAGAGTACTGGACTTAGCTTTCGGTGGACAAGGAGGTGAACCGATATAAAATTTCAGTGTACTATCTTCTCCTTTATCTCTTGATTTTTTACTTGTTAATTTTCTGCATAATTTCTCCGCTACACTTAACTCTTGATTTTGCAGAAAAATTGGCCATAATTTTAAGTCAACTAATTCACCCCCTCTTAGTTACAATCTTAGTCTTACACATTATGCATGCGGGCCGCCCGCATTGCCCATTACAAATGCCCGTGGCTTCACTGGCAAACGGGCCGGGTAAAATGGGTAAACAAACAAATTTTACATGTGTTGCTCGCAGGGACAGTGTCATGTGATGGTGAGGGTGTGCACATTAACAGTGTAAGAGTTTTATATATTTTTAAAGGAAAAAATGTACACATTAACAGTGTAAGAGTTTTATATATTGTCAGCTTATCACACACAATTCTTTTAATTATCATTGTTTCTTGGAATAAAGTAATTCAAATAAATGGTAGATGATGCATGTGTATAAATCTTTACACTAACAATGCATTGATATTATGTTCTATTTTGTAATACTTAATAGTATACATTATTACTCCTATGATTTTTTTAAAGAAAATTATATATTACCTACATACAAGAATATTAGCTAGAGACTAAATATTGTCTTCAAATATTGTTTTATTTCTTAGCTAATTGGTTGTTTATATAGCCCTTTAGCATTTTCTATTTCATTGTTTTTATTTTGTATTTCATTTTTTCTATTATCTTAACATTATTTTCATTTCATTGTTCCCAATTTTATTGTTTCTATTTGTTGCATTTGAATAAAGCTATTTCCCTTTGTTATTTGTTTGTTTCATTAAATTTTCATTTCATTGTTTGGATATATATTTAACATTATTTTTATTTCCGTTTTTCTATTTATTTCTTTCAAATAATGTTTCGTTTCTTTTATTCTTTATTTGCTCATTATTTCTATTATGTTTCATTGTTTCTATTTACTCTTTAAATATTTATAATTTATAATTTCATTATTCCTATTATGCTTTGTTTCTATTATATTTTATTTTGTTTGCAAAGATTTTAGATGTTGCAACAATAACCGTAGAAAGATAGTTTTCAGCTATGAAGATTACAAAAAATAGGTTGAATGGTTGAATGTGATATGCATGGATGAATGACTCCTTATTGACTTGTATTGAGCAATAAATGTTCAACAACTCTGACATTAATTTATATGGAGCGTGTAATTTATTTGAATAGTTATATTTAAATTTTGGTGATTTTCATATTAATGTTTTCATATTTTTATATTTTTATAGAGAATTAGAATGTTTTTTGTATTGAATATCTATTTTATGTTATATTTTTTTTATATTTATGGTAATATCCAATTTAAAGTGGGATAGATGATTATTTTGTTAATGATAATTACCTTTGATTATATGATTTTTTAGAAATTAAAAATTGTTAAGAGCAAAATAAAAAATTGGAAATTAATGTATAGTGGTAGTTAAAACATGTTTTGCTTTTATATATTGTATAGAACTATGCATGATTTTTGTTATTTAAATTTTTAATATATGTTGCACACCCTGCTTCTGGGTCTTAGAATCGTCACTGCTTGCCCGCAAAAAATTATGGGCTATACGGGCGAGTCTGCGGTCAATGCCCATTTAGCCATCTATAATAATAACAACTACAATTTAAAACGTAGTTAATGTAGTGATGTATTGTTTTAATTAAAATACAAAATATTATTCTCTTTTAAATTATTAACGTATTCCTTTGTCCAAATCTCTAAGGGTGTGTTTGGGAGTACCATTTTGGAGGGGGAGGGAAGGAAGGGGAGGGCTTAGGAGAGGGATTCCCTCGTTTGGGAGTTTAGTGGAGGAGAGAGGAGGGTTTTGAAGGATTTTTCAAACCCCCTCAAACCCTCCAAATGCCAAAATACCTAGTTCCCCTAAATTGAGGTGTTTTGGGAGGAAAATAAACCAAATTACCTAACCACCTTTACTAATATTATTCTATAACATATAATACATAACATATTATTGATTTTTTAAAGGGGGAAGGGGTAAAATAGTATTTTTGTATTACATTAACCCTCCATCCCCTCCTATCTAAATTTCACACTCCCAAACAAGGGAGGGGTTTAGTTGGATTTGCCCTCCCTTCTCCTTCCTTTCCTCCCCCCTCTTTACCCTTTCATCCCTCTCCTTTCCTTTCCCTCCTAACTCCCAAACAAAGCCTAAGGATTTGTCTTTTACAATACGAAATATGTTGAAGTATATCAACCATGTTTTTAAGAAAATACGACACTATATGCTATGATTGTGATCATGAACAAATCCTGATGTACATATTAAATTTGTATTGGGTAGAAAAAATGTAAATGGCCACTAAATTCACAAGATGTAAATACCTAATTTTATTCAGCCTAGAATAAAAGCAAAAAGGATGTAGAGCATGATAGTAATTTATATGGTTTTATAAAATCAAATAATTATTTTTAGTCAGATAGAAATTCCGTAATTTTTATGATTTTATAAGAGTATTATGTTTTTTTACCCAATATGAGGCATTTTGGCAATTTCAATGAGAAATAAGGACATTCAGGTGTTCTCCCATTCAAATAAATTTTAAGAAAAAGGGTATTTTGATGATTTTTTTAACTAAAAAAAACCAAATAATAATTTTACAACGTTCACTAATTTGTAAATAAAATTCCATGGGAAAATAAATATTATGAGTATTATTTAAATATAAAAGTTCACATCACATAATCAACTATTAAATAAGTTTTAAAAATATTATTGGTTGTTATCAACTTTTAAAGAATAGGATGACAAGCTTATGAATATTTTAATGTAAAAATGATATATTCCCTTTGACAAGACTTTCATATTTTCAAATATAAATATATCACAAAAAGTAAAAAGACAGGATCTAGAGACACACAAACCTAAGGCTTTGTTTAGGAGTTAAGAGGGGGGAAAAGGAGAGGGATGAGAGGGTAAAGAGGGGGAGGAAATGAAGAAGAATGGAGGACAAATCCAACTAGACCTCTCCTTTGTTTGGGAGTGTGGAATTTAGATATGAGGAGATGAAGGATTAATTTAATACAAAAATACTATTTTACCCCTTTTCCCCTTTAAAAAATCAATAGTATGTTGTGTATTATATGTTATAGAATAATATTAGTAAGAGTAGTTAGATAATTTGATTTGTTTTCCTCACAAAATACCCCAAATTGGGGGAACTAGGTATTTTGCCATTTGCAGGGTTTGAGGAGGTTTGAAAAATCCTTCAAAACCCTCCCCTCTCCTCCACTAAACTCCCAAACAAGGGAATCCCTCTCCTAAACCCTCCCCTTCCTTCGCTCCCTCCCCTTCCTTCGCTCCCCTCCAAAATGGTACTCCCAAACATACCCTGAGAGTTCCCCTTAGAATCAGCACATGTCACATTAGACTGCATTCTCTACTGTGAGCTACCATGTGCACAAGATTACTGGTTTGTCGTCGTTTATAGATTTGATTAGCTACTCTCGTGTTTATCGGCACAAGCATGTTAATATTATGGATTCCGTGAAATTCAAAAGAAATAACCAATTTCTAGTCTTATTTGTCCCACATGTTCTCCTAGTTAACTGCGACACGAGTTTCAGCACTTTGTCACCTACGCGTCTCCTCTACGTCGCTCATTCGAGCACAAATCGTTAACGAAGGCTTCTTTATATATGTTCAAACTTCTTTTAACCGCCACTATAAGCATGTCTCTTATATAATAAAATAAATAAATAATAATAATAATAAATAAATAATAATAATAATAAATAAAAATATAATAAAGTAAACAAAGAATAATAATGGTAAAATTAATTAAATTTAAAATGACGTGGAAATAATAATAACAATTTTAATAAAATACTTAATATATATAATTCATTATTAAATAATTCTGAACACCATTACAATTTCTTCTTACCTTTAAAATATTGATTTATAAGTAATAAAATAAGGCCTTTATCATTTCATATGCCTAATAAATAAATAGGAAATAATTAGCTTTCAAAAAAAGGATTAATCTCATTAAATAAATTATAATAAAAGTTGAAGAGAGTCGGGATTTGACTTATTTTTCAGGAATCATCTATGAATGGTCACAATACTTTACTTTATTCATTAAAGTTTAATTTTCTATAAACTAAAAATGAAATAATAAATAAAAGGCTTTGGTAGATAGATAAGTGAAACAATAAAATAACGATAATAATCAAGATTTTTTTAATCATAAATAATGAAAATTAAATAAATGTGGTTATTTTTTTAATAATAAAGAAGGACAATGACATTCAATTATTTTTCTCAACTCATCCTTTGAAAGGTTGTGATACATTACTTTTATTCATTAAAATAATTAAAACATACCCAACCAATAGAATCATTTTCTACTAGAACTTTGCAAGCTTTGATTCTCTATTGAACATTGGAATATGTATGAGAAAGATAAACTATTATCATACATAAAAATAAATAAAAAATATGTTGCTCCCTCCCCTTCCTTCGCTCCCCTCCAAAATGGTACTCCCAAACATACCCTGAGAGTTCCCCTTAGAATCAGCACATGTCACATTAGACTGCATTCTCTACTGTGAGCTACCATGTGCACAAGATTACTGGTTTGTCGTCGTTTATAGATTTGATTAGCTACTCTCGTGTTTATCGGCACAAGCATGTTAATATTATGGATTCCGTGAAATTCAAAAGAAATAACCAATTTCTAGTCTTATTTGTCCCACATGTTCTCCTAGTTAACTGCGACACGAGTTTCAGCACTTTGTCACCTACGCGTCTCCTCTACGTCGCTCATTCGAGCACAAATCGTTAACGAAGGCTTCTTTATATATGTTCAAACTTCTTTTAACCGCCACTATAAGCATGTCTCTTATATAATAAAATAAATAAATAATAATAATAATAAATAAATAATAATAATAATAAATAAAAATATAATAAAGTAAACAAAGAATAATAATGGTAAAATTAATTAAATTTAAAATGACGTGGAAATAATAATAACAATTTTAATAAAATACTTAATATATATAATTCATTATTAAATAATTCTGAACACCATTACAATTTCTTCTTACCTTTAAAATATTGATTTATAAGTAATAAAATAAGGCCTTTATCATTTCATATGCCTAATAAATAAATAGGAAATAATTAGCTTTCAAAAAAAGGATTAATCTCATTAAATAAATTATAATAAAAGTTGAAGAGAGTCGGGATTTGACTTATTTTTCAGGAATCATCTATGAATGGTCACAATACTTTACTTTATTCATTAAAGTTTAATTTTCTATAAACTAAAAATGAAATAATAAATAAAAGGCTTTGGTAGATAGATAAGTGAAACAATAAAATAACGATAATAATCAAGATTTTTTTAATCATAAATAATGAAAATTAAATAAATGTGGTTATTTTTTTAATAATAAAGAAGGACAATGACATTCAATTATTTTTCTCAACTCATCCTTTGAAAGGTTGTGATACATTACTTTTATTCATTAAAATAATTAAAACATACCCAACCAATAGAATCATTTTCTACTAGAACTTTGCAAGCTTTGATTCTCTATTGAACATTGGAATATGTATGAGAAAGATAAACTATTATCATACATAAAAATAAATAAAAAATATGTTTTGTATTTATAAATAAATAATTAAAAGAAATATACAAACTTGTTGGAGGTATAAAATAAGTCCATGCATCTTGCATGTGTAATGTCTTAGTACGGGCGGACGAGATGCTAATACCTCTCTGATCCGTAATTGACTCCTTAATCTAAATTTCTAATTTAAAGATCAACACATATTGAAATTGAGCATTAAGGGGTTCTTATCTTTTGACCATGAAAATGTGGTGGTGAGTCCAAATCATTAGGAAAGAGTATAATATCCTTTCTTTCCTCCTCTTAAGTTGTGTACACGATGTTAATCCAAAAATCGGATTGCAATAGGTGGCGACTCCAGTTGAATTTTTTTAAGAGAGTGAGAACTAGAACCATTAGTTGTGTGGGCCATATATCTTTTCATTTTGTTTGATGTCTTTTAATTAATAAAATTACCCTCCTTTGTATATATTCAGTCGTTTTTAAAAAATATATGTTTTCATGCTTCCTAGCGCACACAACATAGTACACTTATACTTTGGCTCATACATATGCTTTATACATGAGTATTAGAGATACTTTAGGATATGATGGACACTCACTTTGACAATATTGTCTTTGGTGTTGGTGGGCGGATCATTTAGATTGTTACTAGTATTGTGAATTAGAAGCTTGAGCATATTTCTCGTTTCTAGCCCGTGATATTTGAAATTTCTATATTTCGAGATGGTATTCAGTTTCGGGACCTTGTATAAGTCTTGAACCCCCCAAAAGAGTCTACTTCAAAAATACCCTATTACTCTGCCTTATGACTGTGGCCTTTAGACGTTGCAAAAATCTTGTAAGATGTACCCCTGTAGGACACTGTTAGCACACTTTCATTTTTATCCCTTAACAGATTTTTCTCATGGGACTTTAAGCCCTTAAATATGTTGACCTTATTATCTTCCAAAAACTCAATGGTGTAGAATATGATTGCATTTTGGTATTCCTATACCATAAAACATTTGCATACAAAATCATACCAAAACCCATCAATCAAATCGATTCCTTGGTAAAGACCCATTGTCCTAAGGATAATTTTCAAAATAGTAAGAACTTAGGGCATCTTGCCTTTACCCTAGGTTAGCCTGAACTATATGATGATTGTTACCCCATCCTGGCATCCTATGTTCATAGTGAAGGTTAAATCACCCCAAGATAGGGTTTGTTACCTTAAGGGGTATGCATTTTATGTTATGACACATTCCTGTGAAATGCAAGTGTGCATTGCATGATTTTGATGAAGATAGAACTTGAAGTTTCATGAAGACAAAGTATGGACAATGACAAATCAACAACAACAACATTGAAGACACAAGTTCAAGCGTCAAGAGGATCAACAAAAACTAAAGAGTAAATTTTCTTTTCTTTAGGTCCTAAGATGTTTTGAGTAGGTAGAGTCTAAGTAAGGTGAACCTAATGATAAATCTCACATATTAGAATGATGGTCATGATGCATATGAGATTTACAAATCTTACATGATTTAGGTGCATTAGCATTCTTACGTGCTTACATGATTTTGATGCATTAAACAAGTTGAACTTATATCATTTCAAAGGCATGCATCATACATTAGTAAATCATGTTAGAGGTTCATAGGATATTAACTAAGTGTTTTCATAAAACAATTAATCAATTAATATTATAGGTAATTGATTAAGTCTTTGCCAATGGAAAACCCGTTAATTGATTAAACACTTTGTTAATCAATTAATTCAGTTTCAGTTTTGAAATCTTGCTTTTTTTAAAGAACGTTAATCGATTAAGTGCTTACATAATTGATTAATATAGCAGAAAATAGTTTGAAATTGAATGATAATTTAACTAACCATTCATATAAGAATACACAATGAAACACAACGGATTTTCAAGATCAAACAAAGAGTTTTTTGAAAAAGTGAGAAAGATACTTCTGACACAAGATAAGAGAAATCTCATGAATCTTTGAAGACATTTTTTCAAACATTCATCACATGAAAGTCTTACAAAACCTTTGCATCTCATAATCATCCATCTTCATATTGTGAGATTCATCAAGAAGGTTTATATTATGGATCGAGTGTATGTTAGCACAAGAATGGTACAAGATTTATGTACACAAAAGAACGTTCGAATTGTAATTCGTTCTAAAGGTGTGATGTATCACCATAAAAGAAGAGAAGAATTAAGGAAGAAATCCTAAGCTAGATGTGGTGAGGTATCCATTAGAAGCTAGTTCCAAGAGGTTCTTGGTGGAAGATTGTTTATAAAGATATTCAATTTCTTCATATTGAAAGCAAATCTCCCATATCAAAACAGGAGGACTGAATGTAGATTGCAGTGGTTGGCAATCGAACCAGGATAAAACCGACCGTGTCAATTTTATCTTATCCCTACTCTTTTATATTTACACAATTATCAATTTCCGATTCCTTGAATTGATTTCATAATAAGGATTGTTGTATAAGTGTTATTGCATGATTAATCACATTAATTGAACTATTAAAGTGCATGTAAGAACAGATTGATCACTATATTTCGTTGAATCAAGAACAAAAGATTTTCAAGAACACTAATCGATTAAGTATGTTGTTAATCGATTAACTGGAGTTTTCTGTTAATTGATTAATTAATCTTTTAATCGATTATAGTCGGTGAAAATAAGCGAATATCTTTTATAACCGAGAAGTTTTAATTGTAAACCAAACTACCTATTCGTCCCCTCTAGGTGTGCTAGAGCTCTTGTTACCCAACAACTCTATCCATATATCAATCATTCAAACATTTATCCACTTATTCATTCATTAATGCACTCAAAAAGCAAAAAAAAAACATCATTTGTACATTCATGTACTAAGTCATTCACTCATGAATATATTCATAAAAAATAAAAATAATTCATTCAAATATTACATTTCATGTATTACCGTATCTTGTATTCTAATCTTCTATCTCATCATATCATTTCATTCACCACCATAAATGTTGTCATGCATCATCTTAAAAAATAAAAAATAAATCTTATCTTACATCTTCATCGATTTTCAACACATCCATTAATAAAATTGCATGCATTCCTTAGCTGCATTTTATGCACTTCCACGCATCATATACATCAAAATTGCAGTCTCATATCACTCATACATCCCTAAATAGACCAAATGATACTTAAGATTTATTTCATGCATATTTGAAGTAGCTTATGCTCAGGTTTAGCATTTCATGCATTATTTAAATTACTGTATTTCAATTCGTGTAACATTAATTAAAAAATGTTGTCAATTCATGCACTTCATGCATAAATAAAAACATTTACTTCATAAATTTCATGTTCCCATTGCCAAGGGCACTCATTAGTTGAAGGTTGTTTTTAAGGGCACTATTATTGGACTCGATTGAAAGCAAACATGGTAAAAATGAAGCAATGTAGGAAGTTAGAGAGAATCACTGTTATATGAAGTTCTTTTTTGTGATGAGACTGAATGAGCTAAATTTGTAGCATAAGATTATGCATTTTTTCATACTTGAAGGTCATTTAGGGCCATTCACTCCTACAGTCAGTCACCCATGTTTCCCTCTCAAGAATATAAATTTATTTTTCACTACTTATCTTTTTAATGAATACATACTAATGCATTGATCATACAAATTTATCATCTCTTCATTCCACTAATCATATTCACCCAAAAAAGATAAAATTTTCCGATGTGGATCTTGAGGTAAAATTTTCTGATGACATAATGCTTCTTTATAAATTCTTACACACTAAGAAAATACTTATAGTCACCCCATTTGAGCCAAGTGATTATGAAAGGATATTATTTTTTAATTACCCACAAAATGCCAATAGCCTAGGGATGATAGTTTTTCAATTGTTTTCTTGACTTTCAATTATTAAGAGATGAACATATTCTTTCACGCCATTCATACATCATCTCCCTATTTTAACCAAAAGGTTGAATGAATCCAAAGTAAAACAATAAACGTCCCACTCTCAAAATGTGGAAGAAAAATACTAAAAGCGCGCTTAGAATACTCAATCAATGAAAAAAGTTAGGGCAAAGAAAATTGCACTATAAATGGATGCAAAATGGCCCATTCACATCCCATAGGGGGGAATTATTGCCCTGATATCAGGCCATCACCCATTCCATCATGAGATTGTTGAAATTAAGATAAAGAGGAAAGGTGAGTATGAGAAACATATATTTTTTATCCTTTTATTGGAAGCCCATAGGAAGACCATGATACAAGTTTAAAAAGACATTGTTGATGATTGATTTACCTAAGATGCACACCATGACAGAGAAACACTAACTCCGCTAAACTCATAAAATTTTGATAAAATATTTCATCTTTAATAGCCTAAACATTTTCCAATTTCATAGCCCCAACATCATCATCTCCATTCATAGCCCAAACATTTTCCAATTTCGGATGATAATTGTTTTTAGTATTTCTTTGGCATGGAACATGAGTCATGGAGCAAAGGAAAAGTGGAAGCCTTTCAAAGTAGGGCAATTTTTGAGATAATTCTTTCTAGATTAAGCCTTTCAAAATAATTTGAATAGAAGATTGACATCCAATATATTCACTAGGGAAATTCTGGGTTGATCCCATTTTTTCAATTGGAAGGTTGCAACAAAGAGCTTTTGGGGGATATGTTGTTAATCATGCTATCCACTTGATCAATAGATTGTCTACTCTAGTACTTGAGTTGAAGTCCCCTTGGAAGCTTTAATTGGTTAGCCACATGCCTTACATAGTCTAAGAGTCTTTGTTAGCCTATGTTATGCCTCTACTCTCAACCATCATAGGTCCAAATTAGATCCACGAGCCAAAAAATGCTTATTCCTTGGTTACTAGGCATGAACAAAGGTTCATCCTATATGATTTAACCTCTATTGATATTTTCATCTTTAAGAATGTGATGTTCTATGGACATATGTTTTCCTATAAGCCCATTAATATTGAATCCACCTTAGATCTTTAATCGCCTATAGATCTTTAATCGCCTATAGATTATTTATCCTTTTATTTAATAAGAAGTGTGCCCCACACAAATTGACTCCAACACACCAATAAACCGTATCAATCAAACAATTTCATCCCATTCACCTTGTCATATTCCTTCACCTCCATCAATACCTACACCCTCACCTATTTCTATGAAAATATCTCAAATAGTGTTCATACCAACAACTTACCTCATGGTTTTTCACTAAAACTTGATTTCTCTACCTCTTTAAACAACAATGATGCTCACATCAAACATCCCCTAGGTCTAGTCTTGTCTTATAATTCTCTATTCTCTAAACATATGTACTATAGTCTCTCAATCACAACCCAAACTGAACCTAAGACTTACCACCAAGCCATTAAATCTAAGGATTGGATCCAAGTCATTAAATCTAAGGATTGGATCCAAGCCATGGAAAATGAATTAAAGACATTGGAACAAAACAATACTTACACCTTTGTCACCCTTTCACATAACATGAAGGCTATTAAATCAAAGTGACTCTACAAGATCAAATATCATTCAGATAAGAGCATACAAAGGCATAAGCAATACTTATAGCCAATGTGTATACAAAAAAAGAGGGACTAGATTATTTTGACACTTTTGCACCACTGGTAACGCTTACAACAATTAGACTAGTCCTAGCACTTGGAACATGCCATGGGTGGTCCTTGCAAAAACATGATGTGAATAATGCATTTTAACAAGATGATCTTGATGAAGAGGTTTATATGGCACTACCTCAAGAAGTTACGTGTGTTGTTTCAAATCAAGTATGCAAGTTAAACAAATCTCTGTATGGATTAAAATAAGCCAGTAGGCAATGACTTTCCAATTGTCTTCTTCCTTGACCTAATTGGGCTACAAGAAATATCATCATAGTCATTCCATGTTCACTAAACATCATAACTCCCACCTTACTACTCTCTTGATTGATTTATGTTGATGATTTGATATTAGTCAGGAACAACACCTTAGAACTTGACACTGTCAAACGTCGCCTTGATGCACAATTCAAGATCAAAAATCTTGGCACACTAAAGTACTTTCTTGTGATAGAAGTTTCTCTTTCCAAGCAAGGAGTCACACTCTGCCAAAGAAAGTATGCACTTGACCTACTCTCTGACACATGGTTCCTTACCTCCAAGCCTCCATGGTTAAGAATGCCTACTTACATCAAAAGGGTATCAATGCCTACTAAGATCCTATGTTATATAGGCAATTGGTTGGACAATTGCTTTACTTGACACACATGTCATAACTTAAGTTTTGTCTTTCAACAACTAAGTCAATTCATGGCAACATTTACCATTGATCACTATAAAGAACTGACAAGAGTTTTACATTACATCAAAGGCAACCCTGGATAAAGTTGTTTTTCTCCTCCAGTTCAACATTGTAACTCAAAAGGATTCACTGATTCAGATCGGGCTACTTTCCCTGTTACTTATAGGTCTATTTTTAGTTATTGTATATTCTCAGGTGATTCATTGGTCTCTTGGAAGTCTAAGAAAAAAACACAATCTCTAGGTCCTCCTCTGAAGCATAGTATTGTGCCTTAGCCATTGTGTCCTGTGTGGCTTACTTATCTCTAAGGTGATTTGTTTGTCCCTCATAAGGGACCATCCTTGTTATATTGTGATAAGTGACTCATCACGGTACATAGTTGCCAATTCAGTGTTCCATGAACATTCCAATCACATAGAGATTGATTGTTATGTTGCAAAGGAACGTCTCCAAAACAAGTTGTGACAAAAGAACAAGTTGCAAATGTTGTTAATATGGCCCTAGAGCTCTCTCCATTCCATCATCTTCTTTCCAATTTGGGAATTCTTAATATTTATTCTGGGGGAGGGATAATGACAGTGTGGTCAAGCCAAGGCCTAGTCACTGCCAAAGTTGGTAGAGCCAAGATTAGGCCAGACAAATGCCATGACTGTGCTAGAGCAAGTCAAAGTGTAGGCCATGATTGTGCCAGAACAAGCCAGAGACTAGGCCATGCATGACCGCAGCAGAGAGCAAGCTACATGGCCACGATGGTGTCAGATAGGCATGTCTTAGGAATTGTCCCTTTGTTATATCTCGGGAATTGTCCATGAAAGTACATTTATATAAGTAACAAAAAAATTCACTTAATTGTCAGTAACATGCATTAAAAAAGGACATTGTTAATTTAGTGCAAGCCTCAATCAAATACAATACGAACTTAAACATTGAAAGCTACCGCTAACAATGTTAAGTAACTGAAATCCATGTAAGTTTTGTCATTACCATGTCCTTCTCTATAATTCAAGTAGGCAACGTGAAAATGTGGTGTTCCATGGTCTAGGGTGCTTTGTAAAGAGTGAACATAGGGGTCCACCGCCCTCAAAATTTCCACAAAAACATTCAATCAATGACACGGTGCTTCTGTGTCATTCAAGTAAAAGATAACTAACTCCTCGTGGTCCATGCAGATTCCTTTTTCGCTTTTCAGTCCGATAGAAAGCTCTTCGTCTTCCTATTTGCATGAACTTTGGTAGCTATCTCTTGGGCTAAAATCAAGAATCAAGAGCCATTATTCCCTATTGGTCCTCTTGATTAATGAAAATTTTAAAACTCAACTATGTTCCGGCACATGTAAACCTAGGAGCAGCAGTTGTCTCGAGATTATGCAGTATAATTAGACACATTTTTATCACTGGACGATTTTTTCTGCTACCATTACTCTATTTCTAACCACTATTTTTTTCCGTCTACTCTGTTAGCATTACTCTATTTCTAACCACAATTGTTGCAGTCTCCATTGGTCTATATATATTTTTGTTTATTTATCATTTGTTCTAATATAAAAGTATATAAATACGAAAACCGATGAAGAATGTTGTGTGAAAATCAAAAACAGAAGTTAATGGACTGTAGTTGCTCACATGTTCCACAGAGGGGTAGGCTTCCCTAGTTAACCAAAACAAAAGCCTTTTTCTTTCAGGACAAAAAAATCTGCATGCGACCTAGATGTGCTTTCTGGACCATAAAAACTAAAAAAGGGTGCTTGCTGCAGTAAAAGATCAGTAATCTAGCTTTGAGGTTTGAATGATTCGCTGAGATGAGTAAGCACTTGAGGTTGCATTGGTATCAGAGATTTGGAGGATAGTGACTCAGTGTTGGCAAATTTGCCTAGTATAGTTTGACTACAATTTTACCATAATAGTGTAGAATTTGTACTTATTACAGGAGTGTGTAGTTTTTTCTAAGATTTCCTTTGGAAATCGTTCATGACATTAGAGTTTTACACATATATATTAATCGTGCATCAGGTAGGAGTTTTAGGTTGCCTTTTTGAAATCGTGGATGGTGTTAGCGTTTTGCACACATATATATATATATATAGAAATCGTGGATGGTGGTGGCGTTTTACATATATATAAATTTTTAATACCCTAGCTAAATCGGCTATAACAAAGGAGTTTGTTGTTCATATATAAATTATTTATGTAATGCATTTCTTGTGATTCATTTTTATTTTATTATATAGATATATTTGTTAAACATAAAATTAAAAATAATTTAGAGAGGAATTTGATAAAATAAAAAATAAAAAATTAATTGAGTTAAATAAGCTATGAGTTCAAGCCTTAGACATTTTAAAAAAAAAAGGCAACGTCAACCTTTATATTTAGGTTTTTAATTAAGCAAGTAAACCTTAAGCAATTTTTTTACAAGGGAGTCTTTAGCTTCAAGCTATTTAACTTGCATTATTTTGTTTACACCCCGAATTATTTATGTAAGTAATGATTACTCAACCTTAACAAAATGTAGAAGTAACTAATTGGGTTAGGATATAAAGTATTGATAATATAATTTACACGTGAGTAAAATCTAATTGGGTTAGAATATAAAGTATTGATAACTAATTGGGTTAGGATATGAAGTAACTAATTTACACGTGAGTAAAATCTAAATATGCTTGATAATATAAAGTATTGATGGCAAACGGGCAAGGCCCACATGCCGGCCCATATAGCCTACAATTTTTTGCGAGCAGGACATACAAAATTTATTTTTTGTCTATTTTGCCTGACTCGTTTGCCTGCAATGCCTGCAGCCATTTCTATTTGGCAATGCAGGTGGCCCGTGGGCTTTATGTAATAAAAAAAAAGAAAAATTAAAATAAATAATGATATAATGTGATTTAATATCTCAAAAAAGTTGTAATGCAGTACGGTTTGTTCAACTTCATATGAAATATCAAAAACAATTTAAAAAAAAAAATTCTCTTCAACTAATTTATTTATTTATTTTCTATTTTATTGTATTAATTTCTCTTTTTTATATTTCTTATCAATGTTTGTGAGCCACCTGCATGCCCGTTAACCCGTTTTAAAACGGGCAGGATATGTCATTTTGTCCATTGAGACAATGTAAACATGCCCATGTCCCATAAAATGATGCAGGCTTTTGTGGACACGGACGAAATGGAACCAAGCGACCCGTTTGGTCCTCTAGTATAAATTAAGTATGTTTGAAAGGTAGGAAATAGAGTCATCAAACTAAACATTCTCATTGTTCAAAAAAATAGAATTGCCCTTGATATATAATGTATATGATAATAAATGAATAATAATATATGCTTATATATACTACAATATTTTCCCAAAACATATAGGGTGTGATATAACATATAGTAATTGATTCAGGTAAGAACACTTATTATTGTGAGAAATGAGAATAATTAATAGTGATTATTGAATCTTGTTTGAATGATTAAAATTAAAAAATAATTATGTCATCAATAACTCATTTTTAATTATAACAATCTACGTATGGTTTGAAGGCCTCTATGTGTATGATAATGCTTGATAATATTTCCTTTTCATTTTATCTTATATTTTTTCACTATCCCTAAGTAGGGTACATAAGTACTAATCATGTGAAATATTTCAATAAAAAAAAAATTTGAAATAAAAAACAACAACTATCTACCATTATCATTATCACAACCACATGGGTAACATTGTTGGAGTTAATTGTTAATTTGTTGATATCAAGTTTGAGGTTGTTAAAGTTTGATATTGTTCAAGCATGAATAATTTGAAAATCTTATGAATAGATGGATCAATAGACTCATTGCATTAACGTTTTTGGTTTAATGTGAGGTTGCCTATTATTGTTCTTCATTATATTTTTGCCCAATATTTTTAGATCTCCTTAATTTTGGGACTCTCTCAACTCTAACAATTACAATGTACCCGTGTGATGCTGATAGAGTGTCATTCAATAATAAAAATACTTGAGGGTGTATCCATGCATGAATTTTATGGTGATATAAATTATAAGTATGACAACAGCTTTTTAAAAATCAGAAACTGTATAAATATTGTAATTGAAATTATAACCTCAAAAGTTGTTCTGATTTTGAAAAAATTTAAATAAAAAAACCATAAAATACGAAAATAAGTTTTTGAAACAATCCAAATGCGATGTAGGTGATAAAAATGGTGCAAAAAACAATCATTTGTATTATGTATCATCTTGGGCCTCAATATGTAAAAGGAAAGCCCGGGCCGAAGCTTCCAGGCTCACGTTATTATAAACAGGTCTCTATATTTATTGGTGACAGGAAAAGTTTATGAGCTGGTATACAATTCTTCCCGTCTCTGGCATTCATCAATTAGAATTTGCCAATAAATAAAAACACACACTGTTTAGAGGTTAGTAGAGCTATTATATTTTATGAAGTGTAGTATATTTATTGTTAAATTTTTCTAATATTATTATTTTGTTTATTATAGATGGTTATTCTAAGAGACATTATTAGCAATTTTAGTGATGAAGAAAACATTGAAATATGTAGTGATGAGGAGGAGGTCGATGTTGGTTCATCTTCTAGGATGACATATAGTTCTCCATCATCATTTTTTCCTAACACAAATTCTGAAGTTGGTCGTGATTTTGGTCACACAAGTGGTTTAATGAATAATAATAACAATGATTTTTTGTTGTAATGCAATTTGAATCGAAAGAACCCACGATACATGCTATTAGAGAATTTCATATTCAAAATTCATTTGATTATGTTGTTGATGAGTCTAGACCAGATAGATATGTTGGGAAATGTACACAGTTTGGTGTTGGATGTGAGTGGCGAATTTGCGCTTCTTTTAACGTTAAGCGTGACATATGGGAGATTAAGAAAATTAATGAAACACACACTTGTGTATCTATGTTGGTTTCCCAAGATCATAGCAAATTAAATTCATCATTTATTTCAGACCTTGTTGTTAATTTGGTATCTGCAGATCCGAGTATACAAGTTAAGGCACTAGTTAAGGAGGTTGTTAGTTGTTTTGGTTATACAGTGACATATAGAAAGACTTGGACCGCAAAACAAATGGCGTTGGCAAAAAAATTTGGTGATTGGGAGGGATCATACAATGAGTTACCACGTTGGATGAATGTTGTATAATATTTCTATCCCGGTACAATTGTGAAATATCAAGCACATCACCATATTAGAGATGGTATGGAAGACTCTGGTCGATTCATTTTGGATAGAGTGTTTTGGGCTTTCAAACCATGCATTGATGGGTTTGCATATTGCAAACCAATTATACAAGTGGATGGAACATTTTTAACTGGGAAATATACTGGAACATTGCTTATAGCGAGTCCACAAGATGGAAACAGACGGGTATTTCTAGTTGCCTTTGCCATTGTTGAAGGAGAGACGAAAGAAGTTTGGGAGTGGTTTTTTACAATCTTAAGACTCATGTTACCCCTCAACCAAACCTTTGTATCATATCAGATAGGGGAACAGGTTTATTAGCTGCACTCTGAAGCGATTTCACAGGATGGTCTAGTGAACAGTAAGTTTATTGTATTCGTCATATTGCTAGTAACTTCAATAAGGAATTCCGAGTCTCTGATCTAAAAGATAAAGTCATACAAATGGGTATGTATTAGTTATATTTGTAATTTATATATATTGTTGATGTTATGGATTGATATATTTTCTTATATTTAATTTTTAGGGTATGAGTTAATGCGACCACGGTTTAAGCGGATGTTGAATTTATTGAGGCAAAAACATCCCAAGGCTGGTGCCTGGTTGGACCAGATTCCAAAACAAAAGTGGAGTCAAGCATATGAAGAAGGTAGACGTTTTGGCCACATGACCACGAATCTTGCAGAATGCATTAATGGTGTTCTGAAATGATCTAGGGCTCTTCCTATCACAACCCTTGTGAGAGAAACCTACTATAGGCTAAATGAATGGTTCATTCAACATCGGGATGAAGCTACTAGCATGATTAGAGCAAGGCATATATATTGCGAAGAGTTGACAAAAGTGATTAAAGAAAATCAACGACAATCCACTTGTCAAGTTGTTCGTAATTTTTCACGGGAGACCGGAGTCTCGGAAGTTGAAGTTGTATCTAGATCTGGTGGTCGTCAAGTGAGGGGTTTCACTATTAAACTAGCCGATAGTTGGTGTGATTGTGGGGAATTTCAATCATTAAGATTGTCATGCTCTCATGCGATCGCAACATGCGTTTCACTGGCTTTAGATTGTAGCCAATTTATCTCTCCAATTTACCGTCTGGATAATATTGTTAAGGCATATGGATGTCACTTTCAACCAATTGGTAATGAAGAATATTGGCCCCCTTATTCTGGTCCAATATTTATTCCCAATCCTCTAATGCGAAGGAATAGAAGTGGAAGACCTAAAATTATACGCATTCATAATGAGATGGATGAAGTTCATGCTGAACAAATTAAAAAATGTGGATGGTGTAGAACTTATGTGCATAATAGGGAGACATGTCCACTAAGATCTAGAGAACTTGGTGAGAGTTCTACAGAACCTTTCCATAATGACTAGTTTATTTTGTAATCTTTATTTTTATTATGTAAGTCTTTACATTTTCACCTAATGCAATGAAGTCTTTACATTTTGTAATCTTTACATTTTATTATGTAATCTAGTTTATTTTTATTTTTATTATGTAATCTTTATTTTGTTATGTTCACGTGATGAAGACTTGATGGGTTTTAAAAAATGAAGAATTGATGTAATCTTTATTTTGTTTTTATTATGTAATCTTTATAACATGACAAAAGCAATGACAATTGATGGGTTTGTTCACGTGATCAGAATTGATGAGTTTGTTCACTTGACAATACAATGCAATGGAGAGATTCCTCATAAAAGTGAATTGCATGTGACGAAGAATGACTAGTTTATAATAAGACAAAACAATGTAAGATAATGAATGATCAAACAATGCATGCTAGATAGTGAATTACTATACAATGCAATGCAAAGTAGAAATAGAAATAGCAGAGATTCCCTAGTAAAGTGAATGACAATGTGGGTGAAGTGATTCCCTGGTGGTAAAGTGAATGATAATTCTGGGTAATATTACAATGTGTGTGAAGTGCAAAATTACATTGTTATTGCCAATTTGTATATAATATTTTGTATACAAATAAATTGGCATTACTATAGCCAAGTTTATATTTATATGTTTGTGCATAAATCGGCATTGGTATAGCCGTTTTGTATTTATATATTTTCTATGCAAATCGACATTGCTATAGCTGATTTGTATATATAAATCGGCATTGGTATAGCCGATTTGTATATAATATTTTGTATTATTTGTGCACATATAAATGGGCATTGATATAGCCTATTTGTATTTATATATTTTCTACTTAAATCGACATTGCTATAGCAGAGTTTGTTTATATATTTTTTTATGGGACTTCCATGATTTAATTGGATGGCACTCATTGGATTTATTTGGATGGCACTCACTGGAAATCATATTTTCAGTCACTATAAAATTGGATGGCAATTGAATTGAATTGGAAATGTGGTTAATACACGTGATACTATAAATATTAGCAATATATGATTCACTAACTCACATCCAATCTTCACACATTCTTCAAATTTCCTTCTCACCTTCTTCACACTTTCACATATACATAATTTCTAATGGAGTATCTGAACCTAGGACCAATTGACACTTCACTACTTACCATGTAAAATGATAATCTCTCAAACAATGTCTGGAATGACATTGAATGTACTTCTCGACCTAGATCTTGTTTCTGGCAATCACTACCTTATGAACCAATGTTGCAAGTTATCTGCAACACTGCTTTTGGTAACTTGTTGATGACACTTGGAGCAGTAGAAATCAACAATCATCTATTATTAGCATTGATCGAGAGATGGAGACCAAAAACACATACTTTCCACTTTCGATGTGGAGAGGCCACCGTCACTCTTGAGGATGTGGCTTAACAAGTTGGCATTCCGATAGAAGGAGAAGTTGTTATCGGAGTGACAAGTACGAATTGGGAAACACTTTGCATCCGGTTATTGGGTGCCGTTCCAATAGGTAACGAATTAATGGGGCAGAGGGTGAAACTCACTTGGCTTGAGAGAACATTTCGTGATCTCCTTGAGAATGCTAATGAAGTTGTTATTGAACAACACGCTAGAACATTTATTCTGAGAATGATCGAGGGATTTCTCATGCCAGATACATCAGGTAACCGCGTCCACCTTATGTATCTTCCTTTGCTTGAGGACTTAACGGAGACATTCTTATACAGTTGGGGCTCGGTTGTATTGGCTTGTCTTTATCGAGGACTTTGTCGTGCAACAATAATTAGTGATCAATAAGAGATTGGAGGATGTCTACTACTCCTTCAATCATGTGCATATGATCGCATTGAAAATCTTGCACCAAGACCGCGTGACCCAACACCTTATTTTCCATTGGTCAAAAGGTATATATTAATTTTATCATTATATGTAAATTTTTAATCAATAAAATTGATTCAAATTTTTTTACTAACTTTAATCACTACCAACATCCCTAGACATGCTGTTAATATCATACGTGCAATGTTTGATCGTATGCGTGTTGATCAGGTATATTTATATTTGTATATTTGTATGTACGAATAATAAGCCAAACTTTCTTTCTGTTTCTATATTTTCTATGTTAACTTTTTTATTAACATTTTTACCAGTTTCGGTGGATGCCATATTCCCAACTGCCATTCCTCCCAAACATCTCGGAGAAAAGCCGATCACGTGTGTCACTAATCTGTTTCACAATTGTAGAATGACACCCTACTGATCGGGTTATGAGGCAATTTGGTTTTGGTCAACCAATTCCACAAGATCCGGTGAATAACTATAAGAATAATAATAATCAGTAATAACGTAAGTAACTATAAATAAATAATAAATGTTAATAAAAATGAAATTAATAAATATTTGTTTAAAATATATATATTATAATAATGAATGGTTGTAATATTGAAATGATATATGTTTTTTTTAATAAAAGTAATTAACAAACACTTTTTCTATGCCAACCTTTATCTTTCTAAATAAAAAATGCTTAAATAAATTTTTTCCTCTTTTTACCATATATTCTATCATTTTAATTTTATCATTAAAATCATATTTGCCATAATTTTATGATGTGATGCAGTGTCAAACATAGGGCTACACTTCATTCTTTTGAAATAGGCAAGCAAATAATGATAAATGATTAACCAACAATTCACACCTTATAGATTGAAAAACATATGAAATCATGCTTTCACCCTCCATAAGAAGGGATGATGGACTAAGATTAAGCATTGCTTCTTTTCTTCAAAACTTAAAATGAACACTCAACAAATATTTTTCTACCAAAAATTATGTAGTATTGAATATTAATTGCTCACGTGGAAATGTAGGAACAAGATACAATCTTGTTAGAATCCCTTTTAAATCGACAAGGGTCCAATCGATAGCCCCAAAATAGGCTTCGAGCACTTGTACTATCAACTCTTCCTCCCTCTCTAATACGGAGCTGTTGATGATAACTGGTTTCTGTTAGGTATCAGTGGCCTAGGCACACCTAGAAGGGGGGGTTGAATAGGTGTAGGAGTTATCAATCACCGCTTCTCGCACCAAAACCCAGTTCTGGAAATAGCCTAGTTAATCGATTAACTAGTGGGCTTAATCGATTAACACACAACAGAAGCAGAATGATCAGAGCATCTAGTTGCACAATTATTTATTAACAGATAAGCAGAGATATAACAGATATTTTTATGCAATATTAATAAGTATATGGCAGGGTATAAGCATGCAAAATATCAGCTTCTAACTCGCATTAAAACAGTAAGAAATATAAAGGAGATTAAGAGAGAACATGGTGCACAAATGAATTTTTATCCTGGTTCATTTGTGGTCCACTGCAAACTACATTCAGGCCTCCCCTTCTGATCTTGGGATATTTTCTTCTTCACTATATTGAATACAAGTATAATCACATACACCAATTCAATTTACAAAACTCGGGATGCTTCTTTCTTGAAATCCTAGAACATCTAATCCTTGGTTTGACTCTACCTATCGCCTGAGAAAACCTTTCTCGCGAACCAGCCTTCAAGACCTCCTAGTCTTGGTGAAGAATCACTCTATCTCTGTGGTGGTAAGACACCAAAAGATCAATCCAATACACACAAAAATATATTACAAAAGCAAGGTTTAATAAGCACAATAATGCTCAAAATATAACAATGAAAAACCTTAAGACTAACCCCCTCACAATTCACTCAAGCCATCATGCATATGTGAGTTAATCAAAAACAATAATCATAAGATATCTCTCTAAGAATCTCTATCAAGAATGCATGAACATGTGAGCAAGAAAAGAATGAGATTAAGCATATAAAAAAACCGCATGTATATCAATGAATCAACTTCAATAAGGCATGTTAATCTCTCTTCCCCACACATGCATTTCTCTCTGCAAAACACAAAGTAAATCACGAAAATATGCTCTCTAATCAATCCTAAACAATAGTATGCAATGCTACACTTCTATGCAAATTGCCTAAACTTATACCAAATAGTTTTGACACTTCAAACTATTGCAATCAGTTAAGAAGTTAAAATAGAAAACAATTATAACATAAAACAGATCTGTTAATCGATTAAGTTACCACGTTAATCGATTAACTAGTGTAACATGATTAAACAGAAACCAGTTGTAACAGAAAAACTGATATAACAGAAAAGCAATTGAGTTAATCGATTAAGTCACCACGTTAATCGATTAACCAACATATTAAAACACGTGATTCAAAAGGCAAACTACTCATATTTTATGCTTAACTCCTATACATGTTTTAGCAATTATATTATGCCTAATATGCACATATAACATGTATGATTAATGCATGAACATACAATTAACTAGATGATATGTCTCATGAATGTGATATGACAATTATAATGGCTTGAGAGACTTGTATCTAGATTTACCTCAGATTCACTTACTAAGGCAGAAACGTATACAGTTTGATATCACAGGTTTCATACCACTTGTTTTATACAGATGCCAATTATTTTATCTCACTTATGTACATACCACTTTCGATACCACTTGTGAATTAATACCACTTTTTAATTGAAAATTAAACGCAATTAGATCAATGCAAATAGATTTGAAGGTTTCTAAAATTCTTTCATCCATTGGTCAAGTGATTTACAAAAGTCATAAGAGTAGTACACAATTCGATTTTAACAGTGAAAGTGAAAAGAGTCAAGGATAGCACTAGCATGTCTTTGCCTATATTTTGATGAAGACAAGGTTTTAACAAAGCTTGAAGATGGCTCAACAATCAATAGTCCTTATGCTCATTTGGTCATGTCTAGAATAGGATGTAAATTGAGTCTATAATCTAAGTAGTCTGGGATGTGTGCCGTAGTAAGTGAGTATAGGTTAGGTAAACCTAGATGCTAGTCTCTTAAGCCATATTAATTGAAATATCAAATTCATGAGATACATCATCTAGTTAATTGTATGTTCATGCATCTATCATACATGTTATATGTGCATATTAGGCATAATATAATTGCTAAAACATGTATAGGAGTTAAGCATAAAATATGAGTAGTTTGCCTTTTGAATCACGTGTTTTAATATGTTGGTTAATCGATTAACGTGGTGACTTAATCGATTAACTCAATTGCTTTTCTTATATGTGTTTTCTTTTTTAACTGAATTCAATGTCATTTTGTTGCCCCGTTAACCGATTAAAGAGAAGCCTTATTCGATTAACTAGTCTGTTATGTGTTATAACTGAAATCTGTTTTAATTGTTTAATTGTTTAACTGTTTTTGCAACGAATGTAACTGCCTATTCTCTATGCTATAAATACAAGGCATTATTCAGAAACCCATACATTGAATTCTATTGTATAGGGTTGTTTAGAGAGCATTTTGCATACGTATTTTACTGTATTTTGCAAGAGTGTTGCATGCGTGAGAAGAGAGATTATGCTGGTTTAATTGTTGTTATATGCTTACTTTTTTTGCATAATTTTGTATCCATTCTTATCTTG
>NC_032024.1:12196520-12251050 GCF_001865875.1 Lupinus angustifolius
GAGAGAAATCATTTGTATATTGATATTGATTAACTCATTTAAATCTTGATGGCTTAAGTGGTTAGTAAAAGGGTTAATCTTTGAGTCTTTATCTTGTCATATTTTAAGCATTATTGTGCTTAGTATACCTTGTTGTTTAACGTGTTTTTGTGTAGTCTGGATTTGTCTCTTGGCGTGAGATCACCACAGAGATTGAGGTTCTTCACCAAGGCTAGGAAGTCTTGATATGAGGATAAGAATCCTGGCAGGGGCTGGTTCGTGAGAAAGGTTTTCTCAAGAGGCGAAGGGTAGAGTCAAACCAAGGATTTAGAGATCCTAGATTTCAAGAAGGGAGCGTCCTATGTGCTTGTAATTGAATTGCTTTTTGTATCCATTTTTCAATATTGTGAAGAAAGAAAATCTCCCTGATCCAGAAGGGGAGGCCTGGATGTAGTTTGCAGTGGACCGCAAACGAACCAGGATAAAAATCCTTTTTGCACTATTCTTTTTCTCTTTATCGTCTTTATGTTTCTTGCCATTATAAATTGAATCTGTAATTGAAAAATTGGATATTTGTTTACTGACATATACTTAATAATTATGCGTAAAAATATCTGTATTATATCTGTTCAATTTTGTTTTAATTACTGTGTAATTTGCTTGTCTGATCATTCTGTTTTGTGCAATAGTTAATCGATTAAACCCTGCTATTAATCAATTAACTAGACTTTTTTCTAGCAGTTGGGTTTTGGTTCAAGAAGCAGTGATTGTTAACCGATACACCTATTCAACCCCCCATTCTAGGTGTTCATAGACCACTGATACCTAACAAACAGCACAAAACCAATTCATTCATAACCTGTTATGTCATTACATTGTTCAAGTCAAAGCACAGGAACAAACTAAATGGGTTTGGAAAATTACAATGCAACAACCAAAAGATTACACATACCACAAAATTCCTAAATTCAACAACTAACTATGATACACTAGACATCCTAAGGTAGCTAGAAGGTGGTTGCGGAAATCTTATTGGGTAGCTCTAATATGAGTTTGAGGATTAATTACAGGATCAATTTTAGAGCATAGGACAGGGTTCACGAGGTAAGGGTTTGCAAAAATGTAACCCAGAACTGTTGCATAATCTGTTTTATTACTACACTTAATCGATTAACCTCTGTGTTAATGGATTAAAGGGATTAAAATTTTAACATAGTTAATCCATTATGTTCCAGCTAAATCAATTAAGATTTTAAAACATTTTAGCCTAGGTAATCGATTAAAACACAGAACAATCGATTAAATGAGTCACAGAAACAGATTTTGGCACATTTTGAATTAGTTTATAGGTTTTCTAAGATTCTAAGACAAGGATCTATCCTAAACATCTAATGTGCACTTAACATAGAGCCAAAATAGCATAAAAGCATATACAAGCAAGAATGCATTTTACAATTAAGACTACATGCATATTATGGCGATAAGTGAACTTTTAGGATTATCTAGAATTCAAGCATGCATTCAAACACTTAGGTAATATATCGAATACCAATTGTTAGGATAATATTTATCATGATATTAGGTTACCTCACATGTTTTACCTCATTTTTATCAAGATGTTTGAAGTTTGCCATATTTGATGTTTTCTTTGGTCTTTCTTCAATTTATGATTCTTGTCCTTTTCTTGCATAGAATATCAATTCTTGAAGTATTTATCCTCATTCGTACCTACAAAACAGTAAGCATACCATTCCTCTCCTCTTTCGGAGATGGCTTAATCAAGCATGAAATTCACATAAGCTTTCCAAAAACATAGTTTTGGCTAAGTTTGCATTAATGTGAGATTTAACTAGTTGTGCTTCAACATGATTAGAAAATCCTTAATGGTGTTTCTACATTTACTTATCAATCAAAACATGGTTAAAGAATTCATATACTTATTCAATAATATCATGTTGTCATTTGAGGGCATGTAAATCTGAAACATAAAACATTAGGCCTGAAAATGATTTTTGGGGAATATCATGATTCATGAGTTTATGGCCTTGCTAGGATTTCATTTTAGAATATATCTATGACACTTAAGGTATGTAATGCTTGTAGTTAAGAAACGATACCTTGTTTTACCTTTGTTGCACAATGCTTCCTATCTTCAAGCATTTGTGATGAAAAGTTGCTCATAGGTGTCATAGTCTCCTTTCCTTTGGTGCAAAGTCAAAAAAGTTTGATCTCCTAACCTTCTTATATGCCTAGAACACTTGCTACCCATATGAAAGTAGAAGTTCATATGTCCTTAGGCACACCTACAAAACACAATTACTTGCTTTTCTTGGGTACCCAACTAAGCTTGGGTCCCTTGATGTTAGTAGCTTGGGGATTTTGTTTCTTAGTAATCCACATACAATTTCAATTTAGAAAATCATGCATTCTAACATTGCATGCATTCAAGGTATGACCATACAATCCACAATAAAAGCAAGTAGATGATTCACGATGTGACATTTTCAGAACATTTACTTGTTTCTTGTGAAATGTGTTATTTGTATGCATATATTCCAAACTAGACTTAATCCAATCATTTTTATATGTAGCAAGTAAGTTGTTTGAATTGTGATAACTATATGTGAAATTAGCAAGTTTATCATTTAAGACATTATGTTCATTTTTCATGCAGAGAACGTTTTCACAAATAGATGTCACATTTAAGTTAGAAGTACAATCACATTAAGAGTTAGCATATTTAGCATCTAAGGTTGCATTTTCAATTTTCAGCATATCAATGAAATTTTTCAATTCACATATCTTCTTTTCATGATCGAAAATTAAATTTTTTCTTTCTATATTCTTTTTAGCTAACATTTTAAGTTCTTCATGCTTTCAACATAAGCATCATAATGTATATCATACATGGGATGTATATCAGAATTTGAAATAGAATCGGATGAATATACCTCACTAGGCTTATCATGCTCACGTATTGTGCAAGATTTCAGATTTTGAGCCATTAGACAAATCTTGTGTGATTCTTCCGCTTTATCTTCCGAGATGCTTGTTGACGAGTTGTCCTCTTCAGGTTCATCCTAAATAATGTATGCCTTAATAGCTTTGATGTCCCGAGAGTCTTTCTTGTAATCTTCTTCAATCTTCTTGGAAGGTGTAGGGCATGTGTACCTCATGCGTCCTACTTTCCTACTCTTATGGCAAGATTCATTGTCTTTGGGATTCTTGTTCATCTTGATCGAACTATCTTCATCTTCCTTGTGAAGCTTCTTGGTTCCTCCATTCTTTCTTAGGTACTTTCTGAACTTGTTGATAAGGAGGGACATGGCTTCATCATTCGTGTCGGTATCATACTCACTATCATCAAATATCTCCTTTTCACTTCTTGCATCCGATCTTGTTGCTTTGAAGGAGGTTTCTTTGATGTTTTCGTCCATTTGTTCATTGAGTGTCAAACGTATTAATTCTTGCTCATGTTCTTGAAGTTTTCCAAATAGAGTTGTGAGCGTCATTTGTTCGATGTCCTTTGACTCCATAATGGCAGTCACCTTGGGTTGCCATTTCCTATCCAGACATCTCAACACTTTAACAGTTAGTTCATCTTTGCCGAATGATTTATCTAATGCAATGAGATGATTAATAATATGAGTAAATCGTTTCTGTAAATCAGAAATAGATTCATGTGGAAACATGCGAAACAATTCATACTCATGCATCAATGTATTCAATCTAGAACGTTTAACCTCACTAGTGCCTTCGTGGATCACTTGTAAAGTGTCCCACATTTCCTTGGCACTATCGCACTAAGAAACTCTAAAGAACTCATCGTATGAGAGTGCAGAGGTTATAATGTTTTTCACTTTCAAATCGAATTGCACTTTTCTCTTTTCCACGTTGGTCCAGAGACTTCTAGGTTTCTCTTTCGTTTTTCAGTTCACTATGTGTAGTGGAACAAAAGGTCCATTTTCCATGGAATCCCAAATTTCCGTATCGATGACCTCAATAAAAATCCTCATTCAGATTTTCTAGTAGGCGTACCCCTCGTCACTGAAAATCGGAGGGCAGTTGATGGATGCGCCATCGCCACTAAAGGAGTTAGAAGAGCCCATGATAAAAGGTGGATCAACGATCTACGCGGCTAAGCTAGCACGGTCGTACTAGCTTTAATACGACTTGTTGGGTCCCACGGGGCTCTGCCACTCACCTAGAGGGGGTTGAATAGGTGATACGGTACATAATGACCATCACACGATAAACACAGAAATTATACAAATTTACACACTGTTTAATTGATTAATGACAAACTTAATCGATTAAATCATCTGTTCTTAATCGTTTAAGTACTCAAATTAATCGATTAATTCGATATGCTAATAATCGATTATCTAACAACTTAATCAATTATTTGGTTCAGTTATAGTGAAAACAGAATTCTTTCGATCATCCAAGAGTACCAAGATTCTACCAAACTTACATGCAATTATACAGACGATTAATAACAGTAAATGCACAATACAGATATGCAAATATCACAGAATAATATGAATGTACCTAACCGCAGCCTAAGTATCACTTACAACCAAGACCTCTTGCTTCTCGCGAAGACACATACCTAACCGCAGCTAGGATTTTCCCAAACCTATTCTCTTTCTTTGGTGATACAACACACCAAGAGAATGTGTTATTGCCTAAGTCTAAAAAAAATCTTCAAGTTAGATATGCACCTCAATGTGCAGATTTTACAATCTTCTATGAATCTAAGAACCCCTAAAAGATCTCACAAACATAGAAATACAATGTGTGAGATGCAGGTTTCTTTTTCACAGATTTGCCAATGAAAGCTCAATGGGTATCTTGTAAAGATTCACCCTTTTCTTTTCTTGAAAGAACACTTACAAAATCTTTCCTAAAGATATGAAAGTTTCAGCTTTAGATCTTCTCAATAAAGTGTATAACTCACTGTTTTCGAAAATGTGTTCTAACCCTCTAAATCAATATTTTCCAATATGATCTATATTTTATTCTTATGTTTTGGACCGATATGAAAACTTGGGTTTATATATTGTTCTGTTTTTAACTGCAGTTAATCGATTATATTGAATCTTAATCGATTAACGGGTTTCTTCAAAATAACAGAAAACAAAAACAATTACCAGCTTAATCGATTGATACATAATTTAATCGATTAACGTGTTTCTTACCAACTTAATCAATTAACACCTGACTTGATTGATTAATAGGTTCCCAAAACTTAATCGATTAATATGACTCGTAATCGATTAAATGGTTTTCGAAAATATATTTTTAATGATGAATGAACCTCTTACATGATTTGTAAAAGCATGATGCATGTCTTTGAATGATGTATCATTTAAAACTCTTTGTAAATGCATTCAAAACATATTATCATGTATGTATGCATGTGCATGTAAATCATGTATGTATGCATGTAAGTCTCATTTTAGTTATGATTGATTTTAGCTTGTGAGACTTTCATTAGGGTTCATCCTAGCCTAGACTCTTACTAAGCAAACATCCGAAGACCTAATAAAGATATAAATATACTTAACCCCTAGATCTTCTTCTAAATGCTTTGTCTTGTATGTACTTGAGTCTTGACTTTATCGTTGATACTAGTTGTTTGTTGATTTTCTCATCGTCTCAAGCTTGTCCTTCAACATTTATGCATGTTGTCAATCCTTTGCCTTTATCACTCTTTTGTCTTCATCAACCTTTGTGTGTTCTTTGTCTTCATCAAAACATTATGTGATGCATGCTTGCCTCTTCAATCTCGCATTTATGAACTCTTACATCTTCACGTGCTATGCCGCTTCTTTTCACTCGATTGATTTCTAAATTCAACAAAAATGCCCTTTTAATTAAATTAATGATTAATGAAAATTAATAATAAACAACACCTTTTCACTAATAAAATAAATATCAAAATCAATACTTACACAAAAAAAAATGGCTAACCACATAAAGGTTGGAGGAAATTTCGCCTCTAAGGGTTTCTTTATTCTCAATTCATCTTTCAGATGGTCGCGTTACGCTACTTCTTTCCTTAATTAAAACATTTAACCAATGATCATTATTCAACTAAAGAACTATGTAGCCTTGATTCTCTAATAGGGATAAAGGTTTCATCTTGTCAGACAAAATAATAAATAAATAAATTTTTGTCCCTTAAGAATCAAATAAATAATCAACTAATTTTTGAAGTATAATATAAGCAATAAAAATTATTGAGGGGTACCGTTTAGAATGGGCGGATAGGATGTTAATACATTCCTTACTCCGTAATCGACTCCTGAATCTGGATATCAAAAATCCAAAGCTCAATGTGATTGGGCTAAAATATTTTTCTACATTTTTTGACAATAAAATGTAGTGGCGACTCTAAGAAAGTTGTGCGATCGAAAATCGATGTGCAACACACTACAACAGTCACAATCCGCATCACAACGACAATAATGACTATAATAGCAGTAACCATAATTGTGACGTGCAATGCTTTATATTTAGCAGAACACTGACAATAAATTATGGAACATGTTTTCATAAAGTTAACAATGAAGTTATGTAACATATTTTGGGATTTAGGACTTTAAAGGAGAGCTATGGTTTCTTAAAAAAAATAACACTCCCTATATTCTAACGACTTTGCTCCTTGACTTTTTTGGGTTCATTACTTTTATCTTAATTTGACTCTACTACATTCTTTACAACTTGAATTAAAGCATGTTACTCCATAATTATTGTGGTACCCTGTATCATTATTGGATACAGATAAATTTCTCAAATACAAGTCAAAACTTTTGAATATAACAAGTTAAATTGCTAAGTTATTTGTTGAAACTAAGTAGTTAAAACTTTTGATTAGTATGACTTGAAAACTATTATGATTCTATTCATTACACAATAAAGAGCGCTAATATGTTATGATTATATTCATTAGGCAATAAAGAGTCAATATGTATGTTAGGAATATTTCACTTACAATGTTAGAGCACTTATGTGACTTATTATGCTATTTATGTAGGAATTTTTTTTCTGCATCAGTTTTCTTTTTCATGCTGTATAAATTATGTGTCTTGTTGATGAATAAAATTAAGCATTCTACATAACATATTTCCTCTCTACACTTTTGCTTGTTACATAACCACCAAATTGGTATCTAGAGCTATCTTGAGGGATAGGTGAAAACAAAGACAAATCAAACCAAACACTTCCTATTGCCTAAAATTGTCAAAATGAATTCAAAAGTAGTATCTGCTATATTTGCACCTCTAGTGTTTAATAGAAAATAATTATCATGTATGGAATGGAAGCTTTCTTGGATGCTAATGATCTGTGGAATGTCACTGAACAAGATTATGTCATTCCAACTCTTCCATATAATCAAACTATTGAACAAATTAAAAATGAGAAGGAGATGAATCAAAGAAAGTCCAAAACAAGAGCATGTTAAGCCTTTGAAATCTAGAATTTTTTGAAGCAAGAATACGAGGGAGATGAAAGGGTCAAAGGGATGCAAGTGATGAATTTGATCAGAGAATTTGAAATGTAGAGGATGAGAGATTTAGAAACAACCAAGGGGTACTCTGATAAACTTCTAGCCATTGCCAACAATGTAAGATTTCTTGGTACTGAATTTTCTGATTCTAGAATGGTTCCAAGATTCTAGTTATACTTCCTTAAAAATATGAAGCTGTAATTTCATCTCTAGAAATGTCTAAGGATATGTCAAGCATCACATTGGCAGAAGAACAAATTAGACTTATGAGGCAAGGAGGATCAGTGGACAATGTTTTACAAACCAAATTACGAAACAATAAAGGTTGGAATGTTAAAAAAAGGCAAAATAATACCTACAAAACTGCAGGTTCTGCAAACAACAAATACAATAACCAAAGTAGGAATAATGAAGTCTTTCCACCTTGTTCCTACTGCAAAAAAAAATTATCCACAAAACAGATGTTGGTGGAGGCATGATGCGAGATGTTATAAGTATGGCCAGTTAGGGCACATGGAAAAAATATGCAAGTTTCAACAACAACAAGGAGAAGTTAAGGCTATTGATGATCAACAAGAAGAAGAGCAATTGTTCGCAGTATCATGTTTTGATGCCAAAAGTTGCACATAAAGTTGACTCATTGATAGTGGTTGTACAAACCACATGACTTATGATCGACAGCTCTTCAAAGAGTTTGGAAAAACTGCTATTTCCAAAGTCAGAATTGGAAATGGGCATATATTGCAACGAAAGGCAAATGAACAGTTGCAATTAAAAGTTACACAGGTTTGAAATTAATTCATGATGTCTTATATGTTCCTGAAATTAATCAAAATTTGTTAAGTGTTCATCAGTTGATGGATAAAGGCTATAAGGTTTTGTTTGAAGACAAAAACTGCATGATTAAAGATTCAAAAGGTAGAGAGGTGTTCAAAGTTCAAACGAAAGGCAAAAGCTTTGTCTTCGATTTATGAAAGATGAGCAAGTTGCAATACACAAAGAAGACGTAGAAACAAAGTGTCCTACACGCATTATCTGGCGATATGGGAAGCATACAAGACTTCTTTTCCGCAAAAAAGGATATGGAAGTCTACATAGAAGCTGCAACCGATACACAAAAAATGTTGGAGGATCTATGAATACACCAGCAGATGTTGCAGAATATGAAGAAGCTGAAACTGATAAGAAATTGATAGATGCAACAACGGAGGAGCTCATGGTAATTGAAAAAAGTGAGACATGTGAATTGGTAGAGATGTCTAAACACAAGAAGGGTATAAGAGTCAAATGGACTTACATATTCAAGTTCAATCATGGTGGTTTTGAGAATAAGTATATGGAAAAAGCTTGAAATTTACAGTTCTAGAGTCAAGGAGGAGTGTTGATTAGTGTAACTCAGAAGCTATTATGTTTCTATTCATTAGGCAATAAAAAGATAATATGTTATGTTTCTATTCATTAGGCAATAAAGAGCCAATAAGAATGTTAGGAATATTTCACCTACTATGTTAGAGCACTTATGTGAGTCATTATGCTATTTATGTAGGAATTTATTTTTTTTGAATCAGTTTTCTTTTTCATGCTGTATAAATTATGTCTCTTGTTGATGAATAAATTTAAGCCTTCTATATAAAACATTTCCTCTACACTTTTGCTCCCTACATAACCAACAAAAATATTACAAAAAATTGTACTTATGTTATGTCTTAATTGCTTGTGTTTTATATCTATACAATGTTTATGTCATACTTATTCCCTAATTATTAGAAACTTTACCATGTTCCTGAATAGATCTTTTGAAATGTTAATCATTGTACCAAAGTTTCAGGAAAGGAAGAAACTTCAAAGGTTTCTGAGTAGTGACATTCTATTTGATGTTCTATCACGGATTCAGACAAAGCCCTTGCTTGGTTTGAAATGCATTTCCAGATACTGGAAACAAATCATTTCCAGCCCTTCCTTCATAAAAGCTCAACTGCGAAAAACCGAAATTGTCCGAACTGGATTCATTTTGAAAGAGAAGTTCCAATGGTGCAAAGATGATATCAAAATAGTTAGTTAGATTCCTATTAAAACAACTGGAAATGCAGCAAAAGTTCACCATGATGTTTTCAATTTTCTTCCCGAAGATGTGGTTGTCTTTGCATCATGCCAATGCCTAGTTTGCGGCCACAGCTGTTCCCCTTCTTCAGAACCCGCTATATATATTTGCAACCCTGCAAATAGGCAGTGGATTAAGCTGGAATGGCCTAATTGCATAGGACTAGCTTTTGATTTTCACCCATCAAAAGATTCTATTGAAATGCATACCAATTTCAAATTTGTTAGAGTTAAGCAAGTTGAGAATAATGATGAAGAGGAGGAGGTACAGTTACACTTGGAATTTGAATTGTGCTCATTAGAGTTAAGAACATGGATGAAATTGGATGAAATATGTTATTGTGGTAACAATTTGGTAAAAAAACAAAAGCATATACATAGGGGGTGTTTTGCATTGGCTCACAGATGATGATCAAATTCTGACTTTTGATGTTGAGAAAGAACTGTCATGGTTGATTTCAGTACCTGGCCTAGCTCTTGTGTTTTATAGTATCCCTGAAGCATGTATTGGAGAATCTGAAGGGAAATTGCATTATGTTCTCATATCAGAAGAAGGTCTTCATATTTGGTATCTTGAAGATTACTATGATTTTCAATGGACACTCAAGCATTGCATGTCATTGGAGGAGATTGAAAGGAGAATTCCCACATTTCTTTTTCAATTTGAAGAAACAAGTTTCTATGCGAGTGAGTGTAGATTCAAGCCCATGGATGAATCCTCTAGACTTCAAAGATGGTATCTTTCTAATGAAGGTGTGTGTAAATTTGTACATGTATGACATTAAAAGTAACAAGATCATTCAAGCTTGCACGCACTACAAGAAGTTTGCCATATACCTACGGACGCTTATAGTGACAAAGAATAAATTCGTAGCTATAGATATAATATACCTATAGACGTTAAAAAACTGTAGGTATAGATGTAATATAGTTACTTATATCTAAGTTGGTAACTATGTGTATTAGTGTTAGTGAAAAAAACCATAAGTATAGATATATATACCTATGTACGTTAAATAAACCGTAGGTATAGGTGTAATATAGCTACAAATGTACAGGTTGGTAACAATATGTATTAGTGATAGCAAATAAAACCGTAGGTATAGATATAATATACCTATAGACATTAAATAAATTGTAGGTATAAGTGTAATATAGCTATGGATGTCTAGGTTGGTAACTATATATATTAGTGGCAGCGAATAAAACCATAGGTATCGATATAATATACCTATGGACATTAAATAAACCGTAGGTATAGGTGTAATATAGCTATGAATGTCTAGGTTGGTAACTATATGTATTAGTGGCAACAAACAAAACTGTAGGTATAGATAGATATACCTATGTATGTTAAATAAGTCGTAGTTTTAGGAGCCATATAGCTATTAATATCTAGGTTGGTGACTATTGTCGTGATCCGATTATCCCTGGAAGACCGACTTTACGACTTCGGAAGAGGTGAACTCGATTTCCACCTCTCCCAATTGATTTGGAGTCGCCACTACGTTTTTGCGTCTGAAACGTAGAAAACTCTTTTTATGCCCAATTTGGATAATTTGGCCTTTTGAATAGAGATTTTGAGCTCGTGAGTCAATTACGGATTGGGGAAGGTATTAACACCCCGTCCGCCCGTATTAAAGCAGTACCCTCGCTAAGCACATGAACTTTTATACCCTTAAACAAATTATTTGTTAAAACTCAATTACTAAAGAAAAATGTTTTATTTTTATTTTTGTGTCTAACAAGAGTTCATCTTGCTCCTACATATCCCTGGGTGCAATAGAGAAAACAAGACTATGCAGTTCTGGTTATAAAATGATTAATTGGTTTGGTTTGGTTTGATTCGATTAAAATTGTAGCTCTCTTCGTAGAAATATTTTTATAATTTTATGAAATAGGAATTAATAGCCAAGAGACAATACAGATTGTAAACCGACTTTATGCTCTTGGAGCAGAAAGGAAGAGACGACACAGATTGTAGACTGACTTTTCGCTCTTGGAGTAGAAAGAAAGAAACAACACGAGCCGTAGACTAGGCTATTTAAATCCCATAAATTGTATTTAAAAATTTTAAAGTTGACATTTAGAAATAATTATTTTTGGAAGAGTGGAATTGATAGCAAAGAGACAACATTTGTCGTAGACCAACTTTCCACTTTTAGAGTGAAAAGGAAGAAACGACACAGGCCGTAGGCCAAACTCTCAAACTCCATTTAAAAATGTTTAAATTTTAAAAAGATAGTTATAAATAATTTATTTTTAGAAAAGTGAGATTAATATCAAAGAAACAGTAGAGGTCGTAGACCGACTTTCCACTTTTAGAGTGAAAAGGAAGAGACTACACGTGACATAGATCGGCCTATTAAACTCTTTTTGGAATATTTGAGTTATTTTCAAAGGTAATCATAAATATTTTGTTTTATAAAAATGAGATTAATAGCAAGGAAACAACATTGGCCGTAGCTGGACTTTCCACTTTCAAAATGAAAAAGAATTGACGACACAGATCGTAGACCGGACTATTAAACTCTATTTAAAAGATTTAAGTTATTATTTTTATTATCGAGGAATCAATTTATAATAAATTTTATTTATTTATTTAAAAAAACATTAGTGTAATTTATGAGATATGAAATATACTAATTAAAGTTCCGTTTATTAAGATTACCCATTCAAATTTATAATAGAATACTAATAAAAAATATCAATAAAAAAGGAAGAAAAGAATTACATGATAAAAAAAGAAATAAAAGATTAAACAAATGAAATGGGGGTTACCCCTTCATTCACGAAAAAACAAGGGGATTGGAATCCTTAAATGCCTTTTTTCTCTTCCTCTCTATTTACATTCTTCAGCGACAGCGAAGGGCTGCCAATGTCGACGGTGACGCCTCAAGGCAGTCGTCCCTTCTTCTCCTCTGCAGCGACGAGTTCTCTTTTTCTAGCGGTGGTTCGTGATGGTTCTCGACGGTGGCAACCCTCTTTTTCGTTGTGGTTCTAAAAATGAGTAATCATCTTCGCCATCCCTATTTTATTCTCATCTTCTTCCTTTTTATTTATTTATCCACGATCTCTAACATTTTCGTCTTCTTCGTTTTTTTCTTCATGTTCTCTCTTCCCCCATTTTCATCATTCATAGCCTTCCCATCCTCCCAGTGGCTTATTAAGGCCAAGAAAGGAGGCAATTAGAATCGATTCATGGTGGTGCTTATTCCGTGATGATGGTGGGTTTGTAAATCGTCTTGGATGTCGGGGGTATGGTCGACGGAAATGCTATTCGCTCAAGGTGCTATGTGATAAGTGCCAAAAATGCCTATAATTCATATACTTTTTATGGCACTTATCATTGCCAAAATTGAGAAAACCAACTTAATTCAACACTTTTTGGATGAAATATCACAATCTTGTATATATGCTTTGTGTATTTCTTTGTATTATATTTTTATTAGAGTCGCCACTACATTTTTTCTAGTAAAAGGTGTAGAAAAATCTTTTGGCCCAATCGTATTAGGCCTTGGACTTTGATATCCAGGTTCAGGAGTCAATTACACACTAGGGAAGGTATTAGCATTGCAGTTGCCCGTTTGAACGGTACCCTATTATATTGTATGGATTATTAATTGTGCTATTATTCAATTTTTACCAAAAAAAAAATTATTTTATTATTATGTCTGACAAGAGTGATATTGGTCTTACGTATCCCCTTTGTGGGAATCAAGACTACGTAGTTTTTTGGGTAGAAAAAAGTTTGTTGGTTGAGTGATTTTATTTCTTAAAAATAGTAAACTTTAAATTATTTTTTTGAAAAAAAAAAGAGATATGAGTGAAGCATAGCCCTTACGTCCAAAACTACATCTCATATTAAATGTTGGTTAAGAAATTCTAATTTTTGTTTTTTATTTAAAACGTTTTTAAAATGAGCGAAGCATAGCCCTTACGTCCGATATCGCATCTCATATTAAAAGTTGGTTAAGAAAATTCTAATTTTTGTTTATTTTATTTTTTAAGAAAAAAGTTATTTTTTTTGGGATGAAGAGATATACTTAATCATATTTCGCATAGCTTTGTATTAAATGATTTGTTATTATCTTAAGTAATTATGAGACAAATGTGATTTCAAAATAAATTAGCAAATTAATCAAGTTTCATACTTTATTTATTTTATTTATAAGATGTGATATATGCGTATTGATCTACACTTGGTATAATTTAGTTATCATCATCTATGATTTTTATTCCGCATAAGACCTTTTACTTTTTACACAATTATAATACAGATGAGATTTCAAAATAAGTTGGCAAATAATCAAGTTTCATACTTTAATTTTTTTTTTTTTTTTTTGTGATGTATGATGTGTGCGTATTGATTTAAACTTGGTATAATTTAGTTATCATCACATATTTTAATCCGCATAAGCTCTTTTACTTTTTATATAATTATAAGACAAATGAGATTTCAAAATAAATAGGTAAATAATCAAGTTTCATACTTTGTCCATTTTTGTAGTAATTGTACATATTGATTCAAAATAAATTAGCAGTTGATGTGATTTATAAAAGTAAATTATACTTCAGATTAATTAACACTATAATTGACTTTTGTTACTTTTTTATCATCAAAATATTTTTTTTACAAATTATTGACAAATTTTTTATTAAATATGAATAGGTTTTAAACAAAATTATCGATACAATTTTCAGATGTGATACAGTACGAAAGAAAATACAAAAGAGACAAACCTGCTGAAGGTTTACTTGGGGGGGGGGATTCGGTGTGGGAAGGAGTAGTGTAGCGTGCCTACGCTTGCTTACATGTCACTGGCTGGTTGGTATGGCTGCAAGGAGGAGAGGTGGCGTACACGTGGCGGATCCATGAGCATTGGATGGATTAGGGTGTAGGATCGTGTGATGCACACGAATGCACAGGATCTCGTGTGCTTGTAGAGGGAGTTATTTGGTGTGCCGCGGTGCAGTGAGCCTGCGCAACGTTTCGTTCACTTATTGGTTGGGCTCTCTTGGTCAACCCAAGATGCAAAAACTTAGACTAATCGTGTGGCTCTAGGTGAGGGTGTGCGATTCTTATTTTACTCTCAGCACCACAGGATCACGCAGAACTCAAAAAAAATCTCTTTCTCCCTTTTTCACTACAAAATTCTTTTCTCTCTGATTTTTTTATCCGGGTATATTCTTTTTTCACTTTATCTCTCTATGCAATTTTCTTCCTTTTGCACTTATCTCTTTTTTTTTTTGTCGCCTTTGAAGTGTAAAGAACTTTGCTAGCCTTTTCTAATTAGCAGATGTGCTAATGTGGATGTAATATTCTAATTTATGAGGAAGTTAAGGAGGAATAGAATCAAATTTAAATCCATATTAAAAATCTGATTTATGACATATAATTCAAAATTCGAATTTCTCTTAAAAATTTGAATTTACATATTTCTTATTTTGGAACACTTAAAAAATGCTATTGTTTTTACAGAAAAAACCCAAACAATTTTCTTATAGTGTTTGAAATTATTTTAACCCAACGAGTATAATATTTTGACTCCAAAGTGCTTAAAAAATAATTAAGAAATCTTAATTTGAGTTTAATTTTTTATAACCTCTTATAAAAGTATTGCTTTATTTTGTAGTGTCATACAAAAGTATTTTCCTTCTCATTTTTATAAGACAAACGAAAGTTAAAGGTGATTGCCATGGTAATTTTTTTTTTTCTAAAATTGATTCTAGATAATAAGTGGTCATTAAGTCACTTTAAAACCATTTTAAAATTTTCATTTAAATAAAAAACCGAAAATAGATTAAATATATGTCATTATGGTGTCATTGATCATCCATTAAATATTCATATCAACATTATCTTTTTTTATTTTCGGAGACAATTTTTGTAAAGGATTGAAATAAACTTCATTAAATGTTAATGAATTCATTTAAACCCCTTTTTGAAATTCAAGTTGAGATTGAATTTTATGTGTTGCCAAAAAAATATTTACTTGATTATTATTTAAGAGTGCAACCTCAACTAAATTGATATCGAATTTATTTGATTTTCAAATTCTGAGATTGCAATCCTTAAATTATACAATTGATCATATTTGAGTAAAAATTGAATCTCTTAAAGATTTAATTCTTTTTTCTTTTTTTAACAATTCATGCAACCTAATCAAATTTATATACAATATATTTGATTTGATGAGATTTGCATCAAAAATATTGTTTATGAAAAAATTGGTTTGAAGTATTTTTGGGCCGGACAAAATTGGGTGTTCACGATAACATGTTTATAATAATGTTCTATTAGGAAATTCCTTATGGTTCGACATAACCCTATATTATACTACTATTGAATCTTGTAAGAGATGCAAATGTAAAATAGTAAAATGTTAACATATAAATTTTATTTGTTGACAAAGAAAGAAACTTTGAATCAAAGTGCAATTTAATTCATAAATTGTAACTTTGTGAAAATGAAAAATCACAGTTATAATGAGTGATCTAACTACTAACTTTTACTTTCTGTCATTTATTTTCTGTCTTTTATATTTCCGCAACTAACATTTATTTATTGCTTTATTTTTTATTCTTTATACCAACTCTTCGAAAGAAGTGATACGGTTAAATTCTAACTTTATTGTTTTACTTATTTATTCTTTACCAACATTTCATAAGGAAGTAGTTTGGTTAATAAAGGAATCACTCATACCATTATATCGGCATTGGAATTCATTTCAGCAAAGCCAATATGGTATTAAGTTGTTAATAATTCAATAAAGCTAAGTTTTTTATTAAAGGAAGATTCTTGAAACCATTATACTGGCATTGTAATTTATTCCAACAAAGCTGGGATGACAAACAAAGAATCGATATATCATTAAATAAATCAATGAGTAGCTTGCCTCAATAAATAGCAGGAAAACTCTTTCAACACTATGATGGACTCGAATAGGACCTGAACTGGCACATAGAGGGTCAATGACTCATGTGGCAGCGAGACAGTGAGGTTCATCCCATGGGAAAACCATTTCTATCTTCTCGTCCGACCACCAACTAAGCAGGATTGACTCCCATTTGGGGATTGTAATGGCCTTTCAAGTATATGCTTTATAACTTGACTCTCACTGATATGTGATGAATCCTTGGTTTATGCTACAGATTGAGCCCTCGATTTATGTAATAGATATGAGTATACAAATATATGATGTATATCTTCTTTGATGTTAAGGATACACGGTGAATAAAATGCATTTCTATTTGCAAGTATTTGAATGAATAGGATGGGTGAGTTACCTGAGTTATAACTTATACCTTTTCTTTTACCCATTGTTACCTTTACCATTATTATATTCATAAATGGATGATCATCTATGTCATTTTGATATAATGTTTAATAAGCATTAGCTTATTTAATCTTAAGTTTCTAACTACTAATAGAATTTCTAAAATCACATAATGAGCAATGACTTTATTGAGAAAATGTGTAAGTTTTTATGTCATTAGAGCTGTTATTATCTTAACAATCTTGCCATTATTTGATTAATCATCATGCTGGATTGTCATGTACATTATGAACAATTGTTTTATAAAAGTCATTAATTTTAGCTTTGACCAAATATTGTTATTTGGTTGGAGTTTTGAAGAAGCACACATAAAGAAAGAAAATCCACAAGGATAAGCATGCTGAGCCAACTGAATTGTAAGAGTCTGTACTCTGTAGAACAGGATAAAAAATTATATTGCTTTAGTTGTATAACCATTCTTAATTACATATAAGTTCTATTTTCATTCATACTTTTGTTGTTGTAGGCATTGTTAAATCTTCCTGTTGCTTTATAAATTATAATATCATATGCTTGCATGTATATGTTGGTAATAACCATGTAGTATAAGATATTAATATACATTTTTTCTATGTTGTGTACCATAGCGATAAATGTAAATATGCCTCAAATGAAATATTGATTTTTAGCTTAGCCTCTGATGTTTCAAACAAGAATTTGTGAATATATTGTGTCAATTGATTTTTTTATCAATGCAAACACAGACTATTGTTTTTTAAGTGTTCTATAAACTATCATAAACAATGGTTTTTAAGTATTGTCTATAGCCATCATTTTACAAGTGTTCTATAAACTATCATAGGCAACAATTTTAAGTGTTGCTTATGGCCACAATTTTACAAGGTGAATTTGTAGTAGTTTGTTTGGACGAAGATGGTCGATCTATTGGTGTAGTTTAATAACTTCAATTTTCATACATGGAAGCAACACTACAAAATGTTAATATTGATGCATTAAATTAGTGTTAGATATGTCTATCTATGACTATTATAAATTTGTGCACACCAAAATAATTGTATTTTTTTGCTTTTGCTTTCAATAGGTTCAAGATTCTTCTCCCAACTTTTTTTTGGTTCTCCAAATTCAAATTGTAATGAAGATAATGAATATTTTATAATAATTTTCATTATTAAAGTTTTTCCATTGTGTTACTTTATTCATTCATTGTTGTCTTTTTTATTCCTTGCAGGTGATGATTAGACAACCAATTTCTTTTTGACGCAACAAACTGGAAATGAGTCATTTTGTTTTTTCTAGAAACACAATTGTATCTATTTAGATGGACATGATCCAAATTGTATAATTTTTAGGATTATAAAACTTTTCATGTGTATGCTTTAGATTGACATATTTAACTCATGTATTTCAACGGATTATATAATTTTTTTAATATATAAATGTTAACGTATTTCAATCTATAACTTTTTAATATATAAATGCTATAGATTGACATATTTAACTCATTTATCTCAGTGTACATATTTTTTTCTGCCATAATATATAAATGTTAAAAAATTTAATAATACTGATAATATTAGTCTCATTTTTAATTTTTGTAAAATTATTCGAGATTTCTATGAGAGGATAAATAAAATAAGAAAACAAAAGTAACAAACACAAATGGACTTAGTTCCTTGCCCTAAAAGGTAAAGTGAGGGGATACCTCTAATACTTGGTAGTAACAAAAAAACATAAATGAGCTTAAATGTTGAACCAAGAGCCAATTTTGGTAAAAAGAGGAGATTACATTGCTGGAGCACATCTTTCATGCTATGTGTGTCAGCCTATGTCATCAAATATGATTAGTTAGAAAAATACTTAATAATTAATTTTTTGAATTTAAATATATTTTTTCAATCAATCATACTTAATAACACGTAGAGTGATACAAATTATGGACAACATATATTCCACACAAATTTGTTGTGCAATTAATATATCACAGACTGATTGCAGTAGAATTAGCATTCAGATTAATTAATAATTGATCATTTTTAATTAGTAATTATAATAATATGTCTTTTGGTATGCAGTTGACAGCCCGTCAAATATTTATTCTCCTCACTATACTTTTTATTTATAAAATAGTAACATAAAAAATTAAGAATCTATAGCGACTCTTAAATATAATTTTAAGAGATAATATACCACAAAAAATTATATACAATGAGTACAGTAAGAGAAGAAGAACAATGACAAATTGGGAGACAAACATATAGAATGGAATTCATCTTTGTATATTGATTTAAAAGTATATTGTCTAGAGGATTAAGGGATATATACACAAAAGCTAAAACTAGAGAAAAGAAAGTCAAGCGAACTAACAAACTATACATAACTAACTTTCCAATATAGAAACTTTTCCTAGATGCTTCCTAACTGTTCAATTTTATTAACCAGCAACAACAAACAACTACATCTAATAGTCTAACACCTTAGTTCTTTATACATTTTTTTAAGGCAAGGATGTTAAAGCACCCACTGATATACTTCCAACAAGAAGAGCAACACAGAGGAAACCATTATAGATTTTTAAACCTATAATTAGGCAATAGATTCCTATATTAAATTCAGTAGCAAGAAAAGGGGGAATTCAATTCCACCAAGAGGTGGTTCTAGATCTAACACCAAAGGATGTTAGTTTATCCGCACAAGAATTTCCCTATCTGAAAATATGAGAGACTTTTAGCCTCAAGGAAGGAATTATCCTTTTGCAGTGCTCCCAATAACTCTTAAGCTTCCAATGAGGCTCTTTGTTGCCCTTGACAATATCAACCACCAAACTTGAATCACATTCCAACCAAACCTCCCTCCACCCCTTCAAGTTAGCTATCTGAATTGCCATGATGGCAGTAAATAGCTCAGCGTATAGAGAGTCTTCAATGTTAAGATAAGTAGCAAAACACCCCAGCATGTCCCCCTTGTTGTCCCTAAAGATACCACCTCCTCCTGCATGACCAGAATAACCATGGGCCGCACCATTAGAATTAACTTTGACCCACTCCCGAGGGGGGGTGGGGGAAGCCACCTAACTTCAGTAATAACAGGGGCAGGGGTGTAATGAGGAGTACATTGGAAACTTCTAATTATAGTAAACTCAAAAAGAGAAGGTTTAGCAGCCAGAGTAGAGAGGTTTCCAGTGAGAGTAGTTTCCCTTTTTATCTTGTCACAAACTTGCATGAACCTGACTATTGTATCCTCAAATCTTCTTTGGTTTCTGTAGTGCTATATAGTCGAGATTGTGTTGATTATGCTAGCATTGACTACCAATTTTAGTTGAGGACTCCAGTTGGAATGGCACACCATCAAAAGGCTCTGGACAGAAGAGCTGTCTAGAGGAGAACCAATGACATTTCCAAGCCAATGCCATAAAGCTGTAGCAAAACTACATTCCAAGAAAAGGTGGTTTTGTGATTCCTCTGCAGCATGACAGAGAGCAGGCAGAAGCCAGAAGGATGCCTCTTCTTTGAAGATTGACATCAATAGGCATTTTGTTGTTGTACAACCTCCAAATTGTGAAAGATTTAGTTGGAGGGATGGAGATTGACCAAATGGACTTACACTAGTTAATGTGATTCTGTCCTGGCTTGAAGAAATTGTAGGCATCCTTCATACTCAGACCACCATCAATAGAGTGAATCCAAACTATCTTATCATTCTGATTACGATTTGTAACATGGATTTTTATAATTGACTGCAGGATAGCAGGGTACAAAGAAGCCATCCAAGAAGGGATTATCCAGTGCTAATCCTGGATAAAATCTGCTACTTTGGCAGTCAAGGAGGAGTGAAGCTGCTGAGGAATGTTCAATGTCTGAGCTAAAGGAATACCTAGCCAATTATCTAACTAGTAGTTTATTTTAGCACCATTTCCAACAAGCCAAATTGAATTATCAGTGATCACATTCCAAACTCTTTTTATACCAAGCCATATAGAAGACTTATCATAGCTTTCTTACCTCTGACCAGCTCTATAGAACCTGGCTCTGTAAAATGAGGCCCATTCCTGAGAGGAAGATTTCTTTTAAGAAGAGAGGCTTGATTCATTTCAGCAATTGACCTCAGGCCCAGACCTCCTTCATTGGTAGGAGCAAAGCTTGTGCCAAGCCACAGTTACTAACTTTTTGGTGTTTATATTGCCTGACCAGGTGAAGTTTCTTATGCTCTTGTCAATAAATTTTAGCAGAGAACTTGGCCAAGAATAGAAATGAAAGCTGAAGGTCAACATGCTGTGAATAATAGATTTAACAAGCTCAACCCTGCCCATGATGGAAAGAGAGAAACATTTCCACTTTGTCAGCTTGTTCACAATTCTATCAGCTATAGGTTGAAGATGGATGACCCTAGGCTTGCCTCTGAATATAGGAACTCCCAGATAAGAGAAGGGGAGACTACCCATAGAGAAATCCAACCAAGCAGAGAGGGAAGAAATCTTAGCTGTAGTAGCTTCAGTGGTGAATAATTTGCACTTACTTGGGTTGATACGTTGACCAGAGGCTTGCGCATAGACTAAAATGAGCTTGTTTAAGGCTAAAATATCTCTCTTGATCCCTTTGCAGAAGATGAGTATGTCATTAGCATACAAAACATGAGAGGGAGTAGAGATTTTACCAGGACTAGAAATGGGATGAATTTTATCTTCAGCTTGCAATTTGGCTAGGCCTCTGCTCAGGACATCTTCAGCAAGACAAAAAAGAAGGAGGGAAAGGGGACCTCCTTGCCTAACACCCCTCTTACAGCTAAAGTAGCCAGTATTTTGACCATTAACAACAATAGATAGCTTAGTAGAGTCCAAGATTGTGTTGATCCAACCAATGAATTTGATATCAAATCTGAAAGCCTTTAGAGTATTACTCAGGAATCCCCAATCAATAGTATCAAAGGCTTTCCTAATGTCCAGTTTAACAGCTAGATTCCCCCCAAAAGTCTTATGATCCAACAGATTGATAGCCTCATATACAATGCAAATGCAATCCTGAATATGCCTTCATTTGATGAAGCCTCTTTGCTGATTAGAGATAATCATATGAGCAATTAAGGCCAACCTATCAGCCAAGACCTTTGTAATCACTTTGAATTGAAAATTGGCAAGGGCAATTGGTCTAAAATCTTCATTCCTATCTGCACCAAGGAACTTAGGGGTCAGCACCATAGAATTTGAGTTCATATTAGGCAAAATCCACCCCTGGGTACAGAATTGAGAAACTGAGTTGCACATATCATGGCCAAAAATATCCCAAAACTCATGAAAGAAGCAGCCACCAAACTCATCAGGTCCAGGAGCACTATCACCATTCATACCAAAAACTGCATTTCTAATTTCTTCAAGCATAGGTGTTTTGGTGAGCATGCAGTTTTGATCCTCAGAAACCACCTTGGGCACCATAGAACTTATCAAGTCATTTTATTGGGGGTTATTCTCATAAGCATATAACTCTGTGAAGTAAGACAGAGCATGATTAGCTATTTCAATCTGCTCTAACAGGATTGTGTCCCCTTCCCTGAGCATGGTCATGGTTTTGGTTGAGTGTCTTATTTTGACTAACTTGTGAAAATAGGAAGTATTCCTATCACCATTAGAATGCCAATTAATCCGAGCTTTTCCTTTCCAGAATTCCTCTTCAATTTTTAGAACACACATGAGCTCCTTCTGAGCAAGATTTTCCTGCTCCCTGAGATCATGATTCTCACCCCTGAGATTTAAGCATTGCTGAATTTCATTAACTTGATTCAAAGCAGTCTTCACCTTAAGATGAATATTGCAAAACACCTCCTTGTTCCAACTTTTCAGAACCAATTTTAAGTTCTTTAGCTTTCTTGATAGAACAAACATAGGGCAGCCAACCACCCTTGTATCCCAACTGTCCTTATCAACTTTCTTAAGCCATGATGGAGCAGCCACATCTTATGGAACTGAAAAGGGGATTGCCTAATACTTATAGCCCCAGAGGCACTAAGGAGCAAGGGGTGGTGATCAGAATTGGTTCTAGGCAGAGTGCAGCAGGTGATGTTAGACCACTCACTTAGCCAAGAGTCATTACAGATTGCTCTATTAAGCCTCTTCTTTGTATGAGCAGAACCTCTCCTTTTATTAGACCATGTGAACTCAGCCCCTCTAATCACAATGTGAGTCAAGTTTGCAGAATCAGAGAAATCTCTAAACTCATTAGATGAAGTTTTGTTGGGAAAACGAGCACCCCGACACTCATTAGCTCCCAATACTGCATTGAAGTCCCCAATACAACACCAAGGTCCAGGGAAGTTGAGAAGGATATGGTGAATCTCCTTCCAAAGGTCTCTTCTATGAGCAAAATGAGTGTGAGCATATATAGCACAAAGAAAGAACTTTTTATTATCAACCTCTATATTAATTGATATTTGTTGCCTAGAATTAGCTATTTTAGTGGGCTGAAGATCCACCTTACAAATTCCCCAAATTGAAGAGAGCAAAGGTTCTTTATCATTGGTTATAAAAAGCTTCATACCCAATTTAGACCAAAACAGAGGCTTAATTTTATTTGCATGAATCATTGGCTCTGAAATGAAAACTATATCAGGATTATGAGTAGAGCAAAAGTCCTTTAGCAGTAGCTTGGTACCCAAGTTACCTAATCCTCTACAATTCCAGTAGAGGACTTTCATTGGGAGACATTTAGGTATCCACCCCTGCGGGTAAAGTGAGCTATTTCAATACTCTTCTTTTACCTCAACTTCTTGTTTTGTGATTCGGTTAGCACTTTGGTGTATTTATTATTCTCCACGATTTCTACTCCAGTCTCTGATTCATCTGCCCAGAGGCTTCCTACGATCCTGGAGTCCTTAGCAGCCGTTGAGTTAGCAATGTCTTCTAAGGGGTTCACCTCAAAATTCTCATTTTGCAAATTATGGACCATATCATGTTCATTAATTTTTGCAGCCTCTCCATCTTCATGCACTAAGATATTACCCTGACCAGGCAATCCTGACATTTCTTCCTCTATTTCAGGAACAGATTCATCAGCACCCCGCTCTATGTTATCCAGCTTAGATCCTTCCATATGGTCAATTTCGAGATTAATAACCAGGTTAGCAAAAGGCTTCTCTTTTGGTTTCCCCTGGTTATTTGTTTTCCTAACTGCAGGTTTCAGAGCCTCTCCTTCCACTTCCATTTTGTTTTTTCTGCATATGGATGCTAGGTGTCCTATGGAGTTGCACCTCGAGCAAAAGTCTGGAAGATTCTCAAATTCTATGGACACAAAGAAAGCAAATCCTTCTCTCTCAACTAGGATTTGGTTAGGCAGATGATTTTTCAAGTCAATATCAACCAAGACTCTAGCAAAGTGCCTAAAAGATCTATTGGATGTTGCATCATCCAATGAGATTGGAGTTCCTAATCCTCCAGCAATAGAGAATAAAATTTTTGCACTCCAATATTCCTGAGGTAAACCCAAAATCTTCACCCAGCATTGAGAGTGTGAAAGCTTTTAGAGATTAGGATTGAAATTTGGTGTCCAAAGAGAAAGTCTCAACACTCCGGGCTTGAGGTTCCAAGAACCTACGGCACAAATAGAGCGCATATTCTCAATCGATTAGAAAGTGAAATCATAAAAACCTCTTCCTAGAGAAATCATACTCCATTTTCCTATCATGCTCCACATAGATGAAAGCTTTGATTTCAGATCCAAGAACTTGATGGGGGAGTCACCTTTTGAGAGAATGACTCTCCCATGAAGATGAGATTGACATCTTATGAGACCAGTTTGGTACTCTTCTTCAAGGATCTTTATGGCTATATCATTATCTTTGTTCTTTATACATGGGAACGTTTCTTTTTTAATAAAAAGAAAAGTGTGAGTGATTCCATACATTATTATATGTAAATATGGATTATACTATTTGCATGTGTAATGTTTCATATTGCTTTAAGTAAAGTTTAAAATTAGTTTATTTTTATTCACCAGAATGCATTATATTATATATATATAGTACATAATCCTATAATTGTTTCATCTTGCCATAATTTTCAAAATGCATTGGTAACCTTGTCTTTATGCACATAAAAGGTAAGGATATTTTATAAAAACACACACAACCTTGTCTTTATGCACATAAAAGGTAAGGATATTTTAGAAAAACACACACAACCTTGCCTATGCGCACTTAAGCAATGTTGTGATTATGCTAAAACATTTACAGGTAACCTTGCTTATGAGTGTTGGTTTGTTGAAATCATTTGTGCTAAAACGGTTAAGATTGCTAAATCAGTTATGAGTGTTGGTTTGTTGAAATCATCTACTATCTATCTATATCTATCTATATAAGAAAATAAAAGGCTATTGAAAATACTAAAGTAGATACTCTACATTTGTGACAAATGTACAAAAATATGTTATTTTTGTCAATTTGAAGGGTTGTCGTAATTACAAAATTAAACACTTTTCGTTTGTAATAAGTGTTTAAAGTAGAGGTTTTTTTGTAAAATTGATAGGTTGTTGAAATTCCTAAACTAGACACTCTTCATTTGGGTATATTTCACAAATGACTTTAAAATTATGAAAATATCTTCTTCTTCACATTCTCTCTACTCAAATTACACACTATTTCTCATTTTTATCAAAACATTTTCAACAAATCTTCTTCTTCAACCTAAACCAACTCAAAGGTATTATTTTTTTTCTTTTCATTTTTTACTTCTTCCTTTTCAAATGTTAAAGCAACTCACAAAAATAATTTTCTGTTCTTTTCATTTTTACATCATCATTCTTATAACTAATGGTATATGTAAACATATTGGTAGTTACTACTTCAAAATATATTTTTTTACTTCATCATTCTCATAACTATTTCTTCTTTTTTTTCCAATTTTTGTTCCACAAATCTATCATCTTCACCAACTCAGGTATGATTTTACTTTTATTTTCATTTTTACCTCATCCTTCTCATAACCAAATTTTTGCATTTTATTGGTATATGTCAACATATTAGTACTTACTACTTAGTAGTATTTGTAATTGTTGTAAGAATATATTTGTTTTAACTACGTTTATCATAATTATTTCTCTTTTTTTTCAATTTTTTTTAAACAATTATATGATCTTCAACTGTCAAACCAACTCACAGATATGATTTTATGTCATTTTCATTTTTTCTTTGTTGGTAGATATAAGTGTTTTATTATAGAAATTTATACATGTACATTATTTTACTCACATAATATTCTTTATCTTCATAGGTAAAAGAAATTCAACTTCTTCAACATTCCACTCACTTACACTAACAAGGTATCACAATATAATATTTTTTTGCCTTCTATAAAAAACTTAATTTTTTCGGCATTCTATAACAAAAACTTCATTTTTCTTACATGATGTTTGTTAAAATATTTTTTTCTTATGTGGTTGTTTTTTTCTAAAGAATGAAATATGAATTGGCCATGTTCTTTGTTTCGCCATTTGTAGAAGAGAAACATCACATCCAGGAATACAACGATTAGAGGTTTCGTTCACTATCTGAGTGTGGAAGATAGTGTCTTTAATTTTATTATGTGTTTGTCCTTTTTCATTCAAAGTTAATTTTTTCACGATCCGAATGTGTCAACCTTATATTAGTAAGAATAATCATTAATCTTTTTTCTTCTTATCATAAAGAATTTGACATGTTTAATTGTTGAACATATATATTTTATCTAATTAATCTTAGTAAATGTGATCATCATATCAGTTATAATCAATGAAGACAATTCAATTCCATTTATATTATATTTTATAACTAATAAATTTGTGGAATATTAATATTTAATTATATTTATATTCTATTTTGTTTGAATTTATGAATTAGTTACAAAAATGGAATTTAAATTTGCAGAAATATAACTAATAAATTTGCAGAATATTAATCGAGTAATATCCACTCATTAATGTTTTACATCATTCTCGATAATTTGTTTATATTTGGAACAATTAACCTATAATTTGTCGTGATTCATTGAATTCCATAAGTGCGTGATTAATTTATCATATTACACGGTTACTTTAACATTGAACACTTAATGCACATTATAATTAGATTGATAAAGAAATAATTAAATAATTATATTTTTAATGTCATAAAGAAACATAAAAATTCAAATTTTTTTGATCATTTGCAAAAATGACATTATACACAATTATCCAATTGGTAGTTACACTTCAGAAGCCGAAATTATTAGACATTATTACATTTGAATGACTTTTATTCCATTATTTAAAACTTAAACAATTGTTCCCCGAAAATTAATTTTGTGATATGAGTTTTGATTGTGTTTTTGGATGGAATTTCTCTTTAATCTTTAATAGGATATAAATTTCAAAATATTAAAGAAAGTTGATTTAATTTTGATAATCAATTAATTTAATTTATATTTTGATTAAATTATTTATGATTTCCTAATTTTAAGCAATGCTAATTATGGATATAAATTTTCAGAAATTTAATTTAATTTATATTCTATTTTGTTTGAATTTATGAATTAGTTACAAAAGTGGAATATAAATTTTTAGAATTATAATTAAAAAAATTGGAACATTAATTGAGAAATATCTACTCATTAATGTTTTACATTATTTCTGATAATTTGTTTATATTTGGATCCATTAAGCTACAATTTGTTTTGATTCATTTAATTTCATAATGTGCGTGATTAATTGAGCATATTACACAATTACTTTAACATTGAAAACTTTACGCACAATTATAATTATATTAATAAATAATTAATTAAATAATTTTATTTTTAATGTAATAAAGATATAGAAAAATTCAATTTTTTTGGATTAGTTACAAAAATGACATTATATATAATTAATCAATTAAGTTAAACGACCAAATATATTAAGATGATGATAAAACACATTAATTTCACAATTTATGTGATTTATTGAGAATATTACACATTTACTTTAACATTGAAAACTTAATATACAGTTAGAATTATATTGATAAAGAAACAGTTAAATAATTCTATTTTTTATGTCTTAAAGAAATAGAATAGTTCAAATTTTTTGGATCAGTTAAAAAATGGAATTATAGACAATTAATTAATTAAATGGTTGAATATATTAATTAATTTGATACTCATCAAATAAATAAATGTATACGATTACTTGGCAAGCAATCTGAACTATTATGATTCATATATAACAGATGAATCATAATATATCATTGACCATTATAGGACAATAATAATACAAAATTATAAAATAAAAAATCTTAATCAATATTGTTATCTTTATTTCATACATTGTTGGATTTTTCAAAAATTCATCTTATTTTTTAGTTGAATTGATTTTGACAATTTTATTTTTACAAATCGTTGAAAAATCTATTCACACGAGTTAACTTTAATGCATTAGGATGAAATTATAAAATTGCAAAAAAATATGAGGATAACTATTTAAAAATATAAGGGATATGCTTACTTATGCGATGCATAAAAATTAAGGCATAATAATGACTAAAATTATTGATATTAAAATTAATTCTACTCGTTATTTATGGTTATAGGAATTCAGAATATTAAAACATCAAATCCATATTATAAAAATTAATCAACCTCAATCTAAAATAAAGATAATAATATTCTTATTTTTATTAAAATTATTGAAAAAACATCTTTGTTTTGATTTAATTATGATCATGTAATTGATTTTTCTACATGTATTCTATTATAAGCAATCATAAGATATAAAAAGTTGTATACATTATAATACATATTTGATTTATATTTTGTTTCAATTATTTATGATTCCTTAATTGTAGGTAATGCTCGTTATGAATATATTTTGTTTAGAGTTTAGTGTTTTACTCTAATATTACAATATAATGTTGTTATAGCAATATTAAAATAGTAACAATAGGAATCATAACATATTGTTCTTAGTCATTTTAAAGTCAAATAATAATAATATATATTTTTATAATAATCTTATTTTAGAATCAAATAATAATGAAATTATAAATTTATTGATAAGTTTTTTAATTAATAGGATGCTATTAACTATATCATGTTATGTATGCATAAAAAAAGAAGTGAAACAACCCTCTTGAAGTTTACCCTTAAGCATCAATGTCTAAAAATTCATCAATTACTTTGATGTTAGACTATTATAGTTATCAGGAACAACTACATTAAATCAGTATCATATTAAGGAGAATAAACCACCGTCCAAGCTTCCACTAACTGGATAACAACAAAGTCATTCTATCTTAGTCCATTAAATAACCACATAATGTTACTCAATAATATTTGTAACTAAAATGGAACTCATGAAAAAAGAAAACAAGTAGGAGAAGTAGGCTCAAGATATTGGTTTTTGAAAGAACTATTTTAATAGTTTTAAGATCATATAATATTTTTCAGGCATAATAGCTTCCTTTTAATTATTGTCAAAAAGATCTTAATGAATAATTATATATTACAAAATAAGTTTATTCACACAAAATAACTTCTTCCAAGTACTTTCCCAACTTCTCTGCACTTCCATATGAAAAATCACATAGATGTACATCTTGAAATGTAATGATGGTATACTTTAGTAGTGAAGTCTGGAATCCAAAATACAACAACTAATTTGTCATAATGATTTACAAATCAATGGTAGATTTTTATAGATTTTGTTGTTATGTATATTGTAAACTTTGTTTGTGCAATCATTTATATTCCTTAAATTTTGTTGTTTTTCACATTGTTAGTTGTTGGGAAACTTCACACTAATTTATTTATTATTCAAAGTCCTTACATATAGTGAATTACAAAAGAAGTTTAATTTATTAAGATTCAATATCAACAATGTTAATTATGTCGTTAAGATTTATCACTTTAAATTTTTTGTTCACATTTATTTTTTTGTTTTTATATTATAGTTATTTTGACTTACATGACTATTTGTTATTTCAACTCATACAAGTGATACAACTTTAATATTTATATTATATTATATTATTAAACTAATACATGTCTCTATTTAACTAATAACTTAGGTCTTTTACTTAAGTATAATTATCAAATATATTTTAAAAAAAAGCACTAAACGTCTCATACAAATGCACGAATATACTGCTAGTTTGTGCTAAAACGGTTAAGATTGCTAAAACGGTTGAGAATGCCACAAATGAAATTATATAAACTATAAAGTCCTCTCACTTGATACACATGTGGACTACACTTTGGCTCATCATCGAACCGGAAAACATATCTTGGATCCGGTTCAGCTCCGACCGTGAAGTGCAATAGCTGAGGTGCATTAATGGGCTTGTTGTTTTGCTGATCGTCCAACCCCACCCAACCATTGTAGAAGATGCACACGCGTGATTCCGGTCAAGGAAGATGGAGTGGGACAGTGACGTTGGCGATGCGTGTGGGTTTGCGTAGAGCACAAGAGGGCGTGGTTGGGTTTTTATACACGAAGATCTTCAGACGGAGGTTGTTGTTGGCCTTGATGACTTGATCGATTTGGGGTTTGGTGAAATCAAAGGAAGAGACAAAGGAGTTCAGTGCATGATCTTGATCGATGATTAAATAAACGGTTGCAAGAAAGGATGGTCATGGACTTTGGCTGAGGAAGAAGGCTTGGAAGAGACACTAGACTTCAGTGACAGTTAAGAGTCACATATATAGTTATTAGAGTGACAGTTACATAGTAACTTGCAGAGACAGAAAGAAGGAAATATATATATGCTTGGACATTCTTCAGGTGATGTCAAATGATCTCAATATCTCATATTTGTGTCATTTTGAAAAGTAATATTAATCCGTTGCTGCATGTACATGCTCTTTTGTTTGGCATCTTTGCTTATAACAGGATAAATGGTCATCTGCTTATGATGTTAGAACGATTCTTCTGTCAATTCAAAGTTTACTTAGAGGTAACTTAAAAAGCTAAAATGTATCTGGCTTTTAGTTTTAGAACTGCTTCTTGTATATCAGGTCCTCACTTTCTTCATTTCCTGTACGCATGCTTCTATTGACCGAAACCATGATCAATGAGCTATTCTTCCAGTTTTCTATATCTGCTTCCCCATTCTTTATCTCTATACTAGTAATAATATAGGGTACTATATATATGTATTTTCAGGTAATTTTGTTTACACAATCAATATATCATTCACTGTTCATTTGTATTTTTTTAAAGTCAATGATAATCCAGGATAAATATTGGATGATATAGTAACAGTATATCATACTTATATACTGTTAGTAGATATATTTTTATCTAATAATAATAATAATTGGTATTTTTTCTCTTGAAAAACTTATTGTTGAGTAATGACCATAGTGCCCCGATTTTCGGCTGCATGACTTTATTATGGGAACACATCTGTTATCTCATAGTTTGTATCACTTCACGTACCATGGGTTTGTGATTGGTCAAAAAAGTACTTAATAAATAAATTTTAACTTAAATATATTTTTTCTGATCAATCACAAGCTCATGGCACTTGGAGTGACACAACTTCGGGACAACAAATATGTACCTTTTATTAGAGTCGCCATTACATTTTATGATAAAAAATTTAGAATAATCTTTTAGCCCAATTACATTTGGCTTCGGATATTTTATATTCAGGTTCATGAATCACTTACGGAGTCAGAAAGGTATTAGCATCTTATCCGTTTGTTTTAAAAAGAACTAACTAGATTATATGGCTTATTTTATACTTTAAAATTATTTGGTCATTTAATTAATTATAAAAAAGACAAATTTTATTTATTACCTTGCTCCTACGTATCTCTATTTAGGTAGGGAGTCAAGGCTACTTAGTTTTAGTTGAAGTGTGATTTTTGGTTAAGCATTTTCATTAAGGAAACAAGCAGTGTAGAAGGATGAATTGAGAGAAAAAAACCCTCTTAGGTAACATTTCCTTCATACTTGATGTGGTTGACAAATTATATTTTTTTGTGAAAATATTTATTTTGGGTATTTATTTAAGAAAAATGGTTGGTAATTATTAATTTATTAATTACTAATTAAATTTAAAAAGTAACTGTTTTGTTATTTTAGGAATTAATAGAGTGAAAAGAAGAAGCTTTTCCGCGACCTTCCTCCATCTTCGATTAATCCCAAAAAAATTATTTCATTAAAATTATTACAATGTCTAGACATATATTTCAACATATGTTACTATTAGATAACAAATCATAACTAAATAAAATAGATATCTTTCTAAAATTATATTTGTTGTTATTAATTGGCTTTTCTTATTAGTGTTTCTTTTTTTATTTGTTGCCAAAAAAGTCTTTTCCTTTTATTGGTATTATTTTAATTTACTAGATCTCTATTCCAAAATATTATTATTATGCTACCATTGTTATAATTACCAATGTTAGTGATGTTTCGTTAGATAGTAAATAAATAAATAGTAAAAAAATTGCATACTTATTAATAGAGGTGAGACCAAAATATAAAGGGAAAGATGGAATTAAATGAGAATAGAAAAATGAATTAATGCTCTACAGGAGTCATGATCTGGTGCGATGAGTGCAGTAATATGCGGCAACGAGTCAAATTCGGTCTGGCTAGAGAAGTTGCAGATCCATTGGTGATAGGCTGGACAGAAGGGATGCACGGTTTAAATGTGTGATCAGATGCAAGTGATTCAACTCTCCTACAGTGCAACGACGCATACATGCACTAGCCTATGTGTCGCCGCATGATTGCTGACACCGAGTCAACATAAACACTGACTGAGACTCCACATGGACAGCTCTGATTCGTAGAAATTGAGTAACACGGGATTTAGCCATGTACTCACCCACACGGGATAATCTCACTCAATCTCTCTTTGCACAATGTTTCTTCTTTTGATTCTTTTTTCTCTATTTTTTTAATTTTTGCATAATGCTTTTTTGCAAAAAATTCTTTACCTTTTCTGGGATGCCTCATTAGCGACCTTAGACCCTATATTTATAGTAAATAATACACCACTCATCTCCTAAAACCTTATTGACAACTTAATTTAAAATTCAATTTTACCATCTTTTAAGGGATATCAATCTTCATTTTAAAAATATGATTATTTGACCTATCTTTAATTTAATTATTTTAACAAATTTGAAAATAATTATAAAAATTCTGTAAAAATAGTTTTATTTATTTTTATAAATTCAGTATTATAATTCCGAAAAAAATTAAAATAAATAAAATAAAGTCATAATATTTTTGTTTTTTAGCAAACAAAGTGGATTTCTAGAACCGATTTTTTATTGTTTATTTTAGAAAATCATTTGTTTGTTTTTATATTATTTTGAAAAAAGGTCTTGGACTTTTTTTGGGCTAGATAAAAATGGGTGTTCACAGCTGTCCATCTTTACTTGTTACTTACCTCATGGAGAGCAAACTGAGGTTTGAGAGGTATCATTGTAAGTAATTAGTAAAGAAATGAACACTATTTTGTCAAGGCTCTAAAAAACCATTGAGAAAGTACTGAATTTTGATGATGCAGATCGAGGCTCTCGTAGTGGAGTAGGGATTTCTTGAACCAGTTCCCACACTTACTTTGATGGACTAGGGATTTGTTGAGGTAGTTCTCGCACTTGCCGTTCGGGACTCGATATTGGTTGTGGCATTTCCTGCGCTTGTCGTGATGGACTAGAAATATGTTGAGGTAGTTCCTGTGCTTGCCTCGATGGACTAGAGATTTGTTGAGGCATTTCCAGCGCTTGTCATGATGGACTAGGGATTTGTTGAGGAAGTTCCAACGCTTGTCGTGATGGACTAGGGATTTGTTGAGGCAGTTCCCGCGCTTCCCGTGATGGACCAGTGATATGTTGAGGTAGTTCATGCGCTTCTCATAATAGACCAGGGATTCGTTGAGGCAGCTCTTGCGTTTGCTATGATGGACGAGAGATTTTTTGAGGTAGTTCCTGCGCTTGTCATGATGGACCAGAGATTTATTGAGGCAGTTCCCGCGCTTGCAGTGATAGACCAGTGATTTATTTAGGCAGTTCTCGCGCTTGTCGTGATGGACTAGGGATTTGTTGAGGCAGTTCTGATGCTTGTCATAATGAACCAGTGATTTGTTGAGGCAGTTCCCGCACTTGCCATGATGGACCAGAGATTTGTTGAGGCAGTTCCCACACTTGCCGTGATGAAGGTTTTGGTGATGCTATAAAAGTCACTTGTAAATGGGATGGTCCTACACTGATTGTTCATGCAGACATGATGTAGAAATACATGTTTGAATGTATGGTTATATTTAATGAATGATTGTATGCAATGTTTTGTTTATTTGTGCTTATTGGAAGAACAATGTAGAGATGCATGGTTATATGCAATGAAATGTTTTGTCTGTTTGTTTGTGATAATTGGAAGAACAATATAGAGATGCATGTTTGAATGCATGGCTATATGCAATGAAATATTTTGTTTGTTTGTTTGAATGTAATGGAATGAGGAGTAAGACTCATGCACTAATGTTCTAGTGTATCACTTATGGTTTATTTTTTATTTTGTGGATGCAACTCATCAACTTTTTTAGACTCGACTAAAATGACCCTTGTTGATTGGTACTATAGTTTTTCACCCATCCAAATTTGCCTCAGTTTACCTGAAGACGCCTTTCTCTTAAGGTGATCCATAAAATTGCTCTAGTATAATGTTGAAGATAATGAATAAACCCATCTATTTTGCCCAGTGTAGGCTTGCATAGAATTTCTCTCAAAAGTGTTGATGTTTTCTGTAAGAAAAAGTGCCTCAGTGTAATGTTATGAACTTTTGTCTTCACCTAGGAGGCTACAACTTAGATCATCCAAAAAGCGGCCCCAGTTTGAGTGATTGAGAATGTGTAATAGTAAGTTTTTACCTTGAGGGTGTTCATTTAATTTTCCCTAATTTTTACCTAGAATACCTTATGTAGACATCTGCCGGTAATTCTCTCATTTTATTATGATCTCAAGTCACCTTTGCAGGTTTTCGACTTAGGATCACTCTCTTTTTCCTAGGTTTCCCATGTGGGTTTTCAACAGAGCATTTTTTTTGCTTTTTTATTTTGTTTTCCTTTTTTATTTTTGTGAACACCCACGATGTGGCGACTTGAATTGATAGGAAGCAGAAGGCATGTATGGTGGTTGTTGAAGGTGACCTGGAAGATGATAACTTAAGATAATTCTCCTTATTTGAGGGATTTTGACTTCTTGTGATCGAATCAATTTCGAGTCATGAGAATTCACTTCACTATTGCCCCAATTTTGGGCTTTTATAAATTTTCACAAGAAAATGAGATCAACTCAAAAATTGCCCCAATTTGGGCTTCTTGTGACTTCCCACTAGAAAATGTGATCAAACCACAAACTAACCCAGTGTGAGATAATCTGAGCCATCCTTCTATTCAATTTGATTTGGTAGATTTGGACCAGAAGGCAATAGACTAGAAATCATCTCAAAATTTCCCCATTTTGGGAGACTTCCACTTTCCTTTCATACTCCTTGTTTCATGCATAAATATTTAAAAAGAAATACTAGAAAAAACAATGATCATGCAAACTTTGGTAAGTGTTTGGGCTATGAGTCGTGATGTGGTAGTGATGATAAAATTTTATTTGGGTTTGGCTTGGGTAGATGTGGTGGTGGTGATGATAGAAGTTAATTTGTGTTTAGGCTATGAGTAGTGATGATGTGATGATAATGGTGAGAAAATGAATTTTAACTTGTGCATTAAAGATGGAATATTTTATCAAAAAAATATTACTTTATTGGTGTCAACGTTTTTTTTGTTTTGATGCACATCTTAGGCAAATAAGTCATCGACAATGTCTTTTTAAGATTGTATTTTGGTTTGACTAAGGGTTTTCAAGAAAAGGATATAAGGCTCAAAATTATATTTTTCTCATACCCACCTTTCACATTTTATTATTTATCCTATTTTCAACAGTTTTCAAACATGACATTTAACAATTAAAATAATTTTCCAAGTTATGATAAGAATGGCCAAAGATTAAGACGATAATTTTTCATGAAGTGTTCATTTTATGGTTATTCATATTGCACTTTACTTTGCCCTAACTTTTGTCTGAGATATTAATGGAGGATTCTCTACGGGCTTTTGGTTTTTTTTTTCTTTTGATGCTTTTATTTTTTGCACTTTAAGTAAGGAACACTCTTTGTATTCTCTTATCTTTCGGTCACATGAGTGTTGTGAAATAATATATTTTTTCTTTGATAGTTCAATATCGAGGAAAACGGTTGAGAAAGCTACCCTCCTCGGGTTATTGGCATATTTAGGGTTGTTCAGAAATAATCTCATTCCATAATGTCTAGGCTCAAATGGAGTGTCTAGGGATATCTCCTTAGTGTTTAGGAATTACAAAAAATACCTTGTGTCGTCGAAAAGATCTACCTAAAGATGTACATCATTTTGGGTTCCACATTTGCATCATCCCCCATTTTGTTATTTTGACTCGAATATCTCATATTAACATGTATATTAATTTCATTTGGGTTTATTCTGTTGTGTATTTGGATAAATATAGTTAGTAGGGTTAATATGGTTGGTAGGGTGAGGTATGAGATGGTGAAACTGCATGATCAATGCATTAGTATATGTTCGTTAAAAGATATGCATTAGAATATAAATCTTTACTAAGAAAACATGAGTGAGTGTATGAGTGGTTTGACCTTGACCGGGGTCCTCAAATGAGAAGATTTTTCAAATCGGTCTCCAATTTAGCTGGAATTGGAGACAATGCACTATTGAGTGTAGCTCATGTGGTCTAATCACAAAATGAGAATTATTCATATTTATTGATTTTCTTCATCTTCAATCATGATTGGTTTCAGTCGAGTTCAGCAATAATGTTCTCAATATCAATCTTCAAATGATGAGTGTCCTTAGCAATAAGATCATGAAATGCATGCATAAAAATGATTTTTGATTGAAGCGTGATATGTATGAAGTGGATATTTTTAAATTTTTTATCATGTTACATGAATTAAAATGCAACATATATCACGAAATGATGCATGGAATGCAAATATGCGAATTTTGAGGTCATACTATATATTATTTATATGAAGATGCATTTTGGGATGTATAAATGATATGAAACTGATTTTTTGAAGCATACGATGCATGTGGTTTTATTTTTTAGTGCATGAGACTCTTAGAAAATGCATTTTTTGATGTATATGACTTTGAATGCATTAAGGCTATGAGAATATGTATGAAATGTTTTATTTTTTCTTTTTCTGAGATGAGAATGTTTATGGCAACGAATGAATGATATAGTGACATATGAGATTAAAATATACGATGTAATAATGTTTGAATGATTTTTTATGGATATATGAATAAGTAGGTGCATGTATGAATGATATGTTTATTTTCTTTTTAAGGTGCATGTATATGAGTGAATGAATGCATAATGATTTTTTAATCCATGAATGAATGCATAAGTCAATAAATGATTTTTTTATAAATGCATGAATGAATACATAATTGAATGAATGAATGAATTCTTATTTTTTTTTAAAGCGTGAGAGAACTGATAACAATATTTTTTTCTTTTTTAATGCATAAATTAATATATGGGTAATGTACTTTTTTTATGATTTGTATAAAGGCATAATTCCATGATTTTTTTTCCATTTTGAATGCATAAATGAGTAATGTAGGAATAAATGTTTGCATGATTTATATGCATGAATGAATAAATTTTTGAATTATATATTTTTCTATTTCTATGCATGCATGTATTTTTTGAATGATATGTTTTTTAGTTAATGTATACATGGATGAAATATCTGCAAATACAAAATGCATACCCTTTAGGATAATGTACCCTATTATTGGGTGGTTTAGTCATCATCAAGATTAAACATGTATTTATATTTTTTAAATATAATTTTTTGATCGTTCAGGCTCACCTAGGGAAAAGATGAATTACTCTATTTATTTTTTTAGTGATGATCCCTTTTTTGGGAATAGGAGTTCCCCTCAAGGGTGACTATGTAAGTACAAAGTGTCTAATGTTGCAAGATGAGATCTCACACCATTAGGTCTTTAAGTGACATTTGTTTTTTATTTTATTTTGGAGGACAAGAGTCCCAACTTGTGCATGATATTTTATGGTATGGTATAATAAGTTTCCCAATGTTCATAATTGGTATACCTATAAGGGTTTTTGGAATATATAAGGAACATCATCCTAGTGTAGAGTTCTAAGGTATAGTGGATGCATTAACAAACTCTAGACTCCTTATAAGGTGCTCATATTGCAACTCTAAAAAAGAAGTGAAACCCAAATATTATGAGGTTAAAAACAAGAGCACAACTCGAGCGGCTAATTCACAATACTTGGTAACAATATGAGTGGTTCATATCACCAACGCTAGAAATGACTCAGGTCATGACCAACGATGCTAGTGTCCCTACTATCCAAATAATATATCACTAATAGTCAAGTATAAGGCATATGTGTGTGCCAAAACTTGTGTGTACTATACATTTTTGGAAACATACCCTCAAATAACAACATATCATAAGTTATAAAAAACTATATACAATTTTTAATAACAATAAACAATTATTGTTTGTTATTTTTTGTTGCAAGAAATTTAAATAATCAAATTATTAAAAGTATAATTAGCCATATAGTTTAGTGATTATGAGTTGGACTCTTTTAAAAGAATCCACAATGGAGTCTCCAGTTGTCACACCCGATTTTCGGCTGCACGACTTTATTAGAGTCTCTACTACATTTTATGGTAAAAAACGTAGAATTTTTTTAGCCCAATTACGTTGGGCTTTAGATTTTTGATATTCAGGTTCGGGAATCAGTAATGGAGTAGGGAAAATATTAGCACCTTATCCGCCCGTTTTAAATGGAACCCCACACTAAATTATATGGCTTATTTTATACTTTAAAATTATTTGGTCATTTAATTTAATTATAAAAAAGGACAAATTTTAATTATTTTTATTATTGTGTCTGACAATGTAACTTTGCTCCTACGTATCTCTATTTAGAAAGGGAATCAAAGATACGCTGTTCTTAGTTGGAATATGATTGTTGGTTGAGTGTTTTAATTAAGGAAGGAAGTTGTGTAGTGCAGTCGTGTGAAGGATGAATTGAGAAAAATAAGCCCTCAGATGTGACTTTTCCTTAATCCATGACGTGGTTGACAAATTTTATTTTTTTTGTGAAAATATTTATTTTGGGTATTTATTTATGAAAAATGGTTGTTAATTATTAATTTAATTAAAAAAATGTATTTTTTGTTATTTTAGGAATTAATCGAGCGAACAGAAACGACGTAGAGTGACTGTTCGAAGATGATTTGAGGACAAGAAGTGTTTCCGATACTCTCCTTCATCTTTGATTAATCCTCAAATATTTATTTCATTAAATGATGTTATGATGTGTAGACAAATATTTCAACATAAGTTGCTATTAGACAACAAACCATAACTAATTAAAATTGATATCTTTGTAATATTATATTTGTTGATATTAATTGGTTTGTTCTTCTTACTGTTTGTTTTTTAATTTGTTGCCAAAAAAAAGTCTTTCCTTTTATTGCTATTATTTTGGTTTACTAGATCTTAGGTTCCAAAATATTATTATTATGCTCCCATTCTTATAGTTACAAATGTTGGTGATGTTCAATTAGATAGTAAATAGTAAAAAATTGCATACCTATTAAGGGAGGTGGAGACCAAAATATAGAGGGGAAGATAGAATTAAATGAGAATAGCAAAATGAATTAATGTTGGTCAGGAGCCATGATACGGTGCGATGAGTGCAGGAATATGCGGCCACATGTCAAATTCAGACTGGCTGTAGAAGTTGTAGATCCGCTAGTGATTGACTAGACATAAGGGGTGCACGATTTAACTATGTAATCGGATGCAGGTAGTTCGACTCTCCTACACTAGGTAGGGATTTAGTGCTATGACACATACATGCACCATCCTGTGTTTCGTCGCACGATTGGCTGACACCGAGAGTCAACATAAACACTGACTGAGACTCCATATGAACATCTCTGATTTGCAGAAATTGAGTAACATGAGATTCTGCCGTGTGCTCACCCACACCAGATAATCTCACTCAATCTCTCTTTGCACAATGTTTCTTCTTTTGATTATTTTTCTCTCTATTTTTGCCTTTTTCTGGAATGCTTTTTCAGGATTTTTTCTTTGTCTTTTTTGGGATGCATCATTAGTGACCGTAGACCCTATATTTATAGTAAACAATACACCACTCATCTCCTAAAACCTAGTTAACAACTTAATCTAAAATTCAATTTCACCATCTTTTAAGGGATATCAATCCCCATTTTTAAAATATGGTTATTTGACAATTCTTTATTATTTTATTTTTACTTGAAAAGAACAGGAGTTTCTAAATGATATTTCAAGTATTTTTAATTTAATTATTTTATTAAATTCGAAAATAATTATAAAAAAATCTATAAAAATAATTTTATTTATTTTTATAAATTTAATATCATAATTTAGAAATAATTAAAATAAATAAAATAAAGTCACTTGATTATTTTTGTTTTTTCTAGGAAAAAATGTATGGGTTTCTAGAACCAATTTTTGTCATATTATCTTAGAAAATCATTTGTTTATTTTTTTCATTATTTTGAAAATAGGTTTTGGGCATTTTTTGGGTTGGAAAAAAATAGGTATTCACAATTAATGACACATTTGTAAGTTAGTGATAATATGGCATGATATGTCCTTTGGTTTTAGTTTAGCATTACTGATTAAAAAGGCACGGTAGCTCGGTAGATCCTTTAATTTAGTTTCCACACTTGAATCTTATTTGCTCGATACTTAGTAATTAAAGCCATACACGTGGGCTTACATGAAAAGTAGAGATTTTGAAATTACTATAATTTACTAACGTATGTTTTATGTTATGTTATTCAATCATATACTTAGTATCTTTTTTCTATCAACTTGTGAATGAATTCAGAAGCAAGGAGGAGAGGACCCTAGAAGTAGAAGAAGAACGCACCAATCAAGGCCAAGACTCCAACGCCCCTGAACACTAGTAAGTCCTAACTAACTTCAGTATGTTATTTTTTCTTTCCACTCTCACTTTCTTCATATCTTATATAGCTATATGCATGATGTTATTAACCTCATCTGGAATCAATGACTATTAAGCTTTATTCATATATGTTGTAATCATTTTGTCTACGTTGCCTTAGGGATGGCAAAAAACCCGACCCGTGGGTACCCATGAAAATATCCGCAACGGGTACCCGCAATAATAGCTTATGGGCGGGAGCGGGTTTTGTGATACCCATCCCGCAGGTACTCGCAAATTTATATATTTAGTTTTTAGTTAAATTTTTATATATATTTATTATTAACAATTATTTTTACATATTAATTATTACAAATTATATAAATATATAATTAAAATTAAAAATTCATTGGATACCCATAAATACCCACTACCCACATGGGTACCCACAAATATTGCGGATTTGGGCATGGGAAAGCACTACCCGGGCCTGCCCGCGGCCATTGCCATCTCTATGCTGCCCCCATTGTTTATCTTTTGATATTAATAATAATATCTAGAAATAAATTGTTTGGATAGAAAAACTTATTCTTGGGCTTTGGGCATATATGCATGAAAGAATAGAGGAGAGTCCTATGTTATTTATTTATTTTTTCGAGTGAATTTTTCTTGGTAGTTTCTATCATGACACATTCGGTCAATGATGTAAAAACTATACCGTATCGGTCGATTCAAATAAAAATTGGTGAATTGGTCCCCTAACCAGTACGGTACAGATGTTGAACCGGCTAAGTATCAAAACCGGTGAACCGGTTGGTATTTCACTAAACTGACCGGTTTATACACATATTTTTTTTTTGAAAAAAAAACTTAAAAACTTAGAAACCCATTACAAGATGACCCATCTTTCCAACTCTTCTTCAACACTTCGAGACACATGCTTCCAATGCATACTTAGATTACACATTTTGGTTCCTAACATTCGTGTGTAATCTCAGTAATGTTTGTTTAATCTTTGAGTACTGTCTGAAGATGGGATTTGGTGCAAAAATATAATAGCGATATGAGACAACTTTGACTCATTGGTGTTAAATGATAAAACTCCAAATTCATTTGTTTTGTAGAGTGAGTTGTGAACTTGTATCATTTATTTATATTTTGCGGTTGTTAAGTGATACTTTTGGATTGATATATGTTTTGTAATTTAGACTTTGAATTTGTTAAAGACTTAAAGTTGTTTGTTTATGTGAATTTTGAGTAGATTATGAATATGAATTATAAATTTGAGTATCTACCTATTTGAAATTTTTTTGTTATAGGTTTATATATATAAATATAAATAGGTATGTCCGGTTTAACCGACATAACCACTGCACCACTATACCAATACCCTGACTGGTTTGCTAACCGGTACGGTTTTAACAATACTGATTCAGCTATCTTAGTTGCTCTATGGTATGTAATTAATTATATATACGAAGCGAATCATATTAGAACAATATGTTATTACGAGAAATAAAAACAATTAATATAAATTATTGCATCTAACTTATTTATTTTCGTCTACAATGCCTTGGCAGAAATTTAAGACACCAATTCTTATATATCATATAAAAGTTGAATCCACATTGAAGAGTTAAATAAATTTCCGCAATTTGTAAAGAGATCTGTTAATTTTTTATTCAAATATTTTTTGCTATATATTCACTGAGATTTGTTAATATTTTTCTTTCTTCCAATGATAGTTTCTATACTTCATAACACATTTGATTCTCGTATGTGGCTGGGCAAATCTGAGATCTTGTTCTCACCACCCACCCTTCATATAATGCTAGTTGGTCCGTAAAACTATATTTATTAGGGGCACGAAACAAGACATGGATATAATATAAAAGATGAGTATATGGTAAATTTAATATATATAGACATGACAAAACTAGAATAATGAAGATATCAAATTAGTATGATATCAAGAAAAGCATAAAAATACAAAAAAATTGAAAGGGAGAAACAAAAGCGCATTTGAAGTTTTTATAGTAAGCAATAAGCAGTTAGTAATTTTCTTGGCAGTTTCCTTTGCCTAGTTGGCCACCTTTTTGAAGCTTATATAACTGAAACTATTTTCATTTGGTTAATCTTCTTCCACTTTCTGCAACTCCCGTCAAGACAATTCCTTATGTAAGTCCACGCTCAATAATCTCAGTTCCTCCATTATGATCCTTAATTTAAGTGAAGTCATTAATGTTGTGGCTATTTAATTTATTGTCAGCTGTGTTAACCCGCAAAATTTTCAACATGCTCCTCGAGTCTGAGAATTGTACTTTAGACTTACATAAGGTTGTTGAGATATTAAAGGTATAGAAATTGAGTTTCACTGTGTTTTGAGCTTTCGGCATTGCATGCATTGAGATTTTCCTATGTCCATATTTCTGAAAACTTTCCTACAAATATTAATTTGGGTAGTCTAATTCAAAAAGAATTTCTGAGATTGCTCTTGTCCTATAAGGAGTAGGAATCATAGAAAAATTTTCAAAGAACTATATAATGTTGAATAAATTCTCTCAAAACCTGTGTTAGCTTGTTGTTTCATTATGATATACATACATTTGACATGGATACATAATGGACCTGATAAACATGAAACATTAACGATTTGGGCAGCACCTTCTTCTGCAACGCGAATCTAACAGACAAAAGGTTTTGGATTTTCTTGGAAGCTTCGTTTTTAGCTCATCTTTATACAGTTTTTTGGTGCACAACTTTGCCAACTATTTGGTTTTTCATTACATGCTAAAATTGAAGGTCTATATTCTACCGAACGTGAACTTGATGACTTCATAAGGTTTTCAATTAATATTGTTTTTGAAAAATACTCTGATGCTTGTTATATGAGTGCATTGTTTGTTTTATTTATAACAAATGTCAATTTTCAGTAGAAAAGCGGATGACATTAGATACTTGAAGCAAAGCCAACACGCTTGAAGGTACATAACTATGAGATTTTTCTTATATATTTGAGTTGCAATTTCTTATTTTTATTGTATAACTCATATTCATCGAGTTTGTTCCATCTTTAGGACTAGGAGTAGGATTAGCATTAGGATTAGGAGTATGATTATGATTAGGATTAGGATACATAATGGGCATGATAAACAGGAAAAATGAACGATCCAGGCAATAGCTTGTTCTCCAACAGGAATATAAGAGACAAAAGGTTTTGGATTTTCTTGAAAGCTTCAGCTTTTAGCTCATCTTTATGTTGTTTTTTGGTGCCAGCTATTTGATTCTTCATTACAGGAAAAAAATGAAGGTCTATATTCTATGGAATGTGAACTTCAAGACGACATAAAGTATTCAATTAATATTGTTTTTGAAAAATACTATGATGCTTGATATATGTGTGATTTGTTTGTTTTTTATAACAACTATTAATTTTCTATAGATGGGCAAATGACATTAGATACTTGGAGTAAAGCCAACACGCTTGGAGGTACATTATACTATGAGACTTTTCCTATTTAATTGAATTCCAATTTCTCAATTTGTTAGGACTGGTTATTATTATGATTACGATTAGGATTAGGATTATGGTTAGGGTTAGGGTTAGAGTCAGGGTTAGGGTCAGGATTAGGATTAGGATTGTAATTGTGTCTGTGCTTGTGCTGATGATTGTGTATGTGCTTGTACATGTGATTAGGATTATTACGATTAGGATTAGAATTAAGATTAGGATTAGGAATACGGTTATGATTAGGGTTCGAATTTGGATTAGGATACATAATGGGCCTGACCAATAAGAAAAATGAACGGCCCGGGCAACAACGTCTTCTGCAAGAGCAATCTAGCAGACAAAAGGTTTTGGATTTTCTTTAAAGCTTCAACGTTTAGCTCATCTTTCTGTTGTTTTTTGGTGCACAACTTTGACAACTATTTGGTTCTTCATTACAGGCTGAAGTTGAAGGTATTCTATGGAACTTGAATTAGGCGACTACATAAGGTATTCAATCTATATTGTTTTTTGAAAAATACTTTGATGCTCAATATATGTCTACTTTGTTTGGTTTTTTTATAACAACTATAAATTTTCAGTTGATAGGCAGACATTAGATAATTGGAGCAAAGCCAGCACGCTGGAAGGTACATAATACTATGAGACTTTTCCTATTTAATTGAGTAGTAATTTCTTACTTTTGTTTTGTATAAGATCCATATTTTACTAGAGTGAGTCGTAGTTTTGAACTCTATCTCCAGCATAAAATCACACACAACCTTTTCAAAGGTGTATTCTGTGAAATTTGCGTGTTAAAGGTTATACACGTCTATCCCATTATAGTGAACGCTCTAGAAATTTATGCCCCTAAATTTCATATAAAACGGTCCTCACTTGCACATTCACACAGGTGAGTCTATCATGAGTATTCTTGTAGTCTAGTGATGTGAACCAAGAGGGACAACCTATGATTTGTGGATGATAATCATACAAGTAGGAGAGCCATTTGGACTTCACATTCTTGGAAGGAAATTATGATATTTTTTAGTTATTATTTTAATAAATTGAGATTTTATTCTCACAGTAGTCATAGGATTTATTTTAGTCTTAGGAGTTGTTTTAATTATTATCTTAAGTATTTTATTTGGTTTCATTAAAATCATGTAATATGAGGGTTGGAAGTATATTTTATTTCCTTGTAACATGATCTAATAGTGGTCAAGGAATTAGGTAACAGGAGAGCACGTGGAAACATCATAGTAATTGAGCAAGGAGCTAGAAATAGAAAGCCAAGTGTAATTGGTGTGGAGGAAGACAAAATAAGGCAAGTTTCTATCATCCAATCAGCCTAGAAATAAATGAAGGATTTGAATGGATGACTATTACAAATTATGACCTTATTGGGATCAAGAGGCTTTAAGAGAATGGATGCCCATAGATGCATTCCTTATTGGAATGGCGTGTGAATTAAAGTAAGAGGCAATTTCAAAACCTTGACTTATGACATCAATTCAGATTGAAAGGGAATTATAGGAGTAAGTACCTTCCTTGTTTAACTTACACATGTGTTGGACGTGTAATTCAAGGCCTTCAAAACAAGAATCATTCCAGAAAGGAAACTAATCAAGTCTCATTCACATCATTTAAGGCTCATCCGAGAAAGGCAAGTAATAAAACCTTTTTCATTCAAAAGAGGCGTGTGAATCCTTAAGCATCCATTCAAATTTGCAAATATCCAAAGTCAATCAACTACTCCAATTTGAGTTCAAAAACATGAAGATCCAAGCACTTATGAACTTTCCTTTTCAAGCATTTTCCTTGAGGAATTCGTCCACAACAACTCTGCCTAGCAAGACACATTCAATTTGCCCAAAACAAATAAACACATGGCTGAAAACTTCAAGGAATTTGGCCAACTCAAGTGCCAAAATAACTCAGCCATTAAACTCATTTAATTACATGTTTTAATTAAGATTTCAAATTTCAAATTAGGTCTAGTCAATTCAGAATTTCCCTATTTATGTATTCCTTTTCAGGATGAATGAATTTAGACTAATTTGGATAAAAATTGTGTCTTTTAGTTGAGAGGATTCTACTAATAACCAAGGTTGGCCGTGACAACCATTATAGTTCTTATCAAACTAGGACATCACTTGGCTTATCAAGTATTGCATACTTGTGGTGCCTCACCTTTCATTCTTTTCCACATTCAAAGTGCCTCACACACAAATCAAATAATTTCCCTCACAATCCATTCCAACCGTGACCATATCTTCCATAAATAATACTTAACATCATCAACATCATACAATTTTCGTCCATAAACATTTCAGCCCAAAATACTTCCCTAACATACATATACCCCTTCTTCTCACCTAGTAATTTTTATACCAAGGATTACACTTGCCTCTCCAAGGTCTTTCATATCAAAGTTGTTATACAACAATAATTTCACATTTTTCACAACATGAATGTTGGAATCAAATATGAGTAGGTCATATAAATAGAGACATATGATAGTGAAAATGTCATTTTATGAATTGTAATAAATGCATTTGTCACTTTCATTCATCTTAAACTCCTTCAAGACAATTAAGTTGTCAAACTTTTCATACTACTGTATAGCTGGTTGCTTAAGACTATACATTGACTTGCCTAACTTGCAAACCTTGTTTTCTTGCCCATGTATTACAAAACCTTCATGTTGTTCCATATAGATTTCTTCTTCCAAATCACCATTTAAAAAAGTGGTCTTAACATCCATTTCATGTACTACTAAATCATGTATCACAACAAGCGATATTAGTACTCTAATAGATGTTATTCTAGTCACAGGTAAAAAAGTGTCACAGAAATCTATATTCTCCATTTGCCTGAAACCCTTGGCTACAAGGCGAGCCTTGTATTTATCCATTGTGTCATCGGGTTTCAGTTTCTTTTTCAATACTCACTTACAACCCATAGGTTTGCAACTAGGAGGCAAGTCGGCTAAATGTTAGGTTTTGTTAGACTCTAGAGATTTCATGTCATCATTTATGGCCTCATGCCACAAATCACCATCCAAAGAAGTCAAAGCTTCTTGGAGAGTTGATGGATCCTCCTCCAATATATAGACCATATAATTAGGTTCATACTCTCTAGCAGTTCTTGCTCTCTTACTTCTTCTAGGTTCTATTTCCAACCCTTATTTTTTTTATCATCACCTCTAATCACAAGTATGTGACTAGTTGATGTGCCCCCACTATTTCTCAATTTAAAAGATAATTTCTTTTTCATTGACGTCAACATCGTTAGACTCAATGATAATTTTTGCGTTAAGGCCTTAAAACCTATACACCTTGTTGTTTACAACACATTCATAGACTCTACTTGTGAGTTTAACTCTCTAGGGGCATACCCTTGGAAATATTTTCATGAGAAATTCTTTGTATCTCATGAGACTGAGACTCTACGGATTAATCATCAGTCATGTGATACTTGAGGTCAGAGGCAGATCTCTTTAGGGACAGGTGGGGGCAACTGCCCCCCTAAATTTAAAAAAAAAATTAATATTCTTTTTGGTAAATTGTTTTAATATATTTACTTTACATAAATTATTAAAATATTTATTTTACTCTATGAGTATTTAAATTAAAACCCAATTTATCAATTTGGACAACACATTATTCACAAATAATTCGATTATTCTATTTACGTTGTAATACAAAATCATACAATATTGTAGGCATGTAGCAATTGTAAAATCATGGTATTCATATAGCCTAGGTACTCCACTCCAATTGACATAGGTGATTCTATCAAGAGTATTCATGTAGCCTAGGTACTCCACTCCAATTGGAGTAAAGATCTCATTAAGAGTTTAACTCATCCTTACATATGATGCAGAATCATGGTTCTCATAATTTTATAGCATGTTCATTCTCATATCACTTCACATCTTGTTATTACCCATTGAACCTATTTCTTGGGATCTCAATTTCTATTTCTTGGGATCTCCAGTCAGTTAGAATTATTATGGACTTTCTCTAGCTAGTCCTTTCGTCAAAGGATCTGCTAAGTTTTTCCTAGTGCGGACATGATCCACTCTAATAGCTCCTATAGAGAGCAACTCTCTAATGGTTAATGCTTATGATGAATTTGTCGTTTATTACCGTTATAAAAGTAGTTCTCAATTTTTGCAATAGCCGCAGTACTATCACAATGGATCAACGCAACTGGAATCAGTTTTTCCCATATGGGAATCTCTGCAAGCAAGCTTCGCATCTAACTTGCTTCTTGACTTGTTGTTGCTATTGTTATCATCTCACTTTCCATAGTGGATTGAGAAAAAATAGTATGTTTCTTAGACTTCCAAGAAAGAGCCCCGCCAACTATGCTAAATATATACCTGATCGAGGCCGTGCCCGATACAAATAATATAACAATTAAAAACTGTAGTACTAGGAAGTGACTCCTAGGTCGTTTTCCAAGGATTATCTTTCAAATAAAGTTTCAAACACCTTATACTCACACACACAAAGGGGTTTTTCTTGTTGGATAGTATGAATATAAATCAAATTCAGAAACAGTAGTTAAGCAATATAATAAAACGGCTAAATCCCTTTGGTTCGTTTGTTCACAACTCAATCCTCGGTTTCAAAAGATTATTTTATATTCCAACCATTAACTTCCAAATTGGTTGAGAACCAATTAACTAAGTGGTAATCAATTCATAGTTCCAAAACCTAAGCCTCTAACTAAGCGAAACCAGCATAAGAGAGTAAATTCACACGAACTAAGCATTCATGCACTAGAGAGTAAATCAACCAAGCGAAGATAAACTCATAAACCAGTTTCTAAGATAGAAGAAATCAACAATAAAGAAACCGAAAATGCATTAATAACAAAACCTCAAGAGTTGTGATACCTTACCAAAGGAATTTAGTCTACAAGTTTAGCCTTCCATTCGGTGGAAGATACAAACCGAAAATGAAAAAGATGAATGAAAACTGAAAATGAAGAAGATGTGAAACCCTAGCAGAGCAAAAGAGGGGAAAACGAAATTCTGAAAATGAGTGAATGTAGAGAGTGAGAGTGGAATTCGGGTTCCCTCTTTAACAAAGAGTAAAACCGAAAATGGGCCCTAAACAATGAGCCCAAAACTAAAACCGAATTTACAAATAAAAACTCCCAAAATAAAAATACAATTTTCACTTCAATAAATATCCTCCACTTCTATAATGCCCAAAATGCCATTGGTGCCAAATATGATTTGAAAATGATAATAGATTTAATCAGGCTAAATAATCCCAAATTAACTCATTTTAGGAATATTAGTCCAATAAAGTCTAAAACACTAAACCATGTGAAACAAAATGCATTAGGCACCAAGAATAATCAATCATGCCAAATTAAGGTTATGAATAGTGTATAATATATTGTTCATCAAATACCCCCACACTTAATATTTTGCACTCCTGGGCAAAATCAAGAAATAAGGCTATGCTAACCGATATGCACCAAAGTGAGTTATGCAAGAAGATCACAAAAACTAGAAAATGAAACACCTAAGAAAGTCACATACTTCACAATGAAATCTAGGAAATGCAATGAAATGGGCAAAATCAAACACACAAGAGTAAAAGAATCAAATCAAGATATCCATGAACATCATCCAATGAATTCAAGTATGCCACGAAACCAATCAAACCAAGAGGCGAGTCACAACAATGATAGAACCTCACAAGATATGCTCTCTAAAGTGTTTACACTCATATGACTTAGGTTGCAAGTGTTTACACTCAAAATACTTCATGAAAACAAACACAACCATAGGCTTGACAAACCTCTAACATCAACATCATAAGCACATGCACATAAAGATCAAAAGGACTTTTTAAGCACATGCCTAGATCACTTCAATATGTGCATGCGAATGTCAAGTATGATCAAGAAACAAGTCAAGTTCTAGAGTACATGTAATCAAGAGTGCAATCACACATGAAAGAATATTAGATGACATACAACAATCCATCCACAATTAAGGCTCAAATTCTCACAAGGGACAAGTCTATCACAATTGTTTCAACCTTTTAATTCTCAAAAGCAACTTGACATACAGAAATGCATGGATTCACACCACAAGATATCAAGACTTAAGTGAATGAAAGTATGAGAGAAAATGTCCAAACCTAAGCTAAACCTAAACCCACTTATCCAAACTTTCAAGTCTTTGTTGAAAAAAACTTGTTGGTTATTTAAGGAGAGAAAATTGTCCTACAAAAGTCTCACACACTTGCAGTGGTATGCAACACTATTTATGGTTCACGTAATTAGATTTCCATCTAACTAGTCCTATCAATAGACATATTTTGGTGGGTTGAGATCCCCTTCATTTGATTGGTTCAAATGTAACAAGGATGAATTTGTTAGGAAGACAACTAACATGGCGGGTTGCGGTATAAATGACTCAGGAAAGTAGATGTTTGGTTTTTCCAATAACTTGGGAGCTTCTAATTAATGTCTTATGGGCTGATCTTTGGGACATTTATCCCGCTCTTACTCTAGCATGGAGTAAAGGTTTGGCGAAAGTAATTTCTGATAGTGATTACCAAGTGATTGTCAACTTGGTTAATAATGGTTGTAACCATCTTCATCCATGTACTTCTTCGGTGAAAGTGGTTGGAGTCGGAAAGAGATTGAACAACTTGATGCGTTCATATTCAAACATAAGCAAATTAGGTAGCAAATTTTATGGCAAATATGTCTCCTTATCTAGAAGTGGGTATACATTTGATGGATCTTCCCCCAACTCTGTGTAGGGATATTCTCTTATTTGATTGTACAATAATGTATTTACTAGAATTGTTTTAGCCTAACTTCCTCGAGTTTCTTCCTTTCCTAATAACAATTTGTTTAAATAAAATGAAGTGTAGGTTGTGAAACCATTTAATAAATTTGTGAAGGTGTTGTAAATATTTTCAATGTATTAACTTAAATTATACTAAAGAAATATTATGAAAGTCATCTTAAAAACATTATTGAGTCTAAAATGGTGTCTACAACTTTTTTACGTAACCAAATTTAATCCCTAAAAAATATCAAATTTATCCTTTGAAAATAATAATGTTTATTGAATAATTTAATCCTGTAAAATTGAAACCATGAAATGATACCCAAAATTTTGTAATAAAAGATCTGTAGTTTTTTTACTCATTCAATTTGGTAGAGATTAAATTGCACCGGGAAATAAATTGAAGGATAAAATGTTCTCATCAATTATATGAAATTAGGTTTTCACCCTATTCTGTTGTATTAGGCTCTAAACATTGCATGGAAACACGTTTTAGCAAAGATAATAAAGTGTAGGAATGACAATGGGTAATATATGTAACGGGGTGGGTTCGGATTTATGTTTTTAGATCCGTGAGTAGTCGGGGCTGAAGATTTTGAAAAGCGCTAGTGAATGAGCCTGATTCTAGATAATGAGGTATCGAGACCCACAATTCCTAAATTTATATATATACACATAATTGTAATGTTATGTTGTTAAGTAATGATGTTTGTTTGTTAGTTAATAATTATAATGTTATGTTGATGAAGAGATCTTAGACATTTGATATGCTTTATTGTCTTATATTAATTATGTTCCTTTTAATAAAAAATAAATTTAAGTGGCAATTTAAAGTTATGTACTTATACTTTAATTATGGTTTTTAATTGTTATTATTATTTTCTTCTTCTTTTGATTGTCTAAAATAACATAATTATAGGAAACACCTGCACACATATATAAGTTATTTACAATTTTTTAAATATTTTCAAATTTTATTACTATCTGTGAATCTAAGGGGTACCAATGACTCACGGGTAGCAGAGTCGTAGATACTTGCACGAGTCCGGTAGAGGTGTCAAAATGGGTAGACCCGGTCAGAACAGCCCACGAAAGCCCAAAATTTTACAGGGTTTGTGTACCATATTATGTACTTTTTATTCAATCTGAACTTTTGAACCCACACCATATGAACTATATAAAACCAGGCTCGGGCAAGGTTTACCCGGACGGGTTCGGGCTACCCGTTGTTCCTTATTTTACTTTTACCTTTTCAGGACCTTTGACTTGGTTCACCATCTCGGCTTTGTTGAAATAAATTCTAACGCCGGTATAATGGCTTCAAGAATATTCCAGTTACGACTTACTTCATTAATAATCATGTAAATAAGTCATTCCTTCTTTGCCCCATCTCGGCTTGGTAGAATAAATCTAATGCTGATACAATGGTATCATTAAGCTTTGTGTTTTCCCGCAATTATTTTGGTAGATCATTAAGCTTTTGGGTCACCTCTTCTAAGTGTTGTTGAGGCAATTTGTGTTGGGCCAAAACAGCATCAGCTGGGTTTAGTTCAAGCGTTCCACCTTGTCTAGGTGGTGGCCTTCGCTGGTGTTGACTTTTCTGATCATTTAAAGCCATGGATTCGATAATATCAATGGCTTCTTGCGGATGTTTGGTCATTAATTGTCCGCCTGCAGTAGCATTTAGTATCCATTTATGCTGCTGCTGAAGTCCATTAATAAAAATATGAATCTGAGTTTGCACGTCAAATCCATGGTTTGGGCACTTCCCGAGCATAGATTTAAATCGATCCCATGCTTCGCATAGGCTTTCCCCATAAGGCTGGATGAAGGTGGAGATTGTAGTTTTTAAATCCATAAATTTTCCTTGCGGAATATATCTCGACATAAATTTTTCTTCCACCGTATTCCAGTTATTTTGCATATGCTGCAAGAGATCAAGGAACCATTCTTTGGCTTTTCCGATTACTGTTAACGGAAATAGTCTTAGAAAGATGGTCTCCTCTTCAGACTCGGAGATCCCAGCAGTACCAACCAACTCATAAAATTTAGTGAGATGGTTGTACGGATCTTCGTGGTCTAATCCAACGAAAGGGTTGGCGTACATGAGCTGTATCAACCCTATTTTCATTTCAACCGGCCTTTGAGAACCGGAAGGTCTCCCGATTCTTATCATGTTTCTGGGATTGAAACTGACAAATCCTTCTATGCTGCCTTGGTTTTCTGCCCTGGACTCATTATTGTCTGCCATCTCTGTTCTTTTGTTTCTTGGAAAGTGGTTTTTGCTTAATGCGCCTTCTTTCGTGCTCTTTTTTGCTTCTTGAGGGTTTTCTCTATTTAAGGGTCAAGAGAAAAATCAAGTTGTTTACTCCTGCTCATGCACAAAAAAAGTTCTTCTCTCTATTTTCCAAGAAGAATTTAGTAAATCAATAATATACATTTTTAATAATCCACATTTTTGTACAAAGTTAAAAAGAAATAATTTGTATAAAAGAAAAATAAGTTTATACACAATTATTTGATTAATGACATATAAATATGAAATTTTTTATTATTAAAGCAATTCCCCAGCAATGGCGCCAATTTGTTGAAAGGGTATTCCTGAGTGTATTTTATTGGGAGTTTTCTCCTCTCAACAAATCGTCCTAACAGCAGTGTCAATTTGTTGAAAGATTAATACTCTCATTTTCGTTATGTTCTTGTTTGATTAAGTAAGAGAAATCGGTTTTACTCTTTGTTCACCATCTCGGCTTTGTTGAAATAAATTCCAACACCGGTAAAATGTCTTCAAGAGTATTCTAGTTACGACTTACTTCGTTAATAATCATGTAAATAAGTCATTCCTTCTTTGCCCCATCTCGGTTTGTTAGAATAAATCTAATGCTGGTACAATGGTATCGAAACAATTACCTATTACATAATTATTAAGAACCTTTGAATATCATCTCGGTTTTGTGGAGTAAATTCCAACACCGGTTTAATGGTATTCTAATATATAAAAGTGATGAATAGTTAGTTGTTAGATACAAATAAATAATTAAAGAACAAAAGAATAATAAATTTAAGTGACCTTTTATTTATTTACTCCCTTTCGGGTTCATTTTATTAACAAACCAAACTTCTTCCTTAAGGAAGGTTGGTATTAAAGAATAAATAAAATGCGGAAATTAAATAACAATAAATAAAAGTTAGTAAGTTAGATTCATCACTTTTGTATACTAAAAGGTGTTTTCAACAAATAAAATTTATTGATAACACTTTACTATGTTACAATTTAC
>NC_032024.1:12251150-12258789 GCF_001865875.1 Lupinus angustifolius
TTTCTTAGTTTATTTGTTAAGTGTTTGAGGCAAGTAATTTTATTGACTTGAAATCATTTTTTAGGTGATCAATCTAAAAAGAGCATTAAGTACTTCTCAAACAAATAATATTAACCAAAGCACCAACTTCAATGATTAAAATTCAAACTTTTGTAAATTAAGCAGAAGTATAAATTACATAACCTTGTTCAAAAGAAAATATTTAGGAGCATGAGCTATCCATCCAAGGATTGGATGCTTTTGAGTTCCAAATGAGAGTACAAAATTGATTTTTGCATCTCATTTGCCGTATCCTTTTCTCCTCTTGAATTCTAAACTAAAAATTACAAAAACTTACTTGAAATAAAAACTCTAAACTAAGAAATGAAGAAAGAACTTCAAAGAGAGGTTCCTCGTGAGAGATTTCCTTCTTTCAAGTGTTTTTTATCTTTTTATGGTGTGTTTGTGGTATTGTTTGCTCGAAGGAAATGGTCTCCTATTTATAGGCCTCAATGCCAGACCGCTGAGCTGCTTAGCTGGACCGTTAAGCAGCTGACCAAACCCTTCAGCATGGGTTTGGTCCCTTGACCAAGTAGCTTAGTCACCTCCTTGTGCATGACTCATCAAAGCTAGTTGTGGGCTATGAGACCAGCTATTGTGAGCTACTTCTGAAAAGCCTATGGTGGACTACTTGAGCTGAGGTCATGGATGACTTCATGGTTTGCTTGATCGTTAAGTAAAGTCTGATGCACACTGCTCAGCGCACCTGCTTCACAGTTAAGCTGCTTGTTCAGCAGCTTCTGACCGTGTTGACTGGGACGTGGCTTGGTGCTTGCTAATCTGGTCAGGATTATAGTTCTCCGCTGAGCTGCTTGGTTGGACCATTGAGCTGCTTGTTCAACAACTTGGTCTTGTGCCAAGCTTGTGTCTGACCGTGTCAAGCAGATTTCTGACCGTGTCAAGCAGATTTCTGACCGTGCCAGGTCTAGTCTGGTGCTAGGCTGAGAGGCTAAGCAGGTCCGCTCAGTTGCATGGTTGAGCAGTTTGGTCCAGGTCATGCTGGTGTCCAGGTCAAGCTGGTGGCCAGGTTAGCTTAGCGGGGCTTGTTCCACGCTCAGCTGCCTGGTTGAGCACCTTGATTTTCTTGACTTTTTTTATTTGTTGACCATGAATCTTTTTTTCTTCATTTTAATTCCTACAAATTACATAAAAAGGAAATACAAATACAAATATACTAAATTGTGATATTTTATACAAAAAGTATTGTTTTAAGTTGGTTTTTCTCAATTATGCTTAAGATAAGTGCCATAAAAGTGTATGAATTTTAGGTATATTTGGCACTTATCAATGAGTTATGTTAAAATCATATATGTGGAATTGAGATCACGTCTTAACTCAAACATAAGACATTAGATCTATAAGTTTGGTTGTATTGGGTATAACAAGTGTGTTAAAAAAATCATATATTAATATCAAATGATATATATATATTAAATAAATTAAATATCTTAAAATATAAAGAAATGTTGAATTTTTCGACAATGTATGGAGGAGTTGCTAAAAATGATGAATTTCCTGAGCTATGCAGGACCACTGGTTTCGCTGATAGAGTTCTTGGTAAGGCCTTTGACTTTTAAGGTAGTGTGTTATTCAAGAGTTGGTTGTTATGACATATTAATGATTAGGATTATGATGACACTACTATCAAATATAGGTAAGTAGTGTAAAAATACACATATAGGTAACTAGTGTTCAAAAAAGTATATGAATCTTGAAGACGGGGAATGAGCACTCATGCTTGCCAGGTAAGGGATATAAAATTACATAATGTTCTTTCCTGTTGGTCGGGGATGGTCGGAAAGAGAGTATGTGAGGTAACTTACTTCAAAGGGTTGACGGAGATGGAGCTTGGATCTGCCAGTGGAGGTACCTGAAAAGGTTCTACGACGCTCATGTCAGTAGGAGGTTTATGAGGAGTTAATGAAGGTAAATGAGAGTAGAATGCTAGTAATGAATATGAGAAAGGAGATTTTTATGAGAGTGAGTGTGTATTTATGATGCCAAAGAATATGAAAGAAGATGATAGTTCATGTAGGGGAACACCCTCTACTTATAGTAAATACCTTGGCGACATGTCATCTACTTATTGGATTATGGTGACTTGGTAATGCGTGTGATCGGAGCGTGTCAGCTTTGTTCCCGCCGCATAGTACGTTCACCTCTAACAGTGTTTGTTAGTGGGAGCAAGTTGGGATTTACAAGCAGTGTGGCAGAGATCAACTAGGGGAGCATTAAATGATGTGTTAGGAACAATGGCATCTTGACATGATGTGATGTAGGCCTCCAAGTAGGACTTATCTGCACTAGGGAACAATGGCATCTTGCATTAAATATTATGTCAATGACATTTATGGTGCTTAGGTGAGGATGATGTAAGAGGATGGCTCATGTCTGTTCACACCTGCTTTAGTCGGATCGACCCCATCCTGGTCGGGTGGTTTGCCTGGTTGGACCGGGATGGAACAGTTGCCCTCAGTCTGTGAGCAAGGTCGGGGACTGATAAGTGCCAAAAATACCAAATTTCGTATACTTTTTATGGCACTTATCCTATGCAAAAATGTGAAAACCAACTTATTCAACATTTTTTAGATAAATTTTGTATTATTGGATAATATAATTTTTTATCACATCTTGTCCAAGTTTCCCTTGAATTTTGTAGGGAATTAATTAAATTAGAAGAAATCCAAGAATGCATGCCAAATCAAAAGCCAAAAGTCCAAAGGAAAAAGCTCAAAACAAACAAGCTAAGTACGACATGTTCTGTGCTTAAGCTTATCACAAAAAAGATGACTTAGGTTTGAAGAAATCATACCCAAAAGTGTCAAGTAACCAACTAAAATCAACTCAAAAATCATAGAACAAAGGTTGCTTCGGCATGAAGAAAGGTTGGTTTCTTCACCATGAAGAAAGGTTGGTTCCTTCACCTTGAAGAAACCAACCAACCAAGCGTGGATCAACTTGAGCTAGGCGTCCAAGACCAAACCCAACCATGAAGAAAGGTTGGTTCCTTCACCATGAAGGAACCAAGCAGTTGGGCGTGGGTCAAGCTCAAGATGGGTAGCCAAACAGGTAAGAAACCTTGCCATGAAGAAAGCATGGCCAACTCATCAAGCAACATGCATATTCTTTACTTGAAGGCCAAGTACATGACCTCATGCATGACATATGTTCTAAACAAGAAAGTAGGAGGTGTCACCATGCATGTAACCTAGCCCACTATAGGTTGTCCAAGCTAGCTTCCTAAGATGAGACAAATTGCGGACCCACCAGTTTGGACCTGTGAGCCAGGCGGCCTAGAAGGAGAGTTAGGCGGTCCAGAATACCTATAAAAGGCACCTTCATTTCTACTTGAAACACATTGTAAATACATTACACATAGTTGTATATTCTTTGTAATCTCTTCTCCTTTCTTTCATTTTCGGTTCTCTCTCATTTGAGAGTGTTTTTAGGCTATTCTTAGGCCTTTAGTTCATAGAAATTCAAGGGGAATGGAGTTGGCAAATGAGGTGAAAAAACATGATTTTGTAACCTCATTGGGAAACAAAAGCATCTCATCCTTAGATAGATGGCTCATGCTCCTACATATTGACTTGGATTATGGTGTAAGATTATTTATTTTCTTCATTTGTATCTTGTTTTGATTTCAATACATTCAAGTTATTACTTTTGATTCTTTATGAAGTTCTTAATGCGGTTTTAGCTTCATCACCTAAAACTTGATTTAAAGATCCAAAAATGCTTCTTCTTAAAGTGTTGACAAGTGAAATAAAAAGTATAACCTACACCTTAGTTTACTTGCCATATCAAGCATCTATTTTAAGCAACTTATGATCAAGGCTAAACGATGTTAATTGAGCCTGAAGTAGGGTGTGACAACCTGCTCCGACGAGTGACACTTAACTATTGTTTAGTGTATTTAATAAGGTTCGAAAATCATCTTTTCATTCTAGGCACTTAACCGAAAGTATAACATATAACTTGTAATGTTTTCAAAATCATTTGAGTTTAGAAATAATTCCATCTTTCAAATCAATTTTCTCTTGTTGAATTTGTACATGGTTAGTTCTTTACTTTCTCATGTTTCTTAGTTCATAAAATCACAAAAACAACTTTATGTGTCACTTTTAACTTTTGATAAAAGATACAAAGTATGAGTACATTTCTATTAGGCAATTCCTTGTGGTTCGACATAACCCTATATTATACTACAATTGAATCTTGAAAGTGATGCAAATGTAAAATAGTAAAGTGTTAACTTATAAATTTTATTTATTGACAAAGAAAGAAACCTTGAATCAAAGTGCAATTTAATTCATAAATTGTATCTTTGTGAAAAGGAAAAATACTCATTTATAATGAGTGATCTAACTACTAACTTTTACTTTCTGTGATTTATTTTCCGTAACTAACATTTATTTTCAATCATTTAAATTCTGCAACTAACATTTATTTATTGCTTTATTTATTTATTCTTTACCAACCTTCCATAAGGAAGTTATTTGGTTAATAAAGGAAAATTGAAATAAATATTAGTCATTATCATTTGTGTTAAATTGCTAAATTCATATCATTATGCCAGTGTTGGAAATTATTCCAACAAAGCCGATATGGTATAAAATTGTTAATAATTCAATAAAACTAAGTTTTTGATTAAAGGAACATTCTTGAAACCATTATATTGACTTTGGAATTTATTCCAACAAAGACGATATGTCGAGCAAATAATTGACCTGTCATTAAATAAAACAATCAGAAACTTGCTGCCTCAATAAAGCAAGCAATAAAATTCTTTCAACAAATTGGCGCTGCTGCCGGGGAATTGCTTGATAATAGAAATTCATACTTATATTTTTATCATTAGTAATTGTAAATACAATTTTATTTTCTCTTTCTATAAATTTATTTTTCGTTTTGTACATCTTTCTTTTATTTTTCTATCTTGTAGATTGGAAAACCAAAAACACAAAAAGAAAGAAAAATTGGAACTAGTGGAGTGAATACCCACTAGTTAAGAAACCTTTATTGTTGTTATAAAATTTTTAGGTGATGTGGATGTACCCCTCATCAACTTTTTCAAAAGAAAAACATAAAGGGTATTGAAATCAACAAGGATTAGTGGCTGGATTTTTTTTAAAAATGAAGAATCCGGATCTTCAAAATTCCAAAAAGAAGCTACTCTAATCCTATTCACATGTACTGTTTCATGATCATATTTTATTTTGTGATACTTAAACCTGCATCTCCATAAACATGCTTTAGTTGATGATTTTAAAATTGAGAAATAAATTTTTAAAAAAAACTAAGAGCATGCTTGATAAATTTGTGCCAAAAATTAATTTTTCCTAACTTGAGAACTAAATAGTGTGTTATTTGGTTTACTAATTGTTGTTTGGTTTACCATTTAACAAAATAAATTCATGAACTTTTGAATGGATTTATTTATGACTGTTTGAATTGATATCTTGCTGATTAGGATTCCATAAAATTCTTTTTGGATTTCCATTTATCAATTGGACGTGAAACATGCTTGAAATAATTTTTCTAAACATCATTTTCATGAAAAAAACATCTTGTTTGATTGGAATTTCTCTCAATCAAATTTTATTCATGAACATAATGTTTTAGACATTGAAAAATTCATGTAAATTTTTAGACTAACCTCAAGGAAAAATAAAATTGCAAGTTCTAATGATTTTTCAGGAAAACAAGTCCAAAAACTAACAGACAAAAAGGAGTTGGCTCTAAAGGCACCACTATCTTGGAGAGGATAGTAAAATCAAGGAGAACGAAATTCTGAGTTCTCCTAACAAGTTTGGTTAGTTTTTAATTTCATTTCTTTCAGAATGTTACAGAAACTTCCTTAAAGTATTTTCAAAATGACTTGAGGACAAGTCTAGAACTTAACTTGGGAGGGGGGGGGGGGTGTATAACATTTCGAAAGAAATTCATTTTAGAGTATTTTTAAAAAGTTTAGTGTGTGTTTGTTTTCTTTTTCGTGTGTTTACTTGCTTTAATTTTTTTTTCTAGTGTTTAAATTTTTAAGTTATGTGTTTACTTTAGTTTCATTTTGATAATTTGTTTAAAAAGTAAAATTGTTGAAACAAAACTTCGTAGATAACACAACTTGGCTTAATATTTTAACAAGATCAACGACTTTGTAAATTCACATCATGAGATGAAAATATGAATTTTTTTGTGAATAATTCATAATGTCATAACTTTGATAAAATACACACTTTTTTAATATCGTTTATCATGAACTTGTGAATTTGTTAGAAAATCAAAGAGTTATACATAAACCAACCACGTGAAGGAGTGTAAGCCAAACACAATTATTATATGAGCTTAGTGAGAAACTTTTTGGTTTTGCACAATTGATATTTTTTGAATCTTTCTTTACTTGGTTGCACACAATTTGATAGGAAATGATCAAGGCGATTTCTTTCAATTAGAATGAGCCACTGGACTAAATATGACCAACCAAAAACATGAACATCCTTTGTTAACCCCTTTGAGCCTTAAAAAGAAAATTTATTTTTTCAAACACAACCCATGAGCCTAATATGGAAAAAGGAAAATGAAATCCCCTATACTTTTCTAAGTAAAAAGATAGCATTTTTCAAAAAGACGGTTGATGGAAAGAATTAAGTTGAGGGGAATGGTTGGCCATGTAACAATGTGTTGAAAATAAAATACTCAATCTCTTCACAAATAAAAAATGTAAAGAAATGCTCCAAAAATAAACAAGCTAAGTACGTCATGTAGTGTGCTTAAGCTTGTCACCAAAAAGATGACTCAGGCTTGAAGAAATCATGCCCAAAAGTGCCAAGTAACCAACTAAAATCAACTCAAAAATCATGGAAAAAAGGTTGCTTCGGCATGAAGAAAGGTTGGTTTCTTCACCATGAGGAAAGGTTGGTTCCTTCACCATGAAGAAACTAATCAGCCAAGCATGGATCAACTTAAGCTAGGCGGCCAGGACCAAACCAAACCATGAAGAAAGGTTGGTTCCTTCACCATGAAGGAACCAAGCAGTTGGGCAGGTCAGAAACCTTGCCATGAAGAAAGCTTAGCCAACTCATTAAGCAACTTGCCTATTCTTTACTTTAAGGCCATGCACATGACCTCATGCATGACATATATTCTGAAGAAGCAAGTAGGAGGTGTCACCATGCATGTACAATAGCCCACAATAGGTTGTGCAAGCTAGCTGCCCAAGATGGGACAAGCTGCTGACCCACAAGCTTGGACCAGTGAGTTAGGCAGCCAAGAAGGAGAGCTAGGTGGTCCATAATGCCTATAAAAGGCACCTTCATCTCTTCACTTGAAACACATTGTAAATACATTGCAAAACGTTATATATATTCTTTGTAATATCTTCTTCTCTCTTTCATTTTCGGTTCTCTCTCATTTGAGAGTGTTTTTAGGCTATTCTTAGGCTTTTAGTTCATAGAAATTCAAAGGGAATGGAGTTGACAAGTGAACTAAAAAGTATAACCTACACCTTAGTTCACTTGCCATATCAAGCATCTATTTTAAGCAACTTATGATCAACGCTAAATGATGTTTGCTAGGTATCAGTGGTCTAGGAACACCTAGA
>NC_032024.1:12258889-12260481 GCF_001865875.1 Lupinus angustifolius
CAGGGAGATTTTCTTTCTTCACAATATTGAATTAAGATACAATTACCAATTCAATTTACAAGCACAAGGGATGCTCCCTTCTTGAAATCTAGGATCTCTAAAACCTGGTTTGACTTCTACCCTTTCGCCTCTTAAGAAAACCTTTCTCGCAAACAAGCCCCAGCCAAGAATCTTATCCTCAAATCAAGACCTCTCTGTCTTGGTGAAGAACTACAATCTCAGTGGTGATTTCACACCAAGAGACAAATCCAGACTACACAACACATGTTAAGATCAAGGTATTATAAGCACATAAAGCCTAAGATATTACAATGTCAACACTAACGATTAACCCTTATCCTAATCAATTAAGCTATTAATATAAAAGTGAGTTAATCAGAATACAGTATACAACAAGTTTCTTTCAATCAGAATCTAATGCATGATCATGTGAGTGATATCAAATGAATATCAAATTATGCAGAAACATAAAGCATGTTACAGAAAAACAGCATAATCTCTCTTCTCACACATACAACTCTCATGCAAAATAACAGTGAAAATAAGAATGCAAAATGCTCTCTAATACAACCCTAAACAAATAGAGTGAATGCTAATAAGCTCTGAGTAAAGCCTCATATTTATAGCATGGTGAATGAGTGGTTTAAGTTGTTTCAAAAACAGTTAAGCAGTTACAACAGCTGAAACAGATTTCAGTTATAACATGAAACAAACACGTTAATCGATTAAGACTACCATTTAATCGATTAACGGACTTACAGAATGGCATCCAAAACAGTTAAAACAGAAACCACATATTCAACAAAAATTCAGTTACGTTAATCGATTTAGCTTACATGTTAATCGATTAACTGGAGCATTTATGCATATGTTTCACAAGGCAAACTTCTCATATGTTATGTGCAATATGTATACATGTTTTACCATTTATATTATGTCTAATATGCACAAGTAACATGTATGATGTATGCATGATCATACGATTAACTAGATGATGCATCTAATGAATATGGTAGTTCAATTATGATGGCTTAAGAGACTAGCATCTAGGTTTACCTAACCTATACTCATTTACTATAGCACACATCCCATACCACTTAGGTTATAAACTCAATTTATCTCCTAGTGTAGATATGACCAAATGAGCATAAGGCATGTTGATTGTTGAGTCATCTTCAAGCTTTGTTAGAACCTTGTCTTCATCAAAACATAGGCTAAGATATGCTAGTGCTATTCTTGACACTTTGCACTTTCAGGACCAAGAGACTATAACCTTGATGGAAGAAAACAAGAAACTAGTTGAACAATTGTTGGAAATCATTTGGTTCATCGTATGGTGAATCCTTACACTAGCATCCTTGAATAGTGTTTTTTGAATACCAAAAGTTAAAGGGCATTGCTTCTCTGTTTCATAAGCAGAAGTATGTACGAAAGCTGAATAGAAACAACCTGCGAAAAGCTTTATACAACCTGCAAAATGTATATAACGCAACAAGCAACCTTTCTCCCCCTATTGACATTATTAGAAGATAAGTATATTCAATTCTAGTCAAAGGTTAGGAGAGTTATAAGGGTTATTAACAGACTGTAAT
>NC_032024.1:12260581-12261272 GCF_001865875.1 Lupinus angustifolius
AAATGAAATAGCAATGTTAAGCAAAGACACAATTCTCGAGGGGAAACAGGAACAACAATGTCCATTAGCTAGGAAAGGATAATCTAAGGTTATAAGGCTTCCTATCTAAGGATAAGATGGAGGATTCTAGTTGTCAGGAGTCGACGAGCTACAGCCACCCTTGATTAAGACACTCAACTTGTTGAGCTCAGCACACATTCTTCTGGTCTGAGAATCAGAAGTAGTCTGAATGAAGTTCCGCAAGGATTGATAATGGTTGTCAATGTACTCATTCTGATGCTCCTCAAAATGCTCCAAATCTGTATGATGCGAATCCTTAAGCGACTAAAAATGAAGATCTATCTGATTATTCAAACGTTATTCCAAAGCATCCATATAAGCTTGTCCAAACACAGATTCATGTGATGCTTGTCCTGAATGCTCCCCCTGAGTTGCAGCAAATGGCTCTTGATTAATGTCTTGGTCATCCTCAACGGAAGGGTCAAGGTTTACATTGTTGTAGTCTTCTTGATATTGCCAAGTGTTGCCATACTTGTAAATGCCCATTTTGTGAATTAAACTCTCACCAATCAAGTGATCTTTGTCTGAGCAGTCCATCACAATAGTATCCGAGATGTCAATATGTAGATAATCAATCACTCGGGACACAAAGATACTATACGGAAGCAGTTTTGATTGAGAGGTAGAGACG
>NC_032024.1:12261372-12264066 GCF_001865875.1 Lupinus angustifolius
AGGCAATCAAGTAGTGCAGGAGCCTATTTTCTACCGACATAGATCCAACTTTAGTCAATTCACCTTGTACATAGAGTTGTGGTCTACGCAGGCACGACTTATACATTTCAACAGCATCAAAGTAGTGGTCGTTTGCCCAACCACAATCACTCAAGCTAGAACCAGAAGAAGCTAATCCACCCACATTCATAAAGATTTCTTATGTAATTTCGAACTATTTTCCAGCTACCATCGACCAATATTTCCCATTCTTATATCTAAAATTCGAGTAAAACTCCCTAACTAGAGCATGGTAAATGTTACCTTTTAGTTCCAAGAAGGGGACGACCCCTTGAGCGTGCAAACCAATCGAGAACTCGAAGTTTTGTTCCACAAGCCAATCCACATTAGCAAACCGAATGTATGTAGGTTTTCTTCCCTGAAATTTCTGCAGCCTTGTTTTTTGTAGAATTAGTGAATAATATGGGTCCCTGCGGTCCTCCCTTGCTGGTTGAGAAGGCACGACTCTTGGAGCACGTGGTGGACGTATCACGGTTGTTTTGATTCTTTTCCCACGTCCTTTGTCCATTGCAGTTAGAACTGAACCGTGATGAAGGTTTACAAGAGGGATGGAGGGAAACCTAGGTTAGGGTTTTCAGTTTGGGGAAAGTGGGTTTCATGGAAATAGAAGATGAGGAAGATGGTGAATGGAGTTGGAATGTAGTGGGGGGAATGGATTTTGGGGCTAGGATGAAGCTTAGGATAATGTTGGACTTGTTCCTTTGAGATTGGAGAGAAAAAGAGATGAACGAGGTTTTGAAAACAGTTCAAAAGACGCTACTGTTTCTGATATAAAGTTTCAGTTAATCGAAATAACAGGTTTTAAAAAATTTATCCAGGTAATCGATTAATGCATGGTCTTAATCGATTAACTATATCAGATACATCATTATGACTGTTTTAAGCATGCAATGATTTCAAACTTTATTGGCTAAGAGGTTTTTAAGCAATCACAAGTATTTCAAAAGTTTTTAGGCACATAATCATGATTTATACAAAAGGGTCATAAGCATTTTAATCACAATGTTTGACACATTCAAAGAGATCATGCAAGACAATCACAAAAGAAGAATTAATCAAGATATTTTTCATCAAGGATTCCTAGTTCTCTTCAAAGAACATAGAAAGTATCTCGTGAGAGGGTCTTGGTGAAAATATCTGCTAATTGTTTATAAGTTTCAACAAACTCTAATATGCAATCACCTTTTTGAACATGATCATGCAAGAAATGATGTCTTATCTCAATATGCTTTTTTCTAGAATGCAGAACAGGATTCTTGGAAAGGTTAATGGCACTCGTGTTATCACACTTAATTGGGATCTTTTCTAATATGATCCCAAAGTCCTTAAGTTGCTGCTTCATCCAAAGGATTTGAGCGCAACACACGCCAACGGCAATGTATTCCGCTTCGGCGGTGGACAAAGCAACGCACGCTTGCTTTTTGCTGTGTCATGCAACTAGGGAGCTGCCTAATAGGTGACAAGTCCCACTAGTGCTTTTATGATCCAACTTACACCCAGCAAAGTCGGAATTGGAGTAACCTACCAAGGATAAGGAGGCATCCCTAGGATACCATAATCCCATATTTATTGATCCTTTTAGATATCTCATAATACGTTTTACAGCAATAACATGTGATTCTTTTGGAAAAGCTTGAAACCTAGCACACATACAGACGCTAAACATAATATCGGGGCGGCTGGCAGTTAAGTACAATAAGGAGTCGATTATCCCACGATATTTGGTTACCTCAATCGCTTGTCCTTTATCATCTTTGTCCAGATAACATGCAGATGCCATAGGTGTAGATGCATCCTTACATTGCTCCATGTTAAACTTCTTTAGTAGTTCCTTGCAATACTTCGACTGATGGATGAAGATGCCGCTTTCCATTTCTTTTATTTGAAGTCCAAGAAAGAAGGTCAACTCTCCCATCATCGACATCTCAAACTCCCCCTGCATCAACTCAGAGAACTCCTTACAAAGGATGTCATTAGTGGATCCGAAGATAATATCATCAACACATATTTGTACGAGTAAAACATGATTATTTGATCTACGGATGAAGAGAGTGGTGTCAACCAAACCTCTTTTGAACACTTTTTCAAGTAGGAACGAACTCAATCTATCGTACCAGGCGAGCCTGTTTTAGGCTATAGAGGGCCTTCTTGAGTTTATATATGTGGTGTGGGTATTTGAAGTTTTCAAACCCCGGTGGTTGGTCAACATACACCTCCTCTTGAATATATCCATTTAAAAATGCACTTTTAACATCCATTTGAAATAGTTTAAAGTTCATGATTGATGCAAAAGACAGGAGCATCCTAATGGCCTCAAGTCTGGCTACAGGAGCGTAGGTCTCATCATAATCGATGCCCTCCTCCTGGTTGTAGCCCTTGGCCACTAAGCGAGCCTTATTCCCGTAGATATATCACCTAGCACCTTATCGAGCGGATGATCCTTCTTTGTTTTCAACGCGATAGGCATATCCTGATGTTGCTCAGCTACTGTTTGCTCCATTTATTGTTGGATCCCATTCATGTCCTGGTTTGGCACCTCATCAAGTGTTTCAGAAATATCATCAGAAAAGACCTTTCTCTTCTCTTTTGGGGAAGATTCATCAAAATGTACATGAATAGACTCTTCTACTTGCA
>NC_032024.1:12264166-12266348 GCF_001865875.1 Lupinus angustifolius
AATTTTCCCAAAGTTCTTTTTCCATTATTTAAAATGAAGCATTTGCACCCGAAAGCGTGAAGATGAGCAATGTTTGGTTTTTGACCTTTAAATATTTCATAAGGTGTTTTTGAGGAAGTAGGTCGAAGTATTATTCTATTCATTACATAACATGTTGTGTGAACTGCATCAGCCCAACAATATTTTGGGACCTTGCTCTCATTTAGCGTAGTCCTAGCGAGTTCCTCTAGAACTCTATTTTTCCTCTCAACAACTCCATTTTGTTGAGGGATACAAGGAGCTGAGAACTGATGCATAATACCATGCTTACTACAAATTTTATTAAATTTATGGTTTTCGAATTCACCACCATGGTCAGATCGAATGTAAATAATCTTTAGGTTAGACTGGTTTTGAATTTGCTTGGCTAGACATTTAATAGATTTGTAGGCATCGCTCTTTGATGCTAAAAATAAAGTCCAAGTGAATCTAGAAAAATCATCGACAATAACTAAAGCGTAATAGCTCCCACCAAAACTCATTATTTGTGATGGTCCAAATAAGTCCATATGGAGAAGCTCCAATGGTCTAGTAGTGGATATCATATTCTTTTTCTTAAATGAATTCCTGACTTGTTTATATTTTTGACACATGTCATAGGAATCTTGTGTTTCAAAATCGAGTTTTGGAAGACCAATTACTAAATTATTTTTCGATAGTTTTTCTAAATGCTTTATATGTATATGAGCGACACGTCTATGCCAAATAAAACATTTTGAAAAAAAAATAGAGAGGTGACATCTTCTAGATTGACCATATAAATATTATTTACTCGATATCCGACAAACTTAACATTATTAGATATTACATCACGAATGATACAACAGTTAGAATCAAAAGACACGAATATTACCTTTGTCGCACAGTTGGCTTATGCTCAGCAGATTATGTTCCAAACCTTCTACGTATAGAACGTTGTCGATTATTGTGTGGGTTGAGTTGCCAATCGTTCTGGTGCCCAAGATTCTTCCTTTGTTGTTGTCTCCATAAGTGACGAATCCTCTTTCTTTTAATGACAAGTCTTGGAATTTTGACTTGTCCACAGTCATATGTCTCGAACAGCCGCTATCAAGATACCAATTTTGTCCGTGTGTTCGAATACATACCTACAAAATAGATCATCTACTAGACTCAGGTACCCAAATTATATTGGGTCCTTTTGTGTTAGTAATGAGGGAGCTATTTCCCTTTCTTACCCAAGTGTAAACACCACTGGGTATCCCATATCTCCTAATATAGCATGCATGAGATGTATGGCCATATGTGCCATAGTAATGGCAAGTATGGACTCTATTTTTATTTTTGTACTGATGTGTTAGAGGTCTCCTATATGGTCTCTTCTTATGGGATGGGGGAACATAACCTAACCCAGTGTGGTTACCAACATTCCTAGTTTTGCTAAGCAGAGTGTCTAAGTGTTGTTTACTATTTGTAAGTTTTGCGAGTTTTTCAGTTAGTTTAAAATTTTCGTTGTTCAAGTCCTCGCAAGACTCACAAGTAGTATTTTGACATAAGTTAATTTTTGAGCAATCGCATTAAGTGGAAGAAAAAATTAGATCCATGGTTTCATTTTCTAGTTTTAATTCGTCTAACTCTTTCTGCAATTGATTTATCTTTTGTTGGTTTAGCAAAATGATTCGTTTTCTCTCGTTGCTTACTTTTGCTAATTTCTTAAGTTCTTCATGCATCTCAACATAAGCACTATATAATATTTCATATGAGGGAGAATCAGTGGAATAGGATGATGTATCAGAATATACCTCATCTGAAGTATCCTTGCTGTCTGATCTGCAAGCCTCATTTGTTGTTGTCATTAGGCACAGCTTCGCGGTCTCCTCTTCATCTAAGATGCTTGATGTTGTTTCTTCCTCGGGTTCGTCCCAGACAATGTATGCTTTCTTTGGCTTGAGTTCTCAGGGAGTGCTCTTTTCTGAATCGATCATTTTTAAGTAAGTGGGGCACTAATACTTCATGTGTCCCGGTTTACCACATTCATGGCAAGTGACGCGCTCCTTTGTCTTGCCTTTTCTGGTTGATTCACGCGCTTCTTTCTTCTGGAATCGTCTAAATCCTCCTTTCTTTTTCAAGAAGTTCCCAAATTTTCACACAAGGAGATTTAGCGTTTCATCGTCAATGTCTGAAT
>NC_032024.1:12266448-12277364 GCF_001865875.1 Lupinus angustifolius
CAAGCTCCATTTCATGCTCCTGAAGCTTTCCAAAGAGAGTCGCCAAAGGCATGGAGTCTAGATCCTTGGACTCCATGATTGCAGTCACTTTAGGTTGCCATCTCCTATCAAGGCAACGTAAGACTTTATTAGTGAGTTCTCCTCTGATGAACATTTTATCTAGAGCAATAAGATGGTTAATAATGTGAGTGAATCGCTTTTGCATATCGCCGATCGATTCACTCGGTAGCATACGAAATAATTCGTATTCATGTGTTAGCGCATTTAGCCTGGCGCGTTTGACCTCACTTGTGCCTTCGTGAGACACTTGTAAAGTGTCTCACATTTCCTTGGCACTTTGACATTGAGATATCTAAAAGAACTCATTGTAGGATAGGGCCGAGGTTATGATGTTTTTGGCACGAAGGTTGAATTGAACCTTCTTGCGTTCCTCATCGGTCCATAGACTCTTAGGTTATTCTTTCGGTTCGCCATCCACTAAGTGAAGTGGGACGAAAGGACCATTGATCACAGATTCCCAAATATCCGAATCAATAGCATCGATGAAGATTTTCATCCGGACTTTCCAGTAGGCATACCCTTCGCCACTGAATACGGGAGGGTGGTTAATGGATGCGCCATCACCGCCAAAGGGGTTGGTGGAACCCATTTTAATTCCCTTAGGATCACGAGGATGCGGTTGAGCTAGCACGTCGTACTAGCTTTGATACCACTTGTTAGGTATCAGTGGTCTAGGAACACCTAGAATGGGGGTTGAATAGGTGTGGCGGTTAAAAATTACCGCTTTTTAACAACAACCCAACTACTGGAAAAAATGTCCAGTTAATCGATAAACGGAAGGATTTAATCGATTAACCAAGTTACAGAGCAGATTAACAGAACAAGCAAATTGCACGACAAATAAGATACACTTTAAACATATATATTTCAAATATTCTTGCATATAAGTGTTAACTATATAGCATTAAACAAATATCCAAATTCTCAAGTATATATTCAGTGTATCAATGCAAGAAACAGAAACAAGATAAATAAAGAAAGAACAGTGCAAAAGGATTTTTATCCTGGTTCGTTTGCGGTCCACTACAAACTACATTTAGGCCTCCCCTTCTGGATCAGGGAGATTTTCTTTCTTCACAATATTGAATTAAGATACAATTACCAATTCAATTTACAAGCACAAGGGATGCTCCCTTCTTGAAATCTAGGATCTCTAAAACCTGGTTTGACTTCTACCCTTTCGCCTCTTGAGAAAACCTTTCTCGCGAACAAGCCCCAGCCAAGAATCTTTTCCTCAAATGAAGACCTCCCTGCCTTGAGAAAAGAACTTCAATCTCAGTGGTGAATTCACACCAAGAGCAAAATCCAGACTACACAACACACATCAAGATCAAGGTATTCTAAGCACATAAAGCCTAAGATATTACAATGTAAAGACTAACGATTAACCCTTATCCTAATCAATTAAGCCATCAATATAAAAGTGAGTTAATCAGAATACAGTATACAACAAGTTTCTTTCAATCAGAATCTAATGCATGATCATGTGAGCAATATCAAATGAATATCAAATTATGCAGAAACATAAAGCATGTTATAGAAAAACAGCATAATCTCACTTCTCACACATACAACTCTCATGCAAAATAACAGTGAAAGTACGAATGCAAAATGCTCTCTAATACAGCCCTAAACAAATAGAATGAATGCTAATAAGCTCTGAGTAAAGCTGCATATTTATAGCATGGTGAATGAGTGGTTTAAGTTGTTGCAAAAACAGTTAAACAGTTAAGCAGTTAAGCAGTTACAACAGCTGAAACAAATTTCAGTTATAACATGAAACATACACGTTAATAGATTAAGACTACCATTTAATCGATTAACGGACTTACAGAATGACATCCAAAACAGTTAAAACAGAAAACCAATACTCAATAGAAAATCAGTTACGTTAATCGATTAAGCTTATTAGATAATCGATTAACTGGAGCATTTATGCATATGTTTCAAACTTTGTTAGAACCTTATCTTCATCAAAACATAGGCTAAGATATGCTAGTGCTATTCTTGACACTTTGCACTTTCAATGTTAATGGAGACTGAAGTAGGGTGTGACAACCTGCTCCATGAGTGGCACTTAACTATTGTTTAGTGTATTTCATAAGGTTTGAAAATAATCTTTTCATACTAGGAAACTAGATGAGGGATTTAGAAATGGTGTGTGGAATTAATCGAAAGTATGACACATAACTTGGAATGTTTTCAAAATCATTTCAGTTTAGAAGTAATTCCATCTTTCGAATCAATTTTTTCTTCTTAATTTTGTGAATAGTTAGTTCTTTACTTTTTCAAGTTTCTTAGTTCATAAAATCACAAAAACAACTTTATGTGTTACTTTCTTACTTTTGATAAAAGATCCAAAGTATGAGTACATTTATATTAGGAAATTCCTTGTGGTTCGACATAACCCTATACTATACTACAATTGAATCTTAAAAGAGATGCAAATGTAAAATAGTAAAGTGTTAACTTATAAATTTTATTTATTGACATGGAAAGAAACCTTGAATTGAAGTGCAATTTAATTCAACACTTATACCTTTGTGAAAAGAAAAATACACAGTTATAATGAGTGATCTAATTACTAACTTTTATTTTCTGTCATTTATTTTCCTCAACTAACATTTATTTTCAATCATTTAAATTCTGCAACTAACATTTATCTATTGCTTTATTTATTTATTTATTATTTACCAACCTTTCATAAGGAAGTAGTTTGGTTAATAAAGGAAAACAAAAATAAATATCACTCATTATCATTTGTGTTAAATTGCTAAATTCCTACCATTATGCCGGTTTTGATTAAAGGAACATTCTTGAAACCATTATACCGGCGTTGGAATTTATTCCAACGCAGCCGAGATAGCGAGCAAAGAATCGACATGTCATTAAATAAAACAATCAGAAACTTGCTGCCACAATAAAGTAAGCAATAAAACTCTTTCAACAAATTGGCGCTGCTACCGGGGAATTACTAGATAATAGAAATTCATACTTATATTTTTTATCATTAGTAATTGTAAATAGAATTTTATTTTCTCTATGTGTAAATTTATTTTTCGTTTTGTACATCTTTCTTTTATTTTTCTATTGTGTACATTGGAAAACCAAAAACACAAAAAGAACAACATAAAGGGTATTGAAATCAACAAGGATTAGTGGCTGGATTTTTTTTTTTAAAATGAAGAATCCGGATCATCAAAATTCCAAAAAGAAGCTACTCTAATCCTTAAAGGTTGAGTATTCACATGCACTTTTTCATGATCATATTTTATTTTTTGATACTTAAACCTGCAACTCCATAAGCATTCTTTAGTTGATGATTTTAAAATTGAGAAATAAATTTTTAAAACAAAACTAAGAGCATGCTTGATAAATTTGTGCCGAAAATTAATTTTTCCAAACTTCGGAACTCCTAAAAAGTGTGTTATTTGTTTACTAATTGTTGTTTGGTTTACCATTTAACAAAATAAATTCAGAAACTTGTTGCCTTCATAACCATCAAGAAAACTCTTTCAACAATAGGTTGATAATGGGAAGATATTTTGACGACAGTGCCCATTTGTTTACCATCCCTGAGGCGTTGAATCGTCTAGATTCGAGATATTGGTTGGTGGATCGCAAGGTTTTGGGCATCCCTAGTTCATACAAGGGTAAGGCCAAGCTGAACATGGATGTCCTAGTCAAGCCAGCCAATCACATCTGCTGGTACGCCCCAGGTGCTGATGATAGAGTATGCCAAGATCTCTTGGCATAAACGGGCAATGGTTTCTAGATCTACCTCTGCATATTCAGAATGATTGGAATCTAGTGGAGGATAAATTTATGGGAAGATACTTTATGTAGGGAAAGTTTATGGATCTGAAAACAGCAATATCCATCTTTGTTCAACCTGTTAGGGAGAATCTCTACGAAACATGGGATAGGTTCAAATCTTTGCTGAGAAAGTGCCCAAACCATGGATTTGACGTGCAAACTCAAATCAAGATCTTCATTAATGGTTTGCAACAACAACACAAATGTATTCTGAACGCTACGGCTGGCGGACAACTATTGACCAAACCACTGCAAGAAACCATAGATATAGTTGAATCCATGACAATGAATGACCAGAAGAGTCAGCACCAAAGAGGACCACCACCAAGGAGAGGTGAAATCCTTGAGTTGAGCTCAACCGATGTACTGTTGGCTCAACATAAACTGCTTCAACAGCAGCTTGATGAAGTAAATCAAAAGCTTAATGATTTACCTTGACAATTACGGGAATCCTCAAAGAAAACAGTTTATAGGTGTGATAATTGTGTTGATGACCATGAGATGGGCCATTGTCAGAATGAGGAAGTCCACTTTGTGGGCAACCCTCCAACGCAGAACTTTCAGAATAATTACCCTCAAGGGGGTAATAATCAGTTTCAGAGAAATCAACCTTGAAGGCAAGAGAATCCTCAAAAACCACCATCACAATTCTACAAAGAACAATCAGTACCAACACCCAACACAAGACAAAAATTGAAAACTGGAGGATACACTGAATCAGTTCATGCAAATGACAATGTCAAACTAGAAGAACACGGATGCATCTATGAGGAATATGGAAATTCAAATGGGGCAAATGGCCAAACAACTAGCTGAAAATCAGAAGCAAACATTTTTATCTAATACAGAAGTTAATCCTAGAGAGCATTGTAATGTTGTCTTTAGGGGTGAATCAAGCTCAATTGAGCAGTAGAAAGAAGATTGTGAATTTCATTCTTGTGGGTAACAGGCGTCAAGCTATTGACGTTAAACGAGCGCTTGCTAGGAGGCAACCAAATAGTTGGTATGTTTTAATTTATCTTATATTTTGTTTTTTAATTAAATTTGTGTTTAAAATTTTATGTCATTCTTTAGAAAATTTCATATGCATCAAACATCTCCTTAAAACCAATTTTTTCCATTGGCTTGAGGACAATGCATCTTTTAAATAGGGGGAACATGGTTTAATGCATATGAATTTTTTTTAAAGAAAGTTAATAGTGTATATAAGATTGTAATGTTATTTAAAAAGTAATTTAGTTGTCCATAAACTCAAAAAAAAAATTTCAAAACCGAAATCAAAGTGGCTAAATGAAAAAATTGGGGCATGATTGCATGATTAGAAATTGCTAAGCATATCTTGACTTAAGCTTTTATTGAGAAAATTTAGATATATGCTAAACTCTTTGTGAAAACATTACATAATGCCATAACTTGCATTTTTTTGCAAATGGAATTTAATTTGTGTAACATGATCTTTGCAAACATTTTTTAAATCAAGAAGTGTAAATCCAAACCAAGTGAGGGAGTGAGCCAAACACATGACGATCAAAGTTAAATCACCATTTGATTTGTCTAATTAAACTTGTATGAGTCTTTAAATCTCTTAATTGCATAAAATTGATAGGAAGTGATCAAGGCATATTATTTCTTTAGTTGAACCAAATGGCCAAAAAGTCTAACCAAAAATTAGGATTATCCTTTGATAAGCCCCTTTGAGCCAAACAAAGTAAAACATTTTTTCAAATTATCCCATGAAACCGAAATTGAAAACAATGTTCAAAGAGAGCATTAATTTTTGGAAAGGGTGTTTGAAAGAATCAAGTTGGGGGGAGAAATTGGTGGACTTGGCTTCTAAGCTTCTTAAAAAGAAAAGAGAAATTTTTTTCTTAGTCTCTTTACAAAAACAACAAAAATTTGTAAAAGAAAGTGAAAAACAAAAAGAGATTGAGAAATAAAAGCCAAAAAGAAGCCAAGGTTCAAAAGCTCAGAGGTTAGAAAGGAAAATTATTGGGAAAAAAAAGCACAATGAAGTGCTTCTTTGAGAAAATTCTACAAAATGTTCTCTTTTTACTTGAACTTAACTCGATTATCTAGAAAACCCATAATTGTCCAAATCAAGCCTCATTATAACCGAAAACAAGACCTTAGTGATCCTTGATTGATTATGCAATTTAAAAGAATAGGTGAGACAAAGAACAAGTTCAAATTACTACAATCAAATGGTTGAAAAATTGAGTGAAACACTTACCCCTTTAAGTTCAAATTCTGAACTTGTGTGCAAAAACACTTTTTGATTGAAAAATATTTGCTTAGGTAAATTATTGCACATTTTTAATGAACAAAATCATACAATTCATGTTTGAAGCATTATGTGTAAAAAAATCACAAATCATGAAAAATCTCATTGGAAACATTTTTTGATCATGCTTAAGCAAATTTGAAATCATGTCAATCATATCTTAAAAAATTAGCCAAAGCTTTGAATTCAGATGTGCTTTACCATTTGTTTAAGGACAACCAAAGTCTTAAGTTGAGGTGATTTGATAAGTGCCAAAAATACCTAAAATTCATATACTTTTTATGGCACATATCCTTGGAAAAATTGAGAAAGCCAACTTAATTAAACACTTTTTGGATAAAATATCACAATTTTGTATATATGTTTTGTGTATTTCTTTTGTAATATATTTTGTAGGAATTTGGTGGAAAAGAGAAGAATTAATCAAACACAAACAAAGTGCTTAAAATAGGCCGAAAATGATCTTTAAATGACATGCTTAAGCTTGACGTGGCAAGCTATGTGCTTAAGCATGACTCAACAAGACTTGGCATATGTGGAAAATATGGAGTCAACTTGAGCTGCTCACTAAGAAGTTTAGCTTGGACCAAGTCCACGCCCAGCTGACCTAGACAACAGTCTGGCACGACCAAACACAGGCATGGCACGGTCAGAACACAATTGTGGCACAAGCGAACCTGCTCAAGCAGACAGCTTAGCAGAGCACCTGGACCGCTCAGCTTGGAACCACACACCTGACCAGCTCAGCAAGTACCAGGCCACATCACCATCAGTACGGTCAAAGCTGCTCCAGGAAGCAGCTTAGTGGTGCCTAATAAGCAGCTTCGCGGTGTGCACCAAGCAACTTGGTCAAATTAACTTAGCCACCAAGCAACCATGATTTCATGAAAGACCTCATTTCAAGTAGCCTCCATAGGCTTTTTAGAGGTAGCTCACTATAGCTGGGCTAGTAGCTCACAACTAGCTTGGGTGAGTCAGCCCCAAGCATGTGACTAAGCTGCTTGGCCAAGTGACCAAACCCATGCTGAAGGGTTTGGTCAGCAGCTTGGCGGGGGAAGAGATGAGCTTGGCGGTGGCAGAGAACTCCTATAAATAGGAGGCACTTCAAGGCTTAATAAATGCATGCTAATTCATTCAAATTGATCTTTCTCTCATTCTCACATTCCACTTCTCTCTCAAAACTGAATTCTCTCTTCTTTTACATCTTCTTCTTGTAATTTTCTTGGAGAACTTCTACTCCAAAGTATTTTAGGTAAGTTACTTTGTAGTTCTCTTCTTAATTCAAGAGGAGAAAGGAGATGGAAATTGAGATACAAAAACACAATTTTGTATTCTCATTTCAGTCCAAAAAAGCATCTCATCCTTGGATAGATGGCTCATGCTCCTACAAATTGCTTTGGTTTATGGTGTAGTTTCTTCTCTTTAATGTATCATCTTTTGAACTCAATTCATTTCAAGTTTTTACTTTTGGTTTAGTTTTGATTCTTTATGAATTTCTTAATGTGGTTTTAGCTTGATCACCTAAAACTTGATTTAAAGATCCAAAATGCTTCTTCTTAAAGTGTTGACAAGTGAACTAAAAAGTATAACCTACATCTTAGTTCACGTGCCGCATCAAGCATCTATTTTAAGCAACTTATGTTCAAGGCTAAATAAAGTTAATGGAACATGAAGTAGGGTGTGACAACCTACTTCGACGAATGGCACTTAACTATTATTTAGTGCATTACATAAGGTTTAAAAATCATCTTATTACTGTAGGACACTAGATGAAGGATTTAGAAATGACCGAAAGTATAACATATAACTTGTAATGTTTTCCAAAATCAATTAAGTAGAGAAATAATTGCATACTTCCAATCAATTTTATCCTCAAGAATTTGTTTATTAAAGTTGTTTATGTTAATTTGTTTACTTGTTAGTATTCCATAAACAAAATCAAACAAAACTATGTTCAAACTTTATTAGTAATATAACATATTTATAATAATGTTCTATTAGGCAATTCCTTGTGGTTCGACATAACCCTATATTATACTACAATTGAATCTTGAAAGATATGCAAATGTAAAATAGTAAAGTGTTAACTTATAAATTTTATTTGTTTACAAAGAAAGAAACCTTGAATCAAAGTGCAATGTAATTCATAAATTGTAACTTTGTGAAGAGGAAAATACACATTTATAATGAGTGATCTAACTATTAATTTTTACTTTCAGTCATTTACTTTCCGCAACTAACATTTATTTTCTGTCATTTAAATTATGTAACTGACTATTTATTGCTTTATTTATTCTTTATACCAACCCTTCGAAAGAAGTTGTACGGTTAAATTATAATTTTATTGCTTTATTTATTTATTCTTTACCAACCTTCCATAAGGAAGTAGTTCGGTTAATAAAGGACAACGAAAATAAATATCACTCATTATCACTCGTGTTAATTTGCTAAATTCATAGAAATACACCGGCGTTGGAATTTATTCCAACAAAGCCGAGATGGTTTGAAATTGTTAATAATTCAATCAAGCTAAGTTTTTTTATTAAAGAAACATTCTTGAAACCATTATACTGGTGTTAGAATTTATTCCAGCAAAGCCGAGATGACGAGCAAAAAATCGACTTGTCATTAAATAAAACAATCAGAAACTTGTTGCCTTAATAACCAGCAAGAAAACTCTTTCAACAACAGGTTGATAATGGGAATAAATTTTGCCAACAAAGCCCACTTGTTTACCATCCCTGAGGCGTTGATTCGTCCGGAGTCGAGATATTGGTTGATGCATCGCGAGGTGTTGGGCATCCCTAGTTCATACAAGGTTAAGGCCAAGCCTAACGTGTTGGGGTGAAGATATCGTTGGATGAATGGCATGTTGTCGTCTTGCAGCACCTGCAAGTGGTGCCATCTCAATTGCATCCGAATATTTGGGGGTTCATCCGAATATTTGGTGTCATCTCTTGTATACTAAGTAATATTCCTCAATAGGTTTGTAAAACTTTGAAACAATTACTTCAAGTAACTCAGAAAAAGTTTAAGAACTGAGTGCAAAAGTGCAGAAAAATAGTGAGAGAATTTTTCAGAATCGTGTGAGAGTTGTATGAAAGTTGTGTTATGATTATGAGTTTCAATGCCTTTATATATGCTTTCCAACCAGCCAAAATACCTCTTTGAAAGGATAGCAATTGATTGGAATGATATCATGTCTTTTGGGTTGAAACTCATTCACTTTGAATTTGAAAATCTCATGCAACAGCTCTCAGTAATCGATTACAACATTGAGTAATCGATTACCCAAATGTTATGTCCAACAGTGAATTTAAAATCCACTTAGAGTAATCGGTTACTCAAATTTGAGTAATCGGTTACTCCAATTCAAATTTTGTTGGATATCTGATTCTCACTCATGTAACCTGTTACTCGAATTTCAGTAACCAGTTACACGGTATTTTGAAAAATGTTTTCATTTAAAACTTAAAGTGTTTCAATTTTCTTCAAAAATATTTTGAGCATTACTACTTTGGTATATTAAAGAGTATAGGATAGAAGTACCTATTTAGACTTAGACTAATTGTCTTGAAGCTTTAATCTTCCTGGTCTTCATAAGTAATCTTCCTTTTCTTCTTTTTGGTGATGTTGGTGTCTTCATCAAAACCTTGCCAAGGTCAGGAGCAAAGATCTTCTTCACAATCTCCCCATTTTTTATGATGACAAATCCATATCTTTTTGACATTTTTGGCAATGTAGTTTTCTTGAGAGCAGCATACTTTGAGATATGTTGAAGTTTGACTTGAGTATGCTCCCTCTATCTTGTATTCTCCCCCTTTCTTTTGGAGTAATGTGCCTGAAATAATTTTACAGAAAATACACTTCTCTCAATTTTTCTCCCCTTTTGACTTCATCAAAAAGTAGAAAAGAAAAGAGATTCCAGCACAATATATATAGCATACAAACACTTATATAATCAAGATATATCAATATGATATCATATACTCATGTACGGATCAAGATATATATGAGAAAGTATTGCAATGCATAAATAAGATGTTTCAAACATGTATCCAGGAAAGGAACAATAAAGCACAAAACATCATAAATAACTTGTCCAGGAATATGCAGCAATAACTTAAAAACAACAAATAAACAGAATTAAAAATTTGTCCGAATTTTGAAAGCAATACAACTAGAAAATCCTAATAACAGATATTCTAAGACTCAGGCTTAGAATAGTCTTCATTAATATCCATGTTATCCATCCTAGAGGAGAGACAATGAAGTTCATATTGGATTTGTTGATGCTGAGAGTCGAGAGCATCCATCCGATTAGTGATGTAGCCTCAGAGAGAAAATAACTCATCCATAACCATTTGGTACCTAGGCACAGAGTAATCGGTTACTCACTTTGAGTAATCCATTACTCAAATTAAAAAATTTAAAATTTTCAAACAACAACTCAGAGTAATTGGTTACACATTTTGAGTAATCGGTTACTGAAACACACTGTTCAACCCTATAATCGGTTACTCTCCAGTGTAATCGATTACTGACCCCACAAAAACTTATTTTTAGGCAAAATTAAGCTATGAAAATGATTTTTAACCCAAAAATTGAAATTTTTAATCATAAATAAATATATTTAAGTTCAAGTAGGCATGAAATAGATATAATGAAGCATATATATAATCATATATAAGCATTTAAGATAAGTATGCTTCATCAAGAATGTGTAATTCTCGTCTAATTTTATAGAAAGGTTCTTTTG
>NC_032024.1:12277464-12278247 GCF_001865875.1 Lupinus angustifolius
ATCAACAAATTCTACAGACACATCCTTCTTTTGGACATGGTCCCTAAGGAAGTGATGTCTTATATCAATGTGTTTGGTTCTTGAATGCATAACCGGATTCTTTGTGAGGTTTATTGCACTAGTATTGTCACATTTTAGAGGAGTACAACCCAAGTCTAAACCATAATCTTGTAATTGTTGCTTAAGCCACAACACTTGGGCACAACAACTACCTACTGCTATATATTCAACTTCAGCAGTGCTTAGGACTACACATGATTGTTTCTTACATGACCAAGAAATTAAAGCATTCCCTAAAATATGACAAGTACCACTTGTACTTTTCCTCTCAGTTTTGCATCCTGCAAAATCTGAATATCCAACCAAGTCACATATACTTCATTTTGGATACCACAGTCCAACATTAGTTGTGCTTTTAAGATATTTCATGATTCTCTTAACAACAACTAAGTGTGATTCTTTTGGTTTGGATTGATAGCGAGCATACAAACACACACTAAACATGATATCAGGTCTACTGGCAATTAAATATAACAGAGATCTAATCATACCTCGATACTTTGATATCTCGATGAATTTTCCTGCTTCATCCGTATCGATGTAAGTTCCAGATCCCATAGGAGTAGCTATTGGCTTGCATCCATCCATGTCAAATCTTTTTAGCAAATCTTTGTAGTATTTGGATTGACTTACGAAAATATCATTGTCAAGTTGTTTGATTTGTAATCCAAGGAAGTAATTTAACTTCCCCATCATAGACATTTCAAACTCTCCTTGCATCAT
>NC_032024.1:12278347-12329635 GCF_001865875.1 Lupinus angustifolius
CTTTACATCCATTTGATATAACTTAAAATTCAAAGAGCAAACATATGCAAGTAATAGCCTAATAGCTTCAAGTCTAGCGACCGGAGCAAAAGTTTCATCAAAAATCGATACATTCTTCCTAGTTGTATCCTTGAGCTACTAGTCTAGCTTTATTTCTAACTATTATACCATTTTCATCATATTTATTTCTAAATACCCACCGAGTTCCAATAACATGCCTATTTTTAGGTCTAGGAACAAGTTCCCAAACTTCGTTTCTCTCAAACTGGATTAATTCTTCCTGCATAGCAAGAATCCAGTTTTCATCCTCGATTGCTTCATCAATCTTGGAATTATCAAGCATTCGTCGGGTTGTGATACCCGTATTTAATTCGGTAATAATATTGTCAATTGGATGGTATCGATGAGTTCTCCACTCTTTTGGTAAATATGAATGAGTATGCTCCTCTTGAGATGGTAGGTTATCATTCATTTTCAATTGCTCAGTATCAGTTGTAGATTCAATAATAGAAATTTCATTTGAAGAAGAACTTGGTAGTTCCTCCTCATCAGGAGTTATCACATCTTTTATCTCAGCATTGGTTTCATCAAAAGATACATGAACGGATTCTTCCATGGCTAGTGTTTCTTTTATTAAAAAATTTGTAAGATTTACTCGTAAGAGAGTAGCCTAGGAAGATGCCTTCATCTGCTTTTGCATCAATTGCCCAAGTTATCCTTTCCATTATTTAAAACAAAACATTTACAACCAAATACATGCAAATGAGAAATGTTTGGTTTTCTACCTTTAAAGAGTTCATAGGGGGGTATTCTTGAGAATCGGTCTTATGAGAACTCGTTTCAAAACATAACAAGCTGTACTTACTGCATCTGCCCAGAAATATTTTGGGAGGTTAGTTTTATTCAACAGTGTTCGAGCTAGTTCTTCTAAACACCTATTCTTTCTCTCTACAACACCATTTTTTTTGTGGTTTTCTAGGAGCAGCAAAGTTGTGATTGATACCAAGATCATCACAGAATTCTTCAGAAGAAGAGTTTTGAAATTCTCCCCCATGATCACTTCTTATAGTAGCGATTTTAAGTGATTTTCCATTTTGTACTCTTTTAGCATAAATGCTAACGGCTTTGAATGCCTCATTCTTATGCACTAAGAATAGAGTTCAAGTGTATCTCGAAAAATCATTTACTATAACGAGGGCGTGGTAGTTACCACCATAACTTTTTGTCCTTGATGGGCCAAACAAGTCCATATGTAGTAACTACAATGGTCTATCAGAAGAAACCATATGCTTTGGTTTGAAAGAAGTTTTTGTTTGTTTACCCATTTGACAAGCACTACATAGTTTGTCTTTAACAAACTTCATTTTGGGTAAACCAACAACAAAGTCTTTCTTTATAAGTTTGTTCAAATGGTCCATGTGAATATGAGCAATTCTCCTATGCCATAGCCATGCATCATGATTATCATTTGCAACTAAACATGTTATTGGTAAAGATGAATTCATATCAATCATATATATATTGTTTATTCTCTATATTGTTTATTCTCTTACCAACCAGTTTAGAGTGATGAGGATTCTTACTTTCTATGATGCACTTATCTGGGTAGAATGTCACATGGAAGCCTTTATCACATAGTTGACTTATGCTAAGAAGGTTGTGCTTGAGTCCTTCAACATATAACACACCTTCTATAGTAGTTGAGGGAGACTTGCCAATTCTACCAACTCCAATAATTTTTCCTTTGTTATTATCAACATATGTGACATATCCTTTGTCCCTTGGAGTAAGGACGGAGAATTTTGATTTGTCGCTCGTCATGTCTTTTGAGCAGCCGCTATCCAAATACCATAGGTTACAGGCAGCTCCCAAATTATCCTGCAAAACAAATTAAAAATATTTTCTAGGTACCCAATGTGATTTGGGTCCTGCAGGGTTAGCGCCTTTTTCTATCCATTTGTATTGGCCAGATGACACACCATATTTTCTAATATGACAAGTGTTAGGTGTGTGACCAATTTTGTCACAGTAAGAACAAGTGGGTAGATGTTTATGTATCCAAGATTTTATTTAAAAATAGGACTGATATGGACACATTCTTTATAAAAATTTATAGTGCTTCCCACGATTGTTTTTCCTAAGACATTCTTATTTTTAGCCACACGACTATTTGTATAGCCAAGACCTCTATGATCTGTTGAATGTCTTTGGACTTTTATGATCTTTTCTAAATTGTGACTGCTTTTGTTGAGTTTATTAAGTTCAAGACTTAATTTTGAATCTTTAGTTTCAAGAGTGACACATTTTTGACATGAGGAAGAAGTGGGATTTTCAAAATCTTTCTTTAGAACTTTGTTAAGGCTTTCCAAAATAAAAAGTTCATTTTTCTAGTTTAGGAAAAGTTTGGAAAGCTTAACATATTCTTGATGTAAATCATTAAAAGCATTTCGTAACTCATCATATGAAAAAGTATCATTTGGTTCACAGTTACTAACCTCATAATCATCATTTGAATTGTGTGAAGCCATCAAGGAAATATGTGATTGCTCCTTAATTCTGAGTTCTGCATTTGAACCATCATCTTTATCTTTCTTGTCCTTCTTTCTTTTGAAAGTATGATGCTTTTGTAGGGCTGGACAAGCACATTTTAGATGATCTGGTTTTCTGCATATTGAGCATGTAGATTTTTGCTTTGATGTTGATGCTTCACTAATTGTTGTAGACCTTTGTACTTCTTTGGCTCCATGTATCCTTTTTAGAGTGTCCCAAATTTCTTTCGACGTTTAGCAACTTGACACTCTAAGAAATTCTTTTTCATCTAGAATTGACACAAGAATGTTTTTGGCTTTAAGGTCGTATTGCACTTTTTTCTTGTCTTCATCATTCCATGAAGATTTTGGCTTTACTTCCCTTACACTGTTCACAAGGGTGAAGGGTTCATATGGTCCTTCTTTAATTGCATTCCATATATCCAAGTCTTGAGATTCTATGAAGATTCACATTCTGATTTTCCAGAAATCCTAGCACTCTCCAACAAAGCTTGGAGAGCAGTTGATGTTGGAACCTTCTCCTAGGAATGATCTTGAGGCCATCTTTGGTATAGGATCAAATTTGAGAATATCTTACTCAAAAATAGCTCTGGTGCTAATTGTAAGACTGAGATTGCAACTAATAGGGAGTGAATTAGTTGACTAGAAATTATGACCACTTTTTCTACAGCGGATAATATTGTAGAAAATAAACGAGAATAAATTAAAGAGATAAGGTAGAAGAGAGTACATAGATGTTTTATATTGGTTCACCTTCTTGTCCACCGAAGGCTACATCCAGTACTCTTGCAGCATAAGAGATTTTCCACTAAATATTATGAGTTGTAATTACAATATCTCACCATCGAGACTTCTATGTACCTTACACTATCACTAATACTTATCACCTTGGAAAACACCTTTCCAAGTAACTTTATCCCCTTTCTTACCACACGCTGTGAAAGAAATTATTTACAATGAATGAAGAATTACAACAATGGCTTGGATTGCCTTTACAAGTATAAAATGTAATATCACTTGCAATCCAATAAGTCTCTTGTATACTAAGTAATATTTCTCAATAGGTTTATAAAACTTTGAAACAATTACTTCAAGTAACTCAGAAAAATTCTATTTTGAAAGTTTAAGAACTGGGTGCAAAAGTGCAGAAAAATAGTGAGAGAATTTTTCAGAATCGTGTGAGAGTTGTATGAAAGTTGTGTGTTGTGATTATGAGTTTCAATGTCTATATATAGGCTTTCCAACCAGCCAAAATGCCTCTTTGATTGGGTAGGAATTTATTGGAATGAAATCTTGTCTTTTGGGTTGAAACTCATTCACTTTGAATTTGAAAATCTGATGCAACAGCTCTCATTAATCGATTACAACATGGAGTCATCGATTACCCAAATGTTCTGTCCAACAATGAATTTAAAATTGGTTTAGAGTAACCGGTTACTCAAATTTGAATAATCGCTTACTCCAATTCAAATTTTGTTGGATAACTGATTCTTACTCATGTAACCTGTTACTCAAATTTAAGTAACCCGTTACACAGTATTTTGAAAAATGTTTTCATTTATAACTTGAAGTGTTTCAATTTTCTTCAAAAATATTTTGAGCATTACTACTTTGGTATATTAAAGAGTATAGGATTGAAGTACCTATTTAGACTTAGACTAATTGTCTTGAAGCTTTAATCTTCATGGTATTCATAAGTAATCTTCATTTTCATATTTTGGATGATGTTGGTGTCTTCATCAAAATATTGCCAAGGTTAGAAGCAAAGATCTTCTTCACATTATATATCTATACAATTTAGTAGATCAAAGTTAATGATTTTAATTAACATTCTTAATCTAATGATTTTTTTGTCCAACTTAATATAAATTTTGATCGGAACACACAAAATTTAAAAGTAAGATACATTTATTGAATAATAGCAAATCAGACTCCTCTCCATTACCGGAGAGAGAGAGAATTTCATGGAGAGAAAGGTCATATCACTATATTTTAAGGGGTAAAAATGTTATATCACATTATTTCTTTCATTTGTTTTTTTATGTACTTCCCTCACTATTAATGGGGAGGATCCTCAAAGAGTGTAAAATGTATACACTGACAATGTAAAGATTTATACATATGGACTTCATCATCCACCGTTTATTTGGATTACCTTTTCTGAAAAGTCAACAATAATAAAAAATCAATAGTGATGATACAATGAAAGTGTATAAAATTCATACAATGTCAATGCATACATCTTTTTCTCTAATAGAAATTCCAACTAGATAGGTGCCAAGATCTTGACTAGAAAAAAATGAAACCAATTTTATTGAAACTGTATTGGTTATCAAACTGGTCAGGGTACCGAGTGGTACAATGATTTAACTAGTGGTTTAATCAGTGGTTCAGTAATTAAACCGCACGTCGGTTAAACCGGACATACTGCTTATATTTCAAATAGGTAAACACTTAAATTTATAATCTATATTCATAATCTACTCAAAATTTACATAAACAAACAACTTTAAGTCTTTAACAAATTCAAAATCTAAAGTGCAAAATATATATCAATCATCTCTCTTTTATACGGTACCAATAAAACTAATGAATTGGTACTCTTTTAAGAGTTCAGACTATCTAATTCCACAACAAAGATAAGCAGTTATTGTATGAATATGAAATACACTAATAGAAACACAACTAACACAACCATGCATATTGAAAAGCAAAAAATCATTCCAAAACATACACAACAGAAAATGTTACATCATCATCTATTTTTTCTCCTTCTCTTCCTCTCTCTTTTATACAGTACCAATGGTCCAAATCTGCCAATGAGAGTTATCAACAGCTAAAATCACTCATACTATATGTGCAAACCAGAAAATACCCACCAACATTAGAGACCAAAAAACAAAAACATACAAGAAACAATATCACAACCTCAAAAGATGTAACGAACGTGGAACTGAAACAGATGAAGCTATGTGAAGCTTGGAAGACACCGGAAGCACTAAAGCTTAGAAACCAAAAACGCTATTTCTAAAAGTGAAGAAGAAGGGAGAATGGAGATGAAGTGATGAAGCTGTGAGTGTGAAGTGAAACTGAAACCCTTTTTCATTTTTTTGGGCCCTAATGAGACCACGATGTTTTGGCTCGTTTTTTTAAATGCAACAAACAGTCGGTTCAGTGCCAATTCTGTTGATTCATCAATTTTGAGGAATACCGGCCAGTTTCCATCGGTTCTGGTGTATATCCAGTACAAAACTGTCCGTACCAGTAAGAGGTCTAGTTCGCCAGTTTTTCGGTTGGTACCGTCCGGTTTTATTAACCCTCCATGAAACAATGTGAAGATAATCTAATTAATTTAAGTTGTGTCGATCACTTTTATATAGAAATTACAATGAAAAAGTAATAAGAGGTAAAAACTGTTGAGTGCTCCTGTATTAATGATGATGATGGATATGGATCGGTTCGAGTAGTGCATTACTCAGACACGTCAAATTGCTTTATTTTTGGACTCAGGCTCACCCTGAACTCGTGTTGATACCTGATAGGTCTACTACTCATGGGTCCTTGGGCACCTAACGGATCTGTGGGCAATTATAAAAACATTAAAAATAATTGTGAGTAATTTATGTAATGGTGTGTTTGTTTTCTACAATCTTACATGTTATTTAGGTAATCTACAAGAGAAAAAATTATAAAAAAATATTTAAAGTTTTAAACACATTTTAAATTGATTATTTCAACATTATGATGTAAAATTGGTAACAATTGTTCAATCAACAAGATATTAGATTATACATATCAATTAACAACATAACATTATATCACTACTTAACAATATAATATCAATGTTTAACAATATAACAATCAAATTTATGAATTAATAATATCCAATTATGAATTAATTATATATATATATATATAAAGAAATAGCGGGCTCAAGTACCTATGGGTTTGGGCACCTCACTGTCTGGACCCAGACTCATCCAACAATGGGTCTTAAAATCACAGGTCTCAATTATTTACAAGTTCAAAAACTCGAACGTAGACCCAATCCGTTTCAGATATATTTTGTGGGTATTCACGGTTCTAGGTACTCCTTATAGTAGATTTAAATTTAACAATTAACTTGATCGCAACCATATAATTAAGCTTCATTTACTCAGTCCATAATGCCATTTCGATTACATTTTTTTATAAAAGCACATTTTTGTCCCTAATGCGTAATCGGGGATTCTATATATGTTAGGGAATAATGATATGTAAAGAATGTTTATACTTCACATAGTAAAATAGTAAAACGCAAAAACTTTACATCAAAATTTATAATAAAGAACATAAAATGTGGGTGCTTTTGTTACAAATAATGGCTTAAGTTTTAGATTGATATATAATAAAGATAATTTATAGTAGAGGAGTCAAACTCTCTTTTATTATAAATAATTAATGTAATTAGTGACAAAAGTTACACGTGTATGCTTCTTAATAGAATTTTTATCATTATATTTCATTTCTATTTTTGTCTAAGCTTAATTCATGTAGACTAAAATATTATTAAAAAATTTGGACTTTGGATGAAAAATACATCTATTTGTTTTCTAGATGAGAAAATAAAAATTACTTTTAATTAATAAGAAAGTAAATTAAAATGTGTTGGAGCATCCCATTTTCCAACAGACGTATATAACAACAAAATTGACAAAATTGATACTAGGATGGACAGTAGAGTCCCTAAAGGCATTGCAATAATGAAAGAATAATGTTTGATCAATTAATATTATCATACTCCTCATGAGAAAGCAAATTTCTTCATTAAGAAATTATATATTAAAGAAGTTTTTAAGATCTTAAATCATGAACCAGTAACATTAATGGGTGCACATATGTTGTCCCACAGTTAGTGCTACTCCATGTGTCATAACTTTGTGATTGGTTGGAAAAAAATATATTTAAGTTAAAATTTAATTTTGAAATAATTTTCTGACCGATCACAATGTCAAAGCAGGGAGCTCGGGCCCTGGCGGTGGAGCCCTAGCCTAGGCAGGGGTGCCCATGCCCAGGCGAAGGAGCCCAAGCCCACTCGGGGGAGCCTAGGCCAAGGGGAGCCCATGCCTAGGCGGGGGAGCCCAACAGTAGCACCATCACCAACAGCAGCAACACCATCACCAACAACACCAACAACACCATAAGCATAGAATAGCATAGCATCAACATAACCATAAGCATAAAATGACATAGCGTCAACATATCATAACATCATCATAAGCATCAGCATAAGCATAAGCATGGCATAAGTGTAGCTACTAGCAGCACCATAGCAGGAGCACCAACAACACCAGACTAGAAGCACCAACAACACTGTTGGGGATGCTTGAAATATGTTATTGTGCTAGTCCCACATTGTCTAGTATTGGAATAGAGTAGAGTAACCAATGTTATATATTGGACTCAAATCCCTTGTTATAATATGCACCAGATATAAGTACCAAATAGAAACACCACATGGGCAGGTAGGCTCATGGGTGTGCTAGGGTTTGTAATCCTTATTCTCTACTAATATCTTGGTAGCCACTCAGCGCTCTCGGGGACGTAGGCACAATTGGTCGAACCCCGTTAACAAATTCTCTTGTTTCTTCTCTTATACTAATTCTATGCCTTTATTTGATTGCTTGTGACCAACGCTACGCAAAGATCGCTTCCACTGCACCAACAATTGGTATTAGAGCCAGGTTGGTAGATGGCTCTTGACCCAAACGCCAAATTATGGCAAAGGAGGGTGAAGAACGTGTTGGTTGGACAAGGTCTTTCAAAGGTACTACATGAGGATAAATCAGATGAGTTGAAGGAGAATGACATATGGTGTAACTATGCTGGAAGCGATGTATGTGTTGATCTAGAATCCCAGAAGTTCATGTACTAGATTAGGATCAAGGTAGAGATAGGGACTCATGTGTTGAGTTTGACTCTGACTCAGAGACAGTGCTAATAATATCTCTCTAGATGTTGAGAGTACGTTCTCATTTGAGATGAGAAGTGGAATATCCTAATGGCATGTTTGAGACGTCATAGTGAAGGATATTAATTGTTAGCATATCCACAAAAGCATAGAGGCGCTGACTGAATTTGATGTAGGGTGTAACATGGGCATTGACTTTGATGCAAGTTGTATCACGAGCATTGGTAGAGATGCAGGTGTGTGACATGGGCATTGGCTTGGATGCAAGGATGTGACACAAACATTAGTTGGCATTGACGCAAGGTGTGTGCTGTGGGCATACTCCTTATGGTGGAGTATGATAGTTCTTTTGAACTTGGATTGTCGGAGTAGACAATGGTGGTAGCAGTTGGGGCTTTCCAAGGAAGCTCCAAGGTTCAGTTTGACTGAGTATTGAAGAGGACGATTGTTGGTGAACTTTTATGTAGATGTTCCAATATATCGAAAGACTTCCTAGCAATAGGTGGCTAGGCGGCGTGTTCCATTTGATGGCAGTATGGGAAGCTGCACTACAAGTTTGGAGAGTTATGCTCTTGGTAACATTGTCAAAGATACTCAGAAGGTCTATGATGTAGGGGAGCACTTAAAGAGAATTAGACATTGAACAAGATGGAGTCATACATTCGCTAAGGTGGAAATTCTTGTGTTGATTTCCTAAGGAGCGAGATATTCGTCTATGTCAATCAAGGTGGAGATTGTTGGGGATGCTTGAAATATGTTATTGTGCTAGTCCCACATTGTCTAGTATTGGAATAGAGTAGTGTAACCAATATTATATATTGGACTCAAGTCCTTTGTTATAATGTGCACCAGATATAAGTACCAAGTAGAAACACCCCATGGAAAGGTGCGCCCATGGGTGTGTTAAGGTGGGCACATGCGTGTGCTAAGGTGGGCCCATGGGTGTGCTAAGGTTTTTAATCCTTATTCTCTAATAATATCTTGGTAGCCACCCAGCGTTCCCGAGGACGTAAGCACAATTGGCTGAACCCCGTTAACAAATTCTCTTGTTTCTTCTCTTATATTTATTCTATGCCTTTTATTTGATTGTTAATGACCGACGCTACACCACGATCACTTCCGCTACACCAACAAGCATGAACACCACCAGCACCACAAGCACTAATAGCACCATCTTGGGTCTGGCCTCCCCCGCCATGGCCTGGCTTCCCTCGCTTAGGTCTGGCCTCCCCCGACTAGGCCTGGACTACCCCTCTATGGCCTTGGCTTGCCCGCCATGGAATGGGCTCCCCTCCTCGATAGGGCCTCCCCTGCCAGGTCTTGTCTTCCCCGCTTGGGCAAGGGCTCCCCCGCCTTGGCCTTGGCTGCCACACTTAGGCTTGGGCTGCCCCACCTTGGCATGGGCTCCAAGCCTTGGCCATGGCTGCCCCGCTTGGGCCTTGGCTACCTTGCCTCAGTCTAGGCTCCCCCGCCTGGGCCTGGGCTCCCCCACTTGTGCTAGGGCTCCACCTCCAAGGTCATGGCTCCCCCGCCTTGGCCTATGTTCGACCGCATGCGCCTAGGCTACCCCGCCTCGGTCTTAGCTCCCCAGCTTGGGCATGGGCTCCCCCGCCTGGCCACGGCTTCCCCACCTAGGTCTAGGTTGCCCCGCCGTTTTCTAGGCTACCTCGCCTTTGCCTCGGCTCCCCCGCCTTGGAAAGGGCTCTCACTGGGCCTGGGCTCCTTACCTCGGTCTGAGCTCCCCCGCCTTTGCTTGAGCTCCCCCTCCTTAGCCCAGGTTCCCATGCTTGGGCATGGGCTCCCTACCTAGGCCTGGGCTACCTCACCTAGGAGTGGCTCCCACGCCTGGGCCGTGACTCCCCCACCTCCGCCTGGGCTCCCCATCTGGACCTCGGCTCCCAAACTTGGGCCTGGGCTCCTCCGCCTAGCCTTGGCTGCCTTTGCCTGGGCTCCCCTACTTTTGCTTGGGCTATCCCGCCTTTGCTTGGGCTCCCTTGCCTTTACTTGGGCTCCCCAACCTGGGCCTAGGTTCCCTTGCATGGGTCGAGGCTCCGTCACCTACGCTTGGGCCTGGCTCCCCCGCATGGGCCTGAGCTCCCCTGCCTGGGTCGAGGCTCTCTCGTCGTGGCCTGGGCTCCCCTTCCTGAAATGGAAGGTTTGTATTCTATGGAATGTGAACTTGACGACTAGATAAGGTATTCAATTAAGGTGGTTTTTGAAAAGTACTCTAATGCTCGATCTGTGTTGTGTGTGTGTGTTTCTTTTTCTAAGCAAATGAGATTAGATACTTGGAGCAAAGCCAACACGTTGTAAGGTACATAATACTATGAGACTTTTCCTACTAAATTGAGTTAGAGTAGGACTATAAATATGAATAAGATTAGGATTAGGACTAGGAACATGAATAGGAATATGAATACCAATAGGAATAATTATAGGAATAAGATTCAGATTAGGATTAGGATTATGATTAGGAATAGGATTACGAATATGATTAGGATAAGGATTAGGTGGGGCCTGGGACAAGGCAGGGGAACCCGAGCCAAGGTGGGGGAGCCCAGACGCATGCGGGGGAGCCCAGGCCATGGTAGGGGAGCCCAAGCTAAAGCATAGGGAATCTAGGCCCTGACTGGGAAGCTAAGGACCAGGCGGGGGAGCCCAGACCAAGGCGGGGCAACCTAGGCCTTTGCGGTGGATCCGAGGCTAGGTAGGGTAGCCCAGCTCAAGCGGGGGTGCCAAGGCCAAGGTGGGGCCAAGTCAAGGCGGGGCAACCGAGCCCGAGGGGAGCCCAAGCCGACGTGTGGAGCCTAGGCCCAGGTCGGGAGCCCAAGACTAGGCGGAGGAGCCAAGGCCACGTCTGGGCCTCAGCTCCCCAGCTTGGGCCTGGGCTCGACTTTCCCGCCTAGATCTAGGCTGCCCCGCCTTTGCTTGGGCTCCCCCACCTTTCCCTTGGCTGCCCCGCCTTTGCCTGGGCTCCCTCCCCTTTGCTAGGATCCTCTGTCTTTGCCTGGGCTCCGTCGCCTTTGCTGGGATCCCCTGCCTGGGCATGGGCTCCCTCGCCTCGGCCTGGGATCCCACGCCTTGGCCTAGGCTCCCCCGCTTAGGTCTGGGTCACCCCGCCTTTGCCTGGGCTACCCTACATGGGCCGAAATTTCCCCGCCTACGCATGGGTTCCCCCACCTAGTCCAGGGCTCCACCGCCTAGGCCTCGGCCTGGGCTCTCTCGCCGTGGCCTAGGCCCCCCGATGTGGCCTGGGCTCCCCCGCCTGAAATTGAAGGTTTGTATTCTATGGAACGTGAACTTGACGACTACATAAGGTATTCAATTATGATGGTTTTGAAAAGCTCTAATGCTCGATATATGTGTGTTTTGTTTGTTTTTTCTAACATATATTTATTTTCAGTTGATAAGTAGATGAGACTAGATACTTGGAGCAAAGCCAACGCGTTGTAAGGTACATAATAATATGAGACTTTTCCTACTTAATTGAGTTGGAGTAGGACTAGGAATATGAATAAGATTAGGATTAGGATTAATAACATGAATAGGAATATGAATACCAATAGGAATAGGAATAGGATTAAGATTAAGATTAGGATTACGAATATGATTAGGATTAGGATTAGGCGGGGCATGGGCCAAGGCGGGGGAACCCGGGCCAAGGTGGGGGAGCCCAGGCGCATGCTGGGGAGCCCAAGCCACAGCAGGGGAGCCCAAGCCACAGCAGGGGAGCCCTAGCCAAGGTGGGGGAGCCCAGGCTAAGGTGGGGGAGCGCAGGCTAAGGCGTAGGGAGCCTAGGCCCTGGCTGGGGAGCCGAGGACCAGGCGGGGGAACACAAACCAAGGCGGGCCAACCCAGGCCTAGGCAGTGGATCTGAGGTCAGGCGAGGGAGTCGAGGCCAAGGCAGGAGAGCCTCGGCCCAGGCGGGGAGCCAAGGCCGAGGTATGGGAGCCCAGGCCAAGGTGGCGCAGCCTAGGTGGGGGAGCCTGGGACAAGGCGGGAGAGCCTAGACGCAGGAGGTGGAGTCAGGTCAAGGCGGGGCAACCGAGTCTAGGGGGAGTCCAAGCCTACAAGGGGAGCCTAGGCCTAGGCGGGGAGCCCAAAACCATGAGAGGGAGCCAAGGCCCAGGCGAGGGAGCCTAGACCAAGGTGGGGCTGCCCAGGTGGGGGAGCTTGGGACAAGGAGGGAGAGCCTAGTCCCAAGAGGTGGAGCCAGGTCAAGGCAGGGTAATTGAGACTAGGTGGAGCCTAAGCCGACGCGGGGAGCCCAAGCCCAGGCGGGGGAGCCAGCACTAGAAGGGGAGACCAGGCCTAGATGGGGGAGTCGAGACCAACCGGTGGAGCCCAGGCCAAGGAGGGGGAGCCTAGGCCCATGTGTGGGAGCGTAGGCCTAGGAGGGCAATGCAAGTCCAGGCAGGAGAGCCCAGGCCCAAGCCGGGGAGCCGAGTCGCATGCGGGGGAGCTTAGTCCAAGCAAGTAGCCATGGCCCTGGCGGGGGAGCCCAGGCCAAGGCAGGGAAGCCTGGGCCTCAACGGGGGATCACCTGCCATGACGGGGAAGCCCAGGCATAGGCGGGAGAGCCACGACACAAGCAGTGGGCCAAGGCCCAAGTAGTGAAGTCGAGTCGCATGCAGGGGAGCCTAGGCCAAGGCACGGCAGCCCAGGCCTAAGCGGAGGAACCCAGGCCAAGGCGAGGGAGCCCAGCGTTAGGTGGGGGAGCCTCGACCAAGGCAGGGAATCAAATCGCAGGCATGGGAGCCCAGGCCCTGGCAGGGGAGCCCTAGCCCAGGCGGGGTGCCCAGGCCCAGGCGAAGGAGCCCAGGCCCACTCGGGGAAGTCTAGGCCAAGGGGGAGTCTAGGCCCTCTGAAAAACCCGCACACGATTACCTGTACAAGTACGAGCGGGTTGAGTAATGCTCTCATATTTCGAAACGGGTAGTGGATAACTACTAGCCTACTACCTATATCTGCCCGTACCCGTTGCCATCCCTAGATTAAGCCTACAAAACACTTCAGAGATGATATTTGGTCAATTAAACAAGTTTTTATCATATATGAGTATAATTCTATCTATTTGAATTGATTAAGTAGTTAAAGTACCATAAAATGAGTTTATACTATATGATCAATTTCACACTTAACATATATTAACCTTTCAAGAAATTTATTAATCTTGTAAGAATAGTGGTTATAGAAATTTTTTGTTCCTAGTGTATGTATAGACAGTGCTGAATTTGATCTTTGTCATGTTAGTATGTAGTAGACTTTGGTTAATGGTGGGAAATAAAATTAAAATAAAGGAATTTATAAGAACTTTGGAAACTTAGTCCCTCCAAAATAAGGTGCTTTGATTTTGGTTCATGTGATTTTTTTTATCAAGGTTTGTTTAAATTTAACTTGTTTATTTTAAGTCTAGCTGGTTAATTTGTATATTGATTAATTTGATCCTTATAATGTGTTGACATTTTTTATTTGGTCCAAAAATATATTAGAGTTTTGGGCTTGATCCCTTACACATAAGCACTTAATGGTCTCTTAATAAAGATTAGGACTAAAATTAAAATGAACAAAATGTAGAAACTTTGACCAACTTTCTTTTATATATTTTTTGTTGATATTATCAAGGATATCTCCTCACCCTTTTGGGTTGGAACTAATCCATTTTGAAGTGTGTGGTTGTCTCTGCTAACAAGTGTCACTCCCAGAAATTAAATCATTGACCTTTTGGTCATCCTGAGAATCTAGTAGATCCTTACATAGACCAACACCTTATTTGGAACAAAATCAAAAGCAACTTATTTTGAAGGAAATAAAAACATATCTATTATTGTGATAAGCTCTTATCGTATAAGCAAAATGTTTCATTTCATGTGACTTTCTTTGGCCCACGTCATCCCATCCAAAACAGAAATGAGATATCTTATTCATTCACAATCCTCATCCATAACTATAACCATCACCTGTTCCCTTAGCTACAACACCTTCTTCAAGTGTATGTTTGTCAATTAGATTTTGGAAGAGAAAGAAAGGAAAGAGAACATTTCAAATCCATAAAATATACATGAGATGACTCTGAAACTTTTTTTCTCCCTTCAAAACTCAAATCGCAAACAAGCCTTAGATGAATTATATTTATGAATGGCTAAGATGATACACATATAATTAATGTATTTAGTGTAGTTAAAAGTCATAGACCAAACATTGAGAATAGTTTGCAATAATTAACATGATACACTAACATTGGAATAGTTTATTTTCTGAAGTTCCTTGATGAAAAAATGCTTGAGAATACGTGGACGCAATATCCTTGAAATCCCATTGTATTTTGGTTGCATTAAGGCACTTAATTATGCATGTCCTAACTCCTAAGTGTTTGGGGACTTTGATTTAATCATTGGTGGTATTTGCTATTGGTGCATTTAAGGAAGTAGGGTCCATTGTGTTAATGCATTATGGATGTGATGGAGCCATTTGATTTATATTGTTTCATTTTTATGAGGCAGAATCACTTATGCATATAAGATTGCATTATTTATTGTATTTATTGCATAATGTTGCATTAGGTTAATATATATCCATGTATTGTAAGCATAAACATTTATACACAATCAATATATCATTCATCATATCATTTGTATACTTTTTGAAAAACTAATCATATTAAATTTGAACGACAAATGATATAATGATAGTATATAAAACTTACTTTATCAGTGAATACATTCTATCTTGTTTATATAGCAAAATGTTAAAGTTGTGTGGACCAGATTATGATTAGTTGAGAATAATGTTTGCTAGGTTGATTGATGCCTATATTTAATTTGAGGCTTCAAATCGATTTGGTACCTAAGCTCAACATCATAAAATATTTTATATAGAAAAACTGTATTTATTCATATTACAAGAGTTTTTTATATTGTCATTGCATCATCCATATTTCATATTTAATTATCATTAATTTTAAATAAGAAATAATACAAATGAATTATAGATGATGTATTGATTGTATATATATTTTTACACTAACAATATATATATTATACTCTAGTTTAATTTCAGTGTGGACAAATTAGCAATGGTCACAATTATTGGTTAGTTTCACTGAAATAAAAATGAAATAAGCACTGAAAAACATTTAAATTCATTAACAGAAAAAGATATATATGTTTTATATAGATTATTTTTGTTTATTTTTGGATTGATAAGTTTTTTCAACTAATTTTCTTTCGATAATGCTCTGGTTTAAAAATCTAAAGTTGTAGCAACTAGGTGTAGTGTCTTAGGGAGGTTCATATGCTTTAGTTTATGTTTTAGTTTAAAAAATAACTTTACAATATATGACAAAAATAATAATAATACCGTAACTAAATTTTCTAAGAATTTGAATATGACACTTAATTCAATACATAACTAGCAGAATATTTTTGCGATTCACACAGATCGATTTGCTTGACATTGAAAAATGTATTTAATATTTATATTTGAGTAAAAGATCCAAGTTTTAAGTTAAACAGAGTCATGTAATAATTTAAAAATAGAATATAAATATTATATTTGTATGAGTTGAAACAAAAAATAGACATGTAAGTCAAAATGATTACAATAAATCAAACTTTAGTTCACAATATGTTCAAAATATTTATGTTTATTTTTATTACTATATATTTATTTTGTAATTTTACTTATTTTTATTTTATAGTTAGTAACTACTTTTAGTTAAATGTTTTTTTTAATAAATTAATATTTTGTATCTTATTTTTAGACCATTATTTTAATTTTTTATACAACTGTTTTTTATTTTTATTTGAAAATTATGTGTAAACATAAAATGTTTGGTAATTTTTGTAACTTTGAATCTCTTACACGTTACATAATTATGAAATAAATAATATTATGATTCAGTTCTAATGGTCATTAGTTTTTAAATCTAAATATAATTATTCCGAAGCAAATTCAAATTTCATAATTGCAAATGTCATGATTGTTTATCTGTAATCAAACATCATATTCATGAACATTATTGAGTTACCATAAATTATTGATATGTGTGTTTAAGTCTATTAATTACTCATACAATATACCTTTACATTAGAATTAACATACATTATTTTGATATGTATAATTACGTTGAAATTGAAATTGTATTATGCCACCGTTACAGAATTTAATATACATGTGTATTACTGAAATTGAATTTATCAGAAATTATTGTCCCACCGTTATTGAAATTTATTTTATTTTACTGAATTAAGAAAATCGTGTATTAATTCATTACGCAACATTAAAACCTTAAACATAATTCTACATTCTCATTTTCAGACGCTTCTCTCTTGTAACCTTAGAATAGTGTAAATATAAAATGATATTGATAATGTAAATACATTTTATAATGTCAATAAATCTTGTGTTAATAATTACTACATAAGTCATATATAGAATGATATATAAGTATGTAATAGAGAGAGAAAAAATTATATTGATAATGCAAAAAAAAAATAAACTCATAAACTAAACTGCATAAAAGAGAAGTAATGTCTTAAGCTATTCTCTATTTACATTTTATTTTTAGTATTATATTTATTTTCTACTTAGTTACTATTTTTAATTAAATTTTGTTTGAATAACTAACATCTTTTTTATCTTTATTTTATATCATTAGTTTTCTTACATTTAATTCATTATTTGTTACATAATTATGAAATAGATATGATTAAGTTTTAATTTTAATAGTCATTTGATTTTTAAATAGTTGTTTTGAAATTTGAATAGCATTGATGGTAAAAATATATTACTAACATTTTGCCAATATAAATTTAATACTCATAATTGCATATATGTAACTGTGTAATCTATAACTAAATATTAAATATGTAATATATTAGAAACACAATTATCTCAATTCAATTATTATCATAAAGTTAAAACTAATTGTTAATGGAAGCTGTTATGCATCAACAATTATAAGATTCCAATTTTATCAATTGAAATCAAACAAATAATCCAATCAAATGAAAATCAATATATTTAAAGATTTTTTCTTTATTACCTTTTAATGTCTTTCAATACATTGTTTAGGTAGACAAATGTAATTAAAATAGATTCCAATTGAGACATATAAAGAGCAACAATCATAAATATTAATAGGTCATCTTTATGATTCCAATTAGAAATCAAATATTTTCTTGTTGGTACTATTTTTGCTGGTACTATGATACTTAAGAATGATTTCAATGTATGATTTCTTTTCATTGAAGTTAATATGAATTTTGACTTAATGTGTGTATATAAAATAAGGATTAATGAGTCAAGTTTCTTTACATGAAAAAATGAGATACCTTATTCATAAAGAAAAAGACTTGCTCATTATACTATGAACCATAATATCTCAATGAATTTGTTCAAAGTATCTTCAACAACTATTTTTCAGACAATAGTTGAAGAAATGTTTAAGGGTATAGTAGTACACATGTATTTTTCAGACAATATATTGTAAGTAACATAACACGATAAAGAACAAACTCTTCACTGTTTTTTATTATATTTAGTTGTTACATAAGGAAATTCATATCTTTGTTTGAGAAAATAGTAATTCGTTTAAAAAGAAAAATCTATAAACAAAATAACATATGCACATAAAGGAAAAATTAATCTGCGCATAATGCTTCAAGGGATACAACTCACTCATGGAGTAACAATGAATCTACAAATTAAAAAAGACCAATGAAAAATTAGTAAGAACATATCGATAAAATAAAAATAGATCCACAAAATATATATATAAAATAAGAACACATCTATAAAATAAGAACAAATCCACAAAATAAACAAAAAACGATGAAGAAGAAGATAGAGAAATTGTTGAAGAGAAGAAGAGTAAAAGAGTGATGAAATGAATAAGTGAAAAGTAGAGAGAGAATGGGTGATGAGACATGAGAGAAAAATTTGGAAGAGAGAAGAAAACCCACTTCATTTTTGGGGAGTGAAAAAAGTCATCCGGATTTCAAATCTCTTCATTGAGAAAATAGTAATTCTTTTGAAAGAAAAATCTATAAACAAAATAAGACATATACATAGAGAAAAAACTAACCTGCATAAATGCAAAATCTATAAACAAAATAAGAGATACACATAAGAAAAAACTAACCTGCATAAATGCTTCAAGGGAGACAACCCACTCTTGGCATAATCTACAAAATAAATGAAAAAAATCATCGAAAAAATCAATAAAAACATATCTAGAAATAAAAACAGATCTACAAAATATTAACATATCTACAAAATAAGAATGTTTCTGCACAATAAACAAAAAAATAATGAAGAAGAAGAGAGAGAAATTGTTGAAGAGAAGAAGAATGACGAAATGAATGAGTGAAAAGTAGAGAGAAGGAGTGATGAAATGTGAGAGAAAAATATGGAAGGGAAGAAGACTCACTTTATTTTTGGAGAGTGAAAAAGTCATATGAATTTCAAATCTCTTCATTGTGAAAACAGTGATTCATCTGAAAGAAAAATCTATAAAAAAAATAAGTGATGCACATAGAGAAAAAACTAACTGGGGTAAATACTTCAAGGGAGACAATCCACTCTTGGAGTCAGGAACACATCTACAAAATAAATGAAAAAATCAGTAAGAAAATATCTAGAAATAAAAATAGATCTACAAAATATTAACATATCTACGAAATAAGAACATTTATACACAATAAACAAAAAAAACAATGAAGAAGAAGAAGAGTGAAAGAGTGGAAAATGAAGGAGAGAAAAGTAGAGAGAGGAAAAAATTTAAATATTATTAATGAATGTTTTTTATCTTGTGTGAGGTTGTACATTAAGCAAGTGAGACATTTTAAGCGAGAATATTTTACACGAGGTGATGACATGTGCCCTAGCTGACATGACAAGAGTTTTTTTTTTGTTATATAGGTAATAAATATATGAAAAAAAGTAAATATTATATCCAAACAATCGATTCGTCATTGCAATTGTATGAATTATGAGTTGTGACTTTGAAATCATCGGTTCAAGTCCTAAAAATAAACTTTTCACTAAAGATAAATATAAAATATCTATCATCCTTTAACTTTACTTGAGAAGAGTATCGTACAGTGATACATAAGCAAACTATTTGGAGTTGATCCAATAAATGAGTTTGCAATAGTTGGCAAGCTACTTATTATTATTTAAGAGAAAGACCCATCTCTAAACATTTGCACTTCATATCTCAAACATAAGGGGAAAATTGAAGTCATTGATGAAAGCAAAAGGACATTAACATGGAGCTTCTTTGATGAAGATCTAGGTCAACATACAAGGTTTTCATACTCACCATGGAAGTTAATGAAAAAGATGATGGTAGTGTCCTTTGTAAATGCACTATTGAATATGAATTGGTGAATGAGAATGTTGAACCACCATATGTTGGAATTTCTGACAATTTATGGGTCACAAATATAATTCTATAATTGTGTTATGGCCATTATGTAATTAGCCAAAATATAAAATGATCTTAAGTAATTAATTTGGTGGCTAAGGGCATATGTGTCATGAAATAATAATAAGTGTAGATACCTTCAGGCAATTTCTGATTTGATGAAGGGACTGAATCAAAATTATTGCAACTAAAGTAGTAACCACTACGGGGTTACTTTTATGGGTTATGGTCCCCATTTGTAGAGCAACAGGTTTTCAAGTGTAAAGGTGGAGGAGAATAAGGTAGGATGAGAATAGTGTTATCCAGGATAGGATAACACTATCCACCCATCCATAAGGCTCATTAGGTATAAGGATGAGGTTTCTCCTCATAACCAAAAAGGCTAAGGCAAGCGATACTCTCCCTAAGGCACACTAAAGAAAGCTCTCTCATTCCCCTCTAGAGAAGCATAAGGAAAACCGTAAGGCGCTCTATCATCTGGAAGATCATCGCACCCTCATACCTTCGAGATCCCGGAAATGGCTCAACAAGGTATGTTCTTCTTCTTCACCATGAACTCATTTGGGGTTTCTTCGGTCTGGACCATGGATGTTCCATTTGGGTGTATGTATGGGCATACACATTCGGTTGTGGGAACAAAGCCATGGTCATAAGGACTTCCGCATTCACTCTATGGATTTCGGATGGAGAAGGAATTTCTCCAACAAGTGGTATCAGAGCCACCCCAAATTGATTCATGGGTGAAATTAGGTTTTCATGTTCTTCCCCAAATCTGGTTTGATTTAGGGTTTTTGGTGTTTTGTTTCTGTTATGAATCGATTATGAAAATACTTAGGCTTTTTCAATATGAAACAAAACGATTTAAAATGATTGATTGTTGTTTTCTATTGTTTGTTGTTGAAAAATTTGGCTGATTTTCGAAGAGTCGCGATGCAGAAATCGCACTTTTCATGTTCTGCTGCAGTGCTCTCGCTCAAGCGAGAGTGGCTCGCTCAAGCGAGAGGAAACAGAGGCAAATCACCTTCAATTTGGCTCAAGCGAGATTTGGCTCGCCCGAGCGGAAAAAAAAGAAATTTTTTTTTTAATTTATTATTTTTGGGACTTCAATATCTTTGTGCATTGATTTTAATTGTTATTTGTATGTCCATTAAGGCTGTCTGTTATTTTTGTTCTCTTTATTCTCCATTATGAATTTCTTATTCATCTATGTCTATTGTTACGTTGTGGTTATATGTTTTAGTTTTTCTCACGTTCTCTCTTATTTGGCATTTCTTGCGTTTTGTCTCTCTCACTGTTTCCCTCAACGATCTGACTTCAATGATCTCTTTTTTGTTTTTTTTTTCTTCTATCTCTTCTGGATCCCAATCCTTTTGAAAATCACAACATCTATCTGACTTGTGTTTTTAAATATTATACATATCGGTAGCCGGATAGGGTAGGTTGGAGGTGACTTTGGTGCCTGTTTGAATGAGATGGTTCAGCAGTTTTACATGCTATTGCATGTGCCGTATAAGCATGAGGAAGATGATGTGATGGGATCGGTTTTTATCGGAGGGGATATGGGTATTGAGAGGATTGGGATTGTTGCTATGAGAGATGATTTAAGGTCTTTGAGTGCAAGGTTGAAGAATCATGGGTTTTCTGAGGATGATAATGTTGTTGCTACTAGAACTGTTGATGGAGAGGATGGGGGGTTTAATTTTGGTTCTAATGGTATTGTCGGTACGCGGCAGGTAACGAAAAATTTTCATTTGTGATTGTTATTTGGTTGTTAGATCTGTGAGTTTCTATTTCTAAATCGCTCAATCGTTTTTTGCTTTCACTTTTCAGCAAGTTTGACTATTTATTGTATGATTTGTTGGTAAACTTCAAACTTGTATATGTGTTTTATTATTGGTTTGAGGTTTTGTTTTATTATTTTGTAGACTGGTCAATTTGCTTTTAGGAAAACAAATATGTTTTTTTAGCTGAAGAATGAGTGGAACTTAATCAGTTATTTAGTATTTAGATGTGAACAGTTATTTAGTGTTTAGATGCGAAAATTTATTTTGTGTTTTATGAATTTATAATGCAGTTCCAGATTTTATATTATTATTAATATATAATATGTTGATGTGTTCATTTTATATTGTTCCAGATTTTATAGTGTTGTGTAATAGAGAGTCATTACCAAATATGTAATTTTAAGTAACATGTCTTGTCCCTTAGGACTTAGTAGTTAGTAATATGAAAAACTACTTTTTATAATCAGCCAAGATATTTTTGTGTGATTAATAATCTGACATGATAAAATATGACTTAGACTTACCAGGATGATGAATTTGCACAACAACAATACCAAGATATTTTTGCGTGATTAATAATCTGACATGATAAAATATGACTTAGACTTACCAGGATGATGAATTTGCATAACAACAATGCAATGTAATTTGTTGATGTGTTGAGTTAATTGACAGTGTTTATGTTGTGTTCATATGCTTGGCAATACTGACATACATAGAAAGAATCATTAACAAGTATAAAGAGTCGTTAACAAATATAAAGAGTCGTTAACAAATATAAAAAGTCATTAACAAATACATAATTTTAACTAACATCTGTTGTCCCTTAGGCCTCAACACTTCCATAGTCAAACATCATCATATATATGTAACTGTGTTTTTTTTATTTTTCATAATACACTAATTTGCTTCCTACATCAAACCCAATAGGTTTATGAAAGTAAAATATGTTTTGTCTTTTCTATGTTCTTATTGATTAAATGCATTGATATAGAGTGTTGATATGTATTATATAAAAACTTTAATAATAGAAAGCAACAAAACCCCAATTTGAGGATTTCAATTTAATGTATGTCAGATAATTGAAGTTCACACGAAATTGAAGATAAATATAAGATGAAAACTACAAAAAGTTTTAAATTATAGTATTAGAAGGTTTAATTTTTTGTTTCAGTACAAAATATTGAATTGATGGATCAAATATTTGATCTTAATTGTATTTTCCTATTTTTTCTACTAAAATTTCTGTATGCATTAATTATTACGCGTTTTATTTACCTCCCTTTCTAAGTAGATTTTTATTTTAAAATAAATCTATCAGATTTTCCTTGTGATATGATTTGTTATTTATTTTTTGTTCATGTGTTGATTCACTTAGCCATATTTATTTTGTTTAATTTGTTAATTTCGTTCAGAAATGTGTTGATTCACTTGGCCATATTTATAAACTTTTGTAACGTTAATAATTTAACATGAAAAAGTATGACATACCTTGATACTACGCAGTGATTCATGGAATGTGTTTTATACTTTCTCCTTTTGTTGTTGAATTTATGCACTCCTGTAAATTTCGTTCACATAATGTGTTAATAAACTTTTCTAACATTAATAATTTAACATGAATAAGTATGACTTACCTTGATACTATGGACTGATCTCTGGAATGTGTTTTATACTTTCTCCTTTTGTTGTTGAATTTATGCACTCCTGTAAATTTCGTTCACATAATGTGTTAATAAACTTTTCTAACATTAATAATTTAACATGAATAAGTATGACTTACCTTGATACTATGGACTGATCTCTGGAATGTGTTTTATACTTTCTCCTTTTGTTGTTGAATTTGTGCACTCCTGTAAATTTTGTTCACAACATGTAAGTTAGTGTAACAAATTCAAAAATATGCAGGAAAAAATGAGCAGGATGTCCTTGTGTGGAGGACAGTTTCTTTATGGTTATTGTTGAAGATGAAGAAGATGAAGAAGATGAAGATAATTAATTGTTATTATTGCCTTATTCATTAGTGTAATACTGGTTGAAATAATACTGATTGAAAAAAGTTAACTATCATTATTAATAAAACAATATGAAATACTTGAATGTTGCAAAAATATGATATAGAATAAAGATGGAGAGGAAATATTGAGAAACCATGATGTGATTTCTATTTTATAGGGTAATAAACTTTTAACAATAGTGACAACTTGAATTTGCACTTTTATAAAAAAAAATGAAAACTGTCACTTCCCATCCACTTTCTCCATACAAAATGGATACCATCATGGTAAGTTTGAAATGAGAATAAACTGCCATGACCATGTAAACCAGTTACCCACATTCCAGTGTAAACTGCTATAATAATGTTCAGTATATTTCACTTACCCACATTCCCCTCAAAACAAAACTGTTGTGGCAGTTTAAAAAGATACATTAATTAAATTAACATACCTCATAATCTCTAAAGAAATGATTTTTTAGACTTATAAAGGGTAAAAAAGGAATAAAAATTACTTTAAATGAAGTTTTCCCTTTAATAGATCCATCAACATGTAAATTTTTTAATATTATTATTTAGGTCAAGATGACGTGTCAAGCCCACTTATATGCTTCTTTCACTTAGCCCATGGAGAAATGTTGTAACCCATGGATGAAGATCTCCCAACAGTGGTCTGATACTAGTTTATAAGAAGGAAAGACCCATGGAACTAATGTCGTAAGGTTTTGGTTCAAGACGTGGTGTCTCACTTGTGACTCTTCACTCTTCCCATACCCATGTAACAATGGAACTCCCCGGTGGTTGGAGGCTCCCCAGTCGTAGTCTGGTCCAACAAGTGGTATCAGAGCCGATGGTTTGACAGCTCAACGGAGTATTGAAGCGACAAGTGGTCGGTAGATCCATGTGGGATCCTTGTGTCGAAAGTCTTCCTGATGATAGGTCAAGGCGGTGTGTTCCGTTGATGAATGAATAAGCCAACAACGGTGCAAGTGGGTAGAGAGCTAAGCTATGGTGTATCCAATACTCTAAGGGTAATTCACACTTGAGGGGGAGATGTTGGGTATTCCAAGTGTGAATGAAGAAGTCCCATATTGAGCAAAAATGGATCAGTTAAAGGGCATATAAGTGGATGAACCCATATACCTAATGCCTTAAGGTTTTGGTTCAAGACGTGGTGTCTCACTTGTGGCTCTTCACTCTTCTTATACCCCGGTAACAAAGGAACTCCTCGGTGGTTGGAGGCTTCGCGATCACAGTTTGGTCCAACAATTTCATTTCATGTGACTTTCTTTGGCCCACGTCATCCCATCCATAACAGAAATGTGTTACCTTATTCATTCACCATCCTCACCCATAGCTACAACCATCACCCGTTCCCTTAGCTACAACACCTTCTCTAAGTGTACGTTTGTCAGTTAGATTTTGGAGGGGAAAGAAAGGAAAGAGAACGCTTCAAAGCCATAAAATACACATGTGAGATGACTCTAGAGTTTTTTTTCTCCCTTCAAAACTCAAATCGCAAACAAAACTAAGAGGAATTATATTTATGAGTGGCTAAGATGATACACTAATATAACTAATGTATTTAGTGTAGTTAAAAGTCATAGACCAAACATTGAGCATAGTTTGGAATAAATAACATGATATACTAACACTGGAATAGTTTATTTTGTAAAGTTCCTTGATGAAAAAAATGCTTGAGAATCACGTGGACACAATATTCTTGAAATCCCATTGTATTTTGGTTGTATTAAGCCACTCAATTATGCATGTCCTAACTCCTAAGTGTTTGGGGACTTTGATTTTAATCATTGGTGTTATTTGCTATTGGTGCATTTAAGGAAGTAGGATCCATCGTGTTAATGCATTATGGATGTGATGGAGCCATTTGATTTATATTGTTTCATTTTTATGAGGGAGAATCACTTATGCATAAGATTGCATGATTTATTGTATTTATTGCATAATGTTGCATTAGGTTAATATATATTCATGTACTGTTAGTATAAGCATTTATACACAATCAATATATCATTCATCATTTCATTTGTATTCTTTTTTTTTAAAAACTAATCCTATTAAACATAAACGGTGAATGATATAATGATAGTATATACATTATCAGTGCATACGTTCTTTCTATTTTATTTATATAGCTAGATGTTAAAGTCGTGTGGAGAAGATTATGATTATTTGTGAATGATGTTTGCTAGGTTTGATTGATGCCTATATTTAATTTGAGGCTTCGGTTTGGTACCAAAGCTCAAGATCATCAAATATTTTATATAGAAAAGTGTATGCATTCACAATGTAAGAGTTTTTTATACTGTCATTGCATCATCTACACTTTAAATAAAAAGTAATACAAATAAGTTATAGATGATGTATTAATTGTGTATATATCTTTACACTAACAATATATATATTACACTCTAATTTAATTTCAGTGTGGACAAATTAACAGTGGTCACACTTATTGGTTAGTTTCACTGAAATAAAAATGAAATAAGCACTGAAAAACATTTAAATTCATTAACAGAAAAAAATATATACATATATATATATATATATATATGTTTTATATAGATTATTTTTGTTTATTTTTGGATTTATAAGTTGAAGTGTCTTAGGGAGGTTGATATGCTTTTGTTTATGTTTTAGTTTAAGAAAATAACTTTACAATATATGACAAAAAATAATAATAACGTAACTAAATCTTCCAAGAATTTGAATATTACATATGACACTTAATTCAATATATAACTAGCAGTATACCCGTGCGATTCGCACAGATCAATTTGCTTGACATTGAAAAATATATTTAATATTTATATTTAAATAAAAGATATAAGTTTTAAGTTAAATAGAGTCAAGTAATAATTTAAAAATACAATATAAATATTATATTTGTACGAGTTGAAATAAAAAATAGACATATAAGTCAAAATGATTACAATAAATAAACTTTAGTTAATAATATATTCAAAATATTTGTTTTTATTTTTACTACTATATATTTATTTTGTAATTTTACTTATTTTTATTTTATAGTTAGTAACTATTTTTAATTAAATTTTGTTTTAATAAATTAACATTTTGTATCATTATTTTAATTTTGATACAACTCTTTTATTTTTATTTTTATTTGAAAATTATGTGTAAATATGGAATGTTTGGTAGTTTTTCAAACTTTGAATCTCTTACACGTTACTTAATTATGAAATAAATATTATTATGATTCAGTTCTTGTAGTCATTAGTTTTTAAATCCAAATATAATTTTTTCAACATTTTAAAATTTCAATAGCATAAAAAAAAGTAGTAACGTTTATCCGATGGTAATTCAATTTTCATAATTGCAAATGTCATAATTGTGTAATATGTAATCAAACATCAAATTCATCAAACATTATTGAATTACCATGAATTATTAATATGTGTGTTTAAATCTATTAATTACTCGTACAATGTAACCTTACATTAGAATTAATACACATTATTTTGATATGTATAATTATGTTAAAATTGAATTTATTGAAATTGTATTATCACACCGTTACAGAAATTAAGATTCATGTGTATTACTGAAATTGAATTTATGAGAAATTATTGTCCCATCGTTATCGAAATTTAATTTATTGAAATTGTATTTTATTTTATTGAATTAAGAAACTCACGTATTAATTTATTACGCAACATTAAAACCTTAAACATACTTCTACATTTTCATTTTCAGATGTTCCTCTCTTGTCACCTTAGAATAGTGTAAATATAAAATGATATTAATACTGTAAATACATTTTATGATGTCAATAAATCTTGTGTTAATAATTACTACATAAGTCATATATAGAATGATATATAATTATGTAATAGAGAGAGAAAAATTATATTGATAATGCCAAAAAACTAAACTCATAAACTAAACTGCATAAAATAGAAGTAATGTCTTAAACTATTCCCTATTTGCATTTTATTTTAGTATTCTATTTATTTTATAATCATTTTATTTTTATTTTGTAGTTAGTTACTATTTTTAATTAAATTTTGTTTGAATAACTAACATTTTTTATATTTATTTTATATTATTAGTTTTCTTACATTGAATTTCTTATCTATTACATAATTATGAAATAAATATGATTAAGTTTTAGTTTTAATAGTCATTTAATTTTTAAATTGCTGTTTTGAAATTTGAATAAAATTGATGGTAAAAATATATTAGTAATATTTTTCCAATGTAAATTTAATATTCATAATTGCATATATGTAACTGTATAATCTATAACTAAATATTAAATATGTATTGTATTGGAAACACAATTATCTCAATTCAATTTTTATCATAAAGTTAAAACTAATTGTTAATGGAAGGTGTTATGCGTAAACAATCATAAGATTCCAATTTTATCGATTGAAATCAAACAAATCATTCAATCAAATGAAAATCAAAATATTTAAATATTTTTTCTTTATTACCTTTTAATGTCTTTCAATACATTGTTTAAGTAGACAAATGAAATGAAAAAAGATTTCAGTTGAGACATATAAATAGCAACGATCATAAATATTAATAGGTCATCTTTATGATTCCAATTATAAATCAAATATATTTTTTGTTGGTACTGTGATACTTGAGAATGATTCCAATTTTCGATTTCTTTTCATTGAAGTTAATAGGAATTTTGACTTAATGTGTGTATATAAAATAAGGATTAATGAGTCAAGTTTCTTTACATGAAAAAATGAGATACCTTATTCATAAATAAAAAGACTTGCTCATTATACTATGAACCGTAATATCTCAATGAATTTGTTCAAAGTATCTTCAATAACTATTTTTTCAGACAATAGTTGAAGAAATGTTTAAGGGTATAATAATAGTACACATGTTTATTTCCTTTCTCGGTAAAACTTACCAGTTAAGTTCCTAGACAAAATAACAACTCAAAGTCCAGGTCAAGAATAAAGCTCTAGAGTAGGTACCTTTTCACTTGATATATTGAGTACATAAACTATAATTCATGAAACAATATATTGTAAGTAACATAACATAACAAAGAACAAACTCTTCAATGTTTTTATTATATTTAGTTGTTCCATAAGGCAATTCATATCTTTGTTTGAGAAAATAGTAAGTCGTTTAAATTATTGCATTTCTTCATCTCCACACTAGCAATAAATTAATTCGATGGAACCTGTTAGGAGTCTCACATTGAGTAGAATTGCACGCTCAATGTAGTACTTAAGTCATGAGAGTCTCCTACCTAATAGACTAGTCTTTTGGGTTGAACTCTTCTCATGTGCTCAAGTCCTAACAATTGGTGTTTTTCATTAAGAGTTGTGCTACGAAAGGGCTACCTATAGGCTGGGTTAAGGTATATTACTGAATACTGATAGGTGGGCGAAGCCGCCAAAAGGAAATGACTACCATCGGGTCAGTGTCGATAGAGTGAAACCGTTGTGGACATCGAGAAGAAGAAGAAGAAGAAGAAGAAGAGGAAGAAGAAGAAGAGGAAGAAGAAGAAGAAGAAGAAGAAGAAGAAGAAGAATCATATTATCAAAGTAAACAAAGAAGAAAAACAGTGCTCATATTATCAAAGTAAACAACTGGAACAAAACTCTTAAACTGTAACTCTTGAAGGAGAATTTGAATCCAGATCATCTCACTAGCAGCAATAGTCAAGTTGCAATATTCTGCTTCAGTAGTGGACCGAGCAACCCATTCTTGCTTCTTTGACCACCAAGAGACCAAATTAGGACCTAGATAAACACAGGCCCCTGAAGTAGATTTCCTATCATCAGGATCAGAAGCCCAATATACATTACAGTAGGTATAGAGAGGAAGAGGATGATGAGGAGATGCTAGTCTTAAAAGTAGACCATGAGTGATAGTTCCTTGAAGATATTGCAAGATTCGTTTTAGAGCTTTCCAATGTTCTTCTTGAGGTTGAGAGAGAAACTGACAAACCTTATTGATACTATAGGAGACATCTGGTTTTGTAATCGTGATATACTGTAGAGCCCCAACAAGAGATCGATATACTTTTTCGTCTTCTAAGAAATTGCTCCCATGCTTAGTAAGCTTGCATCCCCCAACCATAGGAGTAGGCATGCTTTTCATATCACCCATATGAAAATTTTGAAGTAAGTCTTTGATGTACTTGGATTGAGTAAGAAGAAGAGACCCATTCAGAAGTTTCTAAATTTCAATGCCCAAAAAGTAATCTAAAGCACCAAGATTTTTTAGGGCAAAAACAAGATTCATCTTCTCAATAAGCTGCTTGATCAAAGTGGGTGAGGTACCTGTGATGATAATATCGTCAACATAACATAACACAAATAGTTTGTGTGCCGAAGTAGTCAATAGAAAGAGAGAATGATCACACCTACACTTTTGGAAACCAAAGGATAAGAGTGTTCCAACCAATTTGTCAAACCAGGCCCGGGGAGCTTGCTTAAGACCATAAATGGCTTTATACAGCTTGCAAACTAAAGTGTTATCCGAAGTCTTGAATCCTCCTGGTTGTTGCATGTATACCACCTCCTCAAGAACTCCATTCAGAAAAGCATTATTAACATCAATTTGTTGAACATCTCATCCATAGGTTAGAGCCAAGGTTAGCCCAACTCGTACAAAAACTGGTCTTACAACATGAGAAAATGTTTCATTGTAGTCAAACCCAAGTTTTTGATGAAATCCTTTAGTAACCAACCGAGCTTTGTACTTATTAATGGTACCATCGGGATTCTCTTTGACCTTGAACACCCATTTGCACCCAATAGCCTCTCTATGCTCAGGTAGGAGAACCAAACTCCAAGTGTCATTTTTCATTAAAGCATGAAACTCTGCTTCCATAGCTCTTCGCCACTCAGGAAGGGACAAAGCTACCTTGGCCGACCTCGGCCCAATATAGGCACTAAGAGCACTTCGTGTAGACAAAGTTCTAGACTAAACGGTTTTTGACCGAGTAAGCATAGGATGAGAGTTAACCAGAAAAACCTGACTAGGACTAGGATCCAAGGGAGGTTGAGTAGAAGACTGAGAAGGAGTAGTAGAGGATGAAGTAGGATCAGATGTAGTAGCTAAGGTAGAGGAATTTGGAAGACTACTCGAAGGAGGAGACTAAGACACCATTATAAGAGGTATACATACACTACTACTAGACTGTTGTTTGGGTATGGAAGGGAGAGAGAGAGAGACTGAAAGGAAACTTGGTCTCATTAAAAACAACATCAAGTGAAATGTACATTCTACCTATAGAGGAGATACACTTATACTCTTGTGATGTAAGAAATATCCTAAAAATGTACACTTGGATGACCTATACTGAAGTTTGTGTTTATTGTATGGTCTTAAACACTGAAAACACGAACAACCAAAGACTTTCAAAAAGGTATAGCCACAAGAGGTTTTGTATCGACATATGTAAGGCACACTACCCTTAATGGATTGACTGGGTAGTCTATTAATGAGATAGACAACAATGTCAAAAGCATATTCCCAATATGTTAAAGGAAGAGAAGCTTGGGCAAACAACATTAACTCAATCTCTACAATATGCTGATGTTTCCTTTCAATAACACCATTTTGATGATGAGTATGGGGACAAATAACTCTATGATGACTACCGAGAGTGCTTAAAAGGGAAGCAAATGGATGAAACTCCCCACCCCAACCAGTCTGAACAGATTTCAAAACTCCCTTAAATTGAACCCCAATCATAGTGTGAAACTGTTTGAAAAGAATAAGAGCTTCAGACTTTTGTTTAAGAAGAAACGCCTAAGTATATCTAGTACAAGAATCAACAATAGACATGTAATATTTGTACTCGGAAACACACATAACCGGAGTTGGTGTCCAAAGATCAACAAACACTAACTCAAAGGGAGTGGAATAAACCGTATGTGAGGGTTGTGAAGGTAAACAATGTGACTTACCTAGAGCACAATCATTACAAAATTTAGTGGTATTTTTATTCATGAGAGGAAGTTTACAGTGTTTCAAAATATGTTGTCCAACTTCTTTATGTGGGTGTCCTAAACGAGAATGCCATAAGAAGTACAAGTTTTCATTTCTAGAGTGTGTATGAGTAGGAGAAACAGAAAAATTACAACTCGAAGTTACATTTGGACTAGTGGAAACAGAAACAGAACTGGACAAGGAAGCTGGAAACTGGAGATTGGTGAAGACATACAACCCTTCAGGACCAAGAGTTCCTTCTAGAAGTAAGGTTCCATCAACCTGAGATTTCATACAACGATAGTGAGAATGAAACTCAAAATAAACAGCATTGTCCCTGGCAAATTGACTAACACTAACAAGGTTTTTTGTTATAAAAGGAACCAAAAGTAAATTTTTAAGTGTGAGGACTCGAGATGGATCATAAGTGGAGTTAAACTCAACAGTCCCCAATACCTGTAATAGGAGCACCAAAACCATTACCCATAAAAATATTGTTCGATTCAGGAAGGCCAACAAAGTGCATCAAATTAGAAGAATCTGAGGTAATGTGATGTGTGGCTCTAGAATCAGGGTACCACAGTTGGGAATTGTATGCTTGCGGTTCAACCATAACATGAAGGTGATGAGGACTAGGTTGTCCTTGTGTAGGATGGAATGAATCAGCATATGATTGAGCAGGAGACATATGTGTCGGTCCCAATATAGAAGGTTGATGAAATCCTAGATGAGCCATAGGAGTGGCATTGTTGTTATAAGGCCCTGTAGGGTGATGCTGAAACTGAGAATGAGCATAAGGGCGTATAACCATAGCAGAATATAGTGGAGCAAACTGAGCAGAAACCGACGGAGCACACTGCGCATAAATCGATGGAGCAAACTGAGCAGAGGAAGGAGGTAGCTGTGACTGCATTACTAAATCAAACATGTACCAGTATTGCAGAGCCTCATGACCAGGCTTATAGCAGAGTTGACAGCATACAGAGCCTTCTCTACCACGTACAAAACGGCCTCCCCTACCACAGCCAATGTAATCGCCACGACCTCGACCAGAAGGAGGAGCTACAAACTGATACATCTTTGCTGTCCCTACAGGTTCTAACCCCACTTGTGAAGGAAAAAAATAACTGTTATTGTAGAAAATGTGCCGAGACTGATGCTGGCCATCAGCATAAAATTTAGGAGATGACCGAGCAACATTCACAGAAAAAAACTTCTTGTGTTGGAGGATGAATATGCTCAAGATAAGTCTCATGATCCATTAACAAAGATTCAAGTTAAATAAATGTACATACATCTGCTCTATTGTTGATTAAGGTGACAAACGACTCATATTCAGAGGGGAGGCCTTCAAGAATTAAACGAACTTGTTCTTGACCAAAAATTACCTCACCAATAGCAGCTAGGGAGTGAATCAGTGCCTTAACCCGAGACACAAACTCAGTCACGGTCTGAGCTCCTTTCTTGATGGTGCGAAGCTTCGAGAGAAGAAGTTGACTACGAGCACCGATCAAAGAGTCAAAAAACGTATGGATCTCATCCCAAATATGTCATGTGTGTCGGAGCCCTAAGACACGAGACTAAACCAATTGAGACAGAGACTGAAGGAGCCACAAAACAAGATGTTGGTCTTGTTCCTCCCATTGAAGAAAGACTGGATTCATTCGTCCAAACTCACGGTCTTCTTTAGAAAGAAATCGGAGAGGAACTTGAAGATTAACAACATAAACAAGAACTGCTTCAACTTGCTGCTTCAATATGAAATAATTCTTCTCAGAAAGCTTGGCTAAAATTACTTGCGAAAACGTTACTGTTGAAGGAGGAACATCAGCGGTAGGGCGAGGAGAGAGAGACTGTGGAGTTGTTTCCGGGGGAAAATCCATGGTGATTTCGGATCTATAAGCTCATGATACCATGTTTACTTTAGTAGAATTAGAGAAGAAGAAGAATGAACCGAAGAGAATCGTGGAGAAGAAGAAGTTATCGTTAAGAAGAAGAAGAAGAGAGAGAGAGAGAGAGGAAAAAGGCAAAGAGAGAGAAATTATAATATGCTTCTCTTATTAGCTATTCTGAATTGTTATTTACATTTTAAACAAAACAGTTACAAATCAGTTAAACTGAACTACTCTAATAACCCTTAAAGGGGCGGCAATGTTAGGACTCACACATTAGTAGAATTGCAAGCTCAATGTGGTACTTAAGCCAAGGGGCTCTCCCACCTAATAGACTAGTCTTTTGGGTTGAACTCTTCTCATATGTTTAAGTCCTAATAGAACCACTCTTTTTGTTAATTGAGACTTTTAGTGGTTTTCTTCACACATATCCAAATTACCTAACAAACTGTTCTAATAACATTGAGTCAGTCTCATGCAACATTACATACTCGTGTTATAATTGTGCGGTGTAACTTCTTCCTAGGCTTGAACTAACTTCTTTATATCACGTAACATATAACACCTGAAAAAGCAAAACGTTAATGGAAATAGGGATGACAATAAAAACCGAACCCATGGGTACCCGCCCGAACCGAACCTGAATTTAATGGGGAAAACCCTATGTGATTGGGTTTGGGTTCGGATTCGGGTTTTACCCGGGTTTAAATTTCGGGTTCGGGTTTGGTATAGCAAAGACCCTAACCCGAACCCACCCCGAAGTAAGGTAATTCAATTTAAAATTGAAATTTCTATCATTTTCCAATTGTTTTTAATTTCTAATTTTACTTTACATACTATTGGATCTTCAAACATAAAAGAAATGAAATAATACAAGAGAAAATAGAAATGTTAGAGAAAAATTACACGAAAATAATATCATATTTTCTTTAATACTTTATCATTTTTGGGGTTTTAGGGTTCGGGTTACCCGAAACTCGACGGGTTCGGGGATGATATTTTTATTTTCAACCCCGTTGAGTTTGGGTTCGGGTTTTGAATTTCGGGTTCGAGTTTGGGTATGTGCAAACCCGACCCCGCCCCGCCCCGTTGCCATTCCTAGATGGAAATCAATATTTTTATATTATCTTCACAAGTTTTATCCATTTGAGCTATCATGAAACCAATCTAAATTAAATGACATAAACATGAGTTATGCAATGTTTTTACCAGAAGTTACTTTGCTGGAGATCAATAATTCAGAATAATAATAAAAAACTTAACATTAGTCATAGAACAATAAAAAATTCATGCCATGCAAATTTACTACATTTGGTAAGGGACACATGAACTTTACTTGTGTAATTAGGGATGACAATGAATACGGGTAGGACACTACTACCCAGCCCCGCACCACTCTAAATATATTTGGGCTTATGGTATCTAGTGTGTGATATCCAGAATTTAAAGAAAATATTAGAAAATAATTACAACTACTTATACAATCATCTAGTTATTTCCTACAATCAAAATGAGGAATAAATAAAATATTCATATAATTTGATGATACATAATATATGTTGTGTCTAGGGAGTGAATGAGTTTGGTATATCACACCCATTATTCAAGTCAACCTATATTTCACACCTTCAATCAATACAAAGGTGGAAGTTGATATCAAAACTACTTTTGTGGGCTTCCATATTGAGTTGGTGATTGATTCAAATTATGAATTTGATTCAGAATAGATTTTGACTCTGGTTCTCAAAAGATGCTGCTTACAATTCTTACTCTTTTGTACAATGGTGCGTTGATCCTATTTTTTGTATTAACCTGTAATGGTGCGTTAATATATTTGCTTATAAAAAATAAATAAATAAAATAAAGGTTCAACATCACACAAACCAAAATTTGTTGCATCAGTGAATGGAGAAATACTTGTGTGGAGATATATCTATATGGAGAAACTAATAAAAAATCTTGACAAACAATAAAAATTTATTCTACTTAAAACTTAGTCCTAAATTATAGTACCACAAAACATAAATGCACATGTCTCCAAATATGACATATTAGATATGTCTCCACACAAGTTTTTTTTTATGGTAGCCGCAAGATGGTATTGCTGTTTTTGTTGCAATGCCATTGGAATCCATAACTAGCAGAGGCATTTTTGCCATTAACAAAACAAATATAATTCAAATTCATCAAGAATAAGGGTTAATAATAACTAATGAAAGCATGTAATCATCCCCAACCATATACACTATGTATGGCCTTATTTTGATCAGTTCACAATATACTCAACATTTATGCTCCTTCTCAAATCCAGGTGAAATTCAACCCAACATATTTCGGAACATCGAAAATCAGTAATGTAACACTACAACAATCAATAAGATCAAAAGATAAAGTGTTAAAAGATAAAGTGATACACAAAGGGCTCGTACCTTTCAAATTTCCCATCTATAACCTATAATCTTATGATTCTCACACATAATATAAACCAAAGATACAAAGTCATACTTGAATTCGTGTTCTTTGATCTACACCTTTGATATACATTTCGAGAGAGTTTTGGTATGATGACTTTCCTCAATCAAATCCTTAATTCCTTTTGGGACATTCGTTTTCTCTCTGATTGGGAAAGGTAAAAACTATTTGTGATTTAGTGTATTGGGGATCATAACCGTTCCTTATGTGTTAACTTATAGGTTTCCATTATCCCCTATAGGCCAACCATTTAGGTATCTACTCATTAAACCCATATCCATTATCAGTTTTAGAAGTCTATAGGTTGTCAGGAATTAGATCACTTGTTTTGTAACCAAAAATAAATATCCGATATAATTGTATTAAATATATGATGTCCACCTTAATTACAAATTATGAATTTCTAACAATCTCCCATTTGGGCTTCATATTTTTTCTGAAACACTTATATAACATATTCTTTAATTTAGGCGCACATGCGTATGCTATTTATATTTAGACTTCTCCTTAATACAATCTGGTCCATCTCATATATCAACTTTGGAACAACTACGACCTTTATCACATTCAAACGTGACTCGATCATGATGATCACCATATTAATTTACTTAATGACATAGATCAAATATGGATGAGTGACAAAAATTTCATGCAATATGATCTTAAACATATCTATTTCCAACTGGTTCATCTTTGTTCTTTAGTTAGATCAATCCAAAGTCTTTAATTGCAACACAATAGTTACAATATACAAGTTCAACTTTATTATGCATAAAACTATATATGATGCCCAAAGTATATCATAAACTGAACTAAGGTATCCTAAGGAACAATACTCATATGAGGAATATGCTCATGAAAGACTTTAGGTACTAAACCCTTAGTTACTGGATCAGTTAGCATAACATTTGTCCCTCTATGTTCTATGGAAATTTGTCTATTTTGAACACTTTCTTTAACAACCAGAAACATGATGTCAATAAAATTTGACTTTGTAGAACTCCTATTATTGTTGGAGTAAATAACCCCTAACTTATTGTTATAATAAATTCTCCGTGGTATTTTAATACCATCAACCACACGTAAGCCAGTGACAAAATTTTTGCAACCATATGTCATGGTCTGATGCTTCAAAACAAACCATGAACTCCGCAACCATGGTTGGAGGAGCTATGAGTGTCTATTCAGAATATTTCTAAGAGATAGCACATTCAGCCAAGATAAACACATATCTAGAGGTGGAGTGTTTGTTATCTAGACAACCAAAAATTGGAGTTAGAGTATCCAATGATCTCTAAATTCTTATACATCCTATAAGTGAACATGTACTCATTTATTCTCTTTAAGTATCACATAACACATTTGTAACACCCAAGTTATGACATGCGACCTCTCAGGCCCATGAATATACTGAGCGTGCCACTCATTAAGCTTAAATATCCCATGCAATATGTTATTCCCCTCCAAGGGGAGCCTTTCGCGACTCCAACCCGTGACCTCATGGATAAATAGTCACTATACCACTGAGTCACTACCATTATTATAACACCCCGTTTTTTGAAACTTAGAAATTAGGACTTCATTATAATAATATGATGAAAATTTATAGAAAATTAAAGGCAACATGTTAGAAAAGTAGAGCGAATTTAAAATTCTTTTTCATTAACATGTTCAAGATGCGGAAATATTCAACATTATCTTTACCCATAAACGAGGTATCACATTCAACCTAAAAACTCAACCATAATCTATATAATCACCCCCTTTGAAATATAAATTTATAAAATCATTAATCTAGTCTTATCACATAATTATATATAAAAGACATTTTCCTATGCAGTATTTTATTCCCCTCCAAGGGGGGCCTTCCGCGACTCCAACCCGTGACCTTAGAGATATATAATCACTATACCACTGAATCGCTATAGCCTAATGGTAGCGACTCAGTGGTATAGTGACTATTTATCTTTGAGGTCACGGGTTCGAGTCGTGGAAGGCTCCCCTTGGAGGGGAATAAAATACTGCAGGGGTATTTAAGCTTAAAGCTTAATGGTAGTGACTAAGTGGTATAGTGACTATTTATCCCTAAGGTCACGAGTTCGAGTCTTGGAAGGCTCCCCTTGGAGGGGAATAAAATACAACAGGGAGTATTTAAGCTTAATGGGTGGCACGCTCGGTATATTGATGGGTCTGGGAGGTCTCATGTCAAAACTGGGGTGTTACACATTTGACAACCTTCCACTGATGCATTACATGATTGCTCAAATATCTTACCAAAAAACTCTGACGACAAAGGTTATGTCGGGATGTGTACAAACTTGAGCATACATTAGACATCCTACTGTAGATGTATAAGGAATTTTTTGCATCTCGTATCTTTCAAGGTCATTTTTGGGGCAATATTCGAGACTAAACTTGTCTTCCTTAGCTATAGGGGTATCCATGGTTTACTTTCTTTCATGTCAAATTTATCTAGTACTTTATATATATAGCTTTCTTGTGACAACCTTAGGATACCTTGAGAGCGACCTCTTAGTATCTGAATACCTAATACAAAAGAAGTTTCCCCAAGATTTTTCATTTCGAAATTCTTCGTTAGAAATCTTTTGGTCTCAATTAATTGTTCCATATCACTTCTAACAAGCAGTAGATCATCAACATATAACACTAGGAATATAAATTTACTCCCACTGAACCTATGATATACACAATCATCAACTTTATTTGCCTCAAAACAATACGAGGTAATAACTTGATGAAACTTGTGATTCCATTGACGAGAAGCTTGTTTAAGGCCATAGATGGATTTCTTTAATTTGCATACCATTGACTTTGAGCCAATTAACACAAAGTTTTATGTGGCACCATATAGATCGTTTCTTTAATGTCACCATTTAGAAACATAATCTTAACATCCATCTGATGTAGCTCTAAATCAAAAAGAGCTACTAGTGTTAATATTAATCTAAAAGCACCCTTCGAAGATAGTGGAGTGAAAGTTTCTTTATAATCAATGTCTTCTTTCTGAGTGTAGCCTTTAACAAGTAAACGAGCTCTATGTATATCAATATTACCCTTCGAATACCTCTTGGCTTTAAATATCCAATTGTAACCAATAGGTTTCGCACCTTCAGGTAATTCAACAAGATCCCAAACGTCATTATCATGCATAGACTTCATATCTTCCTTCAATGGATCATCTCCTGTTAACCCGATGCCATTCGCATGTTCTTGAAGAAACATAATATAATCATCCAGAATTGCACTTCTCATCTCTCTAGTGATACTGCTTAATGACACTTCTACTTCTTGAGGTTGTTGAATTTGTTCTGTAGATACTTGAGGGAGAACCTCAATGTTGTCTTGTTCAAGAATATTGTCAAAAACAATATTCTGAACTTTATCTTCTATTACCGAAGTTGTTCCTTGAATGGTAATAGGCACAAGAAATTATTCCCTATTAGTGGCAGGTTCTTCTTCAAAGACAACATTCCTTATGTTCTCTTCCTTCCCAAAATTAACTTCCTCAAGAAATCTTGCTTTTCCCGTCTAAAAAAAGGTCTTGAAGTAGGATCATAAAATTTATAGCCTTGAGAGCATTCAACATAGCCACAAAATAGCAGCTAACTTTTCTTGGGTCTAGTTTCCTTCCATGCAGCCTATAAGGTCACGCCTCAACTAGACAATCCCAAATGTGCAAGTGTTTTAAGCTTGATGTTTTATTACTCCAAAGCTCATATGGGACTTTGTTAACTGCTTTACTTTGCTTCCTATTAAGGATGTAAACTGTGGTCTTTAAAGCATCACCCCAAAGAGACTCTAGTAAGGAAGAATTACTATTCATACTTCTCACCATATCCTTAAGATTTCGGTTTCGTTGCTCAGCAACACCATTCATTCTAGGTTTGCTTGGCATAATGTATTGTAGAAAATTCCACATTCTCTGAGCAAAAACACAAATAGCCTTTCCCAACATCCTTATTGTTCTTCCTTTTATTATTTTGAGATGTCATAGCCAAATGAGCACTTTCAGTCTTATCTCTATGCAACCTCTCTTTCTCTTGCACACAGTGAGATATAAGCTCATTGAGAGACCATTTGTCCTTTTGAGTATTATAGCTCACTTTGAATGACCCAAAGTATGCAGGAAGTGAGATCAAAACCAAGATCACGAGCAAGTCATCACCAAGCTCTAACTTAAGTGACTTGAGTTTGATGCGAGATTAGACATCTCCATAATGTACTCCCTTGTGTTCTCTTTTCCTTTATACTTGATGCAGACAATTTTAGAAAAAAGCTACTCATCTTCGCCTTTTCATTTTTGGCAATGTATGGTTCTATTTCTTCATGGAACTTCCATGCACTCGACCCTCAGAAATAGAGCCTCGAAACACTTTTGGAATAAAGCGTTTCTTGATCAGTAGACACATTTGGTGACAGTGTTCCCATTTCTCATTTTTAACCTCATGTAATATATATAAAACAAGGCATGTTTACATAATAGACCTATCACATTATACCCAGCACAACATCAATTTCTAGTCTTTGGACAAAAAAATTAATTTGTAAGTGGTACTCTCAGTATAATGATCAAATATTAACAATTAGTTTTATCAAACAGTAGCCTATCTTTGGATCGACTATTATTCACATGAAAAAACTTTATAATTGTTACATATTTATCATCACAAGTATGTTATTACTTGGCCAAATGTGTCTTCCTTTGGGTCGAACATAATTCGCATAAATAATCTCATACTCATCCGTGTAATCTTACTCAATTTCTATAATAGATGTTACTTTAGAAACATATTGCATCAATTAATTCAAAAATAATTACTATACAAAAGGAAAACAATATGGGTCTATTATAAAAAAAACATGATCATGAAAATAAAACCTTCATATTTGATATCTTTTATGATTAATAAATCTAATACAATAATATAATTTCAAAGCAAAAAAGATATATTTCATATATATCCGCGCATAAAAATGGATGCAATCTTAATAAAAAAGCAAAGTAGATCTAGTGTGAAAAGCATAAAAAGATATATGCAAATCATTATCAAAAATTCCAAATCGAATATGATCATGCGTATCTTAAAACATATATGTAGCACTATATATATACACTTTCACATACTAACATAGTAAATGTATGTATAGTTTTAAGCATTAATTGTAACCATTATATATATATATATTAACTTTAATGAGTAATCTGAGACATCACAACAACTTCAACTTGGAACAATTACATATGTATATATGTACATTTTAATTTGTAATATATATAGAAGGCCGTGAATTCTAGATTGTATATGTATAGAATAAAAAAAACATATCTTAACCCATATATACCTTATACATATACTTTAACAAATTACAAAATTGTAAAGTGAGAAAAGTCAATATCCAATAGTAAAGCATTAATTCACATATAATATACATATCGCATATCAAAGTCATAAAAGTAGTTAACGCAATGTTCATGCACATATATGAATATATTTTACAACACACGTTTCAAGAATTCATAATACAAATTATTCATAATTCAAATAAGCGAAAGCGGATAAAAGTTATCCTCATTATTCATAAACACCCAATTTTCATAACCAATAGCAGAAGCATAAAAATCCTCAAATTTAAAAAATTAGGATTCATAAAAAATAGTGGGGAAAACATCTTTAATAGAGAACCATAAAACTCAGAAGCTAAAGCTCTGATTCAACTTGTTAGAAATTTTATGATGATTGATGAAATACCTATCCTAGGATCTTGAATCTCATGATTCTCAAACATAATATCAAACAAAGATACAAAGTCATACATGAATCTATGTTCTCTGATCTACTCATTTGATATACCTTTTGAGAGAGTTTTGGTATGATGACCTTCCTCAACCAAATACTTAATTCCTTTTGGGACCTTCGTTTTCTCTCTTATGGGGAGAGATAAAAACTATTTGTGATTTGGTGTATTGGGGACCATAACCGTTCTTTATGCGTTAACTTATAGGATTCTCATTATCCCCTCTAGGCCAACTGTTTAGGTATTCACTCATTAAGCTCATATCAGTTATCAATTTTAGAAGTCTATAAGTTAGTAATTAGATTACTTGTTTTGTAACCCAAAATAAATAGATGATATAATTGTATTAAATATATGATGTTCACCTTAATTAGAAATTATGAATTTCTAACAATTTTTACTACATTTTCCATACACCATATTTTACACATTATATTTCTTTCTATATTTTTATACATTTGCCATCCTATTATCAATTACTTCTATTCTTCTATTTTTGCTACATTTTCCATACACCATATTTTACACATTATATTTCCTTCAATCTTTTTATGCATTTGGCATCATTGTATCAATTACTTCTACTCTTCTATATTTACTAGATTTTTCATACACCATATTTTACAGATTATACTTCTTTCTATCTTTTTATACATTTGGCATCATATTATCAATTACTTCTATTCTTTCTATCTATGCACACTAGAGCGTGTCCTAGATTATTTAATTTCTTGTATTTAAAATGACCAAATGATCTGAATGGTGTTAGGGACTTTATAATATATAATACCTTGAAATACTATTGCTTAAGTTTTGGTTGAGTAAGTAAAAAGTTGGAAAACATAAGGATAACGATTTTAAACAAAAAGCTATATGTTTCTACATTTTTCTTTTATATATATTCAGCAAGTACAAAGTGGTTTCCATTCGTAGTAAAAAAAATGCTTAGATTGAGTAATTATTTAAATGTTAATAATAAATTTGGATATAGACAATACCATATATGTTAATAATGCGTATAGTTCAATTTGAAGGTAATAAAAAAGCTACATCCATGACTAGTGTGAAGCAATAAAAGATAATAATAGTGGGGATGAAGATGTTCAATTTGATATTGAAAACTAGTGTGAAGCAATATTAATCGTCTTCATAGAGAGATTGTCATGCATAAAGGATCGAATCATATCATGGAAGTTGGTCCAACAAAATTTATTATTTGAGGAGTAATAAAAGATAAGAATGGTGGAATGAAGTTGTTGATCCATTTGATTTTGACAACCACATAAATTGTCTTAGAAGAGAGGATTCTAAACTTAAAACAGTTAAATAGCTCGAGTTGGAAATTGTTTTACGTTGTATTTGAACTTAAAATTTGAACAATGTACTATTGGAGATCGTATAATGTAGCATTTGAACAATGTGATCGATTTTCCTCGAGTTACTTTCATCTTTAATTATCATCACTTCAATTATAGATTATCTATCAGAGCACTTTTGAACTAATTCTTTTTTGGGTATAATATTCTAATTTCTAACATGAAACTTCTAGAAATAGTTGGGTGTCACGTTCCCCACCATTTCTTTAAGTTGTGAGTTTAAATATAAAATATTGTAAGAGTAAATTAGCTAAAAGGTGTTGTGATGAGTGATTTTGATAATCTAATATATACCAAAGACATCAATTAGATATTTTAGCCAACCTGACCACGGTTAAAATGTAGGAATTTAATTGATAAAATGCACGAAATAAGTGGTATAAAATAAAAGTAAAAATAAAATTTGAAATAATTTAAGGTCTAGAAAATCAATTATATATATATTATTAAACTCAAACTCATTATATTCTTACGTTTGTTCCAATTAGATCAATAGGAAGAGTTGCAAGAGCTATTAAATGTGAGTATATGCGTTTAAATTTTTTGTCTACATCTAAAATAAACATATATATTAAAATATATTTTGATATTTTGAATTAATATTGTAATGAACTAGTAATTAGTTTAAACTTACTTACCTTTTGCGTAACAAATAATTATTGTAAATTCAATTCCATGATAAAAATATGTTTAAAATAGATTAATTAGTTGGTTAGTTAGAATTAAGTCTCTTGTATTTTCTATATAATAGGTTGGTCAATTTCTTTGTATTCATTTCCAATAAATGAATGAAATACACGTTCTGTTTTTGTTCTTTGATTTCTAATATGGTATCAGAGCCATATAATCATATCTTCGATGGTGTAGAGGAAGAGAGTTGTTCAAAGAGTTCAAGGAAAGAAGTGTTGGAAGAAGAAAGTGTGTTCAAAGGAATAATGCTTACACTTTCCATTTCAACAACTAGGTTTTAAGCCAAAATCAAATAATCCTTATACATGTTCTTGCTCTATTTCTTTCTTTATCATTCTCTTTCATATTCTTCTTTTGTTATTCTTGAAAAGAACAATTCTCATATTTAGCGTATTATTCTCTTGTTATTCTTGAGCAAAATTGCTCATATTTTATCATATTATTTGGCCAAAAAACCAATATGATTTTCTTATTGTTATTAATGAACAAGTATTGTTTATATTTCATCATACTCTAGATTTCTCTCATTCTTTGGCCAAGAAATCAAAATGATATTTTTGAGCAATAATATCATTTGATCTTCTTTCTATATTGGTTCTTGATGAACAACTTCATTACATTCAATTTCAATTCATTTTTTTCTAAGAATTCTTTGGTTTCTTCTAGTAATTCCTTTAGCAGAACATTGCTAGTTTAATGTGCTATATTTTGAAGAACACTTTATATCTTGAAATTTCTTCATTGAATATCTCAACATGAGTGACGATAAATATGGTCATGCAATCCCTTCAATAATCAAGAATAGTGTGTAGAACTTGAAGTTGCTAGTTTTCTAACAAAGGCTTTGGAACTTTCTCCATTCAATCATCTTTCTCCAAATTGGATGTTGTCAACCTCCACTCACCAGCTTGAGGGGAGTGTTGAAATATTTTTTGATATTTAGAGTTAATATTGTATTGGGATAGTAATTAGTTTAAACCCACTCACCTTTTGCATAACAAACAATCATTATAAATTCAATTTCCATGATTAAAACATGTGTTAGCAGTTAGGTACAATTAAGTCTCTTGTATTTTCTCTATAATAGGATGATCAATTTCTTTGTAATTCATTTCAATTCAACATCAATTCGACCAATGAAATAGACGTTCTTTTCTTGTTATTTAATTTCTAATATTCTCCATTTCTTAATACTAATATGTGTTTGAAGGTAATAAAGATGAGTTAAACTTAGTATGAGTTAGTCCCAAACAATTTATTATATAAACATGAGTTGTTATAAATAATAGGATGATAAACCCAGATAATAACCATCAAGATAAACATAAATTATAGATAAACTCAAATAAAATGAGACTAACTAAATCCTATATAACATAAAATTCTATCAATCCAAATATATCTAACACGCCCCCTCAAGCTAAAGCTTAGTAAGCTTTATGCTTGTTATATATAATTCATTTCAAAATAAAAATAATCAAATAATTGTTTGGGTTTCATAAAAATCATCCAAAGGTATTGTGCACTTCAAAATATGCATACATAATCAACATCAGAATGATTCTCAATGTGAAAAACATTCACAACTAATATAATTCACAACTGTGACAAGTAGACATCACCAGAGTGATCGTCAGTGAGAGAAGAATCATTGGTAATCACCATCAGAATGACCGTGATGGTAAAGAAGTCATTACTGACATAATTCTTCAATGGGGGAAAAGGAACCACAGGAAGGAACATAGGTGAAAATAGAACACAATGTTATAATCAATATTAAAAAGATCGTCGATGAGAAAAGAAATCAGTGATAATATAAATTGTTAATGAGATAAAAAGATAATACTATAACAATCGTTGGTGTCAAGATTACCACATATATATAAATAAAGGAAGAAAGTAAATTGTGATGTAATATATGAAATTGTAAGGTTGGAAAAAAGAATGAATACTCATGAGAAGATAATATTGTAAAAGGAGATGACTAATCGATATTCTAAATTTGCTGCTTCTCGATAGCAAAATAGTAACTAAAAAGGTCATGGAGGATGAAATCAATCTTATACCATGTAGAAAGTCTGGAATGGTATACATTGGTCAAACTCAAGTATGAGTAAGTCCCAAAAAATTATTATATAAGCAGAAATTGTTACAAATAATAGAATGCAAACTCAAATAATAAATAATAAGATAAACATAAAATATAGATAAACTCAAATACAATATAATTATCTAAATCTTAGATAGGATAATATTTTATCAGTCAAAATATATCTAACAAAAACTTTGCTAATATGCAACTTACATTAAGAATTTAATCTATATGAATTTAGAAACATCAATCAGTTGAATAAAGTAGTCTATTTATTTATTCTAACGAGCATTTAATGCTTATATCATAATATAAACTGACGGATATTTATGTGTTAATTATGTGGTAGAGAAGTCACATATTAGTAAAAATGGATTAATTAAATGTATATAAATGACTAGATAGAAAAGATCTAATATCTTAAGTTTTAGAAGTTAATATAATATTAAACCAACTTATATAATATATCCATTCTCCACTGCAAGTCCTCCCATTCCTTTACAATATTTAGTTTTATAGTAACATATCAACATTAATTATCTCTGATCTGAGATTTTTTGAGATCCACTATTCATCACAGTTATTCAGGGTGCCACGTCGCAGAAAAGAGAAGCTTTATGAAAATTAAAAACTTTCATCCGGCTTTTAGGGTCATATGCAACGCATGTCTATATAAAGTATTTAATAGTTTCTTTAAAATAACTTGTTGGTTGACATGTATGCTTGTGTGAGTCAATCTGCACCTATTTTTTATATTTTATGTGTAGTTTTAATTTATGTTATAGATATATGACATGATATTTCATTTGAGAGAATCATATTAAGGAATATTCTCAATAATTAATATAAAAATATAGATAATATAGTAAACATATATATACATATTATTAAGCTTTTAACCGGGATTACATTTTCGGTCCAAAAGAGTGTAACGCTCTATGTGCCACTGTTTTTAATGGGTTAGAAAAATATTTAATTATTAAATTTTTAACTTAAATATTTTGTTTAACCAATCATAAGTAATAATACATAAAGTAACACAATGTATGAGAAATAAGATATGCTCTCACCTTTCACATGGCTATGTGTTGTGGCAAGATGCAAGTACACAATATTAACCAAACACAACTCAACATAAATAGATAATTTAGATAGTATTAAACCCTTAACCTAATTAATGCCTATGTTGAATATAGAATATTAACCAAACATAACCCTAATTTATGTTAACTCTAAATTTTTTGTTACACCAATTAGCAATTAGCCCTTTTAAGACAAATGGTCTAAACATGAATAAAAGAAAGACTAAAATAAATCAAAATTTTATAGTTGAAAACATTGTTCTTAACATAATCTAACCCAAATTACATACTCATTTTTATATTATTACATCTATTTGCCTTCTTTCCTTTTCAGAATCATCACAAATTGGATTTTTTTACCAATCAAAAGTCTACAACCCATTTCCTTTATTGCCCCACTCTTTGTCTCTCCATTCTAACCCCCTTTCTAGAGTCGTGCACCATTATTTTAGATTTGCTCCAACGTACAACTACCACGATAAGAACATGTGCATCCATCATCACCTATTAGAATATATGAAAATATCATAGAATATCTTATAGTGAATATCTAGAAGATATTTGGACAGACTGAAATAAACGTATTCAATTCTAGTCAAAAGTTAGTAGAGTTATTATGGTTAAGACAGACTGAAATTAATCAATTAACCTTGGGAATGTAACTAATTAACTAGCTGTTAAGAAGCTTGAACAAGTTCGCAATTTTTACACCATTTAATCGATTAAATGAAACTGTTAATCGATTAAATTGACAGTAGATAGCCATAGAACAGTTTGAATGACATGAGGGGTTATGCATAAGCAAATCAAGCATGGAATGATTACGCATTTGATATATTTAAGCAGTTTACAATAGGTATAATCAGTCAACGTAATTACATATACCAATCATGATCAAGGTTCATTTCAAACAACGTGAGGTGCTATATGCAACATAATTAACAAGCAAGTATAAACGCGATAATTCGAAATCATTTTATTGAAAATGTAAAACAATAGTTCAACAGTAGATATGAGTTATTACAATCCAAATAAAATAGTAACGCAACACAAAACATAAGATCTCAAGAGGAAACAGGATCAAGAAAGTCCATTAGCTAGAAAGACTAAACTATGGCTCTAAGGGTTCCTATATAAGGATGAGATGGAGGATTCTGGTTGTCAGGAGTCGACGAATTGCAACCACCCTTGATGAAGACACTCAGCTTGTTGAACTCAACAATCCTTCTTCTATTCTCAGACTCATTAACAGGCTGAATATGGTCCCGCAAGGATTGGTAATGGTTGTCAATATATGCATTCTGACGTTCCTCAAAATGTTCCAAATCCGTATGATATGAATCCTTAAGAGACTAAAAGTGAAGGTCCATCCTATTATTGAGACGTTGTTCCATAACATCAATATAAGCTTGTCCAAACGCATGTTCTTGTGATGCATGTCCTGAATACGCTCCCCGAGTTGCAGAAAATGGCTCTTAGTTCATGTCTTGATCATCATCACCCGAAGGATCAAGGTTGGCATTGTTGAAGTCCTCTTGATATTTCCAAGTGTTGCCATACTTGTAGATGCCCATCTTGTGAATTAAACTCTCACCAATCAAGTGATCCTTGTCTGAGCAGTCCATTACTATAGTATCTGAAATATCAATGTGAAGATAGTCAATTACTCGGGATATGATGATACTATACGAAAGTAGTCTTGATTGAGAGATTGAGACTCTATACATGACCTTCAGAATTTCATCAGACCAATTTATCATGATGTTCTCCTTCACAGCAAACATAAACCTCAAATCATTCACGGTAGGTTGTACATGATTTGTGTTTCTCTGAATCAGCATGTAGGCAATCAAGTAGTGTAGGAGTCACTTTTCTACGGACAGTGACCCAAGTTTGGTCAATTTGCCTCGGACATAGAGTTGAGGTCTACGCAAACATAACTTATACATTTCAACAACATCGAATGAGTTGTCGTTTTCCCAACCACAATCACTTAGACTAGCACCAGAAAAAGCTAAACCACCCACATTCATAAAAATTTCTTCGTTAATCTCAAACATTTTTCCAGCTATCATAGACCAATATTTCCCATCTTTGTATCTAAAATTTGCGTAATATTCCCTAACTAGAGCAGGGTAAATATTACCTTTAAATTCCAAGAAGGGGACATCCCCTTGAGCTTGTAAGCCATGCGGAAATTCGAAGTTATGTTCCGCAAGCCATGTCACATTCGCAAACCGGATATAGGTGGGTTTTCTTCCCCGAAATTTCTGCAACCGAGTTTCTTGTAGAATTAGAGAATAGTATGGATCCCGCGGTTCTGCCTTGGTTGTGGAGGAGGCACTGATTTTGGAGCACGCAGTGGATGTTGTTCGGTTGTCTTGATTCTCTTTCCACGTCCTTTATCCATAGCAATAAACACTGGATCGTGATGGAGGCTTAAAGGAAGGTTGAGGGAAAAACCTAGGGTAAAGTTCTGAATTTAGGGAAAACGAATGCTTGGAAATAGGAGACGAGGAATACAATTTATGGAGGGAAAAATTATTGGGGTGATTCGGTTTAGAGCTAGGATTAAGCTTAGGATGATGTTGGACTTGTTCCTCTGAGATTTGAGAGAAAATGGGATGAATGGTGTTTTGAAAAGTGTCCAGAAACGCTTCTATTTCTGATATACTGATGTCGTTAATCGATTAACAACATCACTTAATTGATTAACCTGAGCTGAAAATGCCAGTTTTAAACAATTTGGCCCAGGTAATCGATTAAATGAGTTACTTAATCGAGTAAATGCGTTAGTTTTAGCGTTTTGGATGTTTTAAAGAGCATGCATGGATTTCAAACTTAATTGGATAATTTGATGTTTAAGCTATCACATATATTTAGAGCATTTCAGCGCAAAATCATGGATTTATAAAATGGAATCATAAGCATTCAATCATCATTTACAAAGCATTAAAAGAGGAGATCATGCGAGCCAAAAGAAAAATTAATCGAGATATTTTTCATCAAGAATTCCTAGTTCTCTTTGAAGAACATAGAAAGTATCTCGTGAGAGGGGCTTGGTGAAAATATTTGTAAATTGTTTAGTTGTTTCAACAAATTCTAAAATACAATCACCTTTTTGAACATGATCACGCAAGAAATGATGCCTTATTTCAATATGCTTAGTTCTAGAATGCAAAACGGGATTCTTGGAGAGGTTAATGGCACTTGTGTTATCACATTTAATAGGGATCTTTTCTAATATAAGCCCAAAGTCCTTAAGTTGCTGCTTCATCCAAAGGATTTGAGCGCAACACACGCCAGCGGCAATGTATTCCGCTTCAGCGGTGGACAAAGCAATGCACACTTACTTTTTGTTGTGCCATGCAACTAGGGAGCTGCCTAATAGGTGACAAGTCCCACTAATGCTTTTTCGATCCAACTTACACCCAGCGAAGTCGGAATCAGAATAACCTACCAAGGATAGTGAGGCATCCCTAGGATACCATAATCCCATATGAATAGATACTTTTAGATATCTCATGATGTGTTTCACAACAATATAATGTGATTCTTTAGGTAAAGCTTGAAATCAAGCACACATGCAAACACTAAACATAATATCGAGGCGGCTAGCAGTTAAATATAGTAAGGAGCCGATTGTCCCGCGATATTTGGTTACCTGAATCGATTTTCGCTTTTCATCTCTATCCAGATAGCATGCAGATGCCATATGTGTAGATGCGTCCTTACATTTCTCCATGTCGAACTTCTTCAATAATTCCTTGCAATACTTCGACTAATGGATGAAGATGCCACGTTCCATTTGTTAGATTTGAAGTCCAAGAAAGAAGGTCATCTCACCCATCATCGACATCTCAAACTCCCCCTACATCAACTCAGAAAACGCCTTACAAAGCATGTCGTTAGTAGATCCAAATAAAATATCATCAACATATATTTGTACGAGTAAAACAGGATTATCAGATCTACAAATGAATAGAATGGTGTCGACCAAACCTCTTTCGAACCCTTTTCCTAGAAGGAATGAACTCAATCTATCGTACCAGTCTCTAGGAGCCTGTTTTAGGCCATAGAGGGCCTTTTTGAGTTTATATACATGGTTCGGGTATTTGAAGTTTTCAAACCCTGGTGGTTGGTCTACGTACACCTCCTCTTGAATATATCAATTTAAAAAGGCACTTTTAACATC
>NC_032024.1:12329735-12437684 GCF_001865875.1 Lupinus angustifolius
TGGCCTCAAGTCTGGCTACAAGAGCGTAGGTCTCATCATAATCGATGCCCTCCTCCTGGTTGTAGCCTTTGGCCACTAGGCGAGCCTTATTTCTAATTATTAAGCCAGATTCATCTAGCTTATTACGGAAGACCCATCTGGTGCCAATAACGGGATGATCTTTTGGTTTGGGGACCAAGTCCCACACATTATTTCGCTCAAACTAATTTAGCTCTTCTTGCATAGATATAACTTAGAGTATATCCTCGATGGCTTCATCGATGGTCTTAGGCTCTATTTGAGACATGAGTGCAACAAAATTACAAAAGTTTCGGAAGGCGCTACGGGTTACCACTCCCGTAGTTTTATCACCTAGCACCTTATCGAGTGGATGGTCCTTTTTAGTTTTCCACGCGATAGGCATTTCCTAATGTTGCTATGTTTCTGTTTGCTCTACTTCTTGTTGGATTTCTTCTATGTCCTGGTATGATACTTCTTCAAGTGTACCTGAAATATCATCAGAAACGACCTTTCTCTTCTCTTTTGGAGAAGATTCGTCAAAATGGACATGAATAGACTCTTCTACTTGCATGGTATATTTATTAAACACACGGAATGCCTTGCTATGTAATGAATATCCTAAAAATATGCCCTCATTAGCTATTGAGTCAAATTTTCCTAAAATTCTTTTTCAATTATTCAAAATAAAACATTTGCAACTGAAAGCATGAAGATGAGCAATATTTGGTTTTCGACCTTTAAAAATTTCATAAGGAGTTTTTGAAGAAGTGGGTCTAAGTTAGATTCTATTAGTTACATAGCATGCTGTGTGAACTAAATCAGCCCAGAAATACTTTGAGACCTTGCTTTCATTTAGCATAGTCCTTGCGAGTTCTTCTAGAACTCTATTTTTCCTCTCAACAACTCCATTTTATTGAGGGGTACGAGGTGCTGAGAACTAATGCATAATACCATGTTTATCACATAATTTATTAAATTTATGATTTTCGAATTCTCCGCCATGGTCGGATCAAATGTAAATAATTTTAGGTTAGACTGGTTTTGGATTTGCTTGGCCAGACATTTAAAAGATTTATAGGCATCACTCTTTGATGCTAGAAATAAAGTCCAAGTAAATCTAGAAAAATCGTCGACAATAACTAAGGCGTAATAGCTTCCACCAAAACTCATAATTTGTGATGGTCCAAACAAGTCCATATGGAGAAGCTCCAATGGTCCAGTAGTGGATATCACATTCTTGTTATTAAAAGAGTTCCTGACTTGTTTACATTTCTGACACATGACACATGAATCTTCAGTTTTAAAATCGAGTTTTGGAAAACCGATTACTAAGTTATTTTTCGATAATTTTTCTAAATGCTTCACATGTATGTGAGCGAATGTATGTCAGCGACGCGTCTATGCCAAAGCCAAATGTCATCTTCTTTTGAAATAAGACATTTTCAGAAAAGGGAAGTGACATCCTCCTAATTAACCATATAGATATTATTTACCCGATGCCCGACAAACTTAACATTATTAGATAATTCATCACAAATGATACAACAGTCAGAATCAAAAAACACAATGTTACCTTTGTCACATAATTGGCTTATACTCAATAAGTTGTGTTCCAAACCTTCTACATAGAGAACGTTCTCGGTTATTATGTGTGTTGAGTTGCCAATCTTCCCGGTTCCCAAGATTTTACCTTTGTTGTTGTCTCTATAAGTGACGAATCCCTTTTCTTTCACCGACAAGTCTAGGAATTTTGACTTATCCCCAGTCATATGTCTCGAACAGCCGCTATCAAGATACCAATTTTGTCCGTGGGTTCGAAGACATACCTGCAATATAGATCACCTGCTAGACTAAGGTACCCAAATTATGTTGGGTCCTTTTTTGTTAAGGACTAGGGAGTTATCTCCCTTTCTTACCCAAGCGTAAACACCACTAGGTATCCCATATTTCTTGATATAATAGGAATGAGAAGTATGACCGTAAGTGCCACAATAATGGCATGTAGGAACTCTGTTTTTGCTTATTTGAATTTCTATATTGACGTGTTAGAGGTGTCCTATATGGTCTATTTTTACGGGATGGGTGAACATATCCTAATCCTGTATGGTCATCTACATTTCTTGTTTTGCTGAGCAAGGTGTCTAGTTGGTTTTTACTATTTGTGAGTTTTGCGAGTTTTTCATTCAGTTTAAAATTTTCGTTTTTCAAGCCCTCGCAAGAATCACAAGTAGTATTTTGACATAAATTATTATTTGAGAAATCACATGAAGCGCAAGAAAAATTAGATCTAATGTTTCTCTTTCCAATTTTAATTCATCTAGTTCTTTATGCAATTGAATTATTTTTTGTTGGTTTAGCAAAATTATTCTTTTTCTCTCGTTACTTAACTTTGCTATTTTTTTAAGTTCTTCATGCATCTCAACATAAACACTATATAACATTTCATATGAGGGAGAGTCAGAAGAATAAGAGGATGTGTCAGAGTATACCTCATCTGAAGTATCCTTGCTACCTGATCTGCAAGCCTCATCTGTAATGGTCATTAAGCACAGCTTCGCGGTCTCCTTTTCATTTGAGGTGCTTGATGTTGTTTCTTCCTCCGGTACATCCCAAAAGATGTAGGCTTTCTTTGATTTGAAGTCCAGGGGATTGCTCTTCTCTGAATCAACTCTTTTCAGATAAGTAGGGTACTGATACTTCATATGTCCTGGCTTACCACATTCATGGCAAGTGAAGCACTCTTTTGTCGTGCCTTTCTTTGTTGATTCTCGCGCTTCTTTCTTTTGGAATCGTCTAAGTCCTCCTATCCTTTTCAAGAAATTTCCAAACTTTCATACTAGGAGGTTTAGCGTTTCCTCGTCAATGTCTGAATCAGAGTCTTCATTATCTATCTCTTCAATGGGTTGTGATGTTGAAGCTTTGAGAGAGATTCCCTTCTTTTTGTGATCGGACTCCTCACGCATTATCAGACGTCCAAGCTCCATCTCATGCTCCTGAAGCTTTCCAAAGAGTGTTTCCAAAGGTATGGAGTCTAGATCATTGGACTCCATGATTGTTGTTACTTTAGATTGCCATCTCCTGTCAAGACAACATAAGACTTTATTAGTGATCTCTCCTTTGGTGAACACCTTATCTAAAGTGATAAGATGGTTGATGATGTGTGTGAATCGTTTTTGCATATCGCCGATTGATTCATTCGGTAGTATACGAAATAATTCGTATTCGTGAGTTAGCGCATTTAACCGGGCGCGCTTGACTTCGCTAGTGCCTTCGTGAGTCACTTGTAAAGTGTTGCACATTTCCTTGGCACTTTGACATTGGGACACCCAAAAGAATTCATCGTAGGATAAGGCCGATGTAATGATGTTCTTTGCACGAAGGTTGAACTGGACCTTCTTGTGCTCCTCATTGGTCCATAGGCTTTTTGGCTTTTCTTTCGGTTTGCCATCCACTAAGTGAAGTGGGGCGAAGGGGCCAGTAATTATGGATTCCCAAATATTCGAATCAATAGCCTCAATGAATATTATAATTTGGACTTTTCAATAGGCGTAACCCTCGCACTGAATACGGGAGGGCGGTTAATGGATGCGCTATCACCGCCAAAAGGGTTGGTGGAACCCATTTTAATTCCCTTCGGATCATGCGGATGCAGTTGAGCTAGCAAGTCGTAGTAGCTCTAATACCACTTGTTAGGTATCAGTGGTCTAGGAACACCTAGAAGGAGGGGTTGAATAGGTGTAGTGGTTAATAATTACCGCTTCCTGAACCAAAACCCAACTGCTGGAAAAACAGTCTAGTTAATCGATTAACAACAGGGTTTAATCGATTAACTATTGCACAGAACAGAATGATCAGAAAGGCAAATTGCACAGTAATTAAAACACAATTGAACATATATAATTCAAATATTTTTATGCACAGATATTAAGTATATGGCAGTAAACAAATATCCAAATTTTCAATTACAGATTCAATTTATGATGGCCAGAAACATAAAGAAGATAAAGAGAGAAAGAACAGGGCAAAAAGGATTTTTATCCTGGTTCGTTTGCGGTCCACTGCAAACTACATCCAGGCCCCCCTTATGGATCAGAGATATTTTCTTTCTTCACAATATTGACTAACGTATACAAATACCAATTCAATTACAAGCACATAGGACGCTCCCTTCTTGAAATGTAGGATCTCTAAAACTTGGATTGATTCTACCCTTCCCCTCTTGAGAAAACCTTTCTCGCGAACTAGCCCCATCCAAGATTCTTATCCTCAAATCAAGACCTCCTAGCCTTGGTGAAGAACTTCAATCTCTATGGTGATCTCACACCAAGAGACAAATCCAGACTACACAAAAACACGTTAAACAACAAGGTATACTAAGCACAATAATGCTTAAAATATTACAAGATAAAGACTCAAAGATTAACCCTTTTACTAATCACTTAAGCCATAAATATCAGAATGAGTTAATCAATATCAGTATACAAATGATTTCTTTCTATCAAAATCTATTGTATGATCATGTGAGCAATATAAGAATGGATACGAAATTATGTAAAAATAGAAAGCATATTACAACAATTAAAACAACATAATCTCTCTTCTCACACATGCAACTCTCTTGCAAAAACACAGTAAAATACGTATGCAAAATGCTATCTAAACAGCTATATACAATAGAATGCAATGTTGTGGGTTTCTGAGTAATGCCTTGTATTTATAGCATGGAGAATAAGTGGTTTCATTCGTTGCAAAAACAGTTAAACATTTAAGCAATTAAAACAGCTAAAACAGATTTCAGTTATAACATATAACAAACTAGTTAATCGATTAAGGCTTCCATTTAATCGATTAACGAGACAACAAAATGACACAGAATTCAGTTAAAACAGAAAACACATATTCAACAAAAAAGCAGTTAGGTTAATCAATTAAGTTAGCACGTTAATCGATTAACTGAAACATTTATGCATATGTTTCAAATGGTAAACTTCTCATTTGTTATGCACAATATATATACATGCTTTACCAATTATATTATGCCTAATATGCACATATAACATGTATGACAGATGCATGAACATACAATTAACTAGATGATGTATCTCATGAATTTGATATTTCAATTAATATGGCTTAAGAGACTAGCATCTAGGTTTACCTAACCTATACTCAATTACTACGGCACACATCCCAGACTACTTAGATTATAGACTCAATTTATATCTCTAGACATGACCAAATGAGCATAAGGCCTATTGATTGTTGAGCCATCTTCAAGCTTTGTTAAAACCTTGTCTTAATCAAAACATAGGCAAAGACATGCTAGTGCTATTCTTGACACTTTGCACTTTCATTTTATTCTTTACCAACCTTCCATAAGGAAGTAGTTTGGTTAATAAGGAAGTAGTGGAGTGAAAACCTACTAGTTAAGAAATCTTCTTATAAAAAATTTAGGTGATGTGGAGGTACCCCTTATCAACTTTTTTAAAAGAAAAACATAAAAGAGATTGGATTCAGAAGGGATTAGTGGCCGTACTTTTCAAAGAACAAAGAAAACTAATTCTTCAAAATTCCAAAAGGAAAGCTACTATAATCCTTAAAGGTTAAGTATTCACCATGCACTTTTTGATGCACATATTTTATTGTGATACTTGAACCTACATCTCCATAAACATGCTTTAGTTGATGATTTTTAAAGTTGAGAAAAAAATATTTAAAACTAAGAGCATGCTTGTTCAATTTGTACCAAAAATTAATTTTTCCAGACTTGAGAACTCCTAAAAAGTGTTATTTGGTTTACTAAGTTGTTGTTTGGTTTACCATTTAACAAGATAAATTCATGAACTTTTGAATGAGTTTATTTGTGGCTGTTTGAATTGATGTCGTTCTATTTAGAATTCCAAAAAATCATGTTTGGATTTCCCTTTATCAATTGTACTTAAGAAATGCTTAAATTTTTACTCTAAACATAACTTTCATGAAAAAAACATGTTGCTTGAATGAAAATTCTGCCAATCAAATTTTATTCCCGAACATAATGTTGTAGACATTAAGAAACGCATGTAAATTGTAGACTAACCTCAAGAAAAAATAAAATTGCAAGTTCCAATGATTTACAAGAAAACAAGTCCAAAAATAAACAGACAAAAATGAGGAGTTGGCTCTACATGCATTACTATCTTGGAGAGGATAGTAAAAATCAAGAAGAATGGAATTCCTAGTTCTCCAAAAAAGTTTGGTTAGTTTTTGATTTTATTTCTTTTAAAATGTTATACAAACATTCTTAAAATATTTTCAAAATGACTTGAGAACAAGTCAAGAACTTAAGTTGGAGGGCGTTTTATTAAATAGTAGCTTGTTTTCCTTTTTGTTCTAACCCAGTTATCCGGGCGTTCTAACTATTCGAGCTTGTCGCATACTCGACTAAGCAAAGGCGAAATACGACCGATCAAGGAGCTTGTTCGGAAGCCAGCCCCTTTCATGTACAGATAGCCCATGTCGGATCCGGGTCCACTCCCCGTCTGACACACTGCCAACAATACATTGTCAAGCCACCTTATAGCCCCACGTGCCCCATGCCATATGACAAGAACAGAATACGACCTTGCCAAAGTCGCCTGGAATGGGAAAAGCAGCCCCCTGCTGGTCAGAATGGTCGGTCATGCCAACATTACTCTCTAGAGCCACATCATCCACCTCAACCACTATAAATAGGAGCCTCCCTATTAGGAAGTAACACACATTGATTATCATTATCACTCATATTTTCTGTCTGATGTGAACCCTTGTGGGAAGGTTCTTTGTTTTGCGATCGCTCTTGGATGGTGTATCACCTTTGGCCGAGATTACTTGAACCATGGCCCATGCTAGCTTTATTTTGGCTGAGACAAATGTTGATTACGGCTTGGTCAATTATGTAAGATTTCGCCCAGATGGTGTGTGGTTTGGCTGAGGCAAATAGAGTAAATTTAGGCAGTAGAGTTAATCTTGATTGGATAAAATAAATGGAGAAGATATGAAGAGGATGGTGCCACAAACAAGTGACTTGTTTGATAAGCCAAGTGATGATCGCCACAAGGAAGGAACCTTGGTAAGATTGATAATTCTTGGTTCAACCAAAAATGGCTTTAGGAGCTCTTGCTCAACTAAAGGAAATCAATTCCAAAACAAAATACAAAATTTTTATTATTCACTATTCACGTGGCTACATTTGTAGGATGGCTAGCCATACTTGGCCTCCAAGAAAAGGAAAATATTAAACACATTAATGCCTAATTCATGGTCATCTAACATTGGATACCATTGCACCTATGAACTTACATGAATAATGGCTATGTTCATGTCATTACATGGCTAGGATACTTAGTGAAATCCTACACATGCTTATTTGTCTACATTATTACATTAAAGACACAAATAATGAGTGGTGTAGGATTCTTCTTCAACTTGATTCTTCCTTGTATAACTCCACAACGCAATTGTCTTCTATGAGAGGTAAAGATCTTTGAATTCCCTAGAGTATTGACTCCTCACGGCTATGAGAATTAATCTCATTAAGCACATGTTCATTTCATGACATAACTCACCCATAAAGTCTTCCTTATATGGCATAATTTGTTATCACATTGCACTCCTTTGTTGAATGATTCTCCATGGCCAACAATTATAGGAAATAAGCATGGCGGCTGGTTCATGACCATAGTTGTTCATGACTTGCATTGTATTCCATGTTAGCAAGAAATTCCCATGGCATAGGCCAGGGTTGGGTGCCAATGGCTAGCACATTGAAGTATAGTTCTCCAACGGCTTGGACAAGCCAATTAATAATATTCACCAGGCTTCAAAACACGGTAGTAATAACCCATCCTTCACGCCTCCATTGATGATGGGAGTTACACATTAAAGACATTTTGACTCATGCAATTATTTGGTTCATTATTTGAATTTTAAGTTACTAATAAGCTAATAAATAATAACAATAAGAAATGTAAGTGGGTGCCAAAAATGCCCACGGCCTCCACGTACTTTAATGAACTAAAAGTTGCCAATTAATGGTCCAGCGAAGATGTCACACGCCCAGCTAACCAGATCATGCGCCCAACGCCTGGTTTAGTGTGCCAACGCATCGTGATACACATGGGCGTCGTTCAGAATGACCCTATGCCTGACGTTTGTGTCCCATGCACCCAACACCTGGTTTGGTCTTGTGTCTCGGTCAGAATGACCATGCGCCCAACATGGTATTCCTATGACTCGGTCAGAGTGACCATGCACCCAACTTGGTGCTCATGTGTCTTGGTCAGGCCTGTCTTCACGCCCAATGTCCTGGTGCATCTGTCCAGACCAAATAGTCCTACACCTGGTTGCCTCGATCAAATCCTTGGCCTGGCCTAGTGTCTGCTTGGCTTAGTCAGCTTCTTGGCTAAGGTTAGGTTTTTGGCTCATGCCCAACATGAGGCAATTTATGGACTCCTCCCAAGAAAATTGGGTCACCCCCCTCTTGGGTCACATCATCCCCTCTATCTGGAAGAGAATTTGACCTCGAGAAGTATATTGTGGATGCATATTTTAATGCCATTTTCAACTCCCTTGAGAAGTATATTGGCTCAAACTTTGTTTGGATTGGCCTGATTGGCTCAGCATTTTGTTGTGCTTGGCTTGTTGATATGCTTTTGGAGCATACCTACTTCTCATCACAATTTTCAATTACTCCCAAGTACCAATTGGTTTGGCACTACATCTACTCCTCTCTTTTTGGACTTGATCCCACCAACTTAAGGCATATTCCTTAAATTTTGAAGTAGCCACCATAATGTTTTTCTCTTCGTTGTAAAAATTCCAATTTTCATTTCCCACTTCAAATAGGCTTCAGAATCATTTTTGCCAATAAAGGTTTGAACCTTTATTTTTGCCTCTTTTATAGGAAGTTTCCTATCCAACTCTAGCCTCATTTGTTCCATTTGGGTTTGAAAGGCTTGGACTTAGTTTGTAAACATGGCATACAATATGGATGTGCTTGATAATTTTGCACTTGACACTTTTGACTCAAAGTTTTTGACACTATTTGATTTATGACTCATTTTGACACTTTGTTTGGACAATTTTTTGGATAAACACTTTTGGTAAGGGGTTCAGTGAAGTCTGGATACTGATTTTGCTACAACTGGACCTTTCACTCAGGTACAGAAAACAAGTTGAGAAGAATGGAGAAGCACTCCCCTCGCTCCTTTGTTGTGAACTTTCTACGATCGAAGGGATGCATAGTTTGAGAACTAGAGCCTACCCTCTGTTTATTTGAAAGAGGGATACCATGCATGAATGAGAATGATACCATGCATGAATGAAAGAGACAAAAGAATAATCGCACTTACAGTTGTTGACTCGTGATGATAAAGATGAGATTGTTCAAGGAATTGAAGTTAAAAAATGATTTGGAGCACTAAGGAGGGGGAATCACTGTTAGGGCTTTCGGTTTTAAAAAAATGAAAGGGTAAAACCCTAACTTCACTTTTTAAAATCTGAACTCGTGTTCTCTTGCTCGGGCGAGATACTCTCGCTTGAGCGAGAATAACATAAAAATTTCCCTTGTATTACTTGCTTGAGCGAAGCATCATCACTTGAACTAGAATGAGGCAGCAAAATACACATTTCTTGCACTAACCTCGCTTGGGTGAGATACTCTCCCTTGAGCGAGAGTAGAAGATCAAGATTTTTTTGTTTTCCTCGCAAAATACATATTTCTTGCACTAACCTCGATTGTGCAAGATCCTCTCACTTGAGCAAGAATAGGGCAGTTCAAAACTCTAAAATCTAACTCATGCACAAAAAAATTTCCACATTTTCCAAACCTTTTACCCTTAATCACAAATTTCCCCCACACACTATATTTACACTAAGCTTTTGCTGTAATACTTCAACAAACAACAAAACAAACATCGAGTGCATGTTTAATGTCACACTTCTATTTCCTCCTAGCAAACACATGCTTAATGTCATTAGCCCGACGCATGATTCTTCATGGATTGGATAGGTTGATGATTGTGGTGAGCTGCTCGACCTTACCACCCAAATAAGATTTGACCCTTTGTCCATTGACTATCCAACTTCTTTAAGATGTTGGATCCTACAATTCAATAGCTTCATGTGACTTTACTTCTTTGACAAGGAAGGCCCTTACCACTTCGATTCAATTTTTCTAGAAACAATTTCATCAGCGAATTAAACAGTAGCACTGATTGGCTTAGTTTCAAGTCTGTTTTCTGGATTTTCCTGTCATGGTACACATTCAATTTTAACTTGTAAAGCTTTAAGCATTCATATGCATCAAGCCTCATTTCTTCCAGTTGTTGCAGCTGCAATTTCCTTCTCTTAGTGGCCGCTTTTGGATCAAAATTAAAATACTTCAAAGCCTAAAATGCTTTGTACCCAAGCTCCACTAGAAGATGACACGCTTTTCCATACACTTGCTGATAAGAAGACAAAATTGTGGGTGCTTTGAATGATGTTCTGTAAGCCCATAATGCGTCATCAAGTCTGAGAGACCAATCCTTTCTTGAAGTTGAGACTATTTTCTCTAAAATTCGTTTGATCTCTCTACTAGACACATTCGCTTATCCATTTGTCTATGGATGATAGGGAGATGCAACTTTGTAGCATAATCCATAGTGTTGAAGGATCTTTTCAAGTTGAACATTGCAAAAGTGCGATCCTCCATCACTAATTAGAACCCTCAGTGTGCCACACCTATTGAAAGTGTTTCTTTACAAGAATTTCACCATTGTTTTAGCATCATCCATTGGTGCAACTATCGCTTCAACCCACTTAGACACATAATTCACCGCCACAAGTATATACAAATTTGAATGTGATGACAACAATGGCCCAATAAAGTCTATTCCCTAACAATCAAAGACCAAAATTTCTTGAATACAAGATAGAGGCATTTCCTTTCTTTTGTAAATTCCACCCCATCTCAGACAATTATCACATTGTTGAACAAATTGATGTCTATCTTTTAACAATGAAGGCCAATAAAATCCTGATTGCAGAACTTTGGCAGGTGTCGTTTCTCCATTAAATTGCCCTCCATATGGCAAGTTGTGACAATGCCATAAGCTTCTGTTGAAGATACATACTAGCACAATATTCCATAAGATCCATAGTTAAATAGATGAGTATCATCCCAGATGTAATGACGAGAATATTTGAGGAACTTTTTCTTTTAATGGCAATTAAAATCATCGGGAATTACCCCTACAACTATGAAGTTGGCCATATCAGCAAACCATGGCCTTTCTTGTATCAAAAGGAGATTTTCATCAGGAAACTCCTTTACCACTTTAGCTTCTTTACTAGTGACCTCCTTATTTACAAGTCTAGACAAATGATCTGTTACGCATTTTTCACTTCCTTTCTTGTCCTTCAATACCGGATCGAATTTCTGCAATAACATAATCCATTGAAGCAATCTAGGCTTTGAATCAGATTTGGTTAGCAAATATTTGATTGCAGCATGACCTATAAATATTGTAACTTTAGATCCAATCAAATATGATCTAAATTTTTTCAATGCGTATACAATTGCTAGCAATTCCTTTTCTGTTGTTGCATAGTTAATTTGTGGTTCATTTAAAACTTTGCTAGCATAATGAATCGCATGAAAAACTTTAGATTTTCGCTGTCCTAGTACAGCTTGACTGCATAGTCACTTACATCACACATTAATTCAAAATCTAAATGCCAGACAGGAGCTACTATGACAGGAGTAGAGATGAATTTTTGTTTCAACGTTTCAAAAACTTTTACACACTCAGTTGTTAAGCAAATTACTGAGTGGCTTTGCAAATTTCAAAAATTCTTGTATGAAATATCGATAAATACCTACATGTCCAAGGAAACCTCTAATTCCCTTGACATTTGTTGGTGGTGGCAACTCCTTGATTACTTCTAGTTTAGCTTTGTCCAGTTCAATGCCCCGAGAATAGATCTTATGCCCTAATACCATACCTTCGGTTACCATGAAGTGACATTTCTCCCAGTTAAGAACCAAGTTAGTTTCCACACATTGCCTCGGTAGGATGTCTAGATTTTCCAAGCAACACTCAAATGATGACCCAAAATCTGAAAAGTCATCCATGAATACCACGATGCAGCCTTCCACCAGATTAGAAAAATAGCCAACATACACCTTTGGAATGTAGCTGGTGCATTGCACAATACAGAGGATATCTTCCTATATGCAAATATACCAAATGGACATGTAATAAAACGCTTGATCAGCCAATATCTCAATCATCTAATCCATAAATGGTAGAGAGAAATGATCCTTCTAGGTAGTCTGGTTGAGTTTTCTGTAATCAATACACATTCTCCAGCTTGTGACTATCGTGGTAGGGATTAACTCATTCTTATCATTCTGCACGACAATCATTCCTTTTCTTTTCGGAACCACTTGAACTGGACTAAACCATGTACTATCAGAGATAGGATAAATCATTCTTGCATATGGGAGTTTCATCACTTCCTGCTTCATGTAGGATTGAGACGCCTCTAAGGTTGTGCAACAAGTTTATAATCCTGCTCCATATGAATTTTTTGCATGCAATTGGAATGACTAGTTCCCTTCAAATCTGATAAATTCAACTTATAGCTCCTTCATTGGCCTTCAAAACTTCAACCAATTTTTTTCTTCCTTAGGTGATAAAGTGTTGTTGATCACAACCTATTTGTTGATTCCGTCTTCCAAAAGGGCATACTTCAAATGCGAAGACAACAATTTCACTTCTAACTAATGAGTTTCAATTTTATAAGTTTTGGGTAACTCCTCAGGTGAACCTGTTGAGGTGAAACTTCTCGGAATGCATGTAACTCTACTACACAATTATCAATGCTCTTCTCTTCTTCTGCATTTATACATTCAAGTTCACATGTTAAAACTTTCTCCAATGGATTGATTTTGTTTAGATGTGTGTCATTCATCGGGCATAATACTTCAATGGCATATACTCTGAAACAATGTTGCTTGTCTTTCGGATGATACAAGGTTTCAAAAACATTGAAGTTCACTTCATCGTCTTGTACTCTAGCTTGAGTTTGTCATCATCAACATCAATAATCACCCTGGTAGTTTTCATGAAAAGGTCTTCCTAAAATCAAGGGAACTTGTGTATCCTCTTCAATATCCATAATCACAAAGTCAACTGGAAACATTAATTTGTCCATCTTAACCAGGACATCTTCTGCAACTCCATATGGAAATTTCATCGATCTACCTACAAGCTACAAAGTCATCCTTGTAGACTTGATTTCCAAATCTCCAATTCGACGTAACATGGAAAAAGACATTAAATTGATGTTGAGTCCCAAATCCAGTAGTGCATTCCTTATAGATAGTTCTCCAATAGTGTCTGGTATTGTAAAAGTGCCCAAATCCTTGGTTTTTGGAGGTAAAGACTTTTGAATTTTTGCACTGCATCCAACTTCAAGTGTCATTGTCTCCTCAGAAAATTTTTTATTCCTTGTCAAAAGATCATTCATGAACTTGGCATATGTAGGCATTTGTTTTATAGCTTCTATGAAACGTATGTTGATCTGGAGGTTCTTGAATATATCCATGAAATAAGTGTATTGTCTTTCCTTGTCTTTCTTGGAAGGGTTCTTCGGATAAGGAAAACTCTTCAATTGTGGAAGCTCACTCGTTTTCTTTTCACATTGCTCATTTTTTTCTCCATTGTTTTCCTTTTCTTTGTTCTTTTCCTCACTTTCTACATTCTCGTTATTTTTTTTCTCTTCATACTCACTTTTTTTCCCTCGGTTTCTTTTTCTTTCAACACTTCCTCCTCTATCACCAAATTCTCACCAATACCTTGGGCGGTCACCTTTACACTCCAGGTAGTAATGGCTTTGCAATGTTCCTTGGGATTAGTATGAGTATTAACTGAAAATTGTTGGCGATCTAACTGTTGTTCTCACATCTATTTCGCTAATTGACCCACTTGTGTTTCCAAGTTTCTGATAGAGGCTTCTATATTCTTCTAATTTGTCATTGAAACTTGCATGAACTTTTCTAAGGTGTCCTCCAATTTGCTTTGTCATTCATGCAATGGTGGGTGTTGACTCTGTTGAAGTGGTTGTGGATGCAGTTGTTGGAATGTTGGCTCCCTGTTGGATGGTCCTGCCTCTGGTCTCCAAACATAACTCTGATTCTGATTGCTTCTCCAACCCTACGAAAATTGGTTATTATAAGAAGGATTGTTAGTGAAATTACCTTGTCGAGGTTGGTTGGTGACATGTTGAACTTCTTCCTCATGATTAGTTCTTGACATTGAACAATGACCAGTTAAATGATCACCTCCAGAAAAATCACACTTAAGCACTTGTTGTTGATTTGGAGAAGTTTGTACAACATGCAGTTATTGCGACAATTTTGACATTTTCCTAGTAAGTGCATCGATTTGCTGAGGAAGAATTTTGTTTTGTGCTAGAATAACATCTTATGTGTTCAAATCAAACACTCCTCTCATCTGCACTGACCGCCGATTATGTTTTGTGTGCCTATCTGTTGAAGATAAAGCATTTATGATCCTTATAGCTTGTTCATCGTCCACAACCATCATTGTTCCACATGTTGCCACATCTAAAATAATTTTAGTCTCATGCTTGAATTCATTGTAAAATATATTAAGATGATCCACATCCTGAAAACCGTGGTTGGGTCATTTTCTCAATAACATCTAGAAACACTCTCAGACTTCACAAAATGATTCTTCTACACCTTGTCGAAAAGTTGATGTCTCATATTTGGCATGCACATAATGTGCAGGTGGGATGAACCATGCCAAAAACATTGCTTTTAAATCGCTTCATCTAGTTAAGCTTTGGTTCGGGTGAGATTTTAACCATTCCCCAACTTTACCAATCAGAGAGAATGGAAATAACATCATATAAGTAGCTTTCGGTTTATTGTCATTATAGCCCGTAGTTGCCACTAATTTGTAGAAATTATAAATATGTGCATATGAATCTTCATAATTCTTTCCATAAAATTAATGTGCACTAATCAGATTCAGAAAGGCTTAGCGGATTAGGTCTTTCATTGTTTCCATTAGCAGCATTTGCATTTGCATTTTCCATTTTAACAGATTGAGGCTCTAGAATTGTTATTTGTTGAGAATTTGAAGATGCTCCTTGAGTATCCTACTTCTTCTTCATTTCTTTTGCTTTCTTTCTATTACTATTAACTGATCGTTCAATTTCAGGATTAAACTGCAATTGTTCTTAAGTGGCATTTCCTCTCAAAAGCATAAATTAGAAGACTACAGTAAGAGATAGCACAAAGATTAATATAAAATAAAAAATACTTGCAAGGAAATTAATTAAAAATACTCAACTAACTATACTGAGAAAGTAACATAAATCGCAAATTTCTCCCCGACAGCGGCACTAGAAACTTGTTGGTGTTTTTGCATATGGCAAGTGAACCGTATTATTCGAGTAACAAAATCGGTAAATACTAGGATATCATCCTCAGAGAGCATATTAGATCTATAGTATTTTCTAAAATATAAGTTGATTGAGCATATATGTACAGGGATATGAAATGATGATGATCATTAATTTGATTTCATCAAAAACAAATAATTGAAAATGTTCTTCTACTTCGAACTTAAAACGCTTGCTATTGAATTTCATCTTTCCTTTTCTTTGTAACCCTTAGATTCAATTATAAATAAACTATGATATTATAGATATTTACGTAACATATTCAAATCATCTACATCAATTCCTTCCTTACAAAATTCTCAGATAATTCATCAAATACCATTTCCTTAGATATTTAATAAATTATCTAGCATTACGTTGAATGTAAAAGCAATTAATATATTATAATCGACTCCTATATCAATAATTTATCAAGTAAGATCACCCAAATTCGATTCAAAGTCTCACTTTCCAGTTGAGAACTTAAATCCAAGATCAAGAAACTAAGAGCTAGTTAGAATCAGACATTAAGCAAAGGATAAAATTTCCAAGATATGAAAAACTGAATAATATATATATATTGAATCCAAGGAATATATAATAGTTAGAAGATTACCTTCAATACCAACACTAAGGGTTTAGTCGCTCATCACATCCATTACAAAGATCAGACGATATAAATCCAAAACATCCATTTCAAAAATTGTTTCCACAAACTTCTTCACATTCCCTCTCTTTTTTCTCTCTCTTAAATAAGTGAAAAAGTGGTTGAAAACTATCAAAAACTGCTTTTAAATTCGTCAAACCGCCTTAAATATTATTCTGAAGTTTTAACTCTCGCTTAAGCTAGAGATTCTCGCATAAGTGAGAGAGAAGACTTCAACATGAAGAAATTCTCCTTGCTTGAGCGACAAATATGGCTTGCGAGAGACGTCTCTAAGAGGATTAGCTTTTCTTTCATGATTCTCTCGCTTGAGCGCTAGATGCTTGCTCAAGCGAGAAACAAATTCGGACTTGGGCGACACCTCTAGAATAGGCGAGAAGTGGCTAGGAAGATTGGCTCTTTTCACTCTTTTCTAGCTTGAATGAGGTCCTCTCTCTCGGGTGAGAGACCAATGCTAACTTTTCCACCAAGGCTTCATTTTTCTTCAATTTCTAGCTTCTTCAATCTCATTCCTCGTCAATAACAGATAATATGCAAACTTCATAAGCAATAAAAAATTACATTATATTTTAGGAGTTTGTAAAAGAAATTCATCATAACTAAAACAATAAGTGCTCAAAATTATATAGATATTATTCACAAAATGGCAATTAACACATAACCATCTTCGTATTCTGATTTCATTCCTTCATTCATTCTACATTATGTTTTCATTCATTTCTTTTATTCCATTCACCATTCAATTCGGTTTCACTTCCCTTGTTCCAACAAATTTGGTATCAAGAGCAAGGTGATCGAAAAGATCATAGAACACACTTTCACCCTTATCAATCATCTTCGAAAACAATCGAACAAAGCTATGGCAATTCCCTAACAAATCTTCTAGTTTTTTATGGCAAGAATTGAAACCAATGGAGAGTGCAAATGAAGGCACTAATGGGGTATCAAGATGTAGATGAAATTGATGAGTAAGGTTTTCAAAACCTTGTTGAAGGTGCAATAGAAGAACAAAGGAAATTGTATAAGGAGAACAAGAAGAAGGATTGCAAGACAATGTTCCTCCTTCATCAATGTATGGATGAAACACACTTTCATAATATCTTTAGTGCTGCAAATTCAAAGGAGGCATGGCAGATTCTTGAAGCATGCAATCAAGGGCCGGAACAATTGAAGAAAGTGAGATTATAAGCATTAAGAAGAGAATATGAATTGATTAATATGTATACAAATGAGAAGGTGGCTCAAATTTATAAGCCTTTTATCATAGTCCATTCTTTCTTGATCTCTATGTTGAGGGTTCTCAAAATTTCCACTTCTCATATCGATTCCTCTACATCTTCCTTGAAACCCATTTCTTCCACCAAAGCTCCTTCTACTTGTGTGAGCTTGTAATGCCTGCTCAACAGGTCTTCCAACAATACCCTCAACATAGAGATCAAAAAGTTTCTTATAAATTTGCTTTACTTGTTGAATTCAATAAAGATGTACACTTAGCTCAATGCATTGTTGGTAAGAAACTTTTTGAATTAGAGATAGAGATGATGATGGTTGTTATCATATATTTTTAATCTGAAATAGATTTCCTATCACTAAGTAAAGCAAATTCCTTATCACCAAGGATCGCAATTCCAACTATATAAAGTCTCTTTGGCCCCTTAGTTGAAACACACCATAAAATAAATAGAAAAAGCATTTTCACATCCTCGAATTCAATGCAGAAACTACACTCTTTTTTGCTTTGTAATTTGCCTCGATTTTAGTTAGAAATTATTGTGTGCAAGGCAAGTAAGGCCATAAGCCAACCAGTGGGTTTGGCCCGCTCTAGGCAGGGGGACAAGAGTTAGCTAGATTCGGTCATACACCCAGGATAATAACCTGGATTTATCTGGAACAACTTCAATTATAGATTATGAGAGCACTTTCGAAATAGTTTTTTTTTATATTCTAATTTTAAACATGCAACTTGAAGAAATAGTTGGGTGTAGGGATGGCAACGGGCACGGGCGGGCACGGGTAGTAGCTACCCGCTACCCATTTCAAAATAGGATGACATTACCCATACCCGCCCGTACCCGTACGGGTACCCGTGTGAGGGTATTTGCGGGTATTTATGGGTACCCGCGGATATAACGGGTACCCGCGGGTTTCTTTTATTATAAATCAATTTTTAATTTTTTACTTCTATTATGTTTCAAATGAGATGAAACTTAATTATTTTTGTACTTTTTGATTGAAAATTTGGCAAAAATGCTAAATTTATTGGTGTTTTCTATTTGTGTGATTTTATGTTCTCACTTCCTTAACAAAAAGTATATATTTTCTTTGTAAAACATGTGTGTTTCTACACATGTAATAATATTTGTAGGGTGTTTCACCACCAAACTCAATGAAATATGTAAACAAAGTAAAAGGAAAAATATACATAGTGTAATGAATGTTAGAATGATGTACTTTTTATTTTAATTAAATATAATATATTAATCATATAAATAACGGGTACCCGCGGGCAAGGGGACCATAATACCCGTACCCGCCCGTATGCACTATGGGTATTTTGAAAAACCCGTTTATAATACCTGCGGGTACCCGTTTGTGACCCGTACCCGTGCCCGTACGGGTTTTACCCACGGGTACGGGTTTTTTTGCCATCCCTAGTTGAGTGTCATGTTCCCAACCATTTCTTTTAGTTATGACTTTAAATATAAGATATTGTAAGAGTAAACTAGATAAAAGGTGTTCTGATAATCTATAATTAAAGTAATTTTTATAATGTAAATGCAAGTGTGCATAACATGATTTTGATGAAGACAAAGCTTAAAGATTGATAAAGACATAGTATGAATAAATCAACTACAACAACATGAAACTCATGTTCAAGCTTCAAGAGGATCAACAAAGCTAAAGAGTAACGTTTTATTTCCTTAGGTTCTAAGATTCTTTGAATGAGTAGAGTCTAAGTTGGGTGAACCTAATGATAAATCTCATATAATAGAATGATAAACATAATGCATATGAGATTTCCATTCATACATGATTTAGGTGCATTAGCATTCATACGTGATTTTGATACATTAAACTAAGTTGAACTTATATTATTTTTAAAACATGTGTCATGTATTAGTTAATCATATTAGAGGTTTATGAAATATTAACTAACCATCTCGATAAAATAGTAAATTGATTAAGGCTATAGTTAATCGACTAAGTCTTTGTAGATCAGAAACCCATTAATCGGTTAAGTGTATGGTTAATCAATTAAATCAGTTTCAGTTTTGAAATCTTGGGTGTTTTAAAGAAATGTTAATCAATTAAGTGTTTACATAATCAATCAATTAATACAATAGAAAAAACAGAAAGGTTGAGAATGAGATAATGTTGTATCTGCTAGGGCATAACCATTTCCTTTCTACTAGGAATCTCCAAACTTCTTGGATCTTCTACAAAATACTCTTCTAGTATTCTTTCTCTTCTCCACCTTTCTTGGATAGGCTCTCATGGCCAAAATGCACGTTGCTGAACCCCTCATTCCTTGGGACTTCTTATGTGATTATGATAACTCACCGGGGAAATCCAATCCATATCCCACAGTACCCGTGAAGAAGTCATTTGCACAAGCTTTAAGAAACTCATGTGACATTGCACTCTCACAACTGCCTCAACCTTGCATTAAAGGTGAAGCCGTTGCTATAAAGATTCCTGAAGAGGACTATCAAGAAGGTCTTAAGCGGTGCAAAATCCACCTACATGGGAGAATCATCCTTTCTAAAGGAGACACTCCTCTCAAGTTTGAGGAAATCAGAGCTAAGCTGGTCTCGCTATGGAGTAAGATAGGGAAATGGAGCATGGTATCCTTGGGACGGGGCTACTATGACTTTTCTTTCTCATCCCTTGATGATATGAGAAGTGTTTGTACTGTAGGGGCTTGGAATCTTCGCCCAAGTTTTCTTCGATTGTATCTGTGGACTCCAGATTTTAATCCAGCTTTGCAGAAGTTCTCTCATGTTCAATGCTAGGTAAAAATCGTAGGTTTACCCCTGGAGTATTGGAGCCCAAGAATCATTTTCTCCATTGCAGGGGGAATAGGAACACCAATCTCTCTGGATGAGGCTACAAACAATCGCACCTTTGGACATTTTGCAAGGGTGTTAGTGGACATTGATCTGAAGACTGATTTGCCTAACCAGATCCTAGTGGAAAGAGAAGGTTATGCCTTCTTTGTTGAGCTTGATTATGAAAAGCTTCCACAGTTCTGCAATGGTTGTAAAACCATAGGTCATCTGGTCACTAATTGCAGGAAAAGGATGAAGGAGGTACCTACAAATGTCCCTTTACAAAAGAAGAAGCAAGTGGTTGAGAAGGTTTTGAAAAAAAACACTGAAAATGATTTTGTAATAAATATGGAAATAGACCATAATGAAGAGGTTAATCTTCAAAATGTTACTAGAGTTGAGGATACTCCAATGGCAGAGCAAGTTGATAGTGAAACTGCAGAGGACATGGCTCACATTGATGAAACTGTGGTTGAGGACTCTTTAGCTGGTTTAAAGCAAAATGAAAAAGACCCCTTAGTTGGTCTCGAGCTTAATGAAGCAGTGGAATTTCATGTAGTTGAAGAAATGAACAACCCTAGAGCTGAACATGACATGAGATTGCTTGGCAGGCTCTAGGATGAAGAAGGCATTGATGATGAAGTGGATGATGAAAGTAGGTTCACAACTGTTATTTCTAGGTCTCAAAAGAAAAAACAGAAGAAAAAGGATAAGTTGGAAAAGGTCCACAACACCCGAAGGGGCAGCTACCTAATCTCAAACCAATGATAGTGTTATATTGGAATTGTAGAGGATTAGGGAATCATAAAACTCAAATGGTGTTGAAAAATATGTGTTTATCTCTTAAGCCAAATTTAGTTTTCTTATCTGAACCTATGATAGTTAAGGATAGCATTCCTCAATGGTTTTGGACAACTTTGAATCTCAAGTTGTTTTTTGTGAATGATAGAGGGGCCCTTATTCCATCTATTTGGGGGCTTTGTAAGCTTCATCTTGCTCCAACAGTGATCTCTAACTCTTTCCAGCAGGTCTCTATGACTATTTCATTGGAAGGGAAAGATCTGTTCATTGCTACGGTTTATGGTAGTACTAGACAAATGCTTAGAAGAGCTCTTGGGGAGGAACTCAAGTTATTAATGCTTGCTAACCAGGGTCCTTGGTGCTGTCTAGGTGATTTTAATGTTGTGTTGGGAAATCATGAGTGCAGAGGAATGAGATTAACTCCTCCTAGTCCTTGTGCTGACTTCAAGAATTTCACTGATTCCTCAAATCTTATTCATTTGCAGACCAGAGGAGCCCCCTTCACTTGGTCTAATAGAAGAGGAGGAGATGCCTTAACAGAAAAAAGACTTGATATGAGTTTGTGCAACAATGAATGGATAGACTCCTGACCTCAAGTGGTGTGTTGCACTTTACCAAGAATTTCTTCCAATCATCATCCTATCTTGCTAAATTCTGATATTGGTCAATTAGGAGTTCAAGCTCAATTCAAATTCCAAAAGATGTGGTTACACCACCATGACTGCTCTAGAGTGGTGGAGGAAATCTGGAAGCAGGACATCATTGGTTGCAATATGTCTATCTTGTCTCAGAAGCTAAAGAACAATTTCAAGGTCTGGAATGTTGAAGTCTTTGGTCTGGTGCAGCATAATGTCAAATTGGCCTTTATCTAGGAAAATATAGCTTTAAATGGTCCTAATGATGATAATTTGGAGGCTGATAGAGCTGCCCAACAATCCCTTATGCATGCTTTAACAATTGAGGAAGAATTCTAGAGGCAAAAGTCAAGGATTAATTGGCATACTAGTGGAGACAGAAACACTAGTTTCTTTCATAGAGTCACAAAGATCAGAAATTCTACCAAATCCTTAACAATGCTTAGATCAGGGGGTGCTTAATTACTAATAAAACTGAGATTGAGAATTTGGTGTTGAACTACTTCAAAGATCTATTTGCTGCTCCTAACTACATTGTCCATAATGACATGGTTAACAATGTAGTTCCTACTATGATCACTGACACTGATAACTCCAGGCTCTCATCCATCCCTTCACATGATGAAATCAAGTCTGCTGTTTTTGACATGAATGGGGATGGAGCCCTAGGGCCTGATGGTTTTGGTGGTAGCTTCTATCACGCTTTCTGGCATATAGTGGGGCCTAATGTGTGTAGAGCTACTATACAATTCTTTACTCAAGACTACATCATACCTAACCTGAACTCTAACAATGTGGTGCTAATCCCAAAACTCATAGAAGCATATATAATTGAAGATTTTAGACCCATTGCTATGGCTAGTTACCAATTCAAGATCATTTCTAAACTGCTTGCTAATAGGTTGGCAACAATTGCTCCTAAGATTGTCTCAACTCAGCAAAGAGGCTTCATCAAAGATAGACAAATCAATGATTGTATATGTCTAGCATGTGAGGCAATAAACCTGCTGGATCACAAAGTTTTTGGTGGAAACTTAGCTATTAAAATTGACATCAAGAAAGCTTTTGATACCATTGATTGGGAATTCTTGCTGCTCACTCTTCAAAAGCTTGGTTTTAATCATAAGTTCAGAAATTGGATTCGAATAATTTTACATTCTGCTAGGTTATCCATTAATGTTAATGGTAAAATGGTTGGTTTTTTCAAGTGCACTAGGGGTGTGAGACATGGAGACCCTCTATCTCCTCTCCTCTTTTGCATTGTTGAGGATGTTCTTAGCCGAGGGCTATCTAAGTTGAGGGTTGAGGGGCAAATTAGCACTATTGAGGGCCCAAAAGGCATTAAAACTCCTTCACATGTCCTTTATGCTGATGATATCTTTATATTCTGCAAAGGAAAGAAAACAGAGCTTCTCAAAATCAACCAATTACTTATCAATTACTCAGAAGTCTCGTCAATGTGTCAATGCCTCAAAAAGTAAGTTTTACTCAACATCTTAATCTCACAGGAAAATTGCTTCTATGGCTCAGGTTTTTGGTTTTTCTGCTGGAAGTTTGCCCCTAACTTACCTAGGAGTTCCTATTTTCTTTGGTAAACTAAGAATGATCCATTTGCAAAGGATTGCTAATAAGATAATTAGCAAGTTGGCTACTTGGAAAGGGGTTTTGCTATCAATCATGGGCATGGTAGAGCTATTTAGATCTGTAATTCATAGCATGATTCTCTATAGCTTCAACATTTATGCTTGGCCTAATTCTCATCTTAAACACATTGACAAGTGCATAAGAAACTTTGTGTGGTCTGGTAACATTGAGGTGAGGAAGCTTGTCACCGTGGCTTGGAAAAATGTTTGCTTGCCCTTGAAGGAAGGTGGTTTGGGTATCAGATCTTTAAAGAAGATAAACCATGTTGCTATGCTAAAGCTCGCCTGGGAAATGGCCAATTCCAATCATGATTGGGCAATGTTCTTTAGGAATAGGTTTGGATCTAATCCTACACCTTCAAACAGATACTTCAAGTCTTCAATATGACCTGCTATCAAAGCAAATTGGCACATCCTGCACAATAATTCAGTCTGGATAATTGGTGATGGACACAAAACAAATTCCTGGCTAGACATTAGGAGAACCATTAGTGGATACTCTAAACATTCCTATTTAGTTCCATACTAATTTGAGAGCTTCTATTGCTAATTTCATCAGCAATGATGCCTGAATCATTCCTCAAACTCTGATCAACAATTATCCTGAAATCACATCAAAGATTGGCAGCATCATCATCAATAGTGATACAGACAAATTAGTTCAAAAGAATTCCCCTGACGGGTTGCTATTTGCCAAGGTTGCTTATCTGCATATGAATCGTGGTTTAATCCATAACAATTGGGGTAAAGTCGTCTGGTCTGATGCCATCTCTCCTTCAAAATCTTTTACAACTTGGAGACTACTCAATAACAAGATGCCAACTGATGATAATCTTCAGAGACGAGGTTGTGTCATGGCTTCTATCTGTAACCTGTGCAGGAAAGAAGAGGAGTCTACTATGCACCTGTTTTTCCAATACTCTTTCTCAGTTTCTGTGTGGAATTGGTTGAGCTACACTCTTTCTACTACTCTTGATATTTCTTCCATCACAAACCTTTTGAAGTTGAGCCAAAGGAATTGGAGTGAACAAGTCAAACATGTTATCATAGCTTCAATAATTCATGTTATCAACACAATTTGGTTCTGCAGAAATCAAGCTAGATTCACAAACACTCTGATCAGTTTCCCTATAGCTTCTTTGTCTAGGATAAGGTTGGCAATCTCTTTGTCTGGTAACAACTCCAAGGCTTGTGCCAACAACTCAATTACTGATTTTGTTTTACTGAGACATCTCCAGGTTCAAATACATTACTTTAAGGCTCCTAAAATAATAGAGGTCATTTGGTTGCCCCCTGTCCAAGCAACTATCAAAATCAATACGGATGGGGCAGCCAGAGGTAGCCCTGGTCCTTCAGCTGGTGGTGGCATTTTCAGAAATCATGAGGGTCATACTCTTGCTTGTTTTGCTTGCTTTAATAGCTGCAATGATGCTCTATTTGTGGAGCTAACAGCTGCTATTCTAGCTGTAAGATTTGCTCATCATAAGGGTTGGCACAATATTTGGTTGGAATGTGACTCAATGATAGTGGTGGAAATCTTCCTTGACAAAGCAATTCCTCCTTGGAAGCTTTTAAGCAAATGGAATCACAGCAAAAAGCTTCTTTCATCCATGAATTGGGTAGCTACTCATATTTATAGGGAGGGAAACACTTGTGCGGATCAACTTGCTAACTTTGGTCTATCAATCCAAAACGTAGAGTGGTGGAATCATGCTCCTAGTTTTATATTGGATGAAGTTAATAGGAATCGTTTAAATCTTCCTAACTTTAGATTTGTTTCTTAATCTCTTTCTCTGTTTGTAGCTCTCTTTGGTTAATAAATTGGTTTGGTGCCTTGGCACTGTTGTTTAAAAAATAATAATTAATACAATAGAAAATAGTTTGAAACTGAATGGTATTTTAACTAATTTTTTCCCATGAGCAAACTAACTTGAAACAAGACTAATACACAAGAATATATACTACGAAATTTCAAGAGAGTTTTTCTGAAAAAATGTGCTAGAAACTTTTAAATGAAGAGAGAGTTTATGAATTTGTGAAGAGTTTTTGTTTTCAAGCATTTATGATTTCAAAGATTTTATAAAACATTTGCATCTCATAATCATTCATCTTCATACTCTGAGATTGCGAGATTCATCAAAAGGTTTTTTGGTTTTGAATTTAGTATATGATTAGCACATGATCGGTGCAAAGAATTCTGTACATAAATACCGATCGAGTTGTAAATTTGTTTCCTGAGGTGTGAGACGCTACCTTGGAAGAAGAGATGAATTCAGGAAGAAATCCAAGAGGAAGTCTCTTTGGGAGTCCTTAGTTCAAAGTGGTGTGGTATCCATTAGAAGCTAGGTCCAAGAGATTCTTGGTGGAAAAAATGTTTGTAAAGACATTCAATTTCTTCTTAGTAAAAGCAAATCTCTCATATCAGAAGGGGCGACTTGATGTAAATTACAGTGGTTGACAATCTAATCAGAATAAATCATCTTATAACATTCTCTCTTTTCTGTACACTTTTACTTTTGTGCAATTATCGTTTTTCATTATCTTGAATCACATTCATATCAAGATTATTGCATAAGTGTATTTACATGATTAGTCATATTCATTGAACTGTTTAAGTGCATATTAGAATAAATTAATCAGTGTTTTTTGTTGTATTAAGAACAAAAGGTTTTTGAGAAAATAAGTAAGGTTAATAAATTATGTTTTTTGTTGATAAATTTTCTGGAACTTCCTATTAATTAATTAAGTAGTCATTTAATCGATTAAAAACAATAAATTATGTAAAAACATTTTGTAACCAAATTATTTTTAATTGTTAATCAAAATACATATTCACTCACTCTAATCAAAGTTAGAGTCAGTATGAACCTCCAGATAATCTAATATATACAAAAGACAATGCATGTTCCAACTTTCAACATTGTTGGATTAAACTTTGGTTCACTATCTGAGGTATGGTCTAGCTAAAAAGTTGTTTCTGTCGCGGTTACATTTTTCTGATAGTGGCATCTTGTATACCAAAACTAAAATGTAGGAAATTAATTGAATACTTTGTTTAGTCAAACCAAATCTTTTGAATATTTTAAAATAAATGGTATGAAATAAAAGGAAATATGAAATAATTGAAGATCTCAAAAATCAGCTATATATATCTGCTGGCAGCCCCCATATTATTTATTAAACTCATTATATTCTTACATCTGTTCCAATTAGATCAATAGGAAGAGTTGCAAGAGCCATTAAATGTGAGTATAAAAATTTGTCTAGAAAGAAAATACACTTCTATGTTTCTGAATACATATTATATATGTGTTTGAAGGTAAAAACTTTGCTTGTATGCAACTTACATTAAGAATTTAATCTACATGAACTTAGAAATATGAATTAGTTGAATAAATTAGTCTATTTATTTATTCTAAAGAGCATTTAATGCTTATTTAAATTCATAATATAAACCTATGATATTTTAGTGTTAATCGTGTGGGTAGAGAAGTCACACATATTAGTAAAAATAGAATAATTAAAACATATATAAATGACAAGATGCAAAAGATTAAATATTTTAATGTTTTAGATGTTAATATAATATTATTTTTTTTATGAGCAATAAGAATTCATTAATAGAGAAGAAAGAAAATTAGAAAATATTAAACAAACTTATATAAATCTCCATTCTCACCACAGTTATTCAGGGTGCCACGTTGCAGAAAAGAAAAGAATTGTGAAAATTAAAAACTTTCATCACGTGTTTAATGGCATATGCAAGCATGCAAACCATGGGTCTATATAAAGTTTTTCATTTAATAGTTTCTTCAACATTGACATGCATTGTGGTTCCAGTCAATCTACCTTCCTATTTTTTTATATTAAGGAACATTCATAATATATTAGGATATATACCGTAGAATAAGTATATATATATGGCATTAAGCCTTTAACCTTTTAGATTGCTATTTACACTTTATATTTCTTTCTATCTTCTTATGCATTTGGAATCATATTATCAATTACTTCTATTCTATTTTTGTTAGAAATTTCCTGATGATTAGTGAAATAACAATCTTAGGATTTTGAATCTCATGATTCTCACACATAATATAAAACAAGGATACAAAGTCATACTTGAGTTGATGTTCTTTGATCTGCTCCTTTGATATACCTTTTGAGAGAGTTTTGGTATGATGACCTTCCTCAATCAAATCCTTAATTTCTTTTGGGACATCCGTTTTCTCTGTGATGGGGAGAGGTGAAACTATTTGTGATTTAGTATATTGGGGATCATAACTATTCCTTATGCGTTAACTTATAGAGTTCACATTATCCTCTCTAGGCCAACCATTTAGGTATCCACTCATTAATCTCATATTCGTTATCAGTTTTAGAAGTCTATAGGTTGTTAGTAATTAGATCACTTATTTTGTAACCCAAAATAAATCTCCGATATAATTGTATTAAATATATGATATCCACTTTAGTTAGAAATTATAAATTTCTAACAATCTCCCAGTCGAGCTTCATATTAATATACTTAATAACATAGATCAAATGTGGATGAGTGACATAGAAATTTCATGCAATGTGATCTCAAACATATATATTTCCAACTGGTCCTTCTTTGCTCTTTAGTGATATCAATCCAAAGTCTTTAATTGCACAATAGTTACAATACACAAGTTCAAAATAGAACAATAAACCTTTAACTTTATTATGCATAAAACTATATATGATGTCTAAAGTATATCATAAAACATATAGACTCCCACTGAACTAAGGTATCCTAAGGAGCAATATTTATATGAGCAATATGCTCAGGAAAGACTTTAGGTACCAAATACTTAGTTAGTGGATCAACTACCATAAAATTTGTCCCTATATGTTCTATGAAAATTTGTCTATTTTGAACAGTTTCTTTAACAACCAGAAACTTGACGTCAATAAAATTTGACTTTGTAGAACTCCTATTATTGTTGGAGTAAAGAACCCCTGACTTATTGTTATAATAAATTCTCGGTGGTCTTTTAATAGTATCGACCACACGTAAGCCAGTGACAAAATTTCTGCAACCATATGTCATGGTCTGAAGTTTCAAAATAAACGATGAACTCTGCAACCATGGTTGAAGGAGGTATAAGCTTCTATTCAGTATATTTCCAAGAGATAGCACCTTCAGCCAAGATAAACACAATTCCATAGTTGGAGTGTTTGTTGTCTAGACACCCAAAAATCGGAGTGAGAGTATCCAATGATCTCTAAATTCTCATACATCCAATAAGTGAACATGTATTGAGGCTTTTTTTCTCTTTAAGTAACACATAACACATTTGATAGCGTTCCAGTGATGCATTACAAATTTGTTCAAATATCTTACCAAACAAATCCCACGACAAATGGTATGTTAGGACGTGTGCAAACTTGAGCATACATTAGACTTCCTACTACAGATGCATAAGGAATCTTTTACATCTCGTATCTTTCAAGGTCATTTTTGGGGCACTATTCGAGACTAAACTTGTCTCTCTTAGCAATAGGGGTATCCATAGTTTACTTACTTTCATGCTAAATCTATCTAGGACTTTATCTATATAGCTTTCTTGTGACAACCTTAGGATACCTTGAGAGCGATCTCTTAGTATCTGAGTACCTAATACAAAAGAAGCTTCTCCATGATCTTTCATTTCGAAATTATTCGTTAAAAATCTCTTGGTCTCATGCAATAGTCCATATCATTGCTAACAAGCAGTATATCATCGATATGTAACACAAGGAATATAAATTTACGCTCACTGAACCTATGATATACACAATCATCAACTTTATTTGCCTCAAAACCATACGAGGTAATAACTTGATGAAACTTGTGATTCCATTGACAAGAAGCTTGTTTAAGGCCATAGATGGATTTCTTTAATTTGCATACCATTGACTTTGGGCCAATTGACACAAAGTTGTCTAGTTGCACCATATAGATCGTTTCTTTAATTTCACCATTTAGAAACATAGTCTTAACATCCATCTGATGTAGCTCTAAATCAAAATGAGCTGCAAGTGCCAATATTATTCTAAAAGAATCCTTCGAAGATACTGTAGTGAAAGTTTCTTTATAATCAATGTCTTCTTTCTAAGTGTAGCCTTTAACAACTAGAAGAGCTATATATATATATATATCAATATTACCTTTGGAATTCCTCTTGGTTTTAAAAATACATTTGCAAGCAATGAGTGTTGCACATTCAGGTAATTCGACAAGTTCCCAAACGTCATTATCATGCATAGACTTCATCTCATCCTTCATGACATCGATCCACTTTTGAGAGTTATAAATTTTCATGGCTTGACAGAAGTTCAATGGATCATCTTCTGTTAACCCGATACCATCCTCATCTTCTTGAAGAAACATAATATAATCATCAAGAATTGCACTTATCATCTCTCTAGTGGATCTGCTTAATGACACATCTACTTCTTGAGGTTGTTGAATTTGTTTTGTAGGTACTTGAGGGAGAACCTCATTGTTGTCTTGTTCAAGAATATTTCCAGAAACAATATTCTGAACTTTATCTTCTATTACCGAAGTTGTTCCTTGGATGATAATAGGCACAAGAACTTATTTCCCATTAGTCCAAGGTTTTTCCTCAAAGACAACACTCCTTATGTTCTCTTCCTTTCCAAAATTAACTTCCTCAAGAAATATTGCATTTCCCGTCTAAAAAAAGGTCTTGAAGTAGGATCATAAAATTTATAGCCCTGAGAGCATTCAACAAACCCACAAAATAGCAGTTAACTGCTCTTAGGTCCAGTTTCCTTCCATGCGGCCTATAAGGTCGCACCTCAGCTGGACAACTCCAAATGTGCAAGTGTTTTAAGCATGATGTTTTATTACTCCAAAGCTCATATGGGGTTTTGTTAACTGCTTTACTTGGCTTCCTATTAAGGATGTAAACTGTGGTCTTTAAAGCATCACCACAAAGAGACTCTAGTAAGGAAAAATGACTAATCATACTTCTCACCATATCCTTAAGAGTTCGGTTTCGTCGCTCAGCAACACCATTCATGTTAGGTTTGCTTGGCATAATGTATTGCATAAAAATTCCATATTCTTTGAGGAAAAACACAAATAGCCCTCTCACAACATCCTTATTGTTCTTCCTTTTATTATTCTGAGAGGTCATAGCCAAATGAGCACTTTCAGTCCTATCTCTCTACAGCCTATCTTTCTCTTGCACACAATGAGATATAAGTTCATTGAGAGACCATTTGTTCTTCTGAGTGTTATAGCTCACTTTGAATGGCCCAAAGTGTGCAGGAAGCGAGATCAAAACCAAGTTCACAAGCAAGTCATCACCAAGCTCTTACTTAAGTGACTTGAGTTTTGATGCGAGATTAGACATCTCCATAATGTACTCCCTTGTGTTCCCTTTACCTTTATACTTGATGGAGATAGACAATTTTAGCCAAAAAGCTACTCGTCTCTGCTTTTTCATTTTTGGCAAAGTATGATTTTATTTCTTCAATGAACTTCCATGCACTTGATAAGTGCCAAAAATACTTAATTTTCATACACTTTTCATGGCAGTTATCATATGCAAATCCTGCAAAACCAACTTAATTCAGCACTTTTTAGATAAATTGTCATATTTTGGTTGTATATTTTTGTCCATCTCTTTTCCAAATCTTTGTGTGAAGTTTCTAGGAAAAATTGAAGAGAAGAAAAATATCAAGAAATAGTCAAGCAAGGACGTGTCCACATAAGCCACTTTTGATGCACACATGGCAAGCTAAGTGCTTGACAACAAGCATGGTCCAACAACATGAAGTGGCTCACTAAGCAGTCTGGTGTGGACACTTAGCACCGCCCAGCTGACCTGGCACCAACTTGGCTCAGTTAGACACAAGCCTTACACAGTCAGACTAAAGCCAACCTGCTGAAGTAGGCAGCTCAACGTGTACCTTGGGACCGCCCAGCTAGAAACAAACACCTAGCATAACAGGACAAGCTGCTCAAGCAGGCAGCTTAGCATGGACACCAAAGCAACCAGGCAGGTTGGAGCCTGCAAGAAGCAACTTGACTTAACCACCAAACAAATTTGACATCATGCATGACCTCACTTGACAGGGCTTCTGAGCACTTTTTAGAGTGCCTCACAATAGCCTAGTCAAGTAGCTCACAAATAGCATTGGTGAGTCAAAACCAAGCAGATGCTTAAGCTGTCTGGTCATGGACCAAACCCATGCTGAAGGGTTTGGTGCACCCAGCGTGGATCGGGAGGGGGATAGGCGGTTTACCTATAAATATAGGCCCTCTCCCACTCTTCAAATGCATTCACATTCCATTCAAAATTCAATTCAATACACATTCTTCTTCTTCACTTACTCTCTCTAGAAATTCTTGTCACGGTTCTAAGCTTGTTAAAGGTAAATTCTTGTAATTTTTACTTAGAATTCAAGAGGAGAAAAGGAGATGGAAAATGTGATTCAAAAACATAATTTTGAAATCTCATTTGGGTCCAAAAGCATCTCATCCTTGGATAGTTGGCTTATGCTACTACACATTGATTTGGATTATGGTGTAATTTTATTTTCCTCATTTGTATCATCTTTCGATTTGAATACATTCAAGTTATTATTTTTGGTTAAGTTTTGATTCTTTGAGAAGTTCTTAATCTTGTTTTAGCTTGATCACCTAAAACTTGATTTAAAGATTCAAGTATCTATTTTAAGCAATTTATGTTCAAGGCTAAATGATATTAATGGAGTCTGAAGTAGTGTGTGACAACCTACTCCGACGAGTGGCATTTAACTATTATTTAGTGTATTACATAAGATTTGAAAATCATCTTATCATACTAGGACACTAACTGAAGGATTTATAAATGGTGTGTGGAATTAACCGAAATTATAATACATAACTTGTAATGTTTTTCAAAGTCATTTGAGTCTAGAAATAATTCCATGTTTCAAATCAATTTTCTTCTCAAGAATTTGTGAATATTAGTTTATGTTTACTTGTCAATAGTTTTAAGCAACATAACTTCAAAATCATCAAAAAAGTTGTTAATCATTATTTTTGTTATAATATGCCTATATAATCATCTTCAAATGCAATTCCCTTTGGTTCGACAAAACCCTATACTATACTACAATTGAATCTTGAAAAGAGATGCAAGTGTAGCATAGTAAAGTGTTGACTTATAAATTTTATTTGTTGAATAAAAGATTCCTAAAAGCATAAGTTCAAACCAAATCATGGTTTGTAACTTTGTACATAGGAATAATATGCTAAACAGTGCAATTCAATCAATGGATTGTTACTTAACAAATAAAGAGTGATGAATAATAATCTAACCACTAACATTTACTTTCTGTCATTTAATTTTTTTAACTAACATTTTATTTCTGTCATTTACTTTCCGCAACTAACATTTATTTTCAGTCATTTACATTTCCGCAACTAACATTTATTTATTGCTTTATTCTTTATTCTTTATTCCAACCCTTCGAAAGAAGTGGCACGATTAATTTCTAACTTTATTATTTTGTTCATTTTTTCTTTGATACCAACATTTCATAAGAAATGGTATTGTTAACTTAATAAAATGAGACCGACCTTTATGGCATAGTTAAAAGGAACCTGAAAAGGAAGTAAATAAATAAAGTCACCAAGTAAATAACTTGTTCATTACTCATCACTCTAAACTAAAATAAACTTGCAACAACCAAGAAAACCCTTCAACAAAGTGACATGTTTTGTTGAGGGGGGGATTCCCAGTGTTGAATCTCGCTTTCCAACTAATTGGCACCGATGCTGGGGAATTGATTTTTAGAAAAAAATTATATAGTATATTATATCATTAATAATTATGCATAAAATTTCCTTTACTTTTTGTACAAATTTAAATTTTTAATTTGTATAAAAATGTAAATTACAAAAACTTTGTAAATTCATATCTTTTCTATGTATCTCTTCCTTGGCAATAGATAGAAGTCTTTATGTGTATGAATTGCAGGAATAAACAGATAGAATTGTTTTTAGATCCAGAATTAAAAAAAAAAACTTGAGGAAAAAGAACAAAGCACAGAAAAAAGCAAGACAAGCCCAATCTATTCCAAAGATAGCAGATCCATCAATGGTAAACAATCAACAAAATGTTGATGGTTCATGAGCTGAAAACCAACCTATTGTTGAGGGTTTTGTCAGCTTCAACCCAAGAAACATGATGAGAATAGGGAAGCCTGTTGGTAATCAAAAGCCTCCTGAAATGAAGTATGGATTAGTACAACTCATGTACACAAATCCTTTTGTTGGGCTAGATCATGAAGATCCCTACAACTATCTAACTAAGTTCTATGAACTAGTCTGGACTACTGGGATATCTGAGACAAAAGAGGAGGCTGTATTTCTCAGTCTTTTCCCATTGACTATCATTGGGAAAGCCAAGGAGTGGTTCCTGGATTTACCTTCACATATCCAAAATAACTGAAATCTGGTGGAGGAAAAATTCATGAACAGACAATTTCCGCAAGGGAAGTATATAGATATGAAGACTACCATATCCACTTTTGTGCAACCAGTGAACAAAAGCCTCTATGTATCATGGGACAAATTCAAGTTTATGTTGAGGAAATGCCCCAATCATGGGTTTGACGTGTAAACCCAAATCCATCTTTTCATTAATGGGTTACAACAACAGCATAAGTGGATATTAAATGCAACTATGGGTGGACAACTATTGACAAAGCCCCCGCAAGAGGCCATTGATCAAAGGAAGCAACTATCGAATCCATGGCCCTGAATGATCAGAGGAACCAACAGCAGAGAGGACCCCCCACCAAGGAGAGTTGGAATCGTGGAAGTAAGTCCAACAAATGCTAGGTTAGCTAAGCATAAACTGCTTCAACAAAAATTAGATGAAGTATCTCAAAAGCTTAATGATCTACTTAGACAGGTCAAAGAGTCTTCAAAGAAGCAAGTTTACATATGCGACCAATGTACTGATGGTCATGATATGAGCCAGTGCCAGACCCAGACTAAGGAAGTCCAATTTGTAAATAATCCTCCAAGGTAAAATTTCCAGAACAATTATCCAAGGGGAGGAAATCAGTTTCAAGGGAACCAACCATGAGGCATGACAATCCTCAAAAACCACCATTCTATCCCAAACCCAATTAATATCAACACCCTACCCAAGATAAGAATGTTAAACTGGAGGACACTCTGAACCAATTCATGCAAATGACAATGTCCAACCAGAAAAACACAGATGCTTCCCTCAGGAACATGGAGATTCAAATTGGGCAGTTGGCCAAATAATTGGCAGAAAATCAGAAAGCAACATTTTCTACCAATACTGAAGTCAATTCAAGGGAGCATTGCAATGTTATCTTACCTGGTGAATCTAGCTCAACTGAGTAGTAGGATGGTGTTGGTGGAAAAAGTTGGACTTATGTAGGTAACATGCGTCAAGCTAGTGACAGTAAAGAAGCGCTTGCTGGGAGGCAACCCAGTACATTTTGGAAATATATATGTTTTCTTTCTTATCAAATTTATTTTGTCCTATTCTTTAATTTCAAATTTTCAAAGAGAAATTTGAGAAAATTATTTTGGTCCATAAAAACAATTTTTGAAAATCAAATAAGAGGAAAATGAGAAAAACGTTTTTTGGGGTCAAAATGGGTCAAGCCAAAACTAGTCAAAGCTGACTGGTGCGCCTGGCGGGGCTGACAGGGCACCCAACGCACCAACTGGAGCCACATGGGAAAAATCTCCAAAAGAGGATTTCCCTTATCCTCTTACCCTTATTGAAATTCCACTCCATTTAAACCCCCCTTGATCAAAAATTCACTCTCACCCTCATTTTGACAAAACATAATAAACTTCTCAAATAACTCTCTTCAAAAACTCTCTCTTTTCTTCAAAGTTTCAAAGCTTCAAACTTGTAAGTATCATCTTAATTCTTAAAAAGATTCAGTTTTTTATGTTCTTCTTGAAACCTTTTCGATTTGGGAAATTTTTAAACTTTAAAGGTAACATTTTCAAAAAGATTCAAAGAAAATCCTCAAATCAAAAAGTTTCAAAAATTCCTTTTCTTGGAAATTTTGAAGAACACATGCGATTTTTGAATCTCCTTAATATTTCATGAGTATTTGTGTTGAATGTATACTGAATATGAATGGAATATTGTGCTTGTGGAAATTTTGTTCTTAGAAACAAAGTTTGAATTTTGAAGTGGAAATTTTTTTCTATACTTTTTTCTCCAAAATTTTGATTGATTCATAAACTTTGTGACCAAACATGCCTAAACATGACTCATTCATCATTATGGAAAATAAAAATCTTTTAAGGTCTTGGTTTTCTCACAAAGTGTTTGAAAAAATGACTCAATCAAGTGGGAAAACACGTCGAAATTTGAGTAAGTTTTTGAGCCAAAATTTTGTTTTAAAATGGAAAATTATAACCACATTAAAATTTGTTTCATGGCTGGAAATTTGTGCTTTGGCTTAAATACTCATCTCAAATATTTCTTAAAGGGGAAAAAGTCCATACATGCACAAAAATTTGAAATCTTGCAAGTTGTATGAACTTTGTGTTGTATCCTCACTTTTTCATGTACCAAACACCTTAAAAATGCTTGAGAAATATGTTTTGATGTGTTAATAAGATTTTGGGGCTGGTTTGGAAAATATGATGCAACCAAAAATTTTGAAATTTTTTACTTAGGCATTTTTTGGGAACATGTGATTTTTTGCTTGGTTGATTGAAAAACCATGATGTTGGGGCTGTTTTGATAATGTTAAACACATCATAAATTTAGCAAAACCATAGTCACAACTTGAACATTAAAATGAACCAAAAAGTGTGGGAAAAAATTGTAGGCCTTGGAATAAGTGTGTGCTTTACTTAAACAACGTGCCTTAGATTTTTTTTTTCTAACTCCTAGAGAATGAAAAAATTGCATTGTAAAAATGTTTTGTAGGAGTGCAAGATTTTTCTCAAGGAAAGGCAAGGAGGTTGAGAAAGAAGCAAAGAAAAGCACCAAAATTTTCAACAAGGATACAAAGCATATGTTCAAGGATATCACTCTCAAAAGTGCACCGGTCCTAGAGAAAATGTTCAACTTGTAAGAAGAGAAATTGATGGGTTCATGCTCATGGTGGCCAAATTCGGATGGAAAAAGCTCACATCACCCAACAAGATGTTCTATTTGGATATTGTGAAGCAATTCTACACCAATTCAATCATTTCGGGGGCGACAAGAGCCAATAGATATACTTTGGTTAATGGTAAAAGAGTGTACTATGATAAGTACATGATTAAGGAGTACCTAGGAAACCCATGGTCTCCAAGCCCGAATTGTGACCATGACCTTTGCGCATTCCAACTTAAAATAAGAGCATCTTCTTCGGGGAAAGGAGACTTTCATGATGATTCTCAAGTGAGGAGAAGCTTATGCTTGCAAGTATTGAGGGTCAACCAAAGTGGCCCGATTTTGTAAGACTCAAGCATCCCCACTTTGGACCAACTTTGAGATGTCAAACAATTGGCCAGCTTCTTATGTCCCGGATCTACCTCTAGGCAAAGCAAAGCTTGTCAACTCCATCTATGAGGACAAATCCATTGACATAGCGGCCATCATCTCGGATGCCATCAGTGATTGCATAACAAGGGGTATAGCTTCTTTAATTTGACCTTCACTTATCACTAACCTATGTAGGTACCAAGAAGTTCTCGGGCCTTATGGAGAAATCATGGCACTCAAAACCGAGGTCAACACCTATTATGTCCAATCACATTGCAAAAAAAGAAGCTTGGCCCAAGCTAGGGCCGATTTGAGGAAGAAATTTGGAGATGTGGGTTCCTCTTCTCAACCACCGCGTAGGAGGACAAATAATGCCACTTTGGAAGCAATTATTGGAGAACAACATTTCCATAACCAACAACAAATTGTTTGCTTTCATGGAATTACTAGCATGTATAGAAGCTTTCAAAGCATCTATGGCTCTCATACAAACTTCCAAGGTGGAACCTATGAGGAGTTTGTTGCTAACACTCAATGGCCGGAGGGAAGATCACAAGGCCTTGATGAAGATGAAGAAGATTGAGCAAAACAACAAAATCGATATTCTCTTTACTTTATTTTTATGCATTTGATATTTTGGAAAAACTATTTCCCTGTTTTCGTACCTTAAACTTTGTTATTTGCTTCCTTATTTTTAATTTTAGTTTGAATTATGATGTGTGATTTAAATTGTTTGATAATTGTTAGTTTAGTTATGTATTTAATAATTTTCCATATTCATCAAACTTCTCCTTTCAAAAACAATTTTTTCATTGGCTTGAAGAAAAGCCATCATTTAAAGAGCGGAAACATGGTTGATGAATATGTGAAAATTATAAATTTTTTTGTAGAATGTACATTTATTTAGAAAGTAATTTGTTTGTCCATAAAAAATACTCAAAAAAAGTTCATAATCGAATTAAAGTGGCTAAATGAAATAAATTGACAAAGGTTGTATGATTAAAAAAAATTGCTAAATCACATTTTTAAGCTTTCATTGAGCAAAATAAGATATAAGCCTTAAACGTTTTTGTGAAAAAATCACATAATGTCATAACAAGAAAAATTTGTGCAAATGGAAATTTTAAATTCATGTAACATGATTGTTGCAAACAATTTTTCAAAACAAAAGTGTAAATCCACACCAAGTGAGGGAGTGAGCAAAACACATGTGAAAAAGAGTGAAATCAATATTTGTTTTGTCTAATTAAACTTGTTTTATTATTTAGTTCTCTTAATTGCATAAGATTGATAGGAAAAGATCAAGGCATGTTTATTCTTTAGTTGAACAAAAATCGCCAAAAAGTCTAACAAAGTGAATTATTTTTTTCAAACAAACCCATGAACAAAAAGTTCTAATAGAGAGAGCATAAATTTTATTTTGAAGTGTTTGAAAAAGCATAAGCTGGGGAGAAATTGGTAGGCTTGGCTTCTTGAAAATGAAGAATAAAAAGATTTTTCAATATCTTTACAAAAAAGCAAAAAAAGTTGTCAAAAATAGAAAAAACAAAAAGAGATTGAAAAATACAATGAAAACCCCAAAAAGAACCAAGGTTCAAAACTAAAAGGTTGGGAGGAAATTATGAAAGAAAGCAAAAGTGAAGTGCTTAATTTAGAAAAAATTTGAAATTTTTTACTCTCTTGAAATAAAATTTGCCTATCCAAGAAAAACCTCCTTAGTGATCCTTGATTGAAAATTCAATTTAAGAGAATAGGTAAAAAAAAAAAAACAAGTTCAAATTACTACATTCAAATTTTTGAATATTGAGTGAAACACATACAACCCTTGAAAAGTTCTATCTTTGAACTTGTGTTCACAACAAAATACTTTTTGATTGAAAATTATTTGTTTTGATTTTGTTTCACAATTTTTTATGAACATAGCATAAAAATTGATGTTTGAAGCGTTATCTGTGAATTTCACAAATCGGGAAAAATCTCATTGAAAATTTGGAGCATGCTTAAGCAAAATTTGAAATCATGTTAATCTAATCATGAAATTAGCCAATGTAATTCGGATGTGCTTTACCATTTGTTTAAGGAGAAACAAAGTCTTAAGTTGGGGGATTTGGTAAGTGCCACAAATACCTCATTTTCATACACTTTTCATGGCACTTATCATATGCAAAACCAACTTAATTCAACACTTTTTAGATAAATTGTCATATTGTGGTTGTATATTTTTTGTCCACCTCTTTTCCAAATCTTTGTGTAAAGTTTCTAGGAAAAATTGTAGAGAAGAAAAATATCAAGAAATAGTCAAGCAAGGAGGTGTCCACATAAGCCACTTTTGATGCACACATGGCAAGCTAAGTGCTTGACCACAAACATGGACCAACAACTTGAAGCTGCTCACTAAGAAACCTCGTGTGGACACTTAGCACCACCCAGCTGACCTGGCACCAACTTGGCTAGGTCAGACACAAGCATTACACGGCCAGACTCAAGCATGAAGCAAGCCAACCTGCTGAAGCAGGCAGCTTAGCGTGCACATTGGGACCGCCCAACTGGAACCACACACCTAGCCAGAACAGGACAAGCTGCTCAAGCAGGCAGCTCAGCATGGACACTTAAGCAGTCAGGCAGGCTGGACCCAACAAGGAGTCAACTTGACCTAGCCACCAAACAACTTTGACATCATGCATGACCTTACTTAACAACGCCTCTAAGCACTTTTCATCGTAGCTCACAATAGCCTGTTCACGTAGCTCAAAATTAGCTTTGGTGAGTGAACACCAAGAAGCTGATTAAGCTGCTTGGTCATGGACCAAACCCATGCTGAAGGGTTTGGTGCGCCCAGCGTGGATCGGGAGGTGATATGAACCCACCAAGGCCCATCAATGAAGACGAGCTAAGTAGGCTAGGAGGGCCCATGACCCGGTCCAAAACCAAGAAAGCACACCAAACTCTCAACCTACTAGTGGAAGAAGTGGCTAAATCAACAAAGCCCATCAAAGAGACCAAGCCCATACATTGCACCATTTTCATCGAAGTAACCCAAGTTGGCCACGACCAAGGAGGGACTATTTGAGGCATGTGGGAGTTCCACTTAATAAGTGGGGATTATCATACCCACATGTAGTCTAGGATTTATTTTCCTTCCTTATTTGAAAGAACAATTACTATTTACCTTTTTGAGCATTAATTGGTTGAAATTCTAGTTGTAATAAATTGCATTAAGACCCATGTAATCCAGGTAGAAAGCATTTGATTAAAGGGAGCATGAGGCATTCCTTTCTTGGAGTGGACGTGTAAACCAAGGAAATTATTTCCTTGTTGGTTGAGCCGTGAGATCATCCCCTTGATAACCATAAAGTCTCAATGAATCTTGCCTAATTTGAAGAACACATGTGGAGTCTCATATGGCAACAATCTATAGCAATCAAACAATAAAATTTATTTCCTAATAAAGGTAGGAGTGTGAATTACAATAAAGGATCAAGGTAAAACTTTTCTTAAAGACTCAACTCAGAATGGAAACCCATCAATACCTTCCTTATTCAAATTAACATGTGATGGGCGTAATCATCAAAGGAATCACAAAAGGCAACTCGTATGGAAAGGCATGAAGGCGCATTACTTATTTCCTTATTCATTCCAAAGCCTTCAATTCAGATTGGAATCCGTCAACACCTTCCTTATTCATAATTAGCATGTGTTGGGCGTGATCCTCAAGAGAAACACATAAGGCAATTCATAAGGAAGTAAATGAAGACAAATTATTCTTTCCTTATTTCACTCCAAAGCCTTCAAATCCGAATTTGGACACTCACTCTATGAAGATTCATTTTTCAAATTTAAATTCCATCCTCAACCGAAAAGGGACGTGGGAATTAGTGAAAGTGCAAAGTGTCAAGGATAGTACTAGCGTGTCTTTGCCTATGTTTTGATGAAGACAAGATTCTATGAAAGCTTGAAGATGGCTTAACAATCAACATGCCTTATGCTCATTTGGTCATATCTAGACTATAACGTAATTTGAGTTTATAATCTAAGTAGTCTGGGATGTGTGCCGTAGTGAGTGAGTATAGGTTAGGTGAACCTAGGTGCTAGTCTCTTAAGCCATCTTAATTGTAATATCATATTCATGAAACATATCATCTAGTTAATTGTATGTTCATGCATATATCATACATGTTATATGTGCATATTAGGTATAATATACTTAGTAGAACATGTATATATATTGTGCATAACATATGAGAAGTTTACCTTTTGAAACATATGCATAAATGTTCCAGTTAATCGATTAATGTGGTAACTTAATCGATAAACTCAACTGCTTTTCTATTAAATGTGTGTTTTCTTTTTGAACTGTATTATGTGTCATTTTGTTGCTTCGTTAATCGATTAACGAAGAGTCTTAATCGATTAACTAGTTTGTTATTTGTTATAACTGAAATCTGTTTTAACTGTGTAACTGTTTTAACTGTTTTGCAATGAATGTAACCGCCTATTCTCTATGCTATAAATAAGAGGCAACGTTCAGAGAACCATAGCATTGTATTCTATTGTATAGGGATCTTTAGAGAGCATTTTGCTTACTTGTTTTACTGTATTTTTGCAAGAGAGATTGCATGTGTGAGAAGAAAGAAATTATGATGTTTTGATTGTTATCATATGCTTACCGTTTTTGCATAATTGTGCATTCATTCTTATCCTGCTCACATGCTCATGCATTAGATATTGTTAAAGAGAAATTATCTGTATACTATATTTGATTAACTCATTTGAATCTTGATGGCTTAAGTCGTTAGTAAAAGGGTTAACCTTTGAGTCTTTTTCTTATCATATTCCAAGCATTATTGTGCTTAAGTATACCTTGTTGTTTAACGTGTTTTTGTGTATTCTCTGGATTTGTCTCTTGGTGTGAGATCACCATAGAGATTGAGGTTCTTCACTAAGTCTAGGAGGTCTTGATTTGAGGACAAGAATCTTGGCTGGGCTGTTTTGCGAGAAAGGTTTTTTCAGGAAAATGGTAGAGTCAAACCAAGGATTTAAAGGTCCTAGATTTCAAGAAAGAAGCATCCTATGTGCTTGTAATTGAATTGGTGTTTGTATCCATATTTCAATATTGTGAAGAAAGAAACTCTCCCTGAACCATAAGGGGAAGCCTGGATGTAGTTTGTAGTGGATCACAAACGAACCAGGATAAAAATCCTTTGTGCAATGTTCTTTCTCTCTTTATCTTCTTTAAGTTTCTTGCTGTTATAAATTGAATCTATAATTGAACTTCTGGATATTTGTTTACTGTCATATGCTTAATAATTGTGTGTAAAAATATTTGTATTATTATATCTGTTCAATTCTGCTTTAATTACTGTGCAAATTGCATGTCTGATCATTATGTTCTGTGCAATAGTTAATTGATTAAACCTTGTTGTTAATCCATTAACTGGGTTGTTTTCAGCAGTTGGGTTTTGGTTCAAGAAGCGATGATTGATAACCGCTACACCTATTCACCCCCTCCCCTTCTAGGTGTTCCTAGGCCACTGATACCTAAAAATGAGATTAAGGAAAGCAATCAATATACATCTCATTTCAAATTCTTTCTCAAACCGAAAACATAAGGGGAATAGAATTAGGAAAACATTCAATGTACTTTACTACTCTTTACTCACATGGGCAATATAGCTTGGCCGAAAATCCCATGGCTATTTGTACTTGGTTTGGTTATTGAATAAAACAACTTGATTTTTATTTGGGAAAATAATCCATTGCTAGTTGAGTTTCTCCTAGTTTCTTGGTTACCCAAAGTCATTTCTTATCAAGGTTCTCTTCCTTGTGGCGAAATACATTAGGCTTATCAAGCAATCAAGCTTGTGGCGCCTTAATCTTCCTATCTAATCCATCTTGTTTTATCAACTTCAACCCTAAACCACACACGGCCAAACAATCCCCACACACGACCATCAACAAATGTCCATACACAATTTTCCTAAATAATCCACAAGCCCACTCAACCTTCATCCCAAAACCCACGGCCAAACACACTCCACAAACAACCAAAAACCAAACCAACACAATCATACCCCAGGGCCAAAAAATAACCCAATAAAAAACTTAACAAGTTTCAAAGTGCAAAAATCCATATTCATCTAAAATACTTACAATCAAGAACGATCAAAAACAAAAATCTGAATCCTCTCAAAAGGGATTCATATTAGGAGGGGGAAAGGTGGGTTGCCAATAAATAGAGGCCTTCTCCCAATCTTCAAAGGCATTCACATTCCATTCAAAATTCACTGCAATACACATTCTTCTTCTTCACTTCTTCTCTCTAGAAATTCTGGTCACGGTTCTAAGCTTTTTCTAGGTAAATTCTTGTAATTTTAACTTAGAATTCAAGAGTAGAAAAGGAGATCGTAAATATGATACAAAAACATAATTTTGTAATCTCATTTGGGTCCAAAAGCATCTCATCCTTGGATAGATGGCGTATGCTCCTATATATTGATTTGGATTATGTTGTAATTTTATTTCTTTTCCTCATTTGTATCATCTTTTGATTTCAATACATTCCAGTTATTATTTTTGGTTAAGTTTTGATTCTTTGAGAAGTTCTTAATGCGGTTTTAGCTTGATCACCTAAAACTTGATTTAAAGATCCAAAAATGCTTCTTCTTAAAGTGTTGACAAGTGAACTAAAAAGTATAACCTACAACATAGTTCACTTGCCATATCAAGCATCTATTCTAACCAACTTATGTTCAAGGCTAATGATGTTAATAGAGCATGAAGTAGGGGGTGACAACCTACTCCGACGAGTGACACTTAACTATTATTTAGTGTATTACATAAGATTTGAAAATCATCTTATCATACTGTGACACTAGATGAATGATTTATAAATGGTGTGTGAAATTAACCGAAAGTATAACGCATAACTTGTAATTTTTTCAAAGTCATTTGAGTCTAGAAATAATTTCATGTTTCAAATCAATTTTCTTCTCAAGAATTTGTGAATATTAGTTTATGTTTCCTTGTTAATATTTGTATGCAAAATAACTTAAAAATCATCAAAATAGTTGTTAATCATTATATTTGCTATAATATGCCTATATAATCTTCTTCTAATGCAATTCCCTTTGGTTCCACAAAATCCTATACTATACTACAATTGAATCTTGAAAATAGATGCAAGTGTTACATAGTAAAGTGTTGACTCATAATATTTTATTTGTTGAATAAAATATTCCTAAAAGCATAAGTTCAAACCAATTCATGGTTTCTAACTTTGTACATATGAATAATATGCAAAAGAGTGCAATCCAATCAATGGATTGTTACTTAAAAAAGAAAGAGTGATGAATAATAATCTAACCACTAACATTTACTTTCTGTCATTTACTTTCCGCAACTAACATTTACTTTCAGTCATTTACATTTCCGCAACTAACATTTATTTATTGATTTATTCTTTATACAAACCCTTCGAATGAAGTGGTACGGTTAACTTCTAACTTTATTCTTTTGTTCATTTTATTCTTTGATACCAACCTCTCATAAGAAATGGTATGGTTAACTTAATAAAATGAAACCGACCTTTATGGTATGGTTAAAAGGAACTCGAAAATGGAGTAAATAAATAAAGTCACCAAATAAATAAGTTGTTCATCACTCATCACTCTAAACTAAAATAAACTTGGAACAACCAGGAAAATCCTTCAACAAAGTGACACGTTTTGTTATTGAGGGGGGGAGGGGATTTCCAGTGTTGAATCTCGCTTTTCAACAACACTCTGACCCTCAGAAATATAGTTCTGAAATGCTTCTAGAATAGAGTGTTTCATGATCATTACATATTTGGTTAGAGTGTTCTCATTTCTCATTTTTAACCTCTTCGAGGATTTCCGGAGTAGAAATGAATTTCTCCACCTGAAGTGTCAGATCTAAATCCATACAAACGATAATAAATTTATATGGCTTCCTTATAGACCCTAAAGTTTGTTCCATTTAGCAATGAGATGTTTTTAATTTGAGCAGAAATATTTGCAGCACAAGTAAAAAAACATAATAAATTGCAATCATTCTTGCAATTAAACTCACATTCAACTTTAATACTTAAATTCAAATGATGATGGGCACAGCACAAACTACCTAGCATAACATTAATATTCAGTCTTTGGAAATAATGTTAACTTGTAAGTGATATACTCAATATAGTAATCAAACATTGATAACCAGTCTTGTCAAACAATAAGCATTTCTTTTGACCGACTTACTATTCACATGGAAAGTCATATGATTATCATATATTTATTGCTACAAGTATGTTTGTAATTTGGGCCAAATAGTAGTATTCCTTTGGGTCGATCACTATTCGCATAAAATGCAAACATATAATTGACTTGATATTTCATATCAATCACTAATGATACTATTGTTTGTAATGGTCAAACATTGATAAAAAATGCATGTCAAATAATAAATCCTTACTTGGACTGGTTTATCATTCACTTATGCAACCTTATAATAATCACATGTTTACCATCACATGTGTGTATATAATCCGGCCAAATAACAATCTTCCTTTGGGCAGATAAATACTCAAATGGATACATATATGTACTAGCATTTGAAATTTATTTCACAGAAAAGATGTCACTTTGGCGACTTCTTGTTTAATAGGTTCACTTAAAATGTCAAACAATTTTATTTTCCAAAATAAAAAATCATTTAGTTGAGTTTGAATCAATACTTAATCCAAAACATATATTATTTATATTCATGTACAAATACATATATCCACTATAGCCTAATAATAGTATTACATCATTCTCATCACAAGAATCTTCATTTCGAATTCCACTAATGGTAATTTTAACATTTCTATTAAAAAGATATTACCATTTTATACATGACTAAACATGGCATGACACACTATCCAAACAGAAACAATGCTTTAACAATAGTAACCACTTAATATTGCAATCAACCACCAATCAATGCAACAACCCATGAAGTGTTATAACCATTTAAACCAACAAGTCATGTAATATATATAAAAGAAGACATGTTTACATAATAGACCCATCACGAGATATCTAACCCAACATCAGTTACTAGTCTTTGGACAGAGAAATTAATTTTTAAGTGGTACTCTCAATGTAATGATCAAATATTAACAATTAGTTTTATCAAACAAAAGCCTTTCTTTGGACCGACTATTATTCACAAGAAAAAAACTTTATAATTGTAACATATTTATCATAACAAGTACGCTATTACTTGGTCAAATTGTGTCTTCCTTTGGGCTAAACACAATTCGCATAAATAATCTCATACTCATCCATGTAATCTTAATCAATTTCCACAATCGAGGTTACTTTGACAACATATTTCATCAATTAATTCAAAAACAATTACTATACAAAAGGAAAACAATATGTGTCTATTATAAAAAAAGTCATGATAATCGATTTAAAACCTTTAGATTTGATATCTTTTATGATTAAAAAATTTAATCCAATAATATAATTCCAAATCAAAAAAGATATATTACATATATATCACAACGCATAAAAATGGATGCAATCTTAATAAAAAACAAAGTAGATCCAGTGTGAATAGCATAAAAAGATATATGCAAATCATTATAAAAAATTCCAAATCAAATATGATCATGCCTATCTTAAAACATATATGTAACACTATATATATTACACTTTAAGCATTAATTGTAACCATTATATATATATATAACTTTAATCAATAATCTGAGACATCACGACAACCTAAACTTGGAATTCTAGATTTGTATATATGTATATATGTATATTTTAATTTGCAATATATATACAAGGCCGTGAATTCTAGATTGTACATGTATAAAATAAAAAAACACATCTTAACCCTTATATACCTTATACATATACTTTAACACATTGCAAAATTATAAAGTGACAAAAGTCAATATCCAACAGTAAGGCATAAATGCACATATAATATACATATTGCATAACAAAGTCATAAAAGTAGTTAACGCAATGTTCAAGCACATATATGAATATATTTTTCAACACACGTTGCAAGGATTCATAATACAAATTACTATAATTCAAATAAGGGGAAGCGAATAAAAGTTATCATCATTATTCATAAATACACAATTTTCATAACCAAAAGCAGAACTATAAAAATCCTCCAATTTAAAAATTAGGGTTCATACATTTGGGGAAAAAACATCTTTAATGGAGAACCATAAAATTCAGAAGCTAAAGCTTTGATACAACTTGTTAAAAATTTCCTGATGATTAGTGAAATATCAATCCTTGGATCTTGAATCTCATGATTCTCATATATAATGTAAAACAAGGATACAAAGTCATATCTGAATCTATATTCTCTGATCTACTCCTTTGATATACCTTTTGAGAGAGTTTTGATATAATGGTCTTCATCCACCAAATACTTAATTCCTTTTGGGACCTTCATTTTCTCTCTTATGCGGAGATGTGAAAATTATTTGTTATTTGGTGTATTATGAACCATAATCGTTCCTTATGTTTTAACTTATAGGTTCTCATTATCCCTTATAGGTCAACCGTTTAGGTATCTACTCATTAAGCCCATATCCGTTATTAGTTTTAGAAGTCAATAGATTGTCACTAATTAGATAACTTATTTTGTAACCCAAATAAATAGTCGATATAATTGTATTAAATATATGATGTCCACCTTAATTAGAAAATTATGAATTTCTAACAATTTTTACTACATTTTCCATACACCATATTTTACACATTATATTTCTTTCTATCTTTTTATACATTTGCCATCATACTATCCCTTACTTCTATTTTTGTATTTTTGCTACATTTTCCATACACCATATTTTACACATTATATTTCCTTCAATTTTTTTATACATTTGGCATCATATTATCAATTACTTATATTCTTCTATATTTACTAGATTTTTTATACACCCTATTTTACAGATTATATTTCTTTCTATCTTTTTATACATTTGGCATCATATTATCAATTACTTCAATTCTTTTGATCTCTGCACACTAGAGCGTGTCCTAGATTATTTAATTTCTTGTATTTAAAATGACCAAATGACCTGAATGGTGTTAGGGACTTTATAATATATAATACCTTGAAATACTATTACTTAAGTTTTGGTTGAGTAACTAAAAAGTTGGAAAACATAAGGAAATGATTTGAACAAAAAGCTACATGTTTCTACGTTTTTCTTTTATATATATTCAGAAAGTACAAAGTGATTTTTATTCATAGTAAAAAATATATGCGACTAATTATTGTAATTTTAATAATAATTTTGGATATAGACAAGACCATATATGTTAATAATGCATATCATGGAAGATGGTCCAACAAAATATATTATTCGAATGAACTTGTGGATCCATTTGATTTTGACAACCAGATAAATTGTCTTAAAAGAGAAGATTCTAAACTTAAAACAGTCAAATAACTGAAGTTGGGAGATTGTTTTATGTTGTATCTGAACTTAATTTCAACAATGTCGGCCTATTGAAGATTTTGACCAATGTAATGTTGTACATGTAATGTAGCATTTGAACAATGTAATGGATTTCCCTCGAGATACTTTCATCTTTAATTATCATCACTTCAATTATAGATTATCAAAGCACTTTTGAACTAATTCTTTTTTTTATAATATTCTAATTTCTAACATGAAACTTCTAGAAATAGTTGGGTGTCACGTTCCCCGCCATCTCTTTAAGTTGTAAGTTTAAATATAAAATATTGTAAGAGTAAATTAGCTAAAAGGTGTTGTGATAAGTGGTTTTTATAATCTAATATATACCAAAGACATCAATTAGATATTTTAGCCAACCTGACCACGGTTAAAATGTAGGAATTTAATTGATAAAATGTAGGAACTTAATTGAATACTTTGTTGCCTCAAACCAAATCTTGAATATTTAAAAATAAGTGGTATAAAATAAAAGGAAAAATAAAATTTCTTCTTCCTCGCCATTGTCTCCTCCCAAAATTTATTCCAATAACAGCGGAAACACAACACCACCTCCTCAACATTGGAAAAATAAAGTGTATGCAACAAATTGAAAACATAAGAAGAGTAATATTGTAGTGTAAAGGATTGAAGTGAAAAGTATGAGAGAATTTGAATTTCTCTCGTGTGTTCATTCATCTATCAAACATATAACTATGTTGTTTATAGTATGTAGTTATTAACTAACATAATTGTTTTCTAAAAGTAGGCTTTATATTACATTCTTCTAATACTCTCCCTTAATTCAAAGCCTATTACAAACACACAACATTCTTCTTAGTTCTCTAAATCTATCTATCTTTAATGACTTAGTCATTATATTAGCAACTTGCAAATTTGTTTTGCAATACTTCAAGTTGATTGTGCCTTTCCGAACTTGATCCCTAAGGAAATGATACTTCCTTTCTATGTGCTTGCTTCTTCCATGTGCTACTGGATTCTTTGCAAGATTAATGGCTTACTCTTTATCCACTTGCAATTCAACAATGCCTTCGAAGCCAGTCTCCATTTCTTCAAGAATAAAAATCTTCCATAAGACTTGATAGGCAGCATGACAAGAAGAAATGTATTATGCTTCATAAGTAGATAATGCTATCATTTCCTGCTTTTTAGAACACCATGAGATCGAAGAGACAAAGAGTAAGAATGTGTAACCCATAGTTCTTATCTTTTCCAACTAATCTCTACACCAATCTGAGTCAGAGTAGGCTATGAGTCGTAGCGTGCATTTTTCTGCTTGATAGGAGAATAAGACTCCAAAATCAATTGTGCCACTTAGATAACTTAGGATTCTCTTGGCAGCCACAAGATGTGATTTCTTTGGAGCACTCATGATTCTGCTAACTAGACCTACACTATATGACATCTCTAGTCTGATGTGACAAATAAATCTTAGACAAAAAACAATTTTCCTAAACAAGGTGGCATCCACTTCAGGTTCATACTCTCCCCTGTCCAACTTCAAATTTGCTTTTGAAAGTGTTTATGTAGAGTTACAGTTCACCATGTTGAACTTCTTGAGCACATCTTGTGTGTATTTCTTCTGATGCATGAAAAATACCCCATCAACATGCCTGAATTCTATGCCAAGAAACTAGGATAACCGTCCTAGGTCAGTCATTTGAAACTCAGATTTCATGTTGTGTTTCACATCTTCAATTCCCTCTTAACTACAGCAAGTAATCAACAAATCATCCATATAGAGGTAGATTATCAAAGTGTCACAATTGTTCATGGTTTTTACATACACACCATGCTCAACATCACATTTCTTGAATCTTGAGTTAGAGAAGAAAGCATCAATCCTTTTCTTACAAGCCCTTGCAGCCTGCCTTAATCCATACAAGGCTTTCCATAGCCTATATACATTATCTTCATTGTCATTGATTTCAAATCCTGGAGGAATGTTGATTTAACAACTATTATCAACAAGGTAAAACACACCTAGAATGGGTAAATAGGTGTAGCAGATCACTAATCCCACTTTTTCAATTTATGCGCAAAACTGATATTTGTTGTAGTTAATCGATTATTATGAGGATTAATCGATTATGCACAATTGTATTAATCGATTATGCTCAACTTTAATCGATTAATTCTCACAATTGTATTTATGCAAACAACATCTAGGCCTCCTCTTCTCATCTTGGGAGATTTTTCTTCTCTATTGGAAATAGATGTTTGATTACAATCACTATTCCAATACACCTAGCAAGATACTCCCTTCTTGAACCCATTGAGCCTACATTCTCGGTTTGACTGATCTAAACGCCTACTGGGATACCACATCGTTCACCAATCTGGCCCCAACCAAATTACCGCTCGATCCAAGACTTCCTGATCTGTGAAGACAACCAATTCTCTAATGTGATGATGCTAACACACCACGAGAACAGTCCTTGTGATTCGCAAAATAAGCCGAGTAATTGCACACTTAATGTGCGGATAACTCTGAATTCAGCTCTATTACCCTCTACAGAAATCTCACAATAGCCTTAAAGTTAATATGAAGTTTATGTAGGGTTTTTCAAATGAATGAAAAGATGATGGCAATATGAAAAGAATTTCTCTCTTTTCTCTCTTAGAAACCTATGCGAGAAATCTTTCGAAGATAAGCAATATGCTTTGAAAATTCAACTATGAGAATCTTGGGTTTTCTTTTTATCTCCATGTAATAATGAAAGTTTGTGAACTTTTGCACATGAGTTAAAATAATAGCTTATATATCAAATTAATTTTAAATGATGTTAATCGATTATGAACATATTGAATCGATTAATGCGATAATGAAAAATAGTTTACTTAATCGATTAATAAGCCATAAATCCTAGAAGGTTAGCTACTATAACTCCTTTTAATCGATTACACCAATCCTTAATCAATTAACGAATTTCAACAAAATATAATCGATTAATATATATATAAAATGATTTTCCTAATGCATGGTAAACATTTTATATGATGAAAGAACATACCACACATGATTTTGAAATAAATGATTCTTTTATGCACAAAAACCATGTATGTCTAATGCAAATGTACAAATCTTACTTATCATATATTTATACATAGATGTAATGCCTCAACCTATATGTATTTTATTTTATACTTTTGTGAGAGTTCCATCCAGAGTTTACCTAACCTAGACTCAACACTAGGCAAACATCTTAGGACTTCTAGAGTAATAAAATAATCTTAACTCTACGACGTTTACCTTTGAGTCTTTGGCATGTTGTTTGTTGTGATGTCCACATCTTCAAGCTTCCCTTAAACTCCTTGTCTTCATCGAAACTAAGTAGGTCAATCATGATGATATCCTTTGACTATTTGCCATTTCAATCTCCCTCATTTTGATGATGACAAACTCTAAAACAAATCTTGTTTCATTGGCTTGATGCTGGACATAATGTGTTTGCAATGGTTGAATCAGAATGCGTTGTTCCCCCTCACTTTGTTCTCCCCCTCAATTAATGTAGGAGGTGATACAAGGGTAGCACTTCAAGATTATCTACGGAAGCTCACTACAACCTGCAAAACAGCTCAAACAACATTTTCTCCCCTTTTTGACATGATCAAAAAGCTATGATATTATATTATAATAACAAACAAAAGCAAGGAAAGATTTTTAAGAAATTTAATAGTCGTAATCGATTAAGTAATCAAGGACAATCGATTAAGCTGTCTTAAAAAGAATTAAACAGGTTCACAATTTATATCACTAATCGATTATTTGCATGATTTACGAGATATATCCATTTGTGTAATTTTGGCAAGTTAGGACAGAATGATTAATTGTATATAAGATAAAGCACATATTAACCATTCAATTAAAAGAGTACACAAGATTGATATAGTCAAAAGATCATGCAATAATTCAAACATAACGAATGTTAACAACAAAAGTACGAGAATTTACAAAGCAAGTGCATCAAGTACATCAGATGTTCGAAACATATTTTAACCAACAACAAAATACAATCTTAACATACACACACACACCCTAGACTCTAGAAACTCCTATCTAGGCTATTCTTAAGGTGGTGGTGGTGGTGGTGATGAGTAGCCATGTGTGGCGCACACAATGAAGATGATGCATTCTAAGTCCATGGTTAACATGTGCTACTGGAACTCAACTTCCATAGAGTCTCTCAAAGACTGAAAATGGTTATCAATTTGCACATTTAGGCGTTGTTCCATAACATCCAATTGTGCAAGCCCAAAAGATGGTTCCTGCGGCATAATGTTTGCATTGATTTGTGGTTGCACGTGGTTTGGCTCACTAGGATTTGTATCAAAGTCTTCATCATGTAAGTCTTCATTCACATTGGCATTATGATCGTCTTGATATTCCCATACATTTCCAAACTTGTATATGCCCATCTTGTGAATAATATTGTCACTGTCAAGGTGGTCTCAGAAATTTGTAGTCATTGTATCCACATCTGACGTGTCGATTTCATATAATCAACGCCACAGGAGATGAAAATCCCATAGGCAAGCAAACTTGATGAAGAAGAAGCTATTCCATTCATGACCTTTAAGATTTCAGCGTGCCAATTCACCACAAAGCCTTCCTTTATGGCAAACATTAGCTTAAGATCGTTGATTATCAGTTGAGCATGGTTGTTGCTTCTTTGAACTAAAATGTAAGCAATTAGATAATGTAAGAATGTTTTCAACGGATAATGACCCAACTTTGATAAATTCTCCTTGTGCATATAACTGAGGTCCTCTTAAGCATGACTTATACATTTCAATAGCATCAAATGAGTCCCATAACTCATTGTCGCAATCTCCAAGCATGGATCCATCACTGGATAGTCATCCAACATCCAGAAATAATTCTTCATCCAAAACTATCAGCTTTCCCATAACCATAGATGCATAAATCTAATCCTTATACCTAAAGTTACTATAGAATTCCCTAACGAATGATGGATAAATTTTATATCTTAATTCCAGAAATTTTTTGCTCATTGGGTTTCATATCCATTTGGGAACTCAAATCCTTGTTCGACTAGCCATGCTGCATCCGTATATCGAATGTATGACTGTTTCCGTCTTTGGAACTTGGCTAGAGGAGATTCTCGGATTATCAGAGAGCAACAGGGATCACCAAGGGCCTTTCTTCCACCGTGAGCAGAAGCGTAGCCTTTTTTCCATACGTCGAGGAAGTTTAGTTGTGGTTTTCACTCTCCCTGTACGTGGTTCGCTCATGTTTCTCAGGTATTTTGATTATTAATGGATTAATAATCGATTTTTCTAAGATTTAGGATTTAGGGTTTCCAAAAATTTGGGGAAAAGGTTAGGGTTTAATATTTGGTAGAAATTAGGGATTATAGGATGATTTGAATACTTTGTAGGATTCATATTAGCCACTGAATAGGTTTAGAATTCTCAGTTTTAGAAAAGATTCAAAAAGGGGAAACTTAGAGGATTTAGGGTTCTTGGTTGATATAAGCCAGAAATAGCATGTGATTCTGAGATACTGCTACCATTAATTGATTAATAGCACTGGTTAATCGATTAACCATTTAAAAATTCCAAATTTTCAGAAATTTGAGCCTAGGCAATCGATTAAACATCTTGTTAATCGATTAAATCCAGATGAAAATTTATTTTCAAGCTACTGGAACTCAAATTAATCGATTAAAACATAGAACAATCGATTATTGATAGAGCTACTACATATTTTAGTGCATTTTAGAGATTTCTAGTTTAAGCAAAGATACTATACTTAAGGCACAAACCTAAAAGCTATATGACACACTAAAGAAGCATAAAAGCAATTATGAAATCATATTAAACATAGGAAACATGTATTCAACATATATTACATATAACCATATTTTAAAGATCAAGAAAAAAATATAATACCTTAAAGCAAAATAGTTAAGATATTTTTCATCAAGTATGTCAAGTTCTCCGCATAATACAAAGAATGTATCCCGTGGAAAGGGCTTGGTGAAAATATCTGTCAATTTCTTCGAGGTTTCAGCAAATTCAAGCACATAATCACCTTTTTGAGCATGATCTCTTAAAAAGTGATGTCTAATCTCAATATGCTTAGTTCTAGAATGCATAATGAGATTCCTTGATAGATTTAGGGCACTAGTGTTATCGCATTTTATCGGTATTTTTACTAAGTTTTAAACCAAAGTCTAATAGTTGCTGCTTCATCCATAATATTTGAGCGCAACACACGCTAATGGCAATATATTCCACTTTGGCGGTAGACAAAGCAACACATGCTTGCTTCTTACTATGCCAAGATACTAAGGAGCTGCCCAATATATGACAAGTTCCACCAGTACTTTTCCAGTCCAACTTACATCCTGCGAAGTCGGTGTCGAAATATCCTATCAAGGACAATGAGGCATCCATAGGATACCATAATCTCATAGATGATGTTCCTTTAAGATACTTCATAATACGTTTTACCTCACTAAAGTGAGATTCCTTATGTCATGTTTGGTATCTCGTGCACATACATACACTAAACATGATACAGATGCGACTACCAATTAGATAAACCAATAAACCAATTATGCCTCGATATTTTGTTACCTCTATAGCTTTACCTTTATCATCCTTGTCGAGATAGCAGGATGATGCCATAGGTGTTGTTACTTCTTTGCACTTATCCATCTCAAACTTTATCAGTAGTTCCTTGCAATATTTCGTTTGGTGAATGAATATATTTCTGCTCATATGCTTTATTTGTAATCCTAGGAAAAATGGCATCTCTCCCATCATCGACATTTCAAACTCCCCTTTCATTAGATAGGAAAACTCTACACAGTAAATCGTTAGTAGCACCAAATATTATATCATCAACATAAATTTGTACGAACAACACATTATTTTTTGATTTCAATATAAAGAGTGTCGTATCAACTTTTCCCCTTACAAATCCCTTTTCTAATAGAAAATTACTCAGTCTATCATACCAAGCTCTAGGAGCTTGTTTTAAACCATATAATGCCTTTTCAAGTTTATAGACATCATTATGGTATTTAAAGCTTTCAAAGTTGGGCGGTTGATTGACATATACTTCCTCTTCAATATAACCATTCAAGAAGGCACTCTTCACATTCATTGAAAGAGTTTAAAGTTCATTATCAATGCAAAGGCCAATAACATTCTGATAGCCTCCAACCTCACAACATAGGCGTAGATTTCCTCATAGTCGATGCCTTTCTCTTGATTATACCTTGTGGCAACCAGACGTGCCTTATTTCGTATAATTAAACCAGATTCGTCCATTTTATTTCTAAAGACCCATTTCATGTCGATTATAGAATGATCTTTAGGTTTAGGGACCAAGTCTCACACGTTAGTACACTTAAATTTGTTTAGCTCTTCTTGCATAGCTATTCCTAGTGTTCATCCTCTATGGGCTCAACTTGACATATGAAAGCCACAAAGTTACAAAAATTAGGTAGAGAGTTACGGGTTACTACCCCTGTTGAGATATCACCTATAACCTTGTTGAGCGGATGGTCTTTCTTAGTCTTCCACACCATTGGCATGTCTCGATGGTCTGAACTCCTTTCTTGATCATCATGAACTTTCTTCTCCATTTCCATGTCCTTTGTGTATGCGTTCTCCAAGGCACTTGAAACGTCACCACACAAAACCTTCATCTTCTGCTTTGGAGAAGACTTATCAAATTGTACATGGACAGACTCTTCAACATGCATTGTATATTTATTAAAGACTCGATATGCTTTACTATGAACAAAGTACCCCAAAAATATTCCCTCATCAACTTTTGAATCAAATTTTCACAAAATTCTTTTGCCATTATTCAATATAAAGCATTTACATACAAAAGCATGCAAGTGTGAAATGTTAGGCTTTCGACCTATCAATAATTCATATGTAATTTTAAGTAGTGTAGGCCTAAGGAGTACTTGATTTATTACATAGCAAGCATTATGCACTACATCGGCCCGAAAATACATAGGGACCTTGCTTTCATTTAGCATTGTCCTAGCTAGCTTCTCTACAACTCGATTTTCCTCTCAACAACTTCATTTTGTTGAGGGGTTCGAGGAGCCGAATACTGATGTAGGATCCTACGCTTCTCGCCAAATTTGTCAAATAGGTGGTTCTCAAATTCCCCACCATGACCGTTGCGAATATAAACAATATTTTGATCAAATTAATTTAAAGACTTAAAAGTGTCACTTTTCATAGCAAGAAACAAAGTCCATATGTATATCTAGAGAAGCCATCAACAATTACCAACGCATAGTAGCTACCACCAAAGCTAATAATTTGTGATAGTCGAAACAAGTTCATATGGAGTAGCTGCAAAGGTCTTGTTGTGGATATCACGTTTTTAGATGAAAATGAACTCTTTACTTGTTTACACTTTTGAAAAGTGTCAAAAGAGTCTTTTGACTTAAAATCAAGATTTGGTAGTCCTACAACTAAATCATATAATGATAGCTTAGCTAGATGCTTTAAATGGACATGTGCTACTCGTTTGTGCCACTACCAGACGTCACTCTCTTTAGAGATAAAACATTTTGAAAATAGAGTGGTGACATCATCCAAATCAATCATATAGATGATGTTTATTTGCTATCGTACGAACTTAACATTATTATCTAAGACGTCACAAATGATGCAACAATTAGAGTCGGATAATACCTTATTACCTTTGTCGCATAGCTAACTAATGCTCAGAAGGTTGTGCTCTAGCTCTTCAACATACAACACATTCTCAATAATGGCTTGTGAAGCATTCCCAATCCTTCTGACACCTAGTATCCTTTCTCGATTGTTGTCTCCGTAAGTGACATAGCCTTTACTTTTAAGTGAAAGATCCAGGAACTTTGATTGATCACCTGTCATATGCCTCGAACATCCATAATCCAAATATCAATGTTGTCCTTGTGTCTGAAGGCATACCTGCAAAACAATTTACTTGGCTTGTTTAGGTACCCAAGTTATATTAGGTCCCTTCTTGTTAGTAACCAAAGAATCTGGTCCTTTTTGAACCCACACATATTTGGCACATGATAGCAAGATATAGATTTATGACCATATGTACCACAATAAAAGCAAGTAGGCATGTTATGGTTAAATCTAGTATAAACCTGTGCTACTTATTTTCTATATGGTTTTCTTCTATTCTTAGGTTTGTAGCCTAGACCTCCATGATTATCTACATTTCTAGATTTAGCAAGTAAGTTTTTTAGGTTTTGACTACTATAAGTGAACTTTGCCAATTTATCTTTCAAGTCATAAATTTCAGCACTCAAGACATCATATTATTCACATATAGGAGTCTCAATTAACTTAGTAGAGCAAGTACATGAGGCACAAGAGTAAATAAGGTCTAGAGTCTCATTTTCTAATTTTAGTTCCTTCAATTCTTCTTGCATTTTAACAATCTTATTTTCATGCAACATGATGACTCTTTTCCTATCTATATTACCTTAACTAGTTTCTTTAACTCCTTATGTAACTCAACAAAAGCACTATAAAGTTCATCGTATGTGGGTGACTCTTCAGAACATGAAGAAGTGTTAGAATATTGTACCTCATTTATATTATCCTAGTCATTGGAACTGTCAATTTCTTGAGTGTTTTCCATTAAGCATAACTTGGCGGTCTCGCCCTCTTCGGATGTGCTAGATGTTGTTTGACCCTCTAGAACGTTCTAAACCATATAGGCATTCTTGGACTTGAATTCTCGGGGATTGCTCTTATCATTCTCAACTTACTTGAGGTAGCTCAGGCATTGATAGCACATGTGTCCCGATTTGCCACACTCATGGCAAGTTAGGCGGTCTTTGGGAATCTTGCCCTTTCTAGTTGAGTCCCTTGCCTCTTTCATCAGAAATTGCTTGAACCCTTAATTCTTCTAGAGAAAATTTCCAAACTTACGAACTAGGAGTGTCAAGGTTTCGTCATCCAGATCAGAATTTGAATTCGTCATCTCTATCTTTTTGTTCTTGTGACATTGTGGCTTTGAGAGAGATTTTCTTTTTCTTTATGTCTGTTTCTTCATGCATTGTTAAGTGCCCCAACTCCATTTCATGCTCTTGGAGTTCGCCGAAAAGAGTTCCTAGAGGCATTGAATCTAGATATTTTGATTCCATGATTCCCGTGACTTTGGGCTGCCCATTTCCTTCCAAGACAATGCAATACTTTGTTAATTGTTCACCCTTATAAAAACTCGTATCTAAATCAACCAAATGATTAACTATATGAGTGATTTTTTATGCATTTCACTTATCGATTCATTTTGAAACATTCGAAATAACTCATATTTGTGTGTTAACAGATTTAATCTTGCGCACTTAACTTCGCTCGTGCCTTCGTGGGTTACTTGCAAAGTATCAGACATTTCTTTCGCATTAAGGCATTGTGAGACCCTAAAGAACTAGTTATATGATAAAGTACAAATAATGATGTTCTTGGCCTTAAGGTTGTGCTACACTTTTAGTTTTTATTCGTCAGTTCATAAGCCTTTAGGTTTTTCTTTAGGCTCACCATCCACCATGTGTAGTGGAGTAAAAGGCCCATTGACAACAGATTCCCAAATCTCCGTGTCGATTGCCTCAATGAAGATCTTCATACACACTTTTTAGTAGGTGTATACCTCACCACTGAATATTAGAGGGAGATTGATGGATGCATCATCACCACCAAAACGGTTAGTGAAACCCATAGTGAAAATCCCTAGGATCAACGATTAAAGCGGTCAAGCTAGCACCTTCATACTAGCTCTCATATCACTTGTTAGGTACCATCAAGGTAAAACACACCTAGAAGGGGAGTAAATATGTGTAGCGGATCACTAATCCCGCTTTGCCGATTTATGCGCAAAACTAATAGTTGCTATAGTTAATCGATTATTATCAGGATAAATCGATTATGTACAGTTGTATTAATCAATTATGCACAGCTTTACTCGATTATGCTGAATCTTGATATCTTTGGAAAACTGGTTTTATCGTAGTGAAACAGTGATGATTACTAGTCTTTACTGCCCTATATTGAATCTTAATTATATATGATAGTTAACACTGAGCGCAAACAACAGAATGCAAATTAACACAAAAATCAATAAAGATATACTCGTAAAAGAGATAGGGAAAGAGAAAATAATCAAGGATTTTTATCCTAGTCCGTTTACGAGTTCACTTGCAAACTACATCTAGACCAGCCCTTCTAATATTGGGAGATTTTTCTTCACTATTGGAAATAGATGGTTGATTACAAGCACTTTTCCAATACACGTAGCAATATACTCCCTTCTTGAACTCGTTGAGCCTACACGCTCGGTTTGACCAATCTAAAAGCCTACTAGGATACCACATCGTTCGAGAATCTAGCCCAAACCGAATATCGCTCGATCCAAGACTTCTTGCTCCATGAAGATAACCAATTCTCTAATGTGATGATGCTAACACACCACGAGAACAATCCTTGTGATTCACAAATTAAGTCGAGTTAATTGCACACTTAATGCGCAGATAAAACTATAAAATCGGCTCTATAACTCTCTACAGAAATCTCACAGCATCCTTAAACTAAATGTGAAGTCTATGCAGAATTTTCAAATGAATGAAAAGATGATGGCACTGTGAAAAGAATTTCTCTCTTTTCTCTCTTAAAAACCTATGCAAGAAATCTTTCAAAGATAAGTAAGATGCGATGAAAATTCAGCTCTGAGAATCTTGGGTTTTCTTTTTCTCTCAATGTAAAAATGAAAGTTTGTGAATTTTTGCACATAAGTTAAAATAACAGCTTTCATATCAAACTAATTTTAACTGATGTTAATCGATCATGAACATACTTAATCGATTAAGGTGTTAATGAAAAATAGTTTTTCAGTTAAGGCTTAATCGATTATCAATCTACTTAATCGACTAATAAAGCCAAAAATCCTATGAGGTTAGCTATTGTAACTCCTTTTAATCGATTACACCAATCCTTAATCAATTAACGAATTTGAACAACATATAATCAATTATCAATTAGGTTAATCGATTAATATATATATATGAAAATTATTTTCCTAATGCATGGTAAACATTTTATATGATGAAAGAACATGCCACACATGATTTTGAAATATCTCATTCTTTTATGCACAAAAACCATGTATGCCTAATGCAAATGCATGAATCTTACTTATCATATATTTATACTTAGATGTAATGCATCAACCTATATGTATTTCATTTTAGACTTTTGTGAGACTTCTATCTAGGGTTTACCTAACCTAGACTCAACACTAGGCAAACATCTTAGGACTTCTAGAGTAATAAAATAATCATAAGTCTACGATGTTGATCTTTTAGTCTTTGGCATGTTGTTTGTTGTGATGTCCACATCTTCAAGCTTCCATTAAACTCGTTGTTTTCATCAAAACTAAGTAGGTCAATCATGATGACGTCTTTTCAAGTTTGTTAGGACCATCAACATTCTAATAGTTTCTAGCCTTGTAACTTGAGCAAATACTTCAGAGAAATCAACTTCTTCCCTCTGCGTAAAACGTTTTTCCACAAGTCTTGCATTATGCTTGGCCGTGAATCCATCTAGGTTCAACTTGGTTTTGAATACCCACCTTACATCAATATGTGTCTTGTTAGCTAGAGATTGCACCAACTCCCAAGTTCTATTGTTGGTGATGGATTTCAATTTCTCTAGCATAACCTCCTTCCACACTTTACTACTTACAACTTCATCAATAGAGATTGGTTCGACATCTACAAATAGTGCAATGTATGGAACTAATTCCCCTTCATTAGTTGCAACATCATCATGTGAAATACTTTCTGAGTCTAGTACGCAGATTTCTAGCTCTTGTAGGCCTTCTAGCGTCAATTCCATCACTTGTGTCTCTGAGTAGGCTCAACTTCCTCCAAGTTGTGAGGCTCAATGTTAAGATCATGAGCATTCCACTCTAATGGAATTTGTATAGTAGGTTTAGTCACTAGGTTCTCTTCCTTCCAAGAGCTTGTTTAAATAAAGTGCACATTTCTACTCAACATGACTTGATGTCTCCTTGGATTGAGCATCTTATAAGATCGATTGGGGTTATAGCCAATAAAAATCATTGGCTTACTTTTATCATCCAACTTCCTCCTCCTTTCATCAGGAATATGCATATAGCATAGTGACCCAAAAATTCTGAAGTGTCTGATTGAAGGCTTTCTCCCTCCACAAACTTCTTCAGGTACCATGAATTATAGTCTCTTTGTGGGACAATGGTTCAAGACGTAAGCTACAATTGTTACAGACTCTCCCCATAGACCATGTGGTAAACGTACTCCTAACCATGTTTAAGATTGTTTTGTTTCTCCTTTCAAAAATACCATTATGTTGGGGAGTATATGGTGTTGTGACTTCATGCAGGATCTCATTTTTACTAAAAATGTCTCAAATTCTCTAGATGTAAAATCGCCTCCACCATTTGTCCTCAATATCTTGATTGGCTTCTCAATTAAATTTTCAACCATACACGCGAAGGCTTTGAAGGTGGTAAATACATCACTCTTGGCTTTGATTCGATAAAGCCAAAGCTTTCTACTGAGTTCATCCATAAATTTCACAAAGTATTTGTTTCCACCTAAGGAGGGAACCTCTAATAGTCCACATAAATTAGAGTTCACAATATAAAGTAAGCTATTGGCTCTAGATTCAGTGACCTTGTTGAATGAGGACCTAGGTTGTTTGTTGATCCAAAAATTATCACACACCTTCTTAGGCATCTAAATTGAGGGTAGGCTAAGAACCATCTCCTTGGTCTTCATGAGATTTAGATCTTTAAAGTTCAAGTGACCAAGCCTCATGTGCCACAACCAAGGATCATCACTCAAGATCTCAATATTAAAGAACTACTATTCAACTGCATTGAGACTAACTTGAAATGTTATGTTCTGTATGAGAGGATTCCTCCTAATCTTCCTTTCTACAGAATAAAAAATCTCCAAATACCCATTATGCATATTAACTGAAAAGCCTTTCTCAAGCAATTGTCCCAAACTAATGACATTGTTTCACATATTGGGCACAAAAAGCACATCAATGATCATTGCTTTTCTTCCATCATTCTTCTCTATCATAACATCTCTAGTGCATTCAACGTGGATTTTTCTATTTTTAGCAAACCATACCTTTCTCCTCTTGCGTGAGTTAAAGTTGACAAGCCAATCCCTATGGCATGTCATTTGGTTGGAGCAACCTGAGTAAATATACCAAGTCTCTCCACTACGATTCTTTTGGCTTGTAGTCATCATTAATAATACAGGGATGACATCATCTTTTTATATGCTTTCTTTTTTAACCATGTGTGCCTCATTGTGATGTGTGCTACTAGAATCAAACTGACTTGGGACGACTTGACACTAAGCAGAGAAGTGTCTAACCTTGTTATAGTTGAAACTCTTAATCCTCTTTATGTCTATTCTCTTCTTCCCCCCTCTCCAATTATCAAATCCACCTCCGGTTGTTGAGCCTATTGAGTGATCATGATCAAACCTCTCTTGATCGTGAGAATTCGAGATATTTCCTTTGTAGTAATCCCCCCTTCCTCGGTTTCTATTTCCACCTATGTTGTAGTAGCCACCTCACTTGAAGATCTGAGCTTGCGCCTAGTTGACATAATATTTAATGGACCTCTCAATGAGCCTCTGCTAATGAGCCTCAGGGGAACCTTGAAGCTCCTCCGAATTTAGTTCTTCAAGTTTCTTGGATTCATCAATTGCCACGACTATATGGTCAAAGTTGGGGGTTAGAGTTTTCAAGATCTTCTCAATGATTGTTTGATCATTGGTCACTTCACCATATACCTTCATTTGATTTGTGAGTCTGATAATTATGTTAAAGAATTGTGAAACTCTCTCATTCATATCCATTTGCATCAATTCATATTGGCACCTCATAGTTTGCAATCTAACCTTCATCAATTGCTCTGCCCCTTGTTTCATTTCCCCAAAATATGCCATGCTTCTTTAGAGGACTTTGCTTGTGCAATTTTCTCAAAATGTGCCTCATCAAAACATTGATGAATGAGACATGTAGCCTTGCAATCTTTCTTTTTATTCTCTTAGTGAATCAACTTTTGTACTTCTGTTGATTTTGCATCAACTCTGAGTATCCTTCTTCCACGATTTCTTCATTTCTTGGAAGCCCATGATGGCCTTCATCTTAATACTCCATCTATTCCAGTTTTTCCATCGAGAACATGAAGAGTGGCTGGAAAATTAGTGCTTGAGTGACCTAGTATCAGCTAGAAAAAAGAAACATAAGAGAAGAAGAGAAGAAGAAATAAGGTACCGTCCCCTTAGATCTAAACTAAGCTCTTGATACCAATTTGTTGGAGAAAGAAAGTGTATGCATCAAATTGAAAATAAAGGAAGAGTAATATTGAAGTGTAAAAAGAGAAAAGAATGACAGAATCTCAATTTTTCTTGTGTACTCATTCATCTATCAAACACATGAGTATAACTAACATAACTACTTTAGAATAGTAGGCTTTGTATTACATTATTCTAATCTGCAAACACTTGTTTCCTGCACATCATGGTGGACATCTTAATGGGAACCATTATCATTGCATCTTCCTGGGCCACCGTCGAGCCTTTATCGTTGCTTTTCTCTCTTCTATTTGGTTGTGTGCACACACAAGTTCAATTCCATGTGTGTCTCACTGGATACCTTTTGAGCTTCATAGGGATTTCGCAGTGGAAGTGAAGCTAGTGATGGTTACCAGAAGGGGACAAAGGAGGGGTTATCAATGTTTATGATAAATAAAACTCGTAGAAGGGAGATAGAGAGAGAAAGAAAGAGAAAATAGGTTTTAGACTTTTGGTACACCCATCTTAATCTTTAACATGGTGCACACTTCCGTTTCCACAAATCACTTTACACAAGTTTTGTTTTATTGGATAACAAGGGATCTAACACACCTAGAGGGGGAGGTTAAGAGATGGTTTGGTTTACAGTTAAAACTATTCGATTATGAAAGATATTCGCTGATTTTCATTGGTTTTAATTGATTAAAATATCACTTAATCAATTAACAAAATGCTCTAGTTAATCGATTAACAACAGACTTAATCAATTAACTCGATTAGTGTTTCTTAAGAACCTTTTGTTCTTGACACAACGAAATGCAGTGATTAATTTGTTCTTACATGCACTTTAACAATTCAATTAATGTGATTAATCATGCAATGACAATTATGAAACAATCCTAATATGAAATCAATTCAAGATAATGGAAATTAATAATTGCATAAATGTAAAAGAGTAGTGATAAGAGAAATTGAAATGGTCGATTTTATCCTAGTTCGATTGCCAATCACTACAATCTACATTAAATCATCCCTTTCTGATCTGGGAGAGTTGCTTTCACTACAAATAAATTGAATATCTTTACAAACAATCTTCCACCAAGAACCTCTTGGACCTAGCTTCTAATGGATACCTCACCACTTCTAGCTTAGGGTTTCTCCAAATTATTCTTTTCTTCTATGGTGATACCTCATACCTGGAGAGATGAATTACATCTTGGTCATTCTTTTGTGTATGGAAACTTTGCACAATTTCTTATGCTAACATACACTCAATTCGTAATATTAACCTTCTTGATAAATCTCACAATCTCATAATATGAAGAAGAATGATTATGAGATGCATAGGTTTTGAAAAACATTGATATGATGACTACTTGAAAATATCTCTTCAAAGACTCATGAAAATTCTCTTATCTTGTTTCAATAACATCTTGCTCACTTTTTCAGAAAACTCTATATTTGATCTTAAAAATTCGTTGTGATTTCATGCCTTTACTCATGTGAATGGCTAGTTAAAATAACATTCACTTTCAATTTGTTTTCTGTTATACTAATTGATTATATTGACACTTAATTGAATAACACTATTTAAAAATATAAGATATCAAAATGGAAACTAACTTAATCGATTAACCATGTACTTAATTGAACAACGCGTTTCTCATTCACAAAGACTTAATCGATTAACTATGACCTTAATTGATTAACTTTTTTTCTAAAAACACTTAGTTAATATGCTATGAACCTCTAACATGATTTACTAATGTATGATACATGATTTTCAAATGATATAAGTTGAACCTTGTTTAATGCATCAAAATCATGGAGTCATGTACGAATGTTAATGTACCTAAATCATGTATGAACGTATGAATATAAATCTCATATCATGATCATCATTCTAATTTGTGAGATTTTCATTAGGTTCATCTTACTTAGACTCTACCCATTCAAAACATCGTAGGACCTAAGGAAATGAAAATTAACTCTTTAGCTTTAGTTGATCCTCTTGACACTTGAACTTGATTCTTCAATGTTGTTGTAGTTGATTTATCCTTGTCCATAATTTGTCTTCATCAAAATCATGCAATGCACACTTGCATTCATAATTTCCCCTTTTGATAATAACAAACCAATCTTGCATATCTTGCATCTTTGTGCATTTGATTATTTGTATTCGTCGAAGTTTGTAATGCATCAAATCTGCAAATCATAAACAACAACTTTTCTCCCCCTTTTGGCATGATCAAAAAGCAAAGTTATATGGTCTTAATCGATTACATATTTCTTGATTTTTCCCTGGGATTACATATAATGTTCAAAATTTATTCAGGAAGTATATCAAGGTATTGGTGAAACAGTAAGAAACAATATTACGAAGACGTGATTAACACAAATATTTCATTTCAATTCATCCATAAGTTTCATACATTGATTAACATAAGTCAATACAACAAAAATAACAAGAAGCTAAAAACCAAATAAAACATAAACTAAAGTACAAAGAGTCATTAAAAACATAAACATCGACTAACAAAACACACACTCTACAACTAAACTAACCAGGACTACTTATTATCACCCTAACTAGACTAGCCACTAGAAGGCGGTTCTAGAAAGCCACCAAAAGTAGAAAACATGAAGTTAAGATGATCAAAATGAGCATTGGTTGCCTCCGATTATCAATGTTAAACTCAGTCATGAGGATTTCTTCCATAGCTTACCTCCGATTATCAATGTGCTCACTGAGCTGTTGTTCCATGGCATCCAAGTGAGCCAAACCAAAAGATAGCTCTTGAGGCATGTTAAGAGCCTCACCAGGTTGTGGTTCTTGGTTTTGCTCAGCTGGATTTGCATCATCTTCCTCATCAGAAATACTAATCATAGTTTGATAGTCCTTTTGACATCCACACACCATGTATTTATAAATGCTCATCTTTTGGATGAGACTATCATCAATAAGATGCTCTATGGGAGTCACAACAATTACCTCCTCATTACACGTGTTAATTCTAGCATGCTCTATTACATCAAAGATAAAGATGTCATAACCAAGAAATCTCGAGGAAGATGAAGCGATGCCCAACACCAATTTCAAAATATCAGCAGGCCGGTCATCATAATATCTTCCTTAACAACATACATAAGCTTCAGATCATTGCTAGTTGGTTGGGCAGGGTTTGTGTTGTGCTAAACCAAAATATAGGCAATGAGATGGTGCAGAAGCCTATTCTCCACCGTCATCGACCCAGCCTTTGTAAGCTCACCTTAGACATAATAATGCAGTCCTCTAAGACAAGACTTATACATCTCATGGATTCATAAGCACTCCATTTATCATTGTTGCAATCGCCTAGATGAGAATCATCACTAGCCAAGCCTTCAACTTCCATGAATAACTCTTATTTCATGATAATCAACTTTCCATTTATCCAAACTAACGTAATGACCCTCCTTTTATGGGAAGTTAGCATAAAATTCTTGGACTAGAGTGGGACAAATATTACAGTTAAGTTCCAAAAATGTGTTGGCCTCTTGAATCTCTAACTCCAGCGGGAACTTGAATCTTTGCTCCACCATCCAAGACATATTGGCATAACGAATGTACGTTTACTTTCGACCGATAAACTTGGCCAACCACTCTACTTGAAGAGAAGGGGTGTAGTAAGGATCCATTCCAACATTCACTCAACAACAATTGTCCATATTTCTTTTTGCCCGAGATGGCGAAGAGATCTGTGAATACTAGCAGTGTGCTTAACTCTCTCGTGTTTCCTATCACTCATTTTGGCAATTTAATTGATGGTTAGTCGATTGAAAGAATTGGGATAGGGTTTAAAAGATGGCAAAATCTAAGTTAAAGAATTTGGGTAAGAAATTGATGGAATTCGAAGATTAGAGGTGTCGTGTAGATGAGATGAGGAGTTGGGATTTTCAATTTGAGAGATAACACAAAGGATTTTAGGTTCGAGAAGATTTATAGAGAAAGAATGAAGGTTTTGTAATTTGAAATGTGTATATAACACTCTCTCTGGAAATCGATTTAATCGATTAATTGTAATCTTGATCGATTAACGTTTCTGAATTTTTTTCAAGATAATTGATTAAAGGCTTGTTAATCGATTAATATGTTTTAAAAAATATTTCTAGGTAATCGATTAAAAGTTTTTTAATCATTTAAGATGCTTAAAAATATGCTCAATTGATCAATTAACATGGTGAATAATCGATTAAATATAAAACTTTCACAGATTTTAATATATTTCATATTTTGCTTAGGATTTGCTAAGATTTAACTAGATATAACCTATCCTATACACTTATCACTCAATAACTATATTACCTAATCATATAATAACATACATAAGCAAGGATAACATGCATTAATGAAGCAAACAATCTTGGCATTAAATAAAGAACAAAAAGAATTCATTGAATTTATAAAAAAAAACTTAGAAACAACTAACTAAGATATGATTCATCAAGACTTCCTAGTTCTCTTCTTAATATGAAGAAAGTATCTCTAGGAAGTGGCTTAGTGAAGATATCGGTTAGTTGTTTTGAAGTTTCTATAAATTCAATCACACAATCACATTTTTGAACATGATCTCTTAAGGAATGATGCCTAATTTCTATATGATTGATGTGTATATGCAGAACGAGATTCTTAGACAAGTCAATGACACTTGTATTATCACATTAAATAGGAATTTTACACCAAAGTCTAATAATTATTGTTTCATCCATAAAATTTGAGCACAACACACATCAGCATATATGTATTTCACTTCGGTGGTTGATAGAGCAACACAAGCTTTTTTCTTCCTATGACATGATACTAGTGAACTACCTCATACGTGACATGTACCACTAGTACTTTTCCTATCCATTTTATATCCAGCAAAGTCTGAATCGAAATAACCTACTAAGCTCAATGAGGCATCCCTAAGATACCATAATCTCAGGCTTAATGTTCCTTTTAGATATTTCATGATTCTTTTGCTAGCCATTAAATGTGATTCTGTAAGACTAACATGATATTTAGCACACATTCAAACACTAAACATAATATGGGGCCTAGTAGATGTTAAGTAAAGTAAAGAGACAATCACGTCGCGATATTTTGTTACCTCAATTGATTTAAATTTCTCATTTTTGTCAAGATAGTAAGAAGTTGTCGTTGAAGTAGAAGTTTCTTTTGCCTTTTCCATGTCCAATCTTTTTAGAAGCTCTTTGCAATACTTTGTTTGATCAACAAATATTTTATTATCCATTTGCTTGATTTGTAGCCCAAGAAAGAATGTAAGCTCTCTCATTATAAACATTTCAAATTCATCTTTCATCGGCTCGGCAAAATTCTTACATAAAACATCATTAATAACATCAAATATGATATCATCAACAATATTTCCACAAATTGGTTTTCTTTTACTTTTTGGTGCATTTCATCTACCGTCTGTTTATTTAGTTTCAAGAGTGGTGATTGGTAAACATACTGAAGGGTAGATTATACTATTGGTTACTGTAATAGCTTATTTAAGTTGATATTTTCGTAAAGCATATTCAGAAGAAAGCCGATTAAATGGTGTCACGAATCAAATACAAAATCATACCGTTATGTTGCCATAAGTTTAGTGAAACGCTTCGTGTTTTCATTTGAAGATAGTATTATTACTGTTTTAACATCTTTCAAATTATTCTTCACCTAAACTACTAGTTAGGATAATGGAGAGGCAACTCACGCAATACCTCAATAAACGAAGAGATTCAACTTTTAATGACATATTTATTACTTTAGTTATAATGAAATTACACTTTTAAGATTAAAATCAAAGGGGGAACATGCACTTATCTCTGCATTAATGAAGAGAATACATATTGGTGAAATTTGGCTTAGTTATACGCTGCGTTATTCTTCAGTTTCACTTACAACTTACTATCCTTGTAACAACTTTCAAAATTTTCTTTTTTGAAGAATTTTGTGGCATTCCATTTTGGCCTTTCTTTTACAACTTCAACTACCTTGGGTGTGTACAGGGAGATAGAAGAGAGTTCAGGGAGAGAGACATGTGGGTCATAGTGGTAAGACAAGAGTACATATTTGATCCATAGGTTATAGTAAGGGGAAACTTCAATATCATCTTCAAGTAAGAGGCCAAAGTCATCATCAGAAGATGGGTACCAACTCTCACTAACAGCTTTTATGAGCCCTCCTTGGATGATTCTCCTTCTCAGGATTTTAGAATGAATGGTAACCTTTCATTAATTGTATTATTACAATATCACATGTGTGAGAGTAAGAGTTAGTAAACACAACACACCTTCCATGTACAGGATCATTGGGTACATCACCTATGAAAGGGTTTGAAACTCCACCTTCACCAACAGGGAAGACATTACTATTGCTTCCACTGATGTTACTTTACCCAAGTGGGATTTGTTGCCATCCACAACTATTCCAGCCATAGCTAGAACCAAAACCATCCATACATCTGACAAAGCGAAATAATCTGGAAAAAAAAACAAGTTAGAGATAAATAACTTTAAATCATGTTTGTTTGCGAGTTGATTTTGAAAATGGAGGGAACATAAAGGCAACACTTGAGAATCATCTCATAAGTATATTTTGTGATCCCAATCCACCTTTTCTTTCCTTCTTTTTTCTTCCAAAAATAACTCGCAAACAGATCCTAAAAGATTGGAGTAATTTCTTATACTCAAAAACTAGAGAAATTATTGCATGGTCTGAGAGCAATTGTCCTAACCACATTACTTGAACCATGGCCTAAGCTAGCTTTATTTTTGCTGAGACAAATGTTGATTAAGGCTTGGCCAAGTCAAATGTAAGATTTTGCCTAAATAGTGTGTGGTTTGGCTGAGGCAAATAGAGTAAATTTAGGCAGCAGAATTAATCTTGATTGGATAAAAGAAATGGAGAAGATATGAAGAGGATGGTACCACAAACAAGTGAGTTGTTTGATAAGCCAAGTGATAATCGCCACAAGGAAGGATCCTTGGTAAGATTGATAATTCTTGGTTCCGCCAAAAATGGATTTAAGAGCCCTTGCTCAACTAAAGGAAATCTATACCAAATCAAATTCAACTTTTTTTATTCTTCATTCACGTGGCTACATTTATAGGATGGCAAGCCATACTTGGCCTCCAAGCAAAGGAAATAAATTAAACACATTAAAGCCTAATTCATGGTCATCCAACATTGGATACCATTGCACCTATGAACTTACACGAATACATGGCTATGTTCATGTCATTACATGGCTAGGATACTTAGTGAAATCCTACACATGTTTATTTGTCTAAATTATTACATTAAAGACAAAAATAATGAGTGGCATAGGATTCTTCTTCAACTTGATTCTTCCTTGTATAACTCCACAGCGCAATTGTCTTCTATGAGAGCTAAAGAACTTTGAATTCCCTAGAGTATTGACTCCTCACGGCTATGAGGATTAATCTCATTAAGCACATGTCCATTTCATGACATAACTCACCCATAAAGTCTTCCTTGTATGGCATAATTTGTTGTCACATTGGATTCCTTTGTTGAATGGTTCTCCATGGCCAATAATTATAGGAAATAAGCACCACGGCAGGTTCATGACCCATAGTTGTTCATGACTTGCATTGGGTTCCAAGTTAGGAAGAAATTCCCACAACATAGGCCATGGTTGGGTGCCAGCGCATTGAAGTATAATTCTCCAATGGCTTCGACAAGCCAATTAATAATATTGATCAGGCTTTAAAACACGGTAGCAATAACCTATCCTTCATACCTCCATTGGTGATGGGAGTTACACATTAAAGACATTTTGACTCATGCAGTTATTTGGCTCATTATTTGAATTTGAAGTAACTAATAAGCTAATAAATAATAAAATCAGAAATGTAAATGGGTCTGAAAAATTCCCACGGGCCCCACTTACTTTAATGAACTCAAATTTGCCAATTAATGGTCCAACGAAGGTGTGACACACCCAGCTGACCAGATCATGCGCCCAACGTCGGGTTTGGTGTGCTAATGCACCATGATACACATGGGCTTCAGTCAGAATGACTCTGCACCCAGCGTTTGTGTCGCTTGCGCCCAACGCCTGGTTTGGTCATGTGTCTCGGTCAGAATAACCATGCGCCCAACTTGGTATTCTTGTGTCTCGGTCAGAATGACCGTGTGCCCAAATTGGTGCTCTTGTGTCTCGGTCAGGCCTGTCTCCACGCCCAGCATCCTGGTGCATACACCCAGCGCCCAGGTGCATCTCTCCAGGCCAAATGGCCTTGCACCAGGTTGGCTTAGTCAATTTCTTGGCCTGGCCTAGTACCTGCTTAGCTTGGTCAACTTCTTGGCCAAGGTCATATTTTTGGCTCATGCTCAACATGAGGTAATTTATGGACTCCTCCCAAGAAAATTGGGTAAACCCCCCCAGTTTCTTTAACTCCTTATGTAACTCAACAAAAGCACTATAAAGTTCATCGTATGTGGGTGACTCTTCAGAACATGAAGAAGTGTTAGAATATTGTACCTCATTTATATTATCCTAGTCATTGGAACTGTCAATTTCTTGAGTGTTTTCCATTAAGCATAACTTGGCGGTCTCGCCCTCTTCGGATGTGCTAGATGTTGTTTGACCCTCTAGAACGTTCTAAACCATATAGGCATTCTTGGACTTGAATTCTCGGGGATTGCTCTTATCATTCTCAACTTACTTGAGGTAGCTCAGGCATTGATAGCACATGTGTCCCGATTTGCCACACTCATGGCAAGTTAGGCGGTCTTTGGGAATCTTGCCCTTTCTAGTTGAGTCCCTTGCCTCTTTCATCAGAAATTGCTTGAACCCTTAATTCTTCTAGAGAAAATTTCCAAACTTACGAACTAGGAGTGTCAAGGTTTCGTCATCCAGATCAGAATTTGAATTCGTCATCTCTATCTTTTTGTTCTTGTGACATTGTGGCTTTGAGAGAGATTTTCTTTTTCTTTATGTCTGTTTCTTCATGCATTGTTAAGTGCCCCAACTCCATTTCATGCTCTTGGAGTTCGCCGAAAAGAGTTCCTAGAGGCATTGAATCTAGATATTTTGATTCCATGATTCCCGTGACTTTGGGCTGCCCATTTCCTTCCAAGACAATGCAATACTTTGTTAATTGTTCACCCTTATAAAAACTCGTATCTAAATCAACCAAATGATTAACTATATGAGTGATTTTTTATGCATTTCACTTATCGATTCATTTTGAAACATTCGAAATAACTCATATTTGTGTGTTAACAGATTTAATCTTGCGCACTTAACTTCGCTCGTGCCTTCGTGGGTTACTTGCAAAGTATCAGACATTTCTTTCGCATTAAGGCATTGTGAGACCCTAAAGAACTAGTTATATGATAAAGTACAAATAATGATGTTCTTGGCCTTAAGGTTGTGCTACACTTTTAGTTTTTATTCGTCAGTTCATAAGCCTTTAGGTTTTTCTTTAGGCTCACCATCCACCATGTGTAGTGGAGTAAAAGGCCCATTGACAACAGATTCCCAAATCTCCGTGTCGATTGCCTCAATGAAGATCTTCATACACACTTTTTAGTAGGTGTATACCTCACCACTGAATATTAGAGGGAGATTGATGGATGCATCATCACCACCAAAACGGTTAGTGAAACCCATAGTGAAAATCCCTAGGATCAACGATTAAAGCGGTCAAGCTAGCACCTTCATACTAGCTCTCATATCACTTGTTAGGTACCATCAAGGTAAAACACACCTAGAAGGGGAGTAAATATGTGTAGCGGATCACTAATCCCGCTTTGCCGATTTATGCGCAAAACTAATAGTTGCTATAGTTAATCGATTATTATCAGGATAAATCGATTATGTACAGTTGTATTAATCAATTATGCACAGCTTTACTCGATTATGCTGAATCTTGATATCTTTGGAAAACTGGTTTTATCGTAGTGAAACAGTGATGATTACTAGTCTTTACTGCCCTATATTGAATCTTAATTATATATGATAGTTAACACTGAGCGCAAACAACAGAATGCAAATTAACACAAAAATCAATAAAGATATACTCGTAAAAGAGATAGGGAAAGAGAAAATAATCAAGGATTTTTATCCTAGTCCGTTTACGAGTTCACTTGCAAACTACATCTAGACCAGCCCTTCTAATATTGGGAGATTTTTCTTCACTATTGGAAATAGATGGTTGATTACAAGCACTTTTCCAATACACGTAGCAATATACTCCCTTCTTGAACTCGTTGAGCCTACACGCTCGGTTTGACCAATCTAAAAGCCTACTAGGATACCACATCGTTCGAGAATCTAGCCCAAACCGAATATCGCTCGATCCAAGACTTCTTGCTCCATGAAGATAACCAATTCTCTAATGTGATGATGCTAACACACCACGAGAACAATCCTTGTGATTCACAAATTAAGTCGAGTTAATTGCACACTTAATGCGCAGATAAAACTATAAAATCGGCTCTATAACTCTCTACAGAAATCTCACAGCATCCTTAAACTAAATGTGAAGTCTATGCAGAATTTTCAAATGAATGAAAAGATGATGGCACTGTGAAAAGAATTTCTCTCTTTTCTCTCTTAAAAACCTATGCAAGAAATCTTTCAAAGATAAGTAAGATGCGATGAAAATTCAGCTCTGAGAATCTTGGGTTTTCTTTTTCTCTCAATGTAAAAATGAAAGTTTGTGAATTTTTGCACATAAGTTAAAATAACAGCTTTCATATCAAACTAATTTTAACTGATGTTAATCGATCATGAACATACTTAATCGATTAAGGTGTTAATGAAAAATAGTTTTTCAGTTAAGGCTTAATCGATTATCAATCTACTTAATCGACTAATAAAGCCAAAAATCCTATGAGGTTAGCTATTGTAACTCCTTTTAATCGATTACACCAATCCTTAATCAATTAACGAATTTGAACAACATATAATCAATTATCAATTAGGTTAATCGATTAATATATATATATGAAAATTATTTTCCTAATGCATGGTAAACATTTTATATGATGAAAGAACATGCCACACATGATTTTGAAATATCTCATTCTTTTATGCACAAAAACCATGTATGCCTAATGCAAATGCATGAATCTTACTTATCATATATTTATACTTAGATGTAATGCATCAACCTATATGTATTTCATTTTAGACTTTTGTGAGACTTCTATCTAGGGTTTACCTAACCTAGACTCAACACTAGGCAAACATCTTAGGACTTCTAGAGTAATAAAATAATCATAAGTCTACGATGTTGATCTTTTAGTCTTTGGCATGTTGTTTGTTGTGATGTCCACATCTTCAAGCTTCCATTAAACTCGTTGTTTTCATCAAAACTAAGTAGGTCAATCATGATGACGTCTTTTCAAGTTTGTTAGGACCATCAACATTCTAATAGTTTCTAGCCTTGTAACTTGAGCAAATACTTCAGAGAAATCAACTTCTTCCCTCTGCGTAAAACGTTTTTCCACAAGTCTTGCATTATGCTTGGCCGTGAATCCATCTAGGTTCAACTTGGTTTTGAATACCCACCTTACATCAATATGTGTCTTGTTAGCTAGAGATTGCACCAACTCCCAAGTTCTATTGTTGGTGATGGATTTCAATTTCTCTAGCATAACCTCCTTCCACACTTTACTACTTACAACTTCATCAATAGAGATTGGTTCGACATCTACAAATAGTGCAATGTATGGAACTAATTCCCCTTCATTAGTTGCAACATCATCATGTGAAATACTTTCTGAGTCTAGTACGCAGATTTCTAGCTCTTGTAGGCCTTCTAGCGTCAATTCCATCACTTGTGTCTCTGAGTAGGCTCAACTTCCTCCAAGTTGTGAGGCTCAATGTTAAGATCATGAGCATTCCACTCTAATGGAATTTGTATAGTAGGTTTAGTCACTAGGTTCTCTTCCTTCCAAGAGCTTGTTTAAATAAAGTGCACATTTCTACTCAACATGACTTGATGTCTCCTTGGATTGAGCATCTTATAAGATCGATTGGGGTTATAGCCAATAAAAATCATTGGCTTACTTTTATCATCCAACTTCCTCCTCCTTTCATCAGGAATATGCATATAGCATAGTGACCCAAAAATTCTGAAGTGTCTGATTGAAGGCTTTCTCCCTCCACAAACTTCTTCAGGTACCATGAATTATAGTCTCTTTGTGGGACAATGGTTCAAGACGTAAGCTACAATTGTTACAGACTCTCCCCATAGACCATGTGGTAAACGTACTCCTAACCATGTTTAAGATTGTTTTGTTTCTCCTTTCAAAAATACCATTATGTTGGGGAGTATATGGTGTTGTGACTTCATGCAGGATCTCATTTTTACTAAAAATGTCTCAAATTCTCTAGATGTAAAATCGCCTCCACCATTTGTCCTCAATATCTTGATTGGCTTCTCAATTAAATTTTCAACCATACACGCGAAGGCTTTGAAGGTGGTAAATACATCACTCTTGGCTTTGATTCGATAAAGCCAAAGCTTTCTACTGAGTTCATCCATAAATTTCACAAAGTATTTGTTTCCACCTAAGGAGGGAACCTCTAATAGTCCACATAAATTAGAGTTCACAATATAAAGTAAGCTATTGGCTCTAGATTCAGTGACCTTGTTGAATGAGGACCTAGGTTGTTTGTTGATCCAAAAATTATCACACACCTTCTTAGGCATCTAAATTGAGGGTAGGCTAAGAACCATCTCCTTGGTCTTCATGAGATTTAGATCTTTAAAGTTCAAGTGACCAAGCCTCATGTGCCACAACCAAGGATCATCACTCAAGATCTCAATATTAAAGAACTACTATTCAACTGCATTGAGACTAACTTGAAATGTTATGTTCTGTATGAGAGGATTCCTCCTAATCTTCCTTTCTACAGAATAAAAAATCTCCAAATACCCATTATGCATATTAACTGAAAAGCCTTTCTCAAGCAATTGTCCCAAACTAATGACATTGTTTCACATATTGGGCACAAAAAGCACATCAATGATCATTGCTTTTCTTCCATCATTCTTCTCTATCATAACATCTCTAGTGCATTCAACGTGGATTTTTCTATTTTTAGCAAACCATACCTTTCTCCTCTTGCGTGAGTTAAAGTTGACAAGCCAATCCCTATGGCATGTCATTTGGTTGGAGCAACCTGAGTAAATATACCAAGTCTCTCCACTACGATTCTTTTGGCTTGTAGTCATCATTAATAATACAGGGATGACATCATCTTTTTATATGCTTTCTTTTTTAACCATGTGTGCCTCATTGTGATGTGTGCTACTAGAATCAAACTGACTTGGGACGACTTGACACTAAGCAGAGAAGTGTCTAACCTTGTTATAGTTGAAACTCTTAATCCTCTTTATGTCTATTCTCTTCTTCCCCCCTCTCCAATTATCAAATCCACCTCCGGTTGTTGAGCCTATTGAGTGATCATGATCAAACCTCTCTTGATCGTGAGAATTCGAGATATTTCCTTTGTAGTAATCCCCCCTTCCTCGGTTTCTATTTCCACCTATGTTGTAGTAGCCACCTCACTTGAAGATCTGAGCTTGCGCCTAGTTGACATAATATTTAATGGACCTCTCAATGAGCCTCTGCTAATGAGCCTCAGGGGAACCTTGAAGCTCCTCCGAATTTAGTTCTTCAAGTTTCTTGGATTCATCAATTGCCACGACTATATGGTCAAAGTTGGGGGTTAGAGTTTTCAAGATCTTCTCAATGATTGTTTGATCATTGGTCACTTCACCATATACCTTCATTTGATTTGTGAGTCTGATAATTATGTTAAAGAATTGTGAAACTCTCTCATTCATATCCATTTGCATCAATTCATATTGGCACCTCATAGTTTGCAATCTAACCTTCATCAATTGCTCTGCCCCTTGTTTCATTTCCCCAAAATATGCCATGCTTCTTTAGAGGACTTTGCTTGTGCAATTTTCTCAAAATGTGCCTCATCAAAACATTGATGAATGAGACATGTAGCCTTGCAATCTTTCTTTTTATTCTCTTAGTGAATCAACTTTTGTACTTCTGTTGATTTTGCATCAACTCTGAGTATCCTTCTTCCACGATTTCTTCATTTCTTGGAAGCCCATGATGGCCTTCATCTTAATACTCCATCTATTCCAGTTTTTCCATCGAGAACATGAAGAGTGGCTGGAAAATTAGTGCTTGAGTGACCTAGTATCAGCTAGAAAAAAGAAACATAAGAGAAGAAGAGAAGAAGAAATAAGGTACCGTCCCCTTAGATCTAAACTAAGCTCTTGATACCAATTTGTTGGAGAAAGAAAGTGTATGCATCAAATTGAAAATAAAGGAAGAGTAATATTGAAGTGTAAAAAGAGAAAAGAATGACAGAATCTCAATTTTTCTTGTGTACTCATTCATCTATCAAACACATGAGTATAACTAACATAACTACTTTAGAATAGTAGGCTTTGTATTACATTATTCTAATCTGCAAACACTTGTTTCCTGCACATCATGGTGGACATCTTAATGGGAACCATTATCATTGCATCTTCCTGGGCCACCGTCGAGCCTTTATCGTTGCTTTTCTCTCTTCTATTTGGTTGTGTGCACACACAAGTTCAATTCCATGTGTGTCTCACTGGATACCTTTTGAGCTTCATAGGGATTTCGCAGTGGAAGTGAAGCTAGTGATGGTTACCAGAAGGGGACAAAGGAGGGGTTATCAATGTTTATGATAAATAAAACTCGTAGAAGGGAGATAGAGAGAGAAAGAAAGAGAAAATAGGTTTTAGACTTTTGGTACACCCATCTTAATCTTTAACATGGTGCACACTTCCGTTTCCACAAATCACTTTACACAAGTTTTGTTTTATTGGATAACAAGGGATCTAACACACCTAGAGGGGGAGGTTAAGAGATGGTTTGGTTTACAGTTAAAACTATTCGATTATGAAAGATATTCGCTGATTTTCATTGGTTTTAATTGATTAAAATATCACTTAATCAATTAACAAAATGCTCTAGTTAATCGATTAACAACAGACTTAATCAATTAACTCGATTAGTGTTTCTTAAGAACCTTTTGTTCTTGACACAACGAAATGCAGTGATTAATTTGTTCTTACATGCACTTTAACAATTCAATTAATGTGATTAATCATGCAATGACAATTATGAAACAATCCTAATATGAAATCAATTCAAGATAATGGAAATTAATAATTGCATAAATGTAAAAGAGTAGTGATAAGAGAAATTGAAATGGTCGATTTTATCCTAGTTCGATTGCCAATCACTACAATCTACATTAAATCATCCCTTTCTGATCTGGGAGAGTTGCTTTCACTACAAATAAATTGAATATCTTTACAAACAATCTTCCACCAAGAACCTCTTGGACCTAGCTTCTAATGGATACCTCACCACTTCTAGCTTAGGGTTTCTCCAAATTATTCTTTTCTTCTATGGTGATACCTCATACCTGGAGAGATGAATTACATCTTGGTCATTCTTTTGTGTATGGAAACTTTGCACAATTTCTTATGCTAACATACACTCAATTCGTAATATTAACCTTCTTGATAAATCTCACAATCTCATAATATGAAGAAGAATGATTATGAGATGCATAGGTTTTGAAAAACATTGATATGATGACTACTTGAAAATATCTCTTCAAAGACTCATGAAAATTCTCTTATCTTGTTTCAATAACATCTTGCTCACTTTTTCAGAAAACTCTATATTTGATCTTAAAAATTCGTTGTGATTTCATGCCTTTACTCATGTGAATGGCTAGTTAAAATAACATTCACTTTCAATTTGTTTTCTGTTATACTAATTGATTATATTGACACTTAATTGAATAACACTATTTAAAAATATAAGATATCAAAATGGAAACTAACTTAATCGATTAACCATGTACTTAATTGAACAACGCGTTTCTCATTCACAAAGACTTAATCGATTAACTATGACCTTAATTGATTAACTTTTTTTCTAAAAACACTTAGTTAATATGCTATGAACCTCTAACATGATTTACTAATGTATGATACATGATTTTCAAATGATATAAGTTGAACCTTGTTTAATGCATCAAAATCATGGAGTCATGTACGAATGTTAATGTACCTAAATCATGTATGAACGTATGAATATAAATCTCATATCATGATCATCATTCTAATTTGTGAGATTTTCATTAGGTTCATCTTACTTAGACTCTACCCATTCAAAACATCGTAGGACCTAAGGAAATGAAAATTAACTCTTTAGCTTTAGTTGATCCTCTTGACACTTGAACTTGATTCTTCAATGTTGTTGTAGTTGATTTATCCTTGTCCATAATTTGTCTTCATCAAAATCATGCAATGCACACTTGCATTCATAATTTCCCCTTTTGATAATAACAAACCAATCTTGCATATCTTGCATCTTTGTGCATTTGATTATTTGTATTCGTCGAAGTTTGTAATGCATCAAATCTGCAAATCATAAACAACAACTTTTCTCCCCCTTTTGGCATGATCAAAAAGCAAAGTTATATGGTCTTAATCGATTACATATTTCTTGATTTTTCCCTGGGATTACATATAATGTTCAAAATTTATTCAGGAAGTATATCAAGGTATTGGTGAAACAGTAAGAAACAATATTACGAAGACGTGATTAACACAAATATTTCATTTCAATTCATCCATAAGTTTCATACATTGATTAACATAAGTCAATACAACAAAAATAACAAGAAGCTAAAAACCAAATAAAACATAAACTAAAGTACAAAGAGTCATTAAAAACATAAACATCGACTAACAAAACACACACTCTACAACTAAACTAACCAGGACTACTTATTATCACCCTAACTAGACTAGCCACTAGAAGGCGGTTCTAGAAAGCCACCAAAAGTAGAAAACATGAAGTTAAGATGATCAAAATGAGCATTGGTTGCCTCCGATTATCAATGTTAAACTCAGTCATGAGGATTTCTTCCATAGCTTACCTCCGATTATCAATGTGCTCACTGAGCTGTTGTTCCATGGCATCCAAGTGAGCCAAACCAAAAGATAGCTCTTGAGGCATGTTAAGAGCCTCACCAGGTTGTGGTTCTTGGTTTTGCTCAGCTGGATTTGCATCATCTTCCTCATCAGAAATACTAATCATAGTTTGATAGTCCTTTTGACATCCACACACCATGTATTTATAAATGCTCATCTTTTGGATGAGACTATCATCAATAAGATGCTCTATGGGAGTCACAACAATTACCTCCTCATTACACGTGTTAATTCTAGCATGCTCTATTACATCAAAGATAAAGATGTCATAACCAAGAAATCTCGAGGAAGATGAAGCGATGCCCAACACCAATTTCAAAATATCAGCAGGCCGGTCATCATAATATCTTCCTTAACAACATACATAAGCTTCAGATCATTGCTAGTTGGTTGGGCAGGGTTTGTGTTGTGCTAAACCAAAATATAGGCAATGAGATGGTGCAGAAGCCTATTCTCCACCGTCATCGACCCAGCCTTTGTAAGCTCACCTTAGACATAATAATGCAGTCCTCTAAGACAAGACTTATACATCTCATGGATTCATAAGCACTCCATTTATCATTGTTGCAATCGCCTAGATGAGAATCATCACTAGCCAAGCCTTCAACTTCCATGAATAACTCTTATTTCATGATAATCAACTTTCCATTTATCCAAACTAACGTAATGACCCTCCTTTTATGGGAAGTTAGCATAAAATTCTTGGACTAGAGTGGGACAAATATTACAGTTAAGTTCCAAAAATGTGTTGGCCTCTTGAATCTCTAACTCCAGCGGGAACTTGAATCTTTGCTCCACCATCCAAGACATATTGGCATAACGAATGTACGTTTACTTTCGACCGATAAACTTGGCCAACCACTCTACTTGAAGAGAAGGGGTGTAGTAAGGATCCATTCCAACATTCACTCAACAACAATTGTCCATATTTCTTTTTGCCCGAGATGGCGAAGAGATCTGTGAATACTAGCAGTGTGCTTAACTCTCTCGTGTTTCCTATCACTCATTTTGGCAATTTAATTGATGGTTAGTCGATTGAAAGAATTGGGATAGGGTTTAAAAGATGGCAAAATCTAAGTTAAAGAATTTGGGTAAGAAATTGATGGAATTCGAAGATTAGAGGTGTCGTGTAGATGAGATGAGGAGTTGGGATTTTCAATTTGAGAGATAACACAAAGGATTTTAGGTTCGAGAAGATTTATAGAGAAAGAATGAAGGTTTTGTAATTTGAAATGTGTATATAACACTCTCTCTGGAAATCGATTTAATCGATTAATTGTAATCTTGATCGATTAACGTTTCTGAATTTTTTTCAAGATAATTGATTAAAGGCTTGTTAATCGATTAATATGTTTTAAAAAATATTTCTAGGTAATCGATTAAAAGTTTTTTAATCATTTAAGATGCTTAAAAATATGCTCAATTGATCAATTAACATGGTGAATAATCGATTAAATATAAAACTTTCACAGATTTTAATATATTTCATATTTTGCTTAGGATTTGCTAAGATTTAACTAGATATAACCTATCCTATACACTTATCACTCAATAACTATATTACCTAATCATATAATAACATACATAAGCAAGGATAACATGCATTAATGAAGCAAACAATCTTGGCATTAAATAAAGAACAAAAAGAATTCATTGAATTTATAAAAAAAAACTTAGAAACAACTAACTAAGATATGATTCATCAAGACTTCCTAGTTCTCTTCTTAATATGAAGAAAGTATCTCTAGGAAGTGGCTTAGTGAAGATATCGGTTAGTTGTTTTGAAGTTTCTATAAATTCAATCACACAATCACATTTTTGAACATGATCTCTTAAGGAATGATGCCTAATTTCTATATGATTGATGTGTATATGCAGAACGAGATTCTTAGACAAGTCAATGACACTTGTATTATCACATTAAATAGGAATTTTACACCAAAGTCTAATAATTATTGTTTCATCCATAAAATTTGAGCACAACACACATCAGCATATATGTATTTCACTTCGGTGGTTGATAGAGCAACACAAGCTTTTTTCTTCCTATGACATGATACTAGTGAACTACCTCATACGTGACATGTACCACTAGTACTTTTCCTATCCATTTTATATCCAGCAAAGTCTGAATCGAAATAACCTACTAAGCTCAATGAGGCATCCCTAAGATACCATAATCTCAGGCTTAATGTTCCTTTTAGATATTTCATGATTCTTTTGCTAGCCATTAAATGTGATTCTGTAAGACTAACATGATATTTAGCACACATTCAAACACTAAACATAATATGGGGCCTAGTAGATGTTAAGTAAAGTAAAGAGACAATCACGTCGCGATATTTTGTTACCTCAATTGATTTAAATTTCTCATTTTTGTCAAGATAGTAAGAAGTTGTCGTTGAAGTAGAAGTTTCTTTTGCCTTTTCCATGTCCAATCTTTTTAGAAGCTCTTTGCAATACTTTGTTTGATCAACAAATATTTTATTATCCATTTGCTTGATTTGTAGCCCAAGAAAGAATGTAAGCTCTCTCATTATAAACATTTCAAATTCATCTTTCATCGGCTCGGCAAAATTCTTACATAAAACATCATTAATAACATCAAATATGATATCATCAACAATATTTCCACAAATTGGTTTTCTTTTACTTTTTGGTGCATTTCATCTACCGTCTGTTTATTTAGTTTCAAGAGTGGTGATTGGTAAACATACTGAAGGGTAGATTATACTATTGGTTACTGTAATAGCTTATTTAAGTTGATATTTTCGTAAAGCATATTCAGAAGAAAGCCGATTAAATGGTGTCACGAATCAAATACAAAATCATACCGTTATGTTGCCATAAGTTTAGTGAAACGCTTCGTGTTTTCATTTGAAGATAGTATTATTACTGTTTTAACATCTTTCAAATTATTCTTCACCTAAACTACTAGTTAGGATAATGGAGAGGCAACTCACGCAATACCTCAATAAACGAAGAGATTCAACTTTTAATGACATATTTATTACTTTAGTTATAATGAAATTACACTTTTAAGATTAAAATCAAAGGGGGAACATGCACTTATCTCTGCATTAATGAAGAGAATACATATTGGTGAAATTTGGCTTAGTTATACGCTGCGTTATTCTTCAGTTTCACTTACAACTTACTATCCTTGTAACAACTTTCAAAATTTTCTTTTTTGAAGAATTTTGTGGCATTCCATTTTGGCCTTTCTTTTACAACTTCAACTACCTTGGGTGTGTACAGGGAGATAGAAGAGAGTTCAGGGAGAGAGACATGTGGGTCATAGTGGTAAGACAAGAGTACATATTTGATCCATAGGTTATAGTAAGGGGAAACTTCAATATCATCTTCAAGTAAGAGGCCAAAGTCATCATCAGAAGATGGGTACCAACTCTCACTAACAGCTTTTATGAGCCCTCCTTGGATGATTCTCCTTCTCAGGATTTTAGAATGAATGGTAACCTTTCATTAATTGTATTATTACAATATCACATGTGTGAGAGTAAGAGTTAGTAAACACAACACACCTTCCATGTACAGGATCATTGGGTACATCACCTATGAAAGGGTTTGAAACTCCACCTTCACCAACAGGGAAGACATTACTATTGCTTCCACTGATGTTACTTTACCCAAGTGGGATTTGTTGCCATCCACAACTATTCCAGCCATAGCTAGAACCAAAACCATCCATACATCTGACAAAGCGAAATAATCTGGAAAAAAAAACAAGTTAGAGATAAATAACTTTAAATCATGTTTGTTTGCGAGTTGATTTTGAAAATGGAGGGAACATAAAGGCAACACTTGAGAATCATCTCATAAGTATATTTTGTGATCCCAATCCACCTTTTCTTTCCTTCTTTTTTCTTCCAAAAATAACTCGCAAACAGATCCTAAAAGATTGGAGTAATTTCTTATACTCAAAAACTAGAGAAATTATTGCATGGTCTGAGAGCAATTGTCCTAACCACATTACTTGAACCATGGCCTAAGCTAGCTTTATTTTTGCTGAGACAAATGTTGATTAAGGCTTGGCCAAGTCAAATGTAAGATTTTGCCTAAATAGTGTGTGGTTTGGCTGAGGCAAATAGAGTAAATTTAGGCAGCAGAATTAATCTTGATTGGATAAAAGAAATGGAGAAGATATGAAGAGGATGGTACCACAAACAAGTGAGTTGTTTGATAAGCCAAGTGATAATCGCCACAAGGAAGGATCCTTGGTAAGATTGATAATTCTTGGTTCCGCCAAAAATGGATTTAAGAGCCCTTGCTCAACTAAAGGAAATCTATACCAAATCAAATTCAACTTTTTTTATTCTTCATTCACGTGGCTACATTTATAGGATGGCAAGCCATACTTGGCCTCCAAGCAAAGGAAATAAATTAAACACATTAAAGCCTAATTCATGGTCATCCAACATTGGATACCATTGCACCTATGAACTTACACGAATACATGGCTATGTTCATGTCATTACATGGCTAGGATACTTAGTGAAATCCTACACATGTTTATTTGTCTAAATTATTACATTAAAGACAAAAATAATGAGTGGCATAGGATTCTTCTTCAACTTGATTCTTCCTTGTATAACTCCACAGCGCAATTGTCTTCTATGAGAGCTAAAGAACTTTGAATTCCCTAGAGTATTGACTCCTCACGGCTATGAGGATTAATCTCATTAAGCACATGTCCATTTCATGACATAACTCACCCATAAAGTCTTCCTTGTATGGCATAATTTGTTGTCACATTGGATTCCTTTGTTGAATGGTTCTCCATGGCCAATAATTATAGGAAATAAGCACCACGGCAGGTTCATGACCCATAGTTGTTCATGACTTGCATTGGGTTCCAAGTTAGGAAGAAATTCCCACAACATAGGCCATGGTTGGGTGCCAGCGCATTGAAGTATAATTCTCCAATGGCTTCGACAAGCCAATTAATAATATTGATCAGGCTTTAAAACACGGTAGCAATAACCTATCCTTCATACCTCCATTGGTGATGGGAGTTACACATTAAAGACATTTTGACTCATGCAGTTATTTGGCTCATTATTTGAATTTGAAGTAACTAATAAGCTAATAAATAATAAAATCAGAAATGTAAATGGGTCTGAAAAATTCCCACGGGCCCCACTTACTTTAATGAACTCAAATTTGCCAATTAATGGTCCAACGAAGGTGTGACACACCCAGCTGACCAGATCATGCGCCCAACGTCGGGTTTGGTGTGCTAATGCACCATGATACACATGGGCTTCAGTCAGAATGACTCTGCACCCAGCGTTTGTGTCGCTTGCGCCCAACGCCTGGTTTGGTCATGTGTCTCGGTCAGAATAACCATGCGCCCAACTTGGTATTCTTGTGTCTCGGTCAGAATGACCGTGTGCCCAAATTGGTGCTCTTGTGTCTCGGTCAGGCCTGTCTCCACGCCCAGCATCCTGGTGCATACACCCAGCGCCCAGGTGCATCTCTCCAGGCCAAATGGCCTTGCACCAGGTTGGCTTAGTCAATTTCTTGGCCTGGCCTAGTACCTGCTTAGCTTGGTCAACTTCTTGGCCAAGGTCATATTTTTGGCTCATGCTCAACATGAGGTAATTTATGGACTCCTCCCAAGAAAATTGGGTAAACCCCCCACCTCAAATTCAAGTGGCCATATCTTCCTCGATCAAAAGCAATATTCTTTATTCTTTCACTTCAACTCTCAACATATTCATCTTGGATCACCCATTTGACAAATATATTGATTAATGGCAAAAAATGTGTAATTGGAGAATACTCATTTTCATCATCGAAGTTGAATCTCCAATTTTGCTTGTCTCCAACATGTGCACATGATCCACATCTTCACTAAGTTCCACACATTGATTAGTAGGAAGAACACTAAGGAATTCGTTTGGAAACATTTTACCAAGTCCCTGCAAAAATTGTTCAACAAAATTTGGCAAACAAAATTCATGTGTTTGGTTAGTAATAAAAAATTTCTCAGAAGAGGGTAGGTACAAGGGATGTCTTGTAACCAATGCATTCTTAACCTCACTTTGAATTTCACTCATAGTGTTTTCACTCAAAGTGTGTTCCTTACTCAAAGTGTTTCACTCAAATCTCCCTTTCTCGCAAGTGTTTCACTCATGATTTCAGGCTCTCTTTTTCTTTTTGTGGATGCGTATTGTAATGCCATTTTCATCTCCCCTGAGAAGTCTATTGACTCAAACTTTGTTTTGATTGGCCTGGGTTGGCTCGACATTTTTTTGTTCTTGGCTTGTTGATATGATTTTGGGGCATACCTACTTCTCATCACATCCTTCAATTTCTCCCAAGTATGAATTGGTTTGGCACTACATCTATTCCACTCTTTTTGGACTTGATCCCACCAACTTAAGGCATATTCCTTAATTTCTGAAGTAACTACCATAAGTTTTTTCTCTTCATTAATTTTTTCTCTTCATTATAATTAAAGATATTTTCCATTTTCATTTCCCACTTCAAATAGGCTTCAGAATCAATTTTGCCAATAAAGGTTGGAACCTTTATTTTGGCCTCTTTTATAGGAAATTTCCTATCCAACTCTAGCCTCATTTGTTTCATTTCGTTTTCAATGGCTTGGACTTGGTTTGTAAACATGACATATAATATGGATGTGCTTGACAATTTTGCACTTGACACTTTTGACTCAAATGTTTTGACACTATTTGATTTTTTACTCATTTTGACACTTTGTTTGGACAATTTTTTGGATAGAAACTTTTGGTAAGGGGTAAGGGGTTCGATGAAGTCTAGATACCCATTTTGTTGCAACTAGACCCTTCGCTCAGGTACAAAAACCAAGTTGAGAAGAGTGGAGAAGAGCTCCCCTCGCTCCTTTGTTGTTAACTTTCCACGGTTGAAAGGAGGCGTAGTTTGAGAACTAGAGCCTACCCTTTGTTTATTTGAAGCACGAGGTAGGGGTTTCTTTGCAACCTTCTTAGCTCGCCTAAATGTAGACAAGAATTGAATAACAAGTCAGTTGCAAAGCATAAAAATCCAGTTATTCAATCAGCACCGTCCCTATTTATTTCATTGAATCAATTTTCAAATTGGGAGACATTTGGTACACAATCACTTCATTCATTCGGTCCATTCAAACAAAATCCTTTCAATCACCTCAGTTCATTTAATCACATCTCAATGAAAGCACCATGATTACACAATTTTCATTCATTCAAGCATTACCTTATCCATTCAAATTCAGTACCGTAATATCATTTTGGTGTCAATCATGATTTTTCAAGAAAATGATTGTGTAGCATGATAATCAAGCACACAAAAAACCTTATTCAGTTCTATATTGTCCTCCATATGGCAAGTTGTGACAATGCCATAAGATACTTTTGGCTTTTAATGAAGATACACACCAGCACAATAATCCATCAGATCCAATCTTAAATAGATGAGGATCATCCCAGATGTAATGACGAGAATCTTTGAGGCACTTTTTCTTTTAATGTCAATTAAAATCATTGGGAATCACCCATGCATATTAAAATTGGCCACATCAATAAACCATGGCCTTTCTTGTATCAAAAGGAGTTTTTCATGAAGAAACTCCTTTACCACTCCTTATGCCCTAATACCAAACCTTCGGTTACCATGAAGTGAAATTTCTCCCAGTTAAGAACCAACTTAGTTTCCACACATCGCCTCATTACGATGTCTACATTTTCCAAGCAACACTCAAAGGATGACCCAAAATCTGAAAAGTCATCCATGAATACCTCCATGCAGTGTTCCACCTGATCAGAAAAATAGCCAGCATACACCTTTGGAATGTAGCTGGTGCATTACACAATCCAAAGAACATCTTCCTATAAGCAAATATACCAAATGGACATGTAAAAGTGATATTTTTCCTGATCATCTGGATCTAAAGTAATCGGATTATACCTCGAGTATCCATCCAAAAAGCAATAAAATGCCTGACCAACTAATATCTCAATCATCTAATCCATAATTGGTAGAGGGAAATGATCCTTTCGGGTAATCAAAACACATTCTCCAGCTTGTGACTGTTGCGGTAGGGATTAACTTATTCTTCTCATTCTGTGCCACAGTCATTCCTCTTTTCTTCGAAACCACTAGGACTGGACTAACCCATGTACTATCAGAGATAGGATAAATCATTCTTGCATCTAGGAGTTTCATCACCTCCTTCTTCAACACTTGTTTCATTGTAGGATTGAGACACCTCTAAGGTTGTGCAACAGGTTTATAGTTCTGCTCCATTTGAATTTTGTGCATGCAACCGGAAGGACTAATTCCCTTTAAATATGATAATGTCCAACTTATAACTCCTCCATTGGCCTTTAGAACTTCAATCAATTTTTGTTCTTCCTCAGGTGATAAAGTGTTGCTGATCACAACCGATTTGTTGTCTTCGTCTTCCAAAAATGCATACTTCAAATGCGAAGGCAATATTTTCACTTCCAACTAATGACTTTCAATTTTCTAAATTTTTGGGTAACTCCTCAGGTTGAAAATGTTGAGGTGAAACCTCTCGGAATACATCTAGCTCTACTACACAATTTTCAATGCTCTTCTCTTCTTCTACATTTATACCTTCAAGTTCATTTGTTAAAGCTCTCTCCAATGGAATGATTTTGTGTAGATGTGTGTCATTCATCGGGCATAATACTTCAATGACATCTACTCTGAAACAATGTTGCTTGTCTTCGGATGATGCATGGCTTCAAAAAAATTGAAGTTCATTTCATCGTCGTGTACTCTAACCTTGAGTTTACCATCATTGACATCAATAATAACCCTAGCAGCTTTCATGAAAGGTCTGCCTAAAATCTAGGGAACTTGTATATCATCTTCAATATCCATAATCACAAAGTCAACTTGAAACATTAATTTGTCCATCCTAACCAGGACATCTTCTACAATTCGATGTAACATGGACGAAGACATTAAATTGATGTTGGCTCCCAAATCCATTAGTATCTTCCCTATAGATAGTTCTTCAATAGTGTCTGGTATTGTAAAACTGCTCGGATCCTTGGTTTTTGGAGGTAAAGACTTCTGAATTTTTGCACTACATCCAGCTTCAAGTGTCATTGTCTCCTCATAAAACTTTCTCTTCCTTGTCAAAAGATCCTTCATGAACTTGCCATGTGTTGGCATTTGTTCCATAGCTTCTATGAAAGATATGTTGATCTGGAGGTTCTTGAATATATCCATGAAACGTGTGTAATGTCTTCCCTTGTCTTTCTTGGAAGGGTTCTTGGGATAAGGAAAACTCTTCAATTGTGGAAGTTCACTCGTTTTCTTCTCACATTGCTCATTTTTTCTACCCCGTTTTCCTTTTCTTTGTTCTCTTCCTCACTCTCTACATTCTCTTGATTTTTTTTCTCCTCCTACAAACTTTTTTCTCCCTCAGTTTCTTTTTCGTTCAACACTTCCTCCTATATCACAAAATTCTCACCAATACCTTGGTCGGTCACCTTTCCACTTCTGATAATAATGGCTTTCCAATGTTCCTTAGGATTAGTCTGAGTATTGATTGAAAATTGTTGGTGACCTAAATGTTGTTCTGACATCTGTTTCGCTAGTTGACCCACTTGTGTTTCCAAGTTTCTAACAGAGGCTTTTGTATTCTTCTGATTTGTCATTGAAACTGGCATGAAGTTTTCTAAGGTGACCTCCAATTTGGTTTGTATTTCATGAAATGGTGGGTGTTGACTCTGTTGAACTGGTTGTTGATGCAGTTGTTGGAATGGTGGCTGCCTGCTGGATGGTCCTGCCTCTGGTCTCCAACCATAACTCTGATTCTGATTTCTTCTCCAACGCTGTGAAAATTGGTTATTATAAGAAGGATTTTTAGACAAATTACGTTGTCGAGGTTGGTTAGTGACATGTTGAACTTCTTCCTCATGATTGGTGCTTGACATTGAACAATGACCAATTAAATGATCACCTCCACAAAAATCACATCTAAGCACTTGTTGTTGATTTGGAGAAGTTTGTACAACATGCAGTTGTTGTGACAGTTTTGACATTTTCTAAGTAAGTGCTTCGATTTGCTGAGTAAATATTTTGTTTTGTGCTAGAATAGCATCCGATGTGTTCAAATCAAGCACTCCTCTCTTCTGCACTGACCTCCGGTTATGTTGTGTTTGCCAATATGTTGAAGATAAAGCATTTATGATCCTTATAGCTTGTTCAGCATCCACAACCATCATTGTTCTACCTGTTGCTACATCTAAAATAATTTTGGTCTCAAGCTTCAATCCATTGCAAAATATATTAAGTTGATCCACATCTTCAAAATCGTGGTTGGGACATTTTCTCAATAACATCTGAAAACGCTCTCAGGCTTCATAAAATGCTTCTTCTGCACCTTGTCGAAAAGTTGATGCCTCATATTTGGCATGCACATAATGCACAGGTGGGAAGAACCATGTCAAAAACTTTGCTTCCAAATCTCTTCAACTAGTCCAGCTTTGGGTCGAGTGAGATTTTAACCATTCCCTAGCATCACCAATCAGAGAGAATGGAAATAACATCATATAAGCAGCTTTCGGTTCGTTGTCATTATAGCTCATAGTTGCCACCAATTCGTAGAAATTATCAAGATGTGCATATGAATCTTCATAATTCTTTCTAGAAAATTAATGTGCACTAATCAGATTCAAAAAGGTTTGGATGATTAGGTCTTTCATTGTTTCCATTAGCAGCATTTGGATTTGCATATTCCATTTTAATATATTGAGGCTCTAGAATTGTTATCTATTGAGAATTTGGAGAGCATATTGGATATATATTATTTTCTAAAATATAAGTTGATTGAGAATATATGTACAAGGATATGAAATGGTGATGATTATTAAATTAATTTAATCACAAACAAATTATTGAAAATGTTCTTCTAATGCGAATTTAAAACGGTTGCGATTGAATTTCATCATTCCTTCTCTTTATAACCCTTATATTCAATGATATATAAACTATGATATTGTAGATCTTGATGTAACATATTCAAATCATCTACATCAATTCCTTCCTTACAAAATTCTTAGATAATTCATCAAATACCAATTCCTTAGATATTTAACAAATTATCTAGTATTACGTTGAATGTAAAAGCAATCAGAATATTACCATCGACTCCTAGATCCACAATATATAAAGTAAGGTCACCCAATTCCATTCAAAGTCTCACTTTCTAGTTGAAAACTTAAATCCTAGATCAAGAAACTAAGAGCTAGTTAGAATCAAACATTAAGCAAAGGATACAATTTTCAAGATCTAAATAATTGAATAATATATATATATACATATTAAATTCAACGAATATATAAGATTTAGAAGATTACATTCAATACCAACATTGAGGTTTTAGCCGCTCATCACATCCATTACAAAGATCGGACGATATAAATCCCAGAAATCCGTTTCCAAAATTGTTTCCACAAACTTCTTCGTTTTCCCTCTCTTCTTTTTCTCTCTAAAATAAGTGAAAAGTGGTTGAAAACTGACAAAAACTGCTTTTGAATTCATCAAACTGCCGTAAATATTATTCTGAAGCTTTAACTCTCGCTTCAGCTAGAGATTCTCGAGTAAGCGAGAGAGAAGACTTCAACATGAAGAAATTCTCCTCTCTTGAGCAACAGATATGGCTTGGGCGAGACGTCTCCAAGAGGATTGGATTTTATTTAATGATTCTCTCGCTTAGCGCTAGATGCTTGCTAAAGTGAGAAACAAATTCTGACTTGGGTGACACCTCTAGCATAGGCGCGAAGTCTCCAGGAAGAATGGCTATTTTGACTCTTTTCTAGCTTGAATGAGGTCATCTCGCTCGGGCGAGAGACCAATGCTAACTTTTCTACCAAGGCTTCATTTTTCTTCAATTTTCAGCTTCTTCAATCTCATTCCTCTTCAATGACAGAAAATATGCAAACTTCATAAGCAAGAAACAATTACACTAGATTCTTTGGAGTTTGTACCATAAATTCATCATAACTAAAGCAATAAGTGCTCAAAATTATATAGATATTCTTCACAAAATGGCATTTAGCACATAACCATCTTCGCATTCTCTTCATCCTAATTTCATTCTGATTTCATTCCTTCATTCATTATACTTTCATTTCTTTTATTCCACTCACCATTGAATTCACTTTCACTTCCTTTTTTCCAAAAAATTTGGTATCAAGAGCAATGTGATCGAAAAGATCCTAGAACACACTTTCACCCTCATCAATCATCTTCGAAAACAATCATACAATACTGTGGCAATTCCCTAGCAAATCTTCTAGTTTTTTATGGCAAGAATTGGCATCGATGGAGAGTGCAAATGAAGGCCCTAATGGGGTATCAAAATGTAGATGAAATTGTTGAGCAAGGTTTTCAAACCCTTGTTGAAGGTACAACAGAAGAACAAAGGAAGGTGTATAAGGAGAACAAGAAGAAGGATTGCAAGATAATGTTCCTCCTACATCAATGTAGGGATGAAGCACACTTTCAGTAGATCTCTAGTGCTGTAAATTCGAAGGAGGCATGGAAGATTCTTGAAGCATGCAATCAAGGAGCGGAACAATTGAAGAAAGTGAGAATGCAAACATGAAGAAGACAATATGAATTGATTCAAATGGTTACAAAGGAGAAGGTGGCTCAATTCAATATAATTTTCACTCACACAAACGCAATAAAATATTGTGGAGAGAAGATTTATCATCAGTCCATTGTTGAGAAGATCATTTGTACCTTAACTCCAAACTTGACCACATAGCAGTGGCAATTGAGGAATCCAAAATATTAGAAGAAAAGAAGGTAAAGGATCTTCAAGGTTCTATTGAGGCACATAAGCAAAGGCTCATGGAAAGATCCACATAAAGACCTGTTGAGCAGGCTTTACAAGCTCACAAAAGTAGAAGGAGCTTTGGTGGAAGAAATGGATTTCAAGGAAGATGTAGAGGAAGTGATTTCAGAAGTGGAAATTTTGAGAACCCTCAACATAAAGATCAAGAAAGACTGGACTTTGATAAATCATAAGGCTCAATCAAAAGAGGGGGATTCAATCAATGTAGAGGAGGTAGAAAGGAAGTGGATAGGAAGAAGATAAAGTGCTTCATTTGTGGCAAAATTGGCCATTTCTCAAATGTGTGCAAACTTCTCCTAGCTAAGGTGATAACAGAAGCAGACAACACAATGAAGCACATATGGCTAAAGAAGAAATTGAGACAGAAAATAATGATCAACCTCTCTTGCTCATGATGGTTACAAGCCAAGTTAGCAAGAATAATGATATCTAGTATATAGATTCTGGTTGCTCAAGCCATATGACTGGACATAGAGATTGGTTGGTTAAGTTTGATGCAAGGAGAAAGAGCACTGTTATATTTGCTGACAATAGGGTCATCCAAGTTGAAGGCATTGGTGATATTCTGATCGAGAGAAAGGATGTCAAGCATGCCATGATCATTGATGTGTTTTGTGCCAAATATGAAAAGTAACTTCATCAGCATGTGACAACTATTAGAGAAAGGATTTTCCATAGGATTACTCAATGGATCCTTTGAAATCTATGACCAGAAGAAGAAGCTAGTCATGAGGGCAACTATGGCTTGAAAAAGAACATTCCAAATTAGTCTAGCAACTACGGAGTCTCAATGTCTATCTGCTAACTTTGGGGGAGAAGCATCCACCACTCCTGCATTTGTTCTAAATAGATGTCCCACCAAGAAGTTGAATTCAGTAGTGTCAAAAGAAACTTGGTCAGGAGTAAATCCTTCAGTGAACATCTAAGGATATTTGGCTCACTTTACTATAGTCATATCCCTATCAAAGAAGAAATAAGCTAGACAACAAGAGTGAACCAATAACATTCATTGGATACAATCCTACTCGTTCATACAAATTGTACAATCCTAAAAACAAGCAAATTGAATTCACTAAAGATGCACACTTAGCTCAAGGCCTTGTTGGTAAGAAACTTTTTGAATTGGAGATAGAGATGATGATGGTTGTTATCGGATATTTTTAGTATGAGATAGATTTCCTATCACTAAGTAAATCAAATTCCTTATCACTAAGGATCGCAATTCCAACTATATAAAGTCTCTCTAGTCCCTTAGTTGAAATACACCATAAAATAAATAGAAAAAGCATTTTCACATCCTCTAATTCAATGCAGAAACTACACTCTTTTTGACTTGGCAAATTCCCTCGATTTTAGTTACAAATTATTGCTTGCAAGGCAAGTAAGGCCATGTGCCAACCACCATAATAATTGGCCAAATATTGGCTATGTTTCACGTGCTAATCGTAGCCAGCCTACCATGTCTATATGGCCTAGTCCCATTGGCCAAGATCTTTTGTTGTTGATCTCCTTGTCAGGTGACACGTCTCATACCGGAGTTGTCCCTGTCATTATTAGCTTAATCATTGTGTCGTGGTTGGCTAGTATGGGTTTGATAAATGAGCCTACCCTATTTTATAAAGGTACACGTTAGTAGTATGTACTCAAAAAGATGAACAAAAATATACTTCTTGGTTAATCGAAGTAAACTATGCTACCAAGATTATTTTAGTAAATAAACTAACATAGGGTATCCTCCCACCCAAACACCCTGATCCCAATAATTTAGCAATTTCTCTATCTCCAGAACAAACACAAATATCTCCACTCCTCCCTTGGCTAATTTCCTTCATGTCAGTTTCCTCATAGCGTCGTCGTCTAGTCAACATCGATAAAGTTTTTATTATTTTCAGTCACAAAATCAACATTCACTTTTAAACAAATAAAGTATTACTTATAAGATATGATTCAAGTGTTTGTAACCAAATTGAAGACAAAAAATATAGTATAAATACAATTATTATTTCTTTATTCATTACCACAGAAAGTTATTATAAAATATTATTTATTCATTGTGGATAGATGCCCATGTCACTCTTCCTTGAAATAAAATGTATATCTTTCCATAAGAAAGGAGAGAAGCTGCAAAAATCAACTCTTATTCTATAGGAAGAATTTTGTATAATGCTAGTTGCTCGGACAGCCACGGTCATGATACTAATTTTTTTGTCATCCATTGGCTATGTTGGGTGCTTATTTCTAGTTTATGAAAAAACTTTGTAATATTGATACCTTGTTGCATTAGAGTTGTTTCCTCATTGGGTACCAAAATTGTTTCTGAAAATAGAGTAGCTGCGTTTCTTCAATAAAAATCCCAAAAGGTACCAAAATTACTGGAAACTACCAAAATATGTGGCAATCTTCTATAATGTGTCCCAATTTCCATGTTACCACTTATGAAAACAATGAAACCATGCGAACGTACAAAAAATAACTGATAAGGGAATACATTGGTCGTGATCAAGAAAATAATGAAACATGTATGGAAATCCACTTATAAGTTCTACCCATTATTCGTTATATACCTATTGAACAAATTCTTGAATGGTGGGAAAATAAATAGGGAGAGACTGGACAATGCAGTGGAATGAAACCGACATAGGACAGCGGCCTGAAATTGGACGATGTAACATAAGCAAGACAGTGATGCTGAGACTGGAAGACAAGGTTGTGAGGAAATCGAGGTGAAAGAACTAGCTGAGTGGAGAAGTTTGTGTTTGTTTTGGAGGTAGAAAAATTACATAATGATTAGGCTTTGAGGGTTTGGATTGGAGGATAATCCTATTTTAGTCTATTTACTAAAATAACCTTGACAATACAGTTTAGTTAGCTTAGTCAACAAAGGATATTTTTGTCTATCATTTTTGGGCACACACTCCTAACATGATCCTTCATAAAATAGACATAATTTTAATAATGATAAAATAAAAATAATTTTTAAAAAACTAAAACTAAAATAATAAAATAGTAGCAAACAATTTTGTATACTAAATAATAGTAAAATAATAAATGTTTGTTTAGCACATTTTATCCTTTTCCATTTTTAATTAATAGATAAAAGTAAATGGTTTCTTTTTCTTACTTCCTTATCCAGTCTAATCTAACAATTTGTTTCTTTTTATCAACTTTAAATTTGAAATGGAATATCTAAAACAACAAAATATAAGGATTAATAAGATGTAATGATTAGAATCACACATGTCACTATTTTAACTTGAGATACGATGTTAGACATATGGAATTAAAGAAATTTTTCTACATTTTGACCACAAAATTGAAGTGGCACAATACTCAGGTATCTCATGACCCTCTATTTCTTGAATATCCATTTTCGCAAGCTTGCCTTGTCCATCTTGGTAGGGTTGTTCTTTTTTAGTATCCTCATTGTAAATGGAACCATATTATTAATTGGGTGACTAGACATGGGTGAAGTAACCATATTATTAATGTGGCATATCAGATGATACTAGCTTCAATGAGTATAAGGTTGAAAATGATGAGGTTATTATATCTCACTTCCAATATGTGGATAACACCTTGTTTATTGGGGAGAGTTCGAATAATAATGTTATGGCACTTAGAAGCATCTTGAAATGCTATGAGCTGGTGTCCGAGATGAAAATTAATTTCCACAAAATTAGCTTCATTGGTCTTAATCTGAAGCGATTTGTTATCAAGGTGGTTGATAAATAACATTGTGTTGTTGGCTCTATCTCATTCAAATTTTTGGGATTACTTGTTGGTGCTAATCCAAAAAGGCTTTCCATTTGGTCTCCTATCATTGATACATTTAGAAAGAACCTATCTCTTTGGAAGCAAAAGTTTATCTCCTTCGGTGGTAGGGTAACTCTCCTTAAATCAGTATTATGTTCTTTACGTGTCTATTTCCTATCTTTCTTTAAAGCTTCAACTGTTGTTATTAATGTGATTGACAAAATTCAAAGACGTTTTCTTTAGGGTATGGGGAAGAGAGAAAAAATATTCATTGGGTGAGTTTGAAGAATGTTTGTAGGCAAAGAGGAAGGTGGTCTACAGATTAAAAATGTGTCTTTGTTCAATTTATCTCTTTTAGGAAAATGGAGATAGAGGTCGTTGAAGGACAGAGATTCCGTATGGATGAAAGTCTTAAGGTCTAGATATGGGGATGAATTTTTAAGGAGTGGAGGGGATTTAGAATATGAATGCTTTCGGAAGGTGTCTTCTTGGTGGAGAAAATTAGGCAACCTTATCCGGAAGAGCGGTGGAGTTGGTCGTGATTGGGTGAGTGTTGGTACCTATAGGATCCTTGGTTCCGAAACTTATATGAAGTTCTAAATAGATTTATGGGTTGGGAGGGACCTTAAAACTCTTACGCAAGATTGTTTCAGGTGGTCGTGGATAAAGATGCAACCGTCAATTCTTGGGGGAATGGAGCCATGGGGTTTGATTATGGAAACTACAATGGAGAATGAATTTTTTTGAGTGGGAGAAAGAGGAGTATGAACACCTCTTAAACATCCTTGATACTAATATGCCTAAACAAGACACAGTTGACACCTGGATGTGGATTCATGACAAAGGGGGTTCATATTCGGTCAGAAATGCATATCAAGTTTTGCAAAAAGATGAAGGTAGTCGAGACCATGATTTCTTCAAGCAACTTTGGCCAAGTAATGCTCCAACAAAAATGAAGTATTTAGTGTGGAAAATTTTATTAGATGGTATACCAACAAAAGTGAATCTAGCTCGGAGAGGTGCCTTAGGATCAAATGTCCATCAAAGTTATGCTCTTTGTGAGGAGTTGGAGGAATCTACAAATCACTTGTTTTTGGCATATTCAAAATCCTATCTTGTTTGAAAAATCTATACTCTAGATTTGGGCTTACATCTATTATTCATAATGATATTAAGACTAACTTTCTAATCCATGTGAACATGACATGGATGGAGAACAAGAAAAAATATATGTGGATATCTCTTTTGTTCGTCACTATCTGGACCTTTTGGTATATTAGGAACAAATTATTTTTGAAAATGTGTTGTTCCACCTAGATGAGGGGATGAAACTCATTTTTTGCACTCTTGAAATCTTCTAAATATCAACTTTCATAACTTCTCTTATTCTTATATAGAGTGGGTTTGACACCCTTTAAAGTGTATCCTTCTTTGTCAATTCTAGAGATTGAGTGATAGAACTTGTTCTTCTAATTTATTTATCTCATTATTAATAAAATTCTTTGATGATAAAATAGAGAGCAGGAGAGGAACCTTCGTTTGTTAGAATCAGAGGCGTTATGATGCTTCTCTTGTTTCTTCTTTTGAGTTGATCAAATTGAAGCATATGTGCTTAAAGTCTTCAAGTGAATATCATGCTAATGTGATAAGAGGAATTTGACATATAGCTTCGAATTATTAAATATGTTTTTTTTAGTTGGGTGAACTTGATTGTTAGGTTCTTAATTGTAATTCTCCTTTTGTTTTGTTGAAATTGATTTATCCAGACAAATCTCATTTGCATATTATTAATTAGTACAAAAAATGAATTGTTTAGTGACCATGAGGTCATATGTCCAAATCATGTAACCTCATAAAAAATAGATATAAAAAATTAGATATATGAGTCAAATAATTGTGTTTTCAAATAATAGTTTTCCTCAAATTTTCATAAAACAATTGTTAAATATATACTATTAGAAATGTGAATTTCATTCATTGAGTGAATTGAATATTGAATGAATTACGATGAAAGTCTTTTATAAAATGAAGAAAAAACTAACTAAATTAGCACCCAAAACTAACTAACTAACTAACATCTTTTATTCTTATAAACTAATAACTTGGACTATAATCAACTCAACATTACAATCTCACATATTCACATACACTATTATTTACATTAATACAATATATTTCAACATATAAAAACAACACAATCTTACATATTCACATAATATATTGATACAATATATTTCAACATATACAAATAAAAGGATTTGATATACGACAATTTGTAAAATCATTACCACGCCATAATTTAGTGGAGAGCCAACCAAGATCACCACCAAAGCTTAATGAGATCCGTAAGTCTAGATGATCAAAACTAGTTCTGTTCATTTCCGTTTGTCCATATTGTCCCAATAACGAAAAACCACAAGCTTGATCAAATATTCTTCAGCCCCGTCCAAAAAAAAAATTATAGGGCTTCTTTTGAATTCCCGTTTTTCAAATATCTTTGTCCCTTTCTCGATATATATGACTAAAAATAGAGTGGGTGGGGGATGGGGCTAACCATATTTTTTTTATGATTTGCATAGTTCCAAGTGATCTATCACGTGGAAATTTTGAAGATCATATTTCAAGGTCTGAATCTTGCGTGAAACACTTATGAACATATTACTATTAGAAATATACATTAATTGGTTCTTTAGGGTAGAACTTTTGAAGTGTGAGATGAGTTCAATCCAAACTTTAAATTTTTTCCATGCCATATGTTAGAATCTTTGATGAGTACGGTTGAGGATCTCAGCCCCTTGTGAGTAAGGCAATACTAGTGATCTAGCTCTATAATATTCCCATATACTTTCTGATTTTATCATTTTCTGTACTTGGTAGATAACCATATGATGGTTAGCCATTTAATTTTATAGTTCTCCTTAGTAGATGTTTTGATTATGAGATCAATTTACTTCTATTAATAGTCTTTGATTTACTTATCTACTTCTTACATAATTCTCAGTAACCAAGCTCAATCGGAAGGAAGTAAAGTCATCTAAACTTAAGCTATAAAAAATAATAATAATAAAGATATTGGTTTACATAGACTTCCAAGATATCTTTATTTCCTAATCATAAGATTCTTATTTATACAATTATTTATTTATCCACTGAAATATACTTTCAAGTTATTTTTATTCCATAATCATGATATTCTTATTTATACAATTATTTATTTATCCACTGAAATATACTTTCAAGTTATTTTTATTCCATAATCATGATATTCTTATTTATACAATTATTTATTTATCCACGACAGGGGTTTATTTGTCTTGGTACTTCTTCATCTCTGGCTTCAGAGCTTCATACACTTCATGCATTAGTTTTTGGTCCTTCAATTGAGTCGCGTATATGTCTATATCAGCTGAAGATCATTTGGTTCCAAGATAAAATAAATAATTATCATGATATTAGTAAGGAAGAGCAAAATAAAATGGAATTTATAAAGAAATAGTGTAATGTTGGAGAAAGATATATAAAGAGAAGGATAGAAAAACACCTTCCATATTGATAGTTTGAATTCATGGTATAATATGTTTGAGCCAAAGAACTTCCTTCAGCATCATAGTGAGATTCCATACCCCGGTGATATCCAAGTTGTGGAGTGTTAACAGAGAGACTTCCCTGCAAAAGAAAGAGTTAGGGTTTTGAAGTTTAAAAGTTGGAGAATAATACCAGAGTAAATTCTCAAATAATAGTCAGTTCAGTTGCTAAAGTTGTGAGACAGAAGGTGTATCCATGTAAAACATTTTAACTGTATATAATACAATAATGAATTAAGATCATGGAATTACATTGAGAGACTTCTCAAGATGTTCAAGATGTTGCACTTGTTCCTGCTTCTTGCGACGATAAGCCTCTGAATACTGCCTGTTAGCAACACGTCTACAAGTCAAAATTGAAAATGATGGAAAGTTAATTACAGTAAAAATATTGTATATCCGATTAAATACTTTGTCCTAAAAAATTGTATATGTGTACTGAGTGATATAAATTTGTCAAATTGCGGACCACATCACCTTATACAGCTGTAATAATGAGATTATCTTTAGCATTGGAGAGGGGAGTACTTGTTTTTCCTTTTGAATTTAATGATACAATTGTTATTTTATTGTAAATAAAAGGATTAAAATATGATAACATATTATTTTGCCCCTTGTTTTTGTACTAATTACCTCTCCAGGACTGATATTGATCCAAACTCTACGATTATGGTGACTTTGCAGTCACATCACGGATAATTGGGATGTGATACAAAATCACATTTATATGGCTGAATGAGAAGGTAATCACATTTTGGACTGTTTCAAATTCAAAAACATTTTTCAACACAAAATTTCGTATTCCAATATCTGTAATCCACAACGTGGTGTCCGCAATTGCAGTAGACGAAATCACAATGCAATAGCAACTGCAATTTATAACATGTATTGATATGATCAAATTCAATAATTCTTTTATTTACTCTCATTCTTCTCTGATTTTAAAGCTTTCTTAATTACGTCCATTCTTTACTCATTCTTTGCAACCATATAACAATGCACTGCATCAAAATCTTACCCTAGTGTCTATATGTATTGATTCATATAAGTATGGTTTTAAATATATCGTGAAATTTATAAACAAATTCATATTTCTTTTGGGTAGCATTTCTTTATCATATAATGATTCTTCATATTCCTAAGATTTGAAAAATTCTTATGAACATACTTTGTGGATAGTAATCCTAAATTGTAATAGTTTATGTCACGCTTTTTTCAAATTAATTGTTTAATTACAATATCACATGTCTGAGATTAAGAGCTAGTAAACACAATACACCTTCTCTGTACAGGGTCATAGGCTACATCACCCAAGAAATGGTTTGAAACTCCACCCTCACCAATCGGGATGACATTACTGTTGCTCCCATTGATTTCATTGATGTTACTTGGTCCAGGTGGAATTTGTTGCCATCCACCACCATTCCAGCCATAACTTGGACGAAAATCATCCATACCTCTCACAAAGCCAAGTAATCTTCAAAAAAACAAGTCAAATATGAATAATTTTATCTAACGTCTGTTTGCAAGTTAATTTTTAGAAGGGAAAGAAAGGGAAGGGAAGACTTGAGAGCTATCTCACAAATACATTTTATGACTCTCAAGTCTTCTCCTTCCTTCCTTACCCTCCAAAAATAAACTCGCAAACAAACACTAAAAGATTGGAGTAATATTCTTATACTCAGAATATCGAGAAACTATTGCATGGTCCCAGACCAATTATCCTAACCACATTATGTGAGGATGTAGTTAGGACCATTTGTCACAGACCAACACCCTCTATCTCATTCGGAAGGGTTTTGTATGGTATATACTTACAGTACCAACACAAAGAAAGGACAAACAAGGAGGACTAGACAAGGAGAGATTCCACAGAATAATTTGGAAGTTGTCATAAAATATACTTGAGTTTTTGTGCTCTAATCAAGTTGGCATGCCCCTTATATATAGAGGGAGAAAACCAGTGTTTCAAAGATCATGTTAGGGATGTCACGTTTATTAGATAGTAGTTTGTTTTCCTTTCATTTTCTTTTTACAGGAAAAAGGAAAAGAGAAAAAAAGGTAAAGCAAATATAAATGTATATTGCACTCTATTGTTATGTATAAACCATTAAATTAAAATCTTTACAAAAATGAGCCAACAAAATAGAGAGGGGTTAACATTTTGATTTGGTGATGGATTTTATCGTTTAAAGTTAACACTTAGTCCAAAACTTTAATGAATTTTTAAGCATGTTTAATGAATTAATACATCGGTAAGGTGCTTTAGATATGTTTTATATTGTACGTATTCTTTCATAAAATAATAAATAAAGTAAAAGAACATTTTTCTAGTGGAATAAAGTCAACTTTTTTATAAAGCTGGGATGATTTAGTAATAGCACAATTGTTAAAAATTGTATATGACTGGTTATTTAAATGAATACTTTATAATGCATAATTTAAGATTGAAATATTTATGTACAATCCGTGTAAATATTATACACATTTAATACATCATTCACTATTCATTTGTATTATTTATTTGAATAGTCAATGATGATAAAAAATGAATGGTGAATGATAAACTAACAGTGTATGAAACTTTTACATTATCAGTATATACATAACTACTTCTTATTTATACAATTATTTATTTATCCACTGAAATATAATTTCAAGTTATTTTTATTCCATAATCATGAGATTCTTATTTATACAATTATTTATTTATCCACGACGGGGGTTTATTTGTCTTGGTAATTCTTCATCTCTGGCTTCAGAGCTTCATACACTTGATGCATTAGGTTTTGGTCCTTCAATTGAGTCGCGTATATATTTATATCAGCTGAAGATCATTTGGTTCCAAGACAAAATAAATAATTATCATGATATTAGTAAGGAAGAGCAAAATAAAATGGAATTTATAAAACAAATAGTGTAATGTTGGAGAAAGATATATAAATAGAAGGATAGAAAAATACCTTCCACATATTGATAGTTTGAATTCATGGTATAATATGTTTGAGCCAAAGAACTTGCTTCAGCATCATAGTGAGATTCCATACCCCGGTGATATCCAAGTTGTGGAGTGTTATCAGAGAGATTTCCCTACAAAAGAAAGAGTTAGGGTTTTGAAGTTTAAAAGTTGGAGGATAATACCAAAGTAAATACTCGAATAATAGTCAGTTCAGTTGCTAAAGTTGTGAGAAAGAAGGTGTATCCATGTAAAACATTTTAACTGTATATAATAGAATAATGAATGAAGATCATGGAATTACATTGAGAGACTTCTCAAGATGTTCAAGATGTTGCACTTGTTCCTGCTTCTTGCGGCGATAAGTCTCTGAATAGTGCCTGTTAGCAGCACGTCTAGAAGCCAAAATTGAAAATGATGCAAAGTTAATTACAGTAAAAATATTGTAGATCCGATTAAATACTTTGTCCTAAAAAAATGTATATGTGTACTGAGTGATATAAATGTGTCAAATTGCGGACCACAACACCTTATACAGCTGTAATATTGAGATTATCTTTAGCATTGGAGAGGGGAGTACTTGTTTTCCTTTTGAATTTAATGATACAATTATTATTTCATTGTAAATAAAAGGATTAAAATGTGATAACATATTATTTTGCCACTTGTTTTTGTACTAATTATCTCTCCAGGACTGATATTGATCCATACTCTACGATTATGGTGACTTTGCAGTCACATCACGGATAATTGGGATGTGATACAAAATCACATTTATATGGCTGAATGAGAAGGTAATCACATTTTGGACTGTTTCAAATTCAAAAACATTTTTCAACACAAAATTTCGTATTCCAATATCTGTAATCCACAACGTGGTGTCCGCAATTGCAGTAGACGAAATCACAATGCAATAGCAACTGCAATTTATAACATGTATTGATATGATCAAATTCAATAATTATTTTAATTACTTTCATTCTTCTCTGATTTTAAAGCTTTCTTAATTACATTCATTCTTTACTCATTCTTTGCAACCATATAACAATGCCCTGCATCAAAATCTTACCATAGTGTCTATATGTATTGATTCCTATAAGTATGGTTTTTAATATATCATGAAATTTATAAACAAATTCATATTTCTTTTGGGTAGCATTTCTTTATCATATAATGATTCTTCATATTCCTAAGATTTGAAAAATTCTTATGAACATACTGTGTAGATAGTAATCCTAAATTGTAATAGCTTATGTCACGCTTTTTTCAAATTAATTGTTTTATTACAATATCACATGTGTGAGATTAAGAGCTAGTAAACACAACACACCTTCTCTGTACAGGGTCATTGGCTACTTCACCCAAGAAAGGGTTTGAAACTCCACCCTCACCAATAGGTACGACATTACTATTGCTTCCATTGATTTCATTGATGTTACTTGGTCCAGGTGGAATTTGTTGCCATCCACCACCATTCCAGCCATAACTTGGACGAAAATCATCCATATCTCTCACAAGGCCAAGTAATCTTCAAAAAAAAAAAAAGTCAAATATGAATAATTTTATCTAAGGTGTGTTTGCAAGTTAATTTTTAGAAGGGAAAGGGAAGACTTGAGAGCTATCTCATAAATATATTTTATGACTCTCAAGTCTTCTCTTTCCTTCCTTACCCTCCAAAAATAAACTCGCAAACAAACACTAAAAGATTGGAGTAATATTCTTATACTCAAAATATCGAGAAATTATTGCATGGTCCCAGACCAATTGTCCTAACCACATTATGTGAGGATGTAGTTAGGACCATTTGTCACAGACCACTACTCTCTATCTTATTCGGAAGGGTTTTGTAAGGTATATACTTACAGTACCAACACAATGAAAGGACAAAAAAGGATGACTAAACAAGGAGAGTTCCACAGAATAATTTGGAAGTTGTCATAAAATATACTTGAGTTTTTGTGCTCTAATCAAGTTGGCATGCCCCATATATATAGAGGGAGAAAACCAGTGTTTCAAAGATGATGTTAGGGATGTCACGTTTATTAGAGAGTGGTTTGTTTTCCTTTCATTTTCTTTTTACACGAAAAAGGAAAAGAGAAAAAAAATTTTAACACGAAAAAGGAAAAGAGAAAAAAAGGTAAAGCAAATATAAATGCATATTGCACTCTATTGTTATGTATAAACCATTAAATTAAAATCTTTACAAAAATTAGCCAGCAAGATAGAGAGGGAATAACATTTTGATTTCCGGTAAGGTGCTTTAGAAATGTTTTATATTGTACGTATTCTTTCATAAAATAATAAATAAAGTAAAAGAACATTTTTCTAGTGGAATAAAGTAAACTTTTTTATAAAGCTGAGATGATTTAGTAATAGCACAATTGTTAAAAATGGTATATGACTGGTTATTTAAATGAATAATTTATAATGCATAATTTAAGATTGAAATATTTAGGTACAGTCCGTGTAAATATTTATACACAATTAATACAATATTCACTATTCATTTGTATTATTTATTTGAAGAGTCAATGATGATAAAAAATGAATGGTGAATGATAAACTAAGAGTGTATAAAACTTTTACATTAGCAGTATTTACATATTTTTTATAATTTGATCCAAACCTTCTATTTTTACTACATTTTCCATATTTGACATATTATATTTCTTTCTATCTTTTTATACATTTGGTATCATATTATCAATTACTTATATTCTTTTTTTTACTACATTTTCCATACACCATATTTTACACGTTATATTTCTTTCTACTTTTTTATACATTTGGCATCATATAAGCAATTACTTCTATTCTTTCAATCTATGCACTCTACAGTGTGTCCTATATTATTTTATTTCTTGTATTTAAAATGACCAAATGATCTGAATGGTGTTTGGGACTTTATAATATATAATACCTTCAAATAATACCGCTTAAGTTTTGGTTGAGTAAATAAAAAGTTTGAAAACAAAAGGATAATGATTTTGAAGGTGATAATATAAAAAAGCTACATCCATTACTGGTGGAGCAATAAAATAAAATAATGGTCGGATTAAGATGTTCAATTTGATATTGAAAACTAGATTAATTGTCTTCATAGAGAGATTGTCATGCATAAAGGATCGAAGTATATCATGGAAGATGTTCAACCAAAACATATTATTCAAGGAGTAAAGACAAGAATGGTGGAATGAAGTTGTTGATTTATTTGATCTTGCACAACCAGATTAATTTTTTTAGAAGAGAGGATTCTAAACTTCAAATAGTCAAATCATTCGAGTTTGACTTTTGCATATATTGAGTTAACATCCCTTTTACTGCTTTTAATATAATTTGTTTAGGAAAATAAAATTAACTCAAATTGAGAGATTGTTTTATGTAGTATTTGAACTTAAAATTTTGAATAGTGTACTCTTCATGATTTTGAACAATGTAATATGTACTACATATAATGTAGCATTTGAACAATGTAATCGATTTTGATCAAGAACTCTAAGTTTATGAGACATGCATGTATTAAAGCTTTATTATATATGTATGTGATACTTTCATCCTTATATTATCATCACTCAATTATAGATTATAAGAGTACTTTTGAACTAATTCTTTTCAATAATATTCTAATTTCGAACATTCAACTTCAAGAAATACTCGGGTGTAACGTTTTCCACCATTTCTTTAAGTTTTGAGTTTAAATATAAGATATAGTAAGAGTAATTTAGCAAAAAGGTTTTCTGAAAAACTATAATTGAAGTAATTTTGATAATATAATATATACAAAAGATACGAGTTACATATTTTAGTCGACTTCGCCCATTTAACCAATAATACATGTTCCAACTTTTAACAATGTTGAGGTAAACTTTGATTCAGTATAACCTAAAAATAAATGTAGTAACTTAATTGAATACCTTGTTGTGTAAAACCAAATCTAGAATATTTAAAAATATGTGGTATAAAATAAAAGGAAAAATGAAATTTGAAATAATTTAAGGTCTACAAAATCAATT